>NC_064627.1:649791028-650411937 GCF_023864275.1 Schistocerca cancellata
ATTTGACATGCTTTTTTTTGTTGTTTCTGCAACAGTGTTCTGACCCATTTTGTGTGCCAAGGGGGATCACTTCCACTGTTTGATGATTTATTTGGCATAAATCTCTCAGCTGCTGTCGATGCTATTAATTTGAATTCAAGCCACATCTGGTCTACACTTACATTGTTAAATTAACTCACAGGAACTATCTGCTTCAATTTCACTAGAAGATAAATTACTCCTAACAGCAACAAACAAGCCACTGCCAACTGTGTTTAGCCTACCCTTCACAAAAACTTCAGCTGAACTTATCTCCGGCTTTTGCCAGCTTTCAGTGCTGATATTAATTTGAGCATCAGTGCTTTCTATTGGTTCTTGGAGCTCTGATACTATTACAACACAGTTAGGACAATTTACAACTGTCATGCCAATGGTTCCTATGTTCTTCCTATGATCAACCTGCACCCTTTGAGACTGAAGCCCTTTTTTATTTCCCCAAGGCCCTCTAACCTAAAAAAACTGCCCAGTCAACACCACACAGCCCCTGCTACATATGTACCTGCCTCCTGCATGTAGTGGACTCCTCACCTATTCAGCAGAACCTGAAACCCCTCCACTCCATGTCATAAGTCAAGGATTCTTCAGCCTACATGATTGCAGAACCATCTGCGGCTCTGATTCAGACCCTCCACTAGGCTCTGTGCCAAAGGTACTCAATTGGTCTTGTTGACCATGCTGCAAATGGTGAGCTCTACTTTCATCTCGCAAGCAAGACTGGCAGCCTTTACTACTTCTGTTAGCCACTTGAAACCAGTGAGACTCCCTTCCAATCCAAAGGAACACACATCATTGGTACCGACATGAGCAACCACCTGCAGCTGGCTGCACCCTACACTCTTCATGGCATCTGGAAGGATGCTTGCCACATCTGGATTGACTCCACCCGGTATGCACATGGGGTGCATATTGGCTTTCTTCCCCTCTTTGGCAGCTATGTCCCTAAGGGACCCCATAATGCATCTAGCATTGGAGCTCCCAGCTATCAATAACCCCACCCTCTGTGACAGCCTGGATCTTGCAGGCTGAGAGGTTTCCTCTGAAACAGGAGAAGCAACTGCAACTGGCTGAGTGACAGTATCAGCCACAGATAGCACCTGTAACGTGTTTGTCAAACTAACTGGGGAGGCCTGTCATGCCCCAAGGCAACTTTGTACTCGAACATGGGTGAGTGATCAACCTCAGTGCGAACAGTAACTAGGCTTGTCACTGGTGTGGGCTGATCGGTGGACTCATACATGCTGGACGTCCATTGCTTCTGCACAGCTTGCCCACAACAGTAATGCCCATCCACTGCAGCTACAACTGTGTAACCAAAGCCATGACAACCATCACAGTCCCTATCTATCCTAAACACTGTGGGAAACTACTCTAAACTGACAAACAGGGGCAATCAACACATGTTATGGAACTCTACTTTGGACATAGAGGAAAATACAAGAACTGCATCCCATAAATTAGACTAACATGCAGAGGTTCAATAACTGAACTAAAAAGTACTCAGGTGAGACTAAATAATTCACTCCTGATTAGGAACTTGTAATATGTCACAAAATCAGTGTACTTTCTGATGAAAATGAGAAACACAAGAACAGTGTATATTAAATATTAAATTAACACACAGAAACTCAGGAAACTACCAAAACACACAGATGAAACTATACAAATCGCTCTCTAGGAACATGTAAAACATCACAAAATCAGTTACTTCCCTGTGGCTACTTGTGTCTTGGCTGGCTGCTGCTGAGTCTCCTATTTCATTGCCTTTCATGACAAGGCATCCTGGGCTTATATTTCAGCAAGATAAAGCCCACCCACACACGGTGAGATTTTCTACTGCTTGTCTTCAAGATTGAGGTTAACAAGAGAATAAATCTGGATTCTCGTAATGCTTGAGAGGCTTTAAAGCAGAAGCAATCTGAAGAGGATGAAGAAGCTCATCATCATCATCATCATCATCATTTAAGACTGATTATGCCTTTCAGCGTTCAGTCTGGAGCATAGCCCCCCTTATACAGTTCCTCCATGATCCCCTATTCAGTGCTAACATTGGTGCCTCTTCTGATGTTAAACCTATTACTTCAAAATCATTCTTAACCGAATCCAGGTACCCTCTCCTCAGTCTGCCCTGACTCCCCCTACCCTCTACTGCTGAATCCATGAGTCTCTTGGGTAACATTGCTTCTCCCATGTGTGTAACATGACCCCACCATCTAAGCCTGTTCGCCCTGACTGTTACATCTATAGAGTTCATTCCCAGTTTTTCTTTGATTTCCTCATCGTGGACACCCTCCTGCCATTGTTCCCATCTACTAGTACCTGCAATCATCCTAGCTACTTTCATATCCATAACCTCAACCTTGTTGATAAGGTAACCTGAATCCACCCAGCTTTCGCTCCCATACAACAAAGTTGGTCAAAAGATTGAATGGTGCACAGATAACTTAGTCTTGGTACTGACTTCCTTCTTGCAGAAGAGAGTAGATCATAGCTGAGCGCTCACTGCATTAGCTTTGCTACACCTCGCTTCCAGTTCTTTCACTATGTTGCCATCCTGTGAGAATATGCATCCTAAGTACTTGAAACCGTCCACCTGTTCTAACTTTGTTCCTCCTATTTGGCACTCAATCCGTTCATATTTCTTTCCCACTGACATTACTTTCGTTTTGGAGATGCTAATCTTCATACCATAGCCCTTACATTTCTGATCTAGCTCTGAAATATTACTTTGCAAACTTTCAGTCGAATCTGCCATCACAACTAAGTCATCCACATAGGCAAGACTGCTTATTTTGTGTTCACATATCTTAATCTCACCCAGCCAGTCTATTGTTTTCAACATATGATCCATAAATAATATGAACAACAGTGGAGACAGGTTGCAGCCTTGTCTTACCCCTGAAACTATTCTGAACCATGAACTCAATTTACCGTCAACTCTAACTGCTGCCTGACTATCCATGTAAAGACCTTTAATTGCTTGCAAACGTTTGCCTCCTATTCCATAATCTTGTGGAACAGACAATAACTTCCTCCTAGGAACCCGGTCATATGCCTTTTCTAGATCTATAAAACATAGATACAATTCCCTGTTCCACTCGTAACACTTCTCCATTATTTGCTGTAAGCTAAAGATCTGGTCCTGACAACCTCTAAGAGGCCTAAACCCACACTGATTTTCATCCAATTGGTCCTCAACTAATACTCGCACTTTCCTTTCAACAATACCTGAGAAGATTCTACCCACAATGCTGATTAAAGAGATACCTCTGTAGTTGTTACAATCTTTTCTGTTTCCATGTTTAAAGATTGGTGTGATTACTGCTCTTGTCCAGTCTGATGGAACCTGTCCTGACTCCCAGGCCATTTCAATTATCCTGTGTAGCCATTTAAGACCTGACATTCCACTGTATTTGATGAGTTCCGACTTAATTTCATCCACCCCAGCCGCTTTATTGCACTGCAATCTATTGACCATTTTTTCCACTACCTCAAATGTGATCCTATTTCCATCATCATTCCTATCCCATTCTACCTCGAAATCTAAAACATTACTGATCGCATTTTCACCTACATTGAGCAACTCTTCAAAATATTCCCTCCATCTGCCCAAGGCATCCACAGGATTCACCAGCAGGATGAAGAAGCTGAGAGAGCTAAATGGAAGAGGTCTGTTGTCCAGTAGGTCAATGAATGGGAGGCCAAAACATCATGGATACTGACCAAGAGGACCACTGAACTGAGAGGAATTGACAAAGATACATTTGTAGATACATAAGCTTTTGTGATCCAGTTGTGATAAACAGCACCCCAAGAACTATCTAGAGAAGAACCTCAAGTGCCTTCTAGAAATTCTCTTTACATAATTGGATGGATGCTAAGGACTGTGATAAAGTTGAGAAAGAATTTGTGCAACAGCTTGGTAAGCTTTTCTCACTAAGGAATTTTGAATGGTTTTCATTGACTGATTTTAATTGTTTGTTTGACTTCTTATTGCTTGACAAAGCATTAAGTATTATTTGGCAGAGAAAATGTCACTATATTTACCCCAATACTGCCATTATTATTCCTGAAAGTTTAATGTTATGTTAAACAACAAGTGCTCTCTGGTAAAGCACTTGCCCACGAAAGGCAAAGGTCCCAAGTTCAAGTCTCGGTCCAGCACACAGTTTTAATCTGCCAGGAAGTTTCATATCAGTGCACACTCTGCTGCAGAGTGAAAATATCGTTCTGGAAACATCCACCAGGCTATGGCAAAGACATGTCTCTGCAATATCCTTTCTTTCAGGAGTGCTAGTTCTGCAAGGTTTGCAGGAGCACTTCTGTAAAGTTTGGAAGGTAGGAGATAAGGTACTGGCAGAAGTAAAGCTGTAAGGATGGGGCCTGAATTGTGCTTGGGTAGCTCAGATGAAAGAGCATTTGCCCACAAAAGGCAAAGGTCCCGAGTTCAAGTCTCGGTCCAGCACACAGTTTTAATCTGCCAAGAAGTTTCATATCAGTGCCCACTCCACTGCAGAGTGAAAATCTCATTCTGGATAGAAGCTCTTACTTTTTTTGTCAGCTTACCCATATACTTAATCTTCACATTTCAAAATTTGTCAAGGAATAATGCTAAAACTGTGTCTGGAAATCAGGGAATTATCAGAGAATTTCACTTTGGGAAACTTGAGCAACCCAGGGTGCCCACTTTTTCTCAAATGCGGGTTTGAAGCCTGCACTGAAAATTACTATTAGCACAGTCAGACATTCCACAATCCATTGCTTCCACTTCATGCATGACTGACTGTTTCAAATCATCAAGGTGCATGGTTTGTGGAAATACTGACATGACTTAGGTATCCCCAGAAAAAGAAGACACAAGTGCTTAAATCGGTGGGACCTTGGAGGCCATGGGATGTCACTGAAATGGGAAATGACCCTCCCTGGAAACATGGAATAAATGTTGTCCATAGATACAGGTGTGGTGTGTTGGGTAGCACCACCTTGTTGAAAATAAATGTTGTTCTTGGTGTCTTGATGTCACCATTGCAACTGCGGATGCAAGAAACTGTTAAGCATCTGAATGTAGCATTCAGTGTTGACTGTCACAGTGGAACCACTTTCATCTTCAAAAATGTCCAGACCAATGTTGTCAAAATTGCTAATCACACTCTACATACACAGTTCATTGTCTTCCACCATTGCTTGCATTCGAATGACAAAATCCTCTTGTTGCTCATAATCTCTTTCCTCGAGCTGCTGAACAATGCACATCTTGTATGGATAAAATGTTAAGTCTTTCTTCAAAATAGGTACAATAACCTTACTCGTGTGCATGTGGTCATGCAGACCACTCTGGGCTCTGAATTGACACCTTTCCACCATCTTGATGTTTTCTAGCATGTTTGTAGTCTTCTTAGGACCAGGTGGTGTCTTCTTCCTGTTATCATCACACCAGGTACCCACCTGAAAATTGTACGAGGTCTGTCAGAAAATTCTGGAACTTTGTCCACAAAATTTTTCTACACTTACCTTTTATTTATTGTGCCTGGAATTCTTCAAAATACTCTCCTCACAATTGATACACTGTTCCCAATGCAATTTCCACTTCCAGCTGGAATGTGTGAAGCACGTTCTGCAAATTTTCTTTTTCTCTTCTATCATTGCAAATCTTCATCCTTTCAATGGGGTTTTCAACTTTGGAAATAAAAAAAATCAACAGAGGCCAGGTCTAGGGAGTATGGAGGATGAGGCAGCATACTGAGTTTGCTCTTTGTGCAATAGTCATGCACCAGCAGGGATGACTGTGCTGGGAGCATTGTTGTGATGCAAGGGCCTTGTATTGTCTCCCCCGATTTCAGGCCATTTCCTTGTCACATTTTCTTGCAGGCATCACAACACATCCTGATAGTACTATCAATTAACACTTTGTCCCTGTGACATGAATTCTTGATGAACTAATCCTTCAAAGTCAAAGAAAACTATCAGGATGGGTGTGACTTTTGACCTTACCTGATGAGCTATTTTTAATCTTGGAGAACATTTCCCAACCCATTGTGAAGACTGAACCTTGGTCTCAACATAATTATTGTAGACCCACATCGCATCACCAATTATGTTTCTCTTAAGGAACATCTCATTCTCATTTGCACGGTCCAAAAGCTCTTCACAGATTGTAAGGCAAAGACCTTTCTGATCTTGACTCATGAGCCATGGGACGGACTTGGTGGCAATACAATGCATTCCAAGATGTTGTGTCAGGATTTCATGACATGATCCAACTGTTATGTTATAAATAAACTGGAAGCAGTCTTGATTGCATAAATTTTTTATGCGATTATTATATTATTATTATTATTATTATTATTATTATTATTATAAGATCGAAATCGGTCACCATGTTATAAAAATTTATGCACTCAAGACTGCTTCCAGTTTATTTATAAAAATTATAGATCGCTGTTTCCTATAATAAGAACTATGTTCTTTAAAATGTTATGTTACATTCTTCTGAATTCTCTCGGACAGTCAGTCTTTGATTGGAACACACAGTTTCATTACATTCCTGATAAGAGCATCAACACTATATGTCAAAGGGCATCTGGAATGAGGGTCATTTTTAACCTCCTTCTGGCCAGTTTTAAACTATTTGAACCACTCATAACACTGAGTAAAGCTTAAACACTCATCACTGTAGGTTACCTGCATCATTTGGTGTGTCTCTGTAAAGGTTTTCTTGTGTTTCACGCAAAATTTAATGCTGATACATTGCTCCTCTAACTCTGCCATCTCAAAATTTACAAACTGTGTGACACAACATTCTACTCAATACAGCACTGAACAGTAACTAACAGACATACAACAGTGAAACTTCTGGCAGTTACACATTAAACACAGACATGTGCAGGAATGCCAACCACATTTCACTCCAACACACCATTGGCATGAAATTATGAATGTTCTGTAAATTTTTGAACGGACCTTGTATTGTGGCTGGGAATGTTACTGCAGCACCCATGGTGTGAAATGAACATGAAAAAGTCACTGTACTGCTGTGACAGAATCAGTGTTTTGCACATACGCATCATACACAAGCATGCGGTGCTCTACCATGCACTGTGCCATCACTACTTTAATGGAATCTGATAGGGAGAGCTCTGCTGAAGGTACCCTACCCTACCTCCATGAGGCGCATCATGTTAGCCATTTCCAATGTGCCCAATTCTCATGGTTCACCGGTATTTAATAATAAAGTCTCTGCCTCTACAATGGGTCAAAATCTCTATAGTTTGCTCCATACAAAAAATAAAATTTAAGAAGTGAGCATGAGTGCTCTAAAGGAGTGTGGCTAGTAGGAAGCAAAAATTGTGTGTGATGGATATAATGAAAAATCTGTTGTAGCTGTAGTCATAGTATTGCTGAAGGTGGAAGGCCAGGAGGATCACACTGCCTTGAAGTTGCTCTTAACACAAATAGTGTAGAGACTCGTATACACAACTTTCCAAAATTCGGGAAATCTTTCTGAAGTATTGACAAGCACTAACTTTCTCAGTCTGTGGTGAAATTACCATGGTAAAAAAGAGAGGCATTGAAGCATTGAGTAGGATTCTGTGCAACTTTAGAAGTAACTGTAAATTAATGGATAGTTTTAAAGTGCTACAGACAGAAAATATTTGCCAAATTTTACTGTTAGTATCAAGATGCATGGATGTTCACCTCAAGAGATCTATGTTAACTTCAGCTAATTCACTCCAAACCTACCAAGTATATGATAGTACATCTGAGAAGTGAGATGGTTAATCAATCTCCACAGTTTCTGCGGAAACTGGGAAAACACTGATTATCCAGAAACAGACAGTGGGCCACCTATCCCAGGTGAGGGCACAGTAGCAATTATAATTCAAGAATGGACAATAACCATTTATCCAGACATTTCCCAAATTAAAGAGAAACGTAAGGAACAGTTATATATCACCAACTATCTGTTAATGATATGTTCTTAAAATCATCTGAAGTAAAAGAAATGGTGTCTTTCATATACAGGGTGATATTTACTAATGACACAGTTCATCCTAAACTCTCACAACTGATCAGTATGAACATCATGAAAATTTAGTCTTGATAAAGGAAAATTATGTAACATGCACTTACAGAAAAAAATTAAAAATAGTCTTGTACATGAATAATAAGTTGAAATTTTTATTTCTCTGTCCGAGCTTTGAATTATTTTGTATGTATTTTTATAGCATTCTACAAATAGAGTGGCTAGAGAACTACATCTACTTTCAATGAGGAAAAGTTCTTCAGTGGATGTCTGGAAGACAGAAATATCAAACAAATTTGAGTCACAGGGCTTATTATCCTTCAAGAAAACGCTGTCAGTGGCTAACAAACTCTCTTGTATGTTCATCTAGTAATTTATAGAAGATTGTCACATCATTCACACTAGTCAAATTCCAAACTTAGCTCCTCAGGCACAAATAAAAAACAATATTTGGTCATGTTCAATAACCAGATAACATCAGCAATACCTGAGAAGGTTCTCTGGACCCTCAGAGTAAGGAACAAGTTATAAAAAATGAACTTAACATGGAAATCATACTCAATTGTGCCAGCCGGGGTGGCCGAGTGGTTCTAAGCACTACAGTCTGGAACTGCGCGACCGCTACGGTTGCAGGTTCGAACCCTGTCTCGGGCATGGATGTGTGAGATGTCCTTAGGTTAGTTAGGTTTGAGTACTTCTAAGTTCTAGGGGACTGATGATCTTAGAAGTTAAGTCCCATAGTGCTCAGAGCCATTTGGACCATACTCAGTTGTCTCACTTAAGGTAGTAACATTATGCAGCTTACCTTCTGTTCGTGATGCCTTTTTCAACAAGTAAGTGCAACCCTGGACACCTTTGTAATGAAAAAATATGAATCTTGCTGTTGCCTATGGTTGTCTTGCCATTGGGGACAACATCAAACACATCCTATTAGGATGTAGGATCACTGCTGCATTTAGGGTTGGCCTTGAACTACATTTCATGCATAATAATGTCAGTGGGTCTCTTGTATTCATCCATAGGAAAGTCTTATGATAGCTAGTACTTCAAGTGATGGAATGGTCAAGTATGAATTGTAACCCAATCTCATCAAATGTGTGAAATTTACTGACAGATGTCCAACCCCAGTAGCTGAGTGGTCAGCATGACAGTATGTCAATCCTACGGGCCCGGGTTCAATTCCTGGCTGGGTCCGAGATTCTCTCCACTCAGAGACTGGGTGTTGTGTTGTCCTAATCATCTTCATTTCATCCCAATCGATGCACAAGTCACCAAAGTGGTGTCAAATCGAAAGACTTACACCCGGTGAACGGTCTACCCAACGGGAGGCCCTAGTCACACGACAACTGACAGATATATTCTTAGTCAGTATGTTACACCACAGACCCTCCAATCCCTGTCTTAGCCATTTGTTGAAGATTAGGAAAATAAAGCTATATTTGGTAGAACATTTCACTGCCTGTCATTTTTTATTAATTACAGGATACTTTCATAATATCTTCTGATAATTATCTTGAGCAGTGCATAATTCTATGGACTGCATCAAGACCCTGCATCAAAAACAGTTGCTGCTTTTCAGTTACTCTTCTTAAACTAATGTTCCTTAAATACTATAAGCTGATATATACGCATATGTGATTGAAGACTCTGAAGTATTAATTATAAACTTACATTGATTTATTTTACTGTTTGTAATCCGGCAAATGGAATTAACAAGTATTTTCATCTCCAGATGTGAGAAATTTAAGTAATATTTATAAAAGGTGCATTGCACCAATCAAAATGCAGCTCTACTGTGAATTCTGTTCTTGAACACAGGATGAGTTGGTTGACATTCATAAGAAGCTGGAAATCATCATAACTGTGTGAAATGCTTGGCAGCTGTTGTGAATCAGTATGTTGGAAGGGCTCCCAAGAGTCATGTTCCTGTGATAGCAATACAAGAGTTACAAGTACTATCATCTCCTGTGGATCCTGTCTCCTCTACAGAAAGTACAGCACCTATCATTACTCATCCACTTGACTGCAAGTGACATATCAACAGTAAATCCAGGCATCCTGTACAGGACGGACAGGGCCCAGGGAGGACTTGGGATGTTGTACCAATCACCCTGACCAACATGTTTGAGATGCTGTCTTACACTGAAACTTGAACTGAGCCAATGTGACTCACTTCACTTGTTTGCAGCAAATCTGTTTTGTCTTGTGTCAAGAGGAGATGAACACAAAAGGATCAGGTCTATTAATCATTGGCAGTTCAAACATATGGTCACTGATGGTGTCCCTTAGGGAAATGGCAGCAAGGGACAGGAAAGGACACCAGGTGCATAGTGTGTATGCCAGAGGGCCTCATTCAACAAGTTGAAGAGGTATTCCAGCAGGCATTGAGGGAACAGGGTACAACCAACTGCAGGTTGTGGCACACATTGGAACAAATGACACCTGTCATCTGAGCTCCGATGTCATACTTGTGTCTTCAGAAGACCAGTCTTGTGCAGGGAGTTTCAGTGAAGATCACAATTTGCAGCATTGTCCCCAGAACTGACCATGGCTCTTTGGTTCTGAGTCGAGTGGAAGGACTGAAGGTTCTAGAATGTTCTGTGAGAAGCTAGACTCTGAATTCCTGGACTTGTGCCATTTATGGCCCCCCTACATCGTTCAGGTGTGCTTTACACCTCAGAGGCTGTTACTCAGGTAACTGACTGTGTGTGGGGTGCACACAAGGTTTTTTTTTTTAGAATAGGCAACTTTCCATCCAACCCAGATAATGATAGCTGTAGATAATGAAGAATTATCAGCATAAGATCAAATGAAATGCCACCCACAGGTGAGAGTGTTAAATTCCTAATGATAAACTGCCAAAGCATTCACAACAAAGTGCCAGAGTTTGAAGATCTTGTGAAAAACAGTGAAGCACACACAATACCACATACAGAAAGCTAGTGGAAACCTGAAATTGATAACAGTGAGATTTTTTGGGAAAATTTGGGAGTACATCAAAAGGATGGCAAATGTGGAATGGAGGTAGTGTATTTGCTGAAGTAGACAAGAAATTCAGATCCACAGAGGTAGAAATTGAAGCTAAACATGGGATGGTTAGGGCAAGACTGAGTATCAGGGGTGGGTATAAATGATAATTGGATCCTTCTGTCATCCACCAGACTCATCTCCTGATGTAATGGAAAACTTTAGAAAAACCTCAGTTCACTTGTATGTAAGTTCCCCAGTCATACTGTAATCATTGGTGGAGACTTTAATTGTCCAACAATTAATTGGAAAAATTGCAGTTTTGTTAGTAGTGGGCAAGAAAAGACATCCTATGAAATGTTACTAACTACCTTCTCTGAAAACTGGCTAGAACCAACGTTGAGGATTCGACATCAAAACTGGTATCAGTGACCATTACTCAGTTGTGGCAATGATGGTTACCGAAGTACAAAGGACAACTAAAACAAACAGAAAGACACAAATATTCAGCAAATTAGATAAAATTTCAGTACCATCATATCTCAGAAAGGAACTTGAAACTTTCACCACAGGGCAGGAGCATGTAGAGGAACTATGGCTCAAGTTTAAAAGAAAAGTTGATCATGCACCAAATAGATATGTACCCAGTAGAACAGTTCATAAAGTGAGGGAACCTCCATGGCATAGAGTTACCATAAAGAAATTTCTAAAGAAACAGGGATTGTCACATAAAAGGTGTAAAACAATTTGTAGGACTATAGATAGAGAGATGCTGAATGAAATACATTTGGCTGTCAAGAGAGCAATACATTATACTTTCAGTGACTACCATTGCAGAAAAATGTCAAATGATATTTCACAAAACCGAAAGAAATTCTGGTCATATGTAAAGGCTGATAGTGGCACCAAAGTTAGTGCCGAGACCCTAGCAAATGAAACAGGAAGTGAAATTGAAGGTAGCAAAGCAAAAGCTGAAATGCTTAATTCTGTTTTCAAATGTTCGTTTACAAAGGAAAACCCAGCAAAATTATTCCAATTTAATCCTTGTACCACTGCAAAGATGAATGAAATACATATTAATGCCAGTGGTATGGAAAAACAACTGAAATCATTAAAACTGAAGGCCCAATGGAATCCCTCTCAGGTTCTATACTGAATATGTGGCTGAGTTACCCCTGATTTAACTTGTAGATCTCTCAAACAAAAAACTGTGCCCAGTTCATGGAAAAAAGCACAGGTCACATCCATCTACAAGAACAGTAGCAGAAGTGATCCACAAAACTACCATCCAATATCCTTGACATTGATTTGTTGTAGAATCTTAGAACATATTCTGAACTCAAACATGATGAAGTATCTTGAATAGAATGACCTCCTCAGTGCCAATCAGGATGGATTCTGAAAACATGGAGCATGTGAAACCCAACTCGCACTTCTCTCACATGCCGTACTGAAAGCTTTGGATCAAGGCAGCAGGTAGAAGCAGTATTTCTTGATTTCAGAAATGCATTTGACTCAGTACCACACCTATGATTATTGTCAAAAGTATGATCATATGGGGTATCAAGTGAAATTTGAGATTGGATTGAGGACTTTTTGGTAGGGAGGATGTTATCTTTGCTGGAGTGTCATCATCAAATGTAGAAGTAACTTCAGGTGTGCCCCAGGGAAGTGTGGTGGAACCCTTGAAGCTCATGTCATATATTAATGGCTTTGCAGACAATATTAATAGTAACCTCAGACTTTTTACAGATGATGCAGTTATCTATAATGAAGTACTGTCTGAAAGAAGCTGCATAAATATATTGTTGGATCTCAGAAAGATTTCAAAGTGTGCAGAGACTGGTAACTTGCTTTAAATGTTCAGAAATGTAAAACTGTGCATTTCACAGAACAAAAAATGTAGTATCCTATGACTGGAATATCAATGAGTCACTGTTAGAATTGGCCAACTCATACAAATATCTGAGTGTAACACTTTATAGTGATATGAAATGGAATGATCACATATGTTCAGTCATGAGTAAAGCAGGCGGTAGACTTTGATTTATTGGTAGAATACTAGGGAAGTCCAATCAATCTACAAACAAAATTGTTTACAAATCACTCATGTTACTGGTTCTGGAATATTGTTCAAGTGTGTGGTATCCGTACCAAATAGGACTGACAGGGGATATTGAACATGTACAGAGAGGGCAGCAAAAGTGACCACAGGTTTGTTTGATCCATGGGAGAGTGTCACAGAGATACTGAAGGAACTAAACTGGAAGACTCTTGAAGATAGATGTAAACTATCCCAAGAAAGTCTGTTAACAAAGTTTCAAGAATCAGCATTAAATGATGACTCAAGGAATATACTACAATCACCTACGTATCGCTCACATAGGGATCATGAGAATGATACTGAAGGAACTGAACTGGAAGACTCTTGAAGATAGACCAAGAAAGTTTGTTAACAAAGTTTCAACAATTGAATTTAAATGATGACTCAAGGAATATACAACATTCTCCTGTGTATGACTCATGTAGGGATCATGAGGATAAGATTAGAATAATTACTGCGTACACAGAGGCAAACAGACAATCATTCTACCCGTACTACATACATGAATGGAACAGGAAGAAACACTAACTTTTATAGTGGGATGTACCATCTGCCATACACCTCAAGGTGGTTTGCAGAGTCTAGATGTAGATTAGCACTAACAATGTATTTTTTGGACACTGTACTCACAGTGATTATTGATTAGCTGCTGTAGCACTGCTAATGCAAAGTTAATAGCATGCACACACACACACACACACACACACACACACACACACACACACACACACACACACACACACACACAAAAATGGTGGAAAAAGGAAAGCATCCAGATAACAGTGTCAGATGACAGTGTGACTTTGTACATGAATATACTATCAGTGCATTAGTGTTTAGTATTATTACCAGACCTGGTAGGGTATATAAGAGGTATGAACAATATCAGATGTTTAATAATCACTGTGAAGGACACAGAGATATAGCATACTTGTGTCAGAATGCAGTATCAGCACCTGAAAGAATGTGAAAGGGGCCTCATTGTGGGTCTTCATTTGGGCAGCTCTTTGAATAATGTGTTATCCAGGTTTTTGGATCATTCAGATGTGATAGTGGCCCAAAGTTGGATTTCATGGAAATATAGGGGCAGGCATACTCCTCGTCAAGGTTCCAGTTGACCATGTCCTACCACCACAAAGGAGGTTGTCATATTGTACATCAAGCACCTCGTAATACCTTCAAATCTGCACCTGCCATCCAAGAACAAGTAATGAATTCCCTACAACATTCTGTACCATCCCACACTGTTGATCTGAGACTAGCAGTAGATGAACTAGGGAATTACCATCCTGTGCATAGGCTGCCATTAACACCACAACAGACCTGGGTGCAGTAGGAGTGGTATAATGATTGGGAAGCATGGGAAGCATGGACTGCTGATGAGTGGCATCACACTGTAGCCAGCATTGAATCATGTCTCTGGCTTAACCGAGATGACCATCATTGGTGAGTATGGTGGTGACCTTGGGAGAGGTCCCATGCTTCCAGTGTTTTGAAGAGGCAGAGTGGTGTCACTCCTGACATCATTATGTAGGGAGCCATGGGGTATTACTTCAGGTCATGGCTGGCAGTGATGGAAGGAATTATGAGAGCACAACGGTATGTCACCAACATCCTGCATTCTCACGTTGTTACCTTTCATGCTGCAGAATTGTGGTGGCATATTTCACCAAGATAATGCCTGATAAAATGCAGTACATATCTGTATGAACTGTGAGTGTGATGTTGAGGTACTCCTGAGGCCAACAAGATCTCCAGAGCTATCACCAGGTGAACATGTGTGGGACCAGCTCAGTTGTCACCTCTGTCACAGAGCCAATATCTGCGATATCAAGGACAAGCTACAACAATTATGGGCCAGCTTGCCTCAGGGGAGGATACAACTACTTTAGACACCATTCTCAACCAAATCAGTGCTTGCATCTGGACCCAAGTAGGAGTGGGTGGGAGTGTAATGCCATGCTGATAATTTGGCTCATATTATCAAGTTCTTTGTAAATTTTAATCAATATTTTAATCAATGAAATAACATCACATACCCTCTCAAACCCAGAAGTTTAATTCTGTTTCCTGCTCCTCTCATTGGTGATTAACTTTTTTGCCAGGTTGTGTGTGTGTGTGTGTGTGTGTGTGTGTGTGTGTGTGTGTGTGTGTTTTGGGGGAATGGGGAGGGGTGCCATCAGTCTTCTGGCTGGTTTGATGCAGCTGATTATGAATTTCTCTCCAATGTCAACTTCATCATCTCAGAGCAATACTTACACCTTGAATATCTGTTGGATGTACTCAAACCTCTGTCTTCCCCAACTGATTTTACTCTCTATGGTTCCATCTAGTATGATGGACATTTATACAGTGGCTTGTAGAGAATTTATGTAGATGTAGCTCCAGCACACGTCCTGTCAATCTGCCCCATTTTCTAGTCAGTTTTTTTATACGTTTTCCTTTCTTCACCAGTTCTGCAAAGAACATTCTCATTTCTCATATTATTATGTGACTATTTTTGACAATTTTCTAATGCACTGCACCTCAGAATCTGTGATTCTTTTCTTTTCTTTGCCAGTTAGAACATAGTCCATGATTCACTTCCATACTATGCTGTGCTCCGAATATACGCTCTACAAATTTTTTTCTCAAATTAAGGCCAAGGGAGATTAAGAGTTTAACATCCCATCAACAGTGAAATCATTAGAGATAGAGCAGAAGCTCAGATTATGGAAGGAAGGGGAAGGAAATCAGCCATTCCCTTTTCAAAAGAATCATTGCAGCATTTGCCTTGAGAAATTTAAGGAAATCATGCCAATGTTTGATACTAGTAGATCTTTAAGGAGGTATGCACTCTTTTCCTGTGATAGCACTTCATATATCTTCCTTGTTTTATCTCTCATTGCTAAGGTAAAAGAATTCCTTCACATCACCTAATACATGTTTTGCTAATTTCTTGCTAATCTCGTGTCTGTTATTCCTCTACTTGTGTCTTTATTTAGTTTCCATTCAGTCCATAGTCTGCACTCATTGGACTATTCAATCCATTTTTATTGCTCCCTCTTGGATTTTGTGTTGTTCTGTCTATTATCATTTTATCCTATAATTTACACCTATTTTTCTGAGAATTTTGAACATCTTGCCCTATTTTAAGTTGTCAAACACTTTTCATAGATCAAAAAAGTTTGCAAAAGTATCTGAATTTTTTAAGATCTTTATTCCATTACCATGTGCAATATCTGAACTGACTCTCCGTTACCCTTACCTTTTCTACAGCCAAACTGATAGTCATCTAAGTGACAGGCCTACTCAATTTTCTTTCCCATTGTACTTCCGCTGCCCTCTCTGTACATGTTCTATATCCCCTGTCAGTCCTATTTGGTACGGATACCACACACTTGAACAATATTCCAGAACCAGTAACATGAGTGATTTGTAAACAAATTTGTTTGTAGATTGATTGGACTTCCCTAGTATTCTATCAATAAATTGAAGTCTACTACCTGCTTTACTCATGACTGAACATATGTGATCATTCCATTTCATATCACTATAAAGTGTTACACTCAGATATTTGTATGAGTTGGCCAATTCTAACAGTGACTCATTGATATTCCAGTCATAGGATACTACATTTTTTGTTCTGTGAAATGCACAGTTTTACATTTCTGAACATTTAAAGCAAGTTACCAGTCTCTGCACCACTTTGAAATCTTTCTGAGATCCAACCAAATATTTATGCAGCTTCTTTCAGATAGTACTTCATTATAGATAACTGCATCATCTGTAAAAAGTCTGAGGTTACTATTAATATTGTCTGCACATTATTCTTATTAGCATTGGTTGGATTAACAGTTAAACTGATTGTGTGGTGGTTCTCACACTTACTTGCACTTTATGTCTTCATGGATCTGTGGATGATATGCTTCTGAAAGTCTGATAGTATGTCTAGTCTCATAGTTTGTACACATAACATGAATAACTGTTTGGTTGCCACTTCCCTCAATGCCTTTAGAAATTATAAGGGAATGTTAGATATTCTGTGTTTGTTTGCAAGTCTTGTAAAACACTGTCAGAATTTGACTGTAATACTGGATCTCCTAAGCCTTGCAGATTGCCATTCATTTCTTCTTCTATTACTCCAGCTGACATTTCTTCCTCCTTGTTAAGCCCCTCATACTCATCCTGCCTATTTGCTCTTTTCTCTGCTTTTAACACTAGGATTTGTTTTGCACTCATAATGTTGATGCCTTTGCTTTTAATGTCACTGAAAGGTATTTTTACTTTCCCAATATGCTGATCTGACATCATTTTCTTATCAATTTCTACATAATTTTCCTACAGCCATTTTACTGTAGCTGCTTTGCACTTCCTATTGATTTTCCTTTGGTAAATAGATTATCTAACCATGATGCACAACTGATTAACTTACAAAACCTAACAGGGTGTGCACTTCAGAAACAGTTAAGTAAAAATGTGAGGCTGCTCAACCCAGTATCTATATATCACTTCAGAGAAAGTTTAGGAAATGTAAACTGGGACGATGTATATAATGAGCCAAATACTAATGATGAATGCAGCATATTTCTTGATAAATTTATATCCCTGTTTGAACATTGTTTTCCAAAGAAAATTACTAAATGTAACACCACAAACATTTCAAAGTATCTTGGATTACTACAGGCATTAAAGTGTCTTCAGAAAGAAAAAGAAAACTGTATGAGACATCAAGCATTAGTAAAGATCCAGAAGTAGTTTTACATTATAAAAATTATTGTAACATACTGAGAAAAGTTGTAAGTAAATAAAGAAATATGTATGTTAGAGAAGAAATTAACAACTCCAGCAATAAAATCTAATCAATATGGAATGTTGTTGGAAGGGAGACAGGAAAAGTAACTGCTGGGATAGGTAGTATTACTGTTAAAGAGAATGAGACCATCTTAATCAACAGTACACAGGTAGCCATTGTATTTAACAATCACTTCTTAAGTGTAGGAGAAAAAATTGGTGGGAATAGTTCAAAAGAAAAAGCCAGGCAGTACATGGAAGATTCAGTTTTGAAAAATTTTAGTCAGATTAAGTTTCCTCTAACAACCTCTTGTGAAATAAGGAAAATTAGTTGTTGTTGTTGTGGTCTTCAGTCCTGAGATTGGTTTGATGCAGCTCTCCATGCTACTCTGTCCTGTGTAAGCTTCTTCATCTCCCAGTACCTACTGCAACCTACATCCTTCTGAATCTGTTTAGTGTATTCATCTCTTGGTCTCCCTCTACGATTTTTACCCTCCACACTTCCCTCCAATACTAAATTGGTGATACCTTGGTGCCTCAGAACATGTCCTACCAACTGATCCCTTCTTCTAGTCAAGTTGTGCCGCAAACTTCTCTTCTCCCCAATCCTATTCAATACCCATTTCATCTTCATCTACACCCTCTTCCATTTCCATAATATTGTCCTCAAGTACGTCGCCCTTGTATAGTCCCTCTATATACTCCTCTATATACTTCTCTATATACTCCTTCCACCTTTCTGCTTTCCCTTCTTTGCTTAGGACTGGGTTTCCATCTGAGCTCTTGATATTCATACAAGTGGTTCTCTTTTCTCCAAAGGTCTCTTTAATTTTCCTGTAGGCAATATCTATCTTACCCCTAGTGAGATAAGCCTCTACATCTTTACATTTGTCCTCTAGCCATCCCTGCTTAGCCATTTTGCACTTTGAGACGTTTGTACTCCTTTTTGCCTGCTTCATTTACTGCATTTTTATATTTTCTCCTTTCATCAATTAAATTCAATATTTCTTCTGTTACCTAATGATTTCTACTAGCCCTCGTCTTTTTACCTACTTGATCATCTGCTGCATCCCTACTTCTTCTCTCAAAGCTACCCATTCTTCTTCTATTGTATTTCTTTTTCATCCATTCCTGTCAATTGTTCCCTTATGCTCTCCTTGAAACTCTGTACGACCTCTGGTTTAGTCAGTTTATCCAGGTCCCATCTCCTTAAATTCCCACCTTTTTGCAGTTTCTTCAGTTTTAATCTACAGTTCATAACCAATAGATAGTGGTCAGAGTCCACATCTGCCCCTGGAAATGTCTTACAATTTAAAACCTGGTTCCTAAATCTCTGTCTTACCATTATATAATCTATCTGAAACCTGTCAGTATCTCCAGGCTTCTTCTGTGTATACAACCTTCTTTTATGATTCTTGAACCAAGTGTTAGCTATGATTAAGTTGTGCTCTGTGCAAAATTCTACCAGGCAGCTTCCTCTTTCATTTCTTAGCCCCAATCCATATTCACCTACTATGTTTCCTTCTCTCCCTTTTCCTACTACCGAATTCCAGTCACCCATGACTATTAAATTTTCGTCTCCCTTCACTATCTGAATAATTTCTTTTATTTCATCATACATTTCTTCAATTTCTTCATCATCTGCAGAGCTAGTTGGCATATAAACTTGTACTACTGTAGTAGGCATGGGCTTCGTGTCTATCTTGGCCACAATAATGCGTTCACTATGCTGTTTGTAGTAGCTTACCCGCACTCCTATTTTGTTATTCATTATTAAACCAACTCCTGCATTAGTAAATCTTTGAAAAATAAATGTTCTGTTGGATTAGATGACATCTCTAACAAGTTATTAAAACAATGTGGATCAATTACAGCTGATGTTTTGAGTCACATGTGTAATGCATCACTGACTCAGGGTATTTTTCCAGACAGGTTAAAATATGCCATTTTCAGGCCTCTCTACAAAAAGGGGGAAACCACAGATGTCAATAATTACCGGCCAGTATCCTTGCTTGCAGCATTTTTAAAAATCTTTGAGAACGTAATGTACTCAAGAGTGGTTAGTCATCTCAACAGTAATGGGATACTTAGTAAATCACAGTTCGGATTTCAGAAATGCTGTTCTACTGAGACAGCAATATACAATTTCACTGTCCACATGTCCACATAATAGAGTCTTTAAATAGTAAAATGTCACCAGTAGGAATATTCTGTGACTTATCCAAAGCATTTGATTGTGTGAACCATGACATTATGTTAGAGAAGTTTCAATTCTATGGTATAAATGGAACAGCATATGAGTTGTTTAAGTCATATCTACAGAACAGGAAGTGAAAAAGTTTCTTTATATACTTCAAGTTATTCAAAGGAGTTTGCCACTTCATCTAACTAGGGTGAAATTACATTAGGTGTTCCACAAGGTTCGATCATGGGTCCCCTCCTGTTCTTGATATATGTGAATGACCTTCCTTCTTATGTGAAACAAGATGCTGAACTGACACTGTTTGCTGATGATACAAGCATAATTATTAATCCATTCAAAGAAAGTCCGATAGAAAATGATACAAATAAGGTCTTTGGAAAAGTTATTAATTGGTTTTCTGCAAATGGGCTTGCTCTGAACTTTGAAAAAACACAGTACATCCAATTTTCTGCTGCAAAAAGTACAATTCCTTCAATAAACATAACACATCAAAAGAAGTCAGTAGTCAGGGTAGAGCACACTAAGTTTTTGGGTGTACATATGGATGAGAAAAGTCATATTTTGGATCTCCTGAAGTGACTAGGTTCAGCAACTTTTGCAATCAGAATAATTGCCAATTTTGAGGATGTAGAAATTAGTTAGCTAACTTACTTTGCATACTTCCACTCTCTGATGTCATATGGAATAATATTCTGGGGCAACTCAACTCTCAGGTAAAAGGTATTCATTGCTCAAAAGAAAGTAGTTAGAGTAATGTGTGAGGTTCATAGTCGCACATCTTGTAGGCTTCTGTTTAAAAGGTTAGGAATTCTTATAACTGCTTCACAGTACATTTACTCAGTAATGAAATTTTTTCTCAACGACATGGACCAGTTTAAAATCAACAGCGACATTCCTGATTACAATAACAGAAAAAAGAAAGACCTACACTATACTTAACTTATCTTTGGTGTAGAAAGGGGTAAAATATGCTGCTATAAAACTTTTTGATAAATTACCAGATGAAATAAAATGTCTGACACATAGCAGTAATAGTTTCAAAAACAAATTGAAATCATTCCTCCTTGACAACTCCTTGTATACCATAGATGAATTCTTGAATATGAGTAAATAAATCTGAAGATATAATATATGAATTTTGTGCCAATTAAGGGAATGGGATAGATAATATAAATATTTAGGTATAACACTATAATGTTTTTTTTTTAAAAGAAAAGAAAAGAAAGCCCTTGCTTCCTGTGCGCATTTCTTATGCATTTGACACATTCCACATCATAATGGTTTTTCCGTGCTATTGACACGTAAGTAACTAACTCATTCCTAAGTGATTTGTATTGCTTTATACCTTTCTTTTCCTGATAATGTTTCTGTTTCCTTTTTACAACAAACAACTGAATTGTTTCTTTTGTTTTTTGACAGTTTCCTTCCTTATACCTATATTTGTCTATCCAACTGTTATGGTTGCCCTTTTTAGGATTGTCTTTCCTCTTTGAGTGAACTGCCTTCTGTGGTATTCATTATCACAGGATCTACAGCCTCGAATAATGTTAAACTCACGCCATCATTCCTCAGTAATTCAGTATCCCACCCCCTTACTCACTGGTGCTTCCTGACAGTTCTCTCAAACTTCTACTTTCTCTTTCTCATTACTAAATTGTGATCTGTATCTGGGTTCATCTTACAACACAGTACCTGACTTCAGAATCTCTGTCTCACCATGATGTAATCCAATATCAAAGTATCATGGAAGTATAATAGTAGAAAATTTACAAGACATTACCCCATATGACTAATGTTCTACAGAGATTAAATTTCCCTTATTAGATGGGATCTTCTCTTTATGACAAATGAGAAACTGTACAAGCAATTAAGGGGGTGTATTCATAAAATCAGTTGGTAGTAACATGTTATTTTCTTTACTTTTGTTTATTATTATATTCACTTCAATGTATTTAATGGACTTTTAAAGTGAGATAGTGATAGCATTTCTTTCTGTTGCTACAGATGACAGTGTCTCAATAACTGACTTTGTTGATGCAAGGTCTGAAGTTGATACTGAGGACATGACTGATGAAAGTAAAGCGGTGAGTCCAGTCAATGATTTAGTCCATTCAGAGCCTCATGCAACATATGATGATACAGTTCATAAGATGGGTGCTGTAGCACACAAAGAAATAAACAAATCCACCAAGAGAAAGTCAAATAAGGATGAGGACCGAAATCAGGTATGTGAGAAAGATACCCCTACAGGTAAGAGAGATCAAAACATTCCCACCCAAAATCAAGTGAATAGAGAGCAGAATATAGAAGTAACTTCAACATTCCAAGACAGTATAGGATTAGAACCTCGTAACAATGTAGATAACATTCCACTCACTGCTCAGGAGGATAACATGAGCAACACATTTATTCAGCTAACAAATGGTCTGCAAATTGAAAGGAATCCTAATGACATGTCATCTCCTTTATCAGAAGATATAAATAATAGTGCTGAAATATCAGACATTGATATGAGTGCTGCATATTTGGATTCTGATTATGATGAGCAGGAAGTTGAAGATACTCAAGGAACTAGCAATAGTGATATATCAGGAACATATCCGCCACTGGAAGGAAATGCTTTGACAAGGATAGATACATTACAAAGAGAAATGAAACAGCTTTCTTCGCTTATCAACCAGATGTCTGTGAATGCAGAGGATGGTTGTTCAGAATTGCAGAAAGAAGACCTAGAGCAGTTGTCAGTATTGGTACGGAAAATGTCTCGGTATGCTGAACAAAATAACACAGAATCAGACATGCTTCAGAGGGATTTACAGCAACTGACATCTATAGTACAGCAGATGACACAAAACACAACTGATTATGATGAAGAATCAAGTGATGGTTTTGAAGATGAAGAAGAGGAGGAGGTTGATGTGGAGGAGTTTGAAGAGAAAGAAGATGAGGATGAGGATGAGGATGAGGAAGAGATAGAGGGAGAGGAAAAGTCTGATTATGAGATCAGAGCACAACAGATAGAGAAGGATAACAAAAATGAAACTGGTGTGTTCAAACATTATTCCCAGGAAGAATCAAATAATAAGGCTCTCAACGATGTATCTCAACCTACCAAACAGCAAATATCAAACAATCCACATTTAAGGGCTGAGAACATCAGTAAAAAGCAAGAAGTTACTTCAAGGTCAGATGTATTGGATCAAAGAAAAACTTATGAAAATTTAGTTGGTGTAAATATGAGCCATATCACAACAAAACCAAATGATAGATATGCAAAAGAAACAGAAACAAGTGGTGGGTTTCCAGAAAATATTGCCATATTGAATGATGTTGGTAAGAAACCTGAGTCGCCTTTTGTATTGGAGAAAGAAGAAGTTAAAGTATTAGTTGAACAAACTAAAAATGTAGACCAGAATGATAATGACAATGTTAACAAATCAGATTTGAGACAGTGCAGTGAAGATGGGAAAAGTCAGCCGCTGGAAGGCACTGAATCTAGTACAAACAATTCTGGGTCTGACAACTCCGTTAGAACAGAAAAGTCCAGTAACAACAGCAGACAAATGAATGAAACAAAACCAAAGCAAGCTGTGAATGGCAAAATAGTACCTAATGTCAATGGTAAAGTCAAGAGACATGATGAAGTTACAGAAAAAGGAAAAACTACAGCTAACAGAAGTAATGTTATCACAGTCAGAGACACAAGCAAAAGCACAGTAAAAATAAAACCAAAACAGGAGATAACATCTGGTGATGAGAAGGATCATTTACAACTAACTGCATCCATTACACAGCAAAAGAAAGAACCAAAACAGAGTGACTTATTTTCACACTGTGATAAAGAAAGTGACACACTTAAGAAAGAAAACAATACATCTGAAAATAATAGCATTTCTTTTGAAAAACAAAATACTCAACAGAGCATGGAAAATTCAAATGAAGCACAATCTATGCGGGGAGATACAATAACTGAAATAAATAACAATTCCTCAGTAAACAAAGAAGCTCTTGAAGCTGTATCAGCTTGTAACAAGAATATAGCTGTTGAGCAGGTGGAAGACATTACAAAGCAGCAAAAAGCTTCAGATCCAATAATAATATCTATGCTAAACAAAGATGAAAATATGCGAGATCAGGAAGCACACTTGAAGGATATATCAGGACATACTCAAACAGAAGCCCTGGATGAAAAAAATGCTGTTGCACGCACAAGACATGAGGCACAGATACAGGAAAAAGAACAAACCCAACATAACAAAATTGTTAAAAGTGAAAACATTTTGGAAAATAGTGTGGATAAACAAGAAATAGAAGGTGCTCCCACTGATCTGAGAAAGCCAGAGGAACCAACAAAAGGAGAGAGTAAGCAAGAAACCACTAATGGTTGTCAGAGGATAGAGAAAGATGCAACAAAACCCGTACATATGTCGGCAGGAAAAGAAGAAAGTAACAAGACAGCCAAATTTTCTGTGCCTGCCAGAACTAAAGCAACTGAAAACACAACAGGAATAGTAAATCTGACACATAATGAAGAAATAAACATAGAGACAGTAAAAACTGAACCAACTCAACAGCAAAAATTGGAAACATTGAAAAGCAAAATACCTCAAAAACAGCCAAAACCACCACAGAGGGCACAGAAAAATATAATATCGAAACCACCACAAAAACCTGTCAGGTCACAACAGACATCAGCAAAAACACAAGTACAGACAAAGACTGTCTTGAAACCAGTTAAAAAACTTGCTCCTCAACCAAACAAACCTAATTCAACTTTGCAGAAACAAGCAATCAGTGACACACCATCAAAGGCACAGCAGCAACAGAAGTCTACTGATGAAGAGCCAAAAGAAAATGCAAGTTTATCAGCAAATACAATTAAAATCACACCAGAAATAAAAAATCCTGTTAACAATCAGAATTTACAGAAAGTAAATGTGCAAACACATACAGCACAAAAGACAGATAATGTAATATCCTGTGACATTAAGAATGGGAAATCTCCTGTTATAAAGATATCACTTAAAGAAATACCAGGATCTCAGACATCAGCAAGTAATGCACTGCAGACTGACACAAAAGAATCACAAGAAGCTCCTAGAATTACAAGTCACAGCACTGATAACTCAGCACAGCTGATCGAAACAGGTGATAGAAAACCTGTAGTAGAATCAAAGGAAATCAATAAGGAAATTCAAAACAAGAAATCCTCCACACAACCAGCAACAAAACATGAGAACAAAAGCAAAGGAAAGAAACGACCTGCTCCACCTATTCCTCAGAAGGCACTGCTTCAACTTCCATTGCAAAAAGACAGTGCCTCTCCTGCTAACACAAATGATAAAGAAATGCTAAAGACCCCTCAACAGGAAGAGATCCCTCAGCAGGAAGAATCTATTGTAAATATGTCTGCTCGGTCTGATAGCAATTCTGAACAAGCAAGCAGCAAGTTAGGAGAACACTTACATTCAGAACAAGAGAAACATCACAATGTAAGTGATCAGCAGCTAAATGTTGTAAGAACAGAAAATGGCTCAGGGACAACTGATGAGTCTAATGATGCTAATGGCACACCTCTAGATAAAAATAAACCAGACTCTGAAAAGAAAGTTATCAGCACAACTTACACTGGGATAGAAGAACATTGTTTAAGCAGTGATGATGATGAGTTCATTACAGACAATGAAAGTGACATAGAGAAAACAGAACCAAGAAAGAATGGCATCCTTGAAGCTCCCCCTTTAATAGCCTCAAAAGAAAGCCTTTCAAATCATGTAGGTGAGATGATGACAAATGTTGATTCAAGTGACAAGGAAACCACTGCCATTAGCAATAACATAAAACTTCATTCTGGCAATGATGCAACAGAAACAGAAGAAGATGAAAAAACACAAGCAGAAAAAGCAAAAATTATAGATAAATTTGAATTTGAGGTAAGATCATATTTTCAGTAATCTACTTTATTCAGCATGATTCAGACTGAGTTTTGCTAGAAGTTCCAAGTATAGTAATGAATTCCTGTAAATTGTATTATTGGTAACATAATTCTCAGTAAACATTAAGTATTGATTCTTTTAATTACCATGTTTGAAGGAACAACATTTGTTGTGACCACAGCAGGACAGGTGCAACTGTGTGTTTGTTTAATGCCATTAGTTATTTAATTTCAGTCTGAAAATCAATATTAGTCTATTACCTTCACTGTCTTATCTAGGCAGAGATAGCGGTTGTTGCATAGTTTTGGTGGAGGAGCTTTCTGATGTTCACAAGTAGATTGAGGCAATGTTTGTAGCTGTTGAACACATTCATAAAACTACAGTAGGATTTTCCAGTGCTTGAGTGACACTGAGCAGTGCATCACAGAGCTTGTAAGCTTCTTTCATCACTAATATGATCCCAAATGATTTGTTCTCTATCTCCCAACTGACACCTAGTGACTTTAGTGGAAGAGGGTATTGTAAATGGGAGTGGCCAAATGGCTGCCCTGGCGCATATGTAAAGTAGACATGATCCATTGTCTGAATGAGACAGAGCCTGCAAAAATGTCTTTCCTGCTTGAGCAGTGCCATGGGAAGTCACAGAGAGAAAATGTGGTTGATAACTATAAATAGCTTGAATGTTAAATGCATGGTACATGCTAGCCCCCCACCCTTAGATAGTTAACATTAAAGCAAAGCAATTGTTTACCTTATTTAGAATGTTGTCTCAAGAGCATTTGAAAGAAAAGGGTGCAGTCAAGCAGTTCATTGTTTTCATGGGCACTTACATTTAATATTCAGTGAATAGTCTGAAATTACTTACATTCTGCCAGAACTTTCCGTATCATATTTAAAAGTATTAGTTGAAAAATCTTATTGGTCATTTCATTCTCTGACATGGAGTGGGCTGTAACCAACTAAATTGATGTTCTTCACCTTCAGCATTTCTTTTTTTATATTTACAGGAGTATTTGCAGTACTAAGAAATGTAGGATAAAATGTACAAAATACACTGACATCAATTATGTTGCTGCTTACAGTCAAAAGGGGTGTGCATTTTGATGGGATTAAACTGTCTTGTGCACAAATATGTACCAAATAAAATGATAAGGATGGAAAGACGTGCCCTAGTCTATGACAACATCTATAAAATTCCAAGAAAACAGACATTGTTGCACTCATTGTATAGCATAGGTTGTTGGGAAATCAAAAGATGAAAGTTAATAGCAATTGATTTCTGTATGGTGCATGTCACACTGAGATGATACAGTAAGCGATAAACCACAGAGCAATGAAGGTCATGTGATGCGACATTGGTTGGACATTTGTCTACCCATGGGAATGATACAATATGCAATACAGTGTGATTCACCATACAACAAGCAACAAGATAGCATGAATCATGTTTCTGTTTCAATTTCAGTTGCAATCATGAGCTATTCCAAGAGAGCATTATTGTAGCTTATCATTATTTAAAGTTCAAAAAATGGAAAAAGACCAAGAAGTACTGGGTACAACAGTACAATGATATAAATATCAAACCTTATTCAGCTGTGGTTTCTCGTAAGCTCTCCCAACACGAACTCAGGTCCATGAATTCTACAGAATAAGTCCAGATAGTTTCCACTTTCTGGAGCAACTGTTATCAGCTGCTCTGACAAAACAGTACACAAATTTTCTACTTGCTATTTCTCCTGCTGAGCAGTTGCTCAATACAGTAAGGTAAGTCAGTGAAAGTGTGTTAATGATGTAAAAATATCATTGTGGTAGCCTTTCGCCACACACCTGTCTTAGGAGTTCCATATGATCTTGGCTCACTATGGCCATCTGGTAAGGCACTGAGTTTCTTCCTTCATGCAGCTACTTCCCCCCAATCTGTCAATTCTGCTGTGTAAATGGATACCTGCCTACTACAGTTGCTGGCTACCAGTGTGGAATAATAGCTCAGTTCTTAGAAAGGCTTCCACTGAACTAACCTCACCTGGTCTTGGTCTTCTCCTTGCAGTGTCAACATCAGCTTGTGTTCCACACCTTGATGGACATGCTTCATGGCGATGCACTTCATACTGAGATGCTTATCTGCAGTTGCAAGATACACATGCACCACACTGTCTCTATGACTGCTACACAGCCCAGCACGTATATCAGTGTTTCAGTGTTTCGTGCCCCATTTTCCACAAGAGATGATTAATTCCTTGCTCCACACCAATGAAATTTGGTGTTACATGGGTTGTGCTCAGGGACAAGGCAGCCACTTTGCTCGGTTCCTACCATGCCTCACCTTTCTTTAGTGCCACTGCACTGGGGTGCGCCTTTGTTGAACATCTGTTAATTTTGAGACTATTTCATGTTTTTTTTGGTAATAGTTTAGTTGTTTAAAAAATGTGTTGTTTCTTAATCAAGTGTGGGCATTGATCTTTTTGTGGCACCTGCCAGGCATTATTTCAAAAATTTCGTAAGTTAAGTAGGAAAACTTTCCTATACTGGTGACCTGATTATAAACTCAGTTGACTTAATTTAGTGTTTTGAATGTTGTTGGCTGCCTCATCTCATTATAGCATGTGTTTTACTCCTGCACATGTCACACCTCACCAGCAACTTCTGCTTTTATACTGTGGATACAAGTGTGCTTTGCATCTTGAGATATTTGTGTTGCATGAGTTTTTCCACCCCCTGTACAACATAGCAACTATGGCTTCCATCACCATCTCAACAAACGCCTTGCTGTATGTCACTCCAGTGCAACATGATATTATCACTGAGCTGACCATGTGCCTTGTGGAGCTGGAATGCTGCAATGCTGACGTGCACATGAAACTCATGGCAAAGTGACCACCAGCAGCCCAGCCCTTGGTGCCTCCACTCTGACACCCATACCACTGCTGTTCCTCCTGGCTTTGATGTGCTGACACCATATCCCCCAAACATCACCACCACTCTGTCTGGCCATGCCATGGTTCACATGCTGCCCTTCCATCTATGGGACCTGTACCTGTGGTTTTCCTTAGCAGACACCGTCTTTGGCAACTGCATCATCACCCAGGATGCCACCAAGTTTGCCAAGGTGATCAGCGAACTTGAGATGAAATATGCATTGGATCATGACATCATCTCATAGCTCCCATCTACTGATGGTTACGAGGCACTCTGGTGTCACCTCAGGATGTATCATCTGAAATGCAGCACATCAGGGTCCTCCTTTTCTTCAATCGGTTTGAGGACCAGGGACCCTTGCAATTCCTGCACCATCTCCAAAGCCTGACAGAACTACATATGGTCTCCAGCGGTTTCCTACACAACATCTGGCTGGCTCACCTTCCAGCTCTGGTATGGACAGCTGTGGTGTCGCATGCCAATCTCCCCCCCTCTCCCCCACCCCACTCCACCACACTGTCACTCCCAGCCTCAAGACAGGGTGCTTGGGATGCTGGCCTCCTGTCTGCAACTGCCACCACAGTGTGCCATCTCACTCCCACCCAGTGCAGTCAGCTGGCTCCTACTCTGCCAGCCACCCATTGTACATGATAAAACGGGTGCTCAATAAACTAAACTAAACTAAACCCTGCCACAAGCTCCCCCTTGTAGGTTGACATTCCACTAAAGACATCATGAGCTGCTGCCATCCCTGCCAGCTCGCTGCACACTGTCCAGGAGCCAAGAGTGTATGATATCCTCCCCTGCCTCAATGTTGACATGGCAACATTACAGGCAACTGTGACCTGTCTCAATTCCAACCACTGCCATCTCTGTAGCCCTAGACATTGGTGCAATGATGGCTGCTCCACTGCAATTCTAGCTGCCTTGCCTACAAATCTCGCAATGTGGCCCACCTTTGTTGGTATTAGAAGCACTCCAACCCAGATGCTGCAAACTGTACAGAACTCTTGGCACCCAAATGCCAACATCCAACAGCATAAAGTGTGCCTTTCTGCTACATGGTCTCCCAGCATCTGTTCATCCATGGCAAATTCTGCTGCCCCATTCCTGATCTACACTAGATCTGAGTTGTCTATCTTCCCACAGAAGCTTTTATGGCATCCTGGTGCCACTCCACTGTCCTGCTGATGGCATGGAATGACCCCATACATCATTGCATCTTCGAACTTGGTCTGAAAAGGGACATCTCCTGTACCTTCACTGTCACCAACATCACTGACCACATTATCAGGGCAGACTTCATTGGGCATTACCACCTGCTCCCTGATGTTGCTGGCTGACACCTCATTGTCAACAATACTGGGGTATCAATGAAGTACACCACTTGTCTTTCTGTTTTCTTTAATGTGAAGCAGGTGATGTATTACGACCCATACTCTGACCTCCTGGTGCAATTCCCTGCTGTCACAACCTCATCCAGCACACCTCATGAGGTCTGCCATTTAACTGTCCACTACATCGACACCATCCTAGGACCATTCATTATCTGCTGGCCATGGCCTCTATCACTGCAAAAATTCGAGATCACCAACACCAAGTTTGATGAGGTGCTCATTGCCAGCATGCTGCATCCTCTGAAGAACCCCTGGGCGTCTGCCTTTCACCCTACCAAGAAGAAGAATGGATGTTGGCCCCCATATGGTGATTACCATAATCTAATCATCTGTACCATCCCTCACTGGTACCTGGTGCTGTTCCTATGCAGATACAACATACTGGTTGGCCTAGATTCTCTGGGGCTAGAACCTTCAGTACATTCAGCTGCACCAAGGCTTCCATCCAGTCACACCTGAGGACATCCAGAAGACCACCATCATCATGCCATTCAGGCAGTACAGGAACACTTTTTTGGCCTTTGGCCCCCTTAATGCTGATCAAATGTGGCAGCATTTCTTAGATGGCATCTTGTGAGGCTTGCCATGCTTTTTTGCCTACTTTGACTACATAGCAGTTTTTCTGTTATGCCCATGGAACACTGAGAGCACCTCTGCAGTGAACATCTCCACCATCAAGATAGCAACATGCACTCTTGGTGCTAGTGAAATGGTGTTGCTGGACCACTTCATCTTCACTGCCAGCTCACATCCCTTGCCCAACAAGGTTCAAGCTATCCTCGATTTGCCACACTCAGAGACATTCAACAACCTCCGGCATGTTAAACTTCTTCTGCTGCCATCTGAGGAATGCTGCTGCTATGCAGGAGCTGCTCAGCACCGCCTTTCTTGGTGCCAAAATGAAGGGCTGTAAGCCAGCACGATGGATGCCACAAATGGAAACAACTTGTCTTCTACCTAGCATAACTTGGTGGGCATTACCCCGTTTGCCCACCAACATCCCACCAGCCCACCTGCTATTGTGGTTGAAGCCAGTCAGACAGCCACTGGCACTGTCCTGCAGCAGCATGCTGGTGATGCCTGGTGACTTCTCTCACTTTCTTCCCCAGCAAGCTCTCTGCCACCCAACAACAGTGGAACACATATGACAGAGAGCTCCTCACAACCTACAAGGCAACCAAATATATTTGGCCATTGGTGGAGGCCTCTCACTACATGGTCTAAATCGACCACAACCCTATAATTTTTGCCCATCGGAAAGACATTGACCAGTGCTCCACACATCAATTACGACAACTGTCATTCAGTTCTGAATTTACCGCTGACGTATGTCACATCAACAGAATCAACAGCATCATCACCGTCTGTCTCAGCTACAACTGTGCTGTCACTTCATCCATGGACCACGAGGCACTGTGACAAAGAGTGTTCATTCACGGCAACCTTATCTCATGCAACCATGTTATGCTGCATATCAGTGCTTACCTTTGCTGTTTTGCCTGCACTACTCTGGCCCACAATGGGCCTTGAAGTGGGACTCCAACATATTCACCCTCTTTGTTCATCAATAGGTTGACATCCACCTATGTGCAGCCCGATCCCACAACATCCGACCCAACTATTGTCTTCGTCAAAGCCCCGCAGATGCACACTGCTGCCAACACCGGTATCTCCAACAGCACTGGTGTCATCATTACCTATGCCAGTACTGACACTGCACCAAGTGTCCTCCCCCCTCTGAAGTTCCCTAGATGCCAGCCTACCACACTATGACTGAGGAGACTGCAGGAAGCCCACAATCCCATGCTGGTGCCGTTCCTGACCTACCTACCACTGGCAGCACAGGCAGCAGTACCCCTAATGCACGGGATGCTTACACCCCTACCCCTCTACATCTCCTGCAACCTGTGCCCAATGCAACGATTTTGCCTTCTTCCACACCAACAGTTAATTACACTGCCACATAGTGGCCTCTACCACTTACGCTGCCACTTGCTCTCATGCAGTGGACCACCACTGCTGACAGCCAGCCGCCCCACCCACCTAACACCCAGCATTCTAACATCTGGTGCCCACCTCTATTGCATGACCAGTGCAGCAGTAGTGCAGCAGCAGTGCAGTAGCGAGTCGCATATTTAGCTTTCATATTTGTTTTCTAGTTTGACTCTTAATTTCTTTCCGAGTGTTTGTGAGCTTGCATATTTAATTACATAAAATCCTTGCGTATTCTCGTATTTGAGAGGAGCGATATTGCTTATTGATAGCTGTAAAGTATAAATTCGTGGTGTCGTTAGTCAGATGTTTGTTTTGGACAGCCAGTCCGCTTTTGACACAGCGCAGTGGCCAATGAGCGTTGAGCAGACGCTGGTGAAGTATCAGTGCAGTAGGGAGTCGCATATTTAGCTTTCATATTTGTTTTGTAATTTGATTCTAAATTTCTTTCCGAGTGTTTGTGCGCTTGCATATTTAATTACATAAAATCCTTGCGTATTCTCGTATTTGAGAGGAGTTATATTGTTTATTGAGAGCTGTAAAGTATAAATTCGCGGTGTCGTTAGTCAGATGTTTGTTTTGGACAGCCAGTCCGCTTTTGACACAGCGCAGTGGCCAATGAGCGTTGAGCAGACGCTGGTGAAGTATCAGTGCAGTAGGGAGTCACATATTTAGCTTTCATATTTGTTTTGTAGTTTGATTCTTAATTTCTTTCCGAGTGGTTGTGCGCTTGTATATTTAATTACATAAAATCCTTGCATATTCTCGTATTTGAGAGGAGTTATATTGCTTATTGATAGCTGTAAAGTATAAATTCGCGGTGTCGTTAGTCAGTTGTTTGTTTGGACAGCCAGTGCACTTTTGACACAGTGCAGTGGCCATTTAACATTGAGCAGCCGCTGGTGAAGTATCAGTGCAGTAGGGAGTCGCATATTTAGCTTTCATATTTGTTTTGTAATTTGATCTTAATTTCTTTCTGAGTGTTTGTGCACTTGCATATTTAATTACATAAAATCCTTGTGTATTCTCGTATTTGAGAGGAGTTATATTGCTTATTGATAGCTGTAAAGTAGTTGCTGATGTCGGTATCAATGATGCCTGTCGCTTGAGTTCTGAGGCGATCCTCAGTTTGTACATGCGGCTGGCAGATTTGATGAAGTCCACTGGCCTCGCACGCGGAGTGCAAGCAGAGCTCTCTATTTGCAGCATAGTTCCCAGAGTGGATTGGGGTCCTTTGGTTTGGAGCCGAGTGGAGGGTCTCAACCAGAAGCTTCGTCGACTCTGTGAGGGTGTTGGCTGCAGATTTTTAGACTTGTGCTATTGGGTGGAGAATTGTATGACACCCCTAGATAGGTCAGGGGTGCACTACACAAAGGAAGTGGCTACTCAGGTAGCAGAGTACTTGTGGCGTGCACATGGGGGTTTTTTGGGCTAGGCAGTAGTGCGAGGTGTCCTGATGAACACTCTCCAGTCGCCGGGTAGGCAGGGAAATCAGGACGCGCTCAGTGTAAAGACACTTCAGCTATCAAGATATTAGCAGTAAATTATTAGAGTGTTCAGAATAAAGTTCCTTAATTTACTACCCTCCAGGAAGCATGTGACGCGCAAATTATTCTCGGGACTGAGACCTGGCTGAACCCTGAGATAGGAAGTTCTGAAATATTTAGTGAGGGTTGGAAAGTGTATCAGAAATACACATCAGGCACCGTAGGAGGTGGTGTCTTCATTGCAGTTGACAAAAATGCTGTGTCTACTGTGATTGTGAAGTTATCTGGACACGTTTAACAGGGATAGGAGAAATAAAGTTAGTTGTTGGGTGTTATTACCGGCCACCAGGTTCCATCGTGACAGTTCTAGAATCATTCAAAGGAAGTCTTTCATGCAGGAGGATCGTACAAACATACCGCTGTTTGAGTCTCATACAGATTCCCGTATGGAGGATATAGTGATAGACATCCATGGGGTTGTGAAGCAGCTGAATGGGTTGAAAATAAATAAATCACCAGGTCCTGATGGTATTCCAATTCAGTTTTATAGAGAGTACTCTACTGCATTGGCTCCTTACTTAGCTTGCATTTATCGCTAATATCTTCCCCAGCGTTAAGTCCCGAGCGACTGGAAAAAAGCGCAGGTGACACCTGTATATAAGAAGGGTAGAAGGACGGATCCTCAAAATTACAGACCAATATCCTTAACATTGGTTTGTTGCAGGATTCTCGAACATATTCTCAGTTCAAATATAATGAATTTCCTTGAGACAGAGAAGTCCATGCATCAGCACGGCTTTAGAATGCATTGCTCCTGCGAAATGAAACTCACCCTTTTTTCACATGATATCTTGCGAACCATGGATGAAGGGCATCAGACAGATGCCATATTCCTTGACTTCCAGAAAGTGTTTGACTCGGTGCCCCACTGCAGACTCATAACTAAGGTATGAGCATATGGGAATGGTTCCCAAATATGTGAGTGGCTTGAAGACTTCTTAAGTAATAGAACCCAGTATGTTGTCCTCGATGGTGAGTGTTCATCGGAAGTGAGGGTATCATCTGGAGTGCCCCAGGGAAGTGTGATAGGTCTGCTGTTGTTTTCTATCTACATAAATGATCTTTTAGATAGGGTGGATAGCAATGTGCAGCTGTTTGCTGATGCTGTGGTGTACGGGAAGGTGTCGTCATTGAGTGACTGTAGGAGGATACAAGATGACTTGGACAGGATTTGTGATTGGTGTAAAGAATGGCAGCTAACTCTAAATATAGATAAATGTAAATTAATGCAGATAAATAGGAAAAAGAATCCCATAATGTTTTAATACTCCATTAGTAGTGTAGCGCTTGACACAGTCATGTCGATTAAATATTTGGGCGTAACATTGCAGAATGATATTAAGTGGGACAAGCATGTAATGGCAGTTGTAGGGAAGGTGGATAGTCATCTTTGGTTCATTGGTAGAATTTTGGGAAGATGTGGTTCATCTCTAAAGGAGACTGCTTATATAACACTAATATGACCTATTCTTGAGTATTGCTCAAGCATTTGGGATCCCTATCAGGTCAGATTGAGGGAGGACATAGAAGCAATTCAGAGGTGGGCTGCTAGATTTGTTACTGGTAAGTTTGATTATCATGTGAGTGTTAGTGAAATGCTTCAGGAACTCAGGTGGGAGTCTCTGGAGGAAAGAAGGCGTTCTTTTCATGAATCACTACTGAGGAAATTTAGAGAACCAGCATTTGAGGCTGACTGCAGTACAATTTTACTGCCACCATCTTATATTTCACGGAAAGACCACAAAGATAAGATAAGAGAGATTAGGGCTCGTACAGAGGCATATAGACAGTCATTTTTCCCTCATTCTGTTTGGGAGTGGAGCAGGGAGAGATGCTAGTCATGGTATGAGGTACCCTCTGCCACACTCTCAATGGTGGATTGTGGAGTATGTATGTAGATGTAGACCTGTAGCATCAGTGCCACCACCAATGGTCTCACCACTACTACACCATGGCCCTCCAACAGTACCAGCCTTCACTGTCACCACAACACTCACCATCTGAGCTTCACTCTCATGTGGGGAGAACTGTGTGGTGATCTTTCACTGCACATCTCTCTTAACAGATCTGTATGATCCTGGCTAACTACAGCTATCTGCTAAGGCAGTGAGTTTCTTCCTTCATGCATCTTTTTCCACCTCAAAGCTGTCAATTCTGCCGACCAACTAGATAACTGCATACTACGATGGTTGGTGACTGGTATAGGACTATAGCTCAGTTCCTAGTGAGGCTTCTCCCAACCCTATCTCAGCCAGTCTTTCTATTCTCTTCCAGCATTAGTATCATCTTCTGCTCCATTCCCATGCCTTGATGGACACAGCACGTGGTGACATGTTTCATACTGAGATGCTTATCATATAGTTTCAAAATACAACCATTCCATGCCCTATCAATGCCTGTTACACAGCCCAGTGTGTAAATTGGTGTTTTCTGCTGCATTTTCTGCAAGGGATGATTCATTCCATATCCCATATCAATAAAATTTGGTGTTGTCCTGGAGGATGAGGTAGCGACTTTCTTTGTTTAGTGTTTGCTATTCATATTGCGCCACACCTTTGTCTAGTGCCATCACTTCAGTGAGTTACTTTGTCCAACATCTGTTAATTTTGAGACTATTTCATGTTTTTTGTAGTAGTTTAGTTGTTTAGTAAAATGTGTTGTTGTTTCTTAACCATGTGTAGATGTTAATCTTTGTGCGGCAATTAGCATTCATTATTTTACAATTTCTTAATTAATTTTGATTTTAGGTAGGGAAACTTTCCTACAATGCCATGAAAAATTTATTTTTTGTAAGAACAACTAGTATGGTACTTTACTCAATGTGGTATAAAAGTTACAGATTGATAAAGCTAGGACAGTATTTCTATAACTATACAGTTTTGCAGAGTAATATATGATTCAGTTTGAGGAGCATTCAGAAGAAACATTGCTGAGTTTGAAAAGTAATCATTTATCATTGATGATGTAGCAGTGGGTGGTGGAATCTGTGTGGGGGTAGGCAATGTTTTTGAAGAAACAGAAGCATCCCACAATGACGAGGAAAATCGTGATGTCTTCCTTGGGCTCCTCCAGCTTCTCATTCAGAAGTAACAGTAATTTATCTTTCAGTTCTGTTTTATGCCTGTCACAAAGTTCCCTGAAATCAGGGAACAAAGACAGCAAGAAACATCCAGCCAGCATCAGCATCTGATGACTCCCTTTGCCTTTTCATTTCAGTAAGTTTTTCATTTCCAGCTTTGGCTTATGCTGGCAGCAAATGGAGGGAAAAAACATGGGGCAGCTACGCACTCTGCTTAGCAGGCTATAGCAGGTGATGATAACCTTTCATGTGGCTCATAGCTACCAACCTTGTCACAGAGAATTTCCAACATATCTCTCATATTTTCTTGAAGTGGAGAGAGGTATTGCTCTCCTTCCAGTATTAAAAACAATTTTGATATGGTAGCTATATTCAGAAGCAGCAATATATGACCAAAAACACACCAAATATAAACTGGTCAGCAACTGCATTCTTCACTGCAAACTTTTCAAAATGTGTGCAGTGTTTATTTCGAAGTATCACAGGAACTATGGGCAATAACAAAAAGAAAACCAGTTCATTATCAAGCTGTGATATCACACTACAAGATGCAAAAAATCAGTTTCTTTCTTGCCATATAGTTTCCTTAAAACTAAATTAGAAAGAATGCACAGTAGAGAATACACATGAATCTCAGAACAGCAGTTTTTAATATTTTTCACAAAAAATAACAACTGTCATGGAAATAACTTTGCTTCATGCAAACAAAACAATGTTTTTTTTTATGCAAACTGGATGATGTGAAATTTCCCTCCCCATATATCATCTGAGACAAGTTACATGGAATGATCGATACTCTGAGTTACACCAGGCAGTATGATGGAGCTACATGTCAGTGTTGTACCACTGTTGTTCCAATTTGAACCAGTTAAATTATTTCCACTATGTTCCTATGCATTCTGCCAATGTGGATTGCTTCTGCATTTTATCGCTGGTCACGTGGCATATTGTATAGCTTCAGTGTAAACCATGCCTAACAGGGGCTAAAGGTGATACCTATAACAATTTCAAAGTTACACATTAGCAAAAATCTTCTAAAGATGCCCAAAACATGCTGATGTTCTTTAAAACCATGTAGCAAATTGTAGTCTTCTAATGGATCAGTTTGGTGTTGAGACACAAGATGACAAAGGGGAAAACAAAACCTTAAATTCTGCAGTTAAAAAATTGTTTAATTGTAACATTATACTATATTTCTACTGTTTTTTAAGTGTGAGTTGCTTCTGTTCATAAGAAGGCTTAAATGAGTAGGTGCACCGAGCGAGGTGGCGCAGTGGTTAGACACTGGACTCACATTCTGGAGGACGATGGTTCAATCCCGCGTCCAGCCATCCTGATTTAGGTTTTCCGTGATTTCCCTAAATCGCTCCAGGCAAATGCCGGGATGGTTCCTTTCAAAGGGCACGGCCGACTTCCTTCCCTGTCCTTCCCTAATCCGATGTGCCCGATGACCTCGCTGTCTGGTCTCCTTCCCCAAAACAACCAACCAACAAATGAGTAGGTGCACAGAGTTGTAGAGCATTATCATGTATCTGTTGTATGATTTTAAGACTGAGTTTGAATATAGTGACATAATTAGACAGGGAAAAGGCAACTTATTAAATTGGCCTGGAAATAGGAAACATTATTCGTTTCAGATGTAGCTTACACTATTGAAACATTATATCTCACAAACCATGGACACATGTGAACAATCAGATATCACATTAATAGATCTCCTAAAAGTTTTCAAGACTGTTAAACAATGTCAAAGGCACAAGCTTACACAGGACTGATATAATCCAGTTCATCATCCTGGATGCTGAATGTTAATCACAGTTATTAGGAACACACAAGGCAGCATGAAAGAGTATATTCCTGATGATACTGTTCTGCACAACGAAGTTTCATCCTTGAGTAACTGTGAGAGTCCTGAGGTCTATGCACAACACACAGTTGTTGCTGTGGATGACATCTTTTTTGGGGAAGAATTGCAGACATCATACAATATCTTAAAAAACTAACCACACTCACCTCATTATCAGTTAAAATAGAGGGCAGGTCCTGTGGGAGATTCAGATCAGCTCTCTGGCTGTCAGACAAAACACACTCAATCCAAATATGTTGTATTGACAGCTATGTCCTACATCTGTGACACACTGGTGGCTTCTCATCACAATGTAAGAGAATGCCATGCATAAATGGGTAGTGCCCAGTCTAAGCCATGTAAGGGCTATTTCTTCAGCTTGTCATGGTTAGGAGGAGATAAGAACTGAAGGTTTCATGGAACATAACTTATTATTCCTCACTTCCAGAGGCTGAGCCTCCCACCAACACATGGTCTTCACGTTCACAAATCAGATAACAGCCTGCAGGGGGACTGAACAGTGAGCAGGAGATGGAAGGGAACAAGCCTCCTTGGCAGCCGCATCAGCGAGTACATTTCCTTGGAGCACTATGTGCCCTGGAACCCAGCAGAAAATTATTTCCTTGTCCTACCTTTGCAAGAGGAGGAGAGTGTTCTGCATTTCTTGTGCCACCTGTACTGGGTACATCTGACCAATAACAAGAAGGGCACTGTGAGAATATGAGCAGATGAGGAATTTCTTCCCATGATGCCATCTCATTTGCTCCATTGCCCTCGGGATAGGAAACAATTCCGTAATAAACTGAAAACTGCTCTGAGAGTCCTGTCCCGAGAACAATGCTCGGGAACGTGACAGAGTAGCTGATAAAATCCTCCCACATAGACCCATCCATGTAAACAGTAATAAAATCCAGGTGGTGATGTAAAATCTTGTTAAATTTAATTTTAAAAAATACAGTCTGGTGTACAATTCTTTCTCTAAACAGTCAATTCGAAGAGTGGACTGTGCCTCTTCAGTAGCAGGGGTCTCCTACTCTACTCATGGCCTTGGACCTTAATGTCCCCACCTGTAGTAAATCAAGGCTTTTCCTCACATGAATCCCAAATGTCCTCATAGCCCAAGGACAGCCATTTTAGTGGCAGCTGTGCAGTGGTCTTGTGTTACTTCCTATTATTTTACAGCATTTGCATACATTATTATGTTATCATAATTATTTTTTAATTTACAGTGTTTTGGCAGGGAGTGATTAGGTAGGTGACTTCTGCAAATGGTACATCCTGATCACTAGTCTCCTCCATTGACTACCAGTATATTTTTCATTTTTAATTATGTTATGTATGAAAAACAAGGACAGCAGAACTCATTATGTCTCTCCTTTGTTTAATTGTTTGTATGACAGCGTCAGGTACGTCGCTGCCTAGCAGAAGGTCTGGTATCAACATATGAGCAAGCTGAATTGGCAGTGAAGTTGATGGGGATGAAATTTGAACGAGAGGAAGCATTAACTGCTGCAAAAGAATGCAGAGATCTTGATTCTGCACTATCATTTCTACAACAAGAATGTGAGCTTTGCATGGGAAAGTATCCAATGAAGCAGGTGAGGATCTGAATTTCTTATAATACTCTACTTCTGATACTTCTCTCTGACATCAACATCTTCCATTACAGATGTAAGATTTGCTTCAACATACTGATCCTTGTTCTTGAAATATAATCATTTTGCTTCCTCCCTTTTTCATGTAGCTCTGCAAAACTACATTCATCAGCAGTAAAATGTATTTTGCAATAGCTTCCTGAAACTGTATTTTCATGAAATATTATACAAATTTAACTTAGCTAAAGAATGAGAAGTAAAAAGTCTTTATTCACAATTAATCCTAGGAGAGAAGCCATGTTCCTGACTGATGTATTTTCTCATGTCTATTATATACTATTAATAGCTTAATTTATCATGACATTACAGGACAACTTGCTGCTATAGCTTGACTATGTGAATGCAATATAACCATAGGGATATAAAATCTTAATGTATATTCATGTACATCTAATAGAGATTCAGAGAGAGTTATAATAACCATAGTAAACTTAAAAAAAGCAGAAATAATTAAATAATGTGTGGATATGGATATTGAAGCTATTAAATTTCTAAAATAGGCTAACAGAAAATTGAAACGAAAATGATACTAACAACTTATAATTTAGTATCTGTCACATTATTCATAATAAGAGTAGTTGAAGACAGACACAACTAATGTTTTCATATAATAAGATAAAACTAAGCAAGAACTTGCACACCCTGTGGAAAAGTTTTTCAAATTGTTGCATATAATTATTCACTTACGCAACTTCGTCACATGTACAACTTGGGAACATTTAAAGAAAATATCAGTGCTGATTAACAACAAGATAATTAAAGAGTTTAGATGAAGCTTTAAAAAAAAGAGCCCACCTGTATAACACCACAGGCAGTATGATAGCAATTGTGATGTCCTCTGCTCTGCTCGCATCTACATCATTGGCTTAGGCTGGCCCTTGGTGACTTACCTACTTGAGTCTGGAGTGGTCCTGTCAGAGGATCAGTGTCATCTGAGTATTGGCACCCCTTGGTTGATAGTAATGTTTCACCAAGTACTCAGCTTCCATAACAACACTGGGTGGTGCCTTTTCAGCCTCTTCCCTCCCAACCAGCAACCACCAGGTTTAGAAGACAAAGGTGGTGCTTGGTCCAGATGAGATACCACCAAGGAAGGCAATGGGTCATTGTCCATGGGTGTTGCTGGGAAGGCCAAGGCAAGATGAGACTCAATAAGAGATGATCCAGTCATCACAAGAACAGAGGGTCCATTGGGGCGGAGGAGGGGGGGGGGGGGGGGGGTTACTGGTGGCTGCTGGGCTGCTGACCAAGAAGGGGCAGAGGCAAAGTTGGTTTCAGTGAAGCTGCCAAAGTCCAAGTGTGGAGGCCTTGGCATGCAGCACGGGCATGTGGTGGATGGAGACAATTTTGAGGGTTCAGGGGAATCCTCGTCACATCTAGAAATAAACTTTCCTGCAGGCAAAAGGGGACCGGGCTATACAAGCTGAGCAGAGTAAAGCCGAACGAGTGAATGCCAATCGCTGTCTGATTATGTGGTTGATTGGGTTTGCGAATGATCAGTGTTGTTACAATTACTAGGGAAATCCATAGATTCAGACGGCCAGAGTGGAAATAAATGACTAACAGGAATAACAGGTAAGAAAGATTAAGTATTACCTTCTGGGTGTATCCAAGAAAATGAAATTTTGTCAGAAAATTTTTGGCCAGAGTGCTACACTAGTAAGGGCCAGGTGTACAGTCCCCGTCTAGCAGCCGCTTAAGTTCTATTCTGGAATTAGCACAGAAAATGGTTTGTGGGAACATAACAACGCCTAACTGGAGAATAATCAGGGATAACTAAACTGGTGATTGTGGTAGGGTTAGTGAAGTTAACTGGCGAATAAGTTTTGACAAAGGCGGGAGTAGTTCCAGAATTAGTCATGACAAGATTGTTTGTTAGAATAAGGAAGGAGAGGAAACAGGGACATGACACAAATTAGGGAAGTATATGACGATTCCAAATTTATATTAAAATCTCATACAACTACTTTTTGATCTCATGCTCGAGAGACTGGAATGTATGGATGAAATGTGAAACTATTTTCTAACATAAGGCTTTTTGCTTGTAGTAGGCCTAACAGGCATTATATATTGGTCTTCGTGAATTATATTCTGACGTGTTATAAAAATGACCATTTGTGCCAAAACAGTCTCGTTTATTTGGTGTGTGTTATAATTTCTGCAGTATTAGTAAGGCCTATTTTGTTTTATTTAGCAGACAGTGACAAAATAGACGTAATCAGATTGAGAAACCACACCAATCTTGGGTACTATTTGTATTAACAGCTTACACAGTATTAGACAATGATATTTCGATTTTTCATGTAGCAAAATGTTTCACGAACTTTGATGAGGTAATAGCAGAAAGGAAAGCATGCTATGTAAAGCTGTAGCAAGATTAGAGAGAAAACAATGCTAGCAGCTAAGTATTGAAGAAATGTGCACTATATTGCTTCTCTCTTGTCTTTACTGGGTTTATATATACCATATTTAATTTTATGTCACTCAAAACAGAAAGTTATTAGCTAACAGGCAATAAAGAGTGCACATTTTCTGAAGAGTTCTTGTTCTCCCGATTACAAATAATCCTATCCAGTATTAACTGCGAGTTTTTTTTTTTTTTAATGATGGGCAGGATGTCAAACTAGGTGACTGGGAACAGGAGAGGCACCACAAGACATTTTAATTTCCACTGTCCTGAATATGGTTTGATGGCATCCAGTAAAAATATACACGGTTCAATCCCAAGGAGCAAAATCCAGTGTCGTGCGGTAGAAGAATGCTGTGTGAAGAGGGGTGTCACTGCACTCTGGCACACTTAAGACCAAATAACATGTCTTACATTTCTTCGGACATATGTTTTATGTATCAGACTGTTCAGAAAGATGTGCACTACAAAATGAACATATTTTTGAAAATTTGATTTTTTAAATTTTTGACGTATCCCAAACAATCGAGGGAGGGGGGTGGGGCTGAGAGGAGGGGAGGATTTCCACTGTTCTGACAGCTATGCATTAATCGCCTTGTAGAACAGTGAAGTTATTTTTGTTGATTCGCTAAAGAAATTTGGCTTGTATTAATCTTTTATGCTGAGGCAGTCAATGTGTTTGAAACGAAGTGTTTAGTTTCACACTATTGGCTAATTTCAACTGCTCACTGTATTTCAAGTGCACATTTTCGTCTTCTAGCCATAATAAAGAATCAAAAATGCGTTAATACAGTACTGGCACTCCAAGAATATTTACATCACGAAACCCACTCTGAAAAGCTTAATGTCAGGTCGAGGCCTACATCATTGGGAATCTGGACATACGAACGTGCTCTTTAAGTATGCACTTTAAATATGCCATTTTAGTATGGTTCACAAAATTCCAATGTTCTTGGAGTATCCTTTGACTTTTTTTCTTTTGTGACATGGGCTTCCTGTGTCATAACAGCTGCCAAAGTGCGGTGGCACCTGTTATCTGGCACTCTCTGACAACCACTGAAGTGAACCTATTTCTAACAGGTCGCGGGAAAATATTGCGAATGGTGGTTTGAAAAGCGTTACCTTCAAAGTGAATTTCCTTTTATGCAAGTTGAACTATGTGTGAGAATGTATGATGAATTTCTTATCTCACAGAGCGTTTGATGACGAGCCATTTAGAAGTATTTCAAGCCCAGATCAGACACTAATGTCGTCATTATGAGCAAATTGATGTAGTTCTACAGGAAGCTCTCTCTCCTCTGTGGTAGCTAATTTATTTGTGGAAAACTTTGAGGACAAGTCACTGGAATCGGCTAAAAATTTTACTGGCACATTTCTGTGATATATCTTAAAGAGTAACATGTGCAAAAAAATATCAACATTATATGTGAAAGCTTAGCTTCTCTTGCAGCTTATTAACCTTAGACACCAATATTATATGTGAAAGCTTTGCTTTTCTTGTAGCAACACTATGTATATTAATTTAAAACATCAACTTTTCCTAGATTGTGTATCCACAATACATAAGTGATGTTGCTGTTAGGTGACTACATCACGTGTCCTGTGGTCTGAATATCCACTGTCATTGGCTGGCAGGATCATGTGACACGAGCTATGACTGGCTTACAAAAGTGCATCACAATCTCGATTACAATGGTTCGGAAAGTAACAAGTGATGTTTGGTGGAATTCAAATTTATACTTTTGTATTACGAAAATATGCAGCATACGTGTTGCTGCACATCAAAAATCTTTCCAAAAGGAGTTTTCTTCCCTGAGTTTCATTTTCTAAAGTGCTGGGAAATTCTACATCCGTGTATAAAAACATAACCTTTCAAAGGATTGATAAGTTTTACAGTTCCGAGGGAAAATATATTGTCACTTAATAACACAGAAAAAGTGTGTTTTCATCTGAGAGAAAGTGTATTTTTAACTTGGAAATCCGGGAAAAATCCAGGAATTTTTTTTCCTTGTCCACGTATACACCCTGTGTATGAGTGGCTGGGTTATAAGTAAATAAAACTGGTAACTTTCCTAGTTAAAAGCACGTGATGATGTCCATAGGAACAAAGATTTGTCTCAGCTGCCTGCAGTGGTGGTGACCCTAAACTTACATAAGTAGATTGTTTAGCAATAAGACAAAGCACCAGTGTCCAAAAGTAAACTCACATGATGTTTGTCAATAACTGCGTCCAAGTACATTTTCTGAGATGTATTTTGAGATGTCAACATTTCTGTAGATTGGTCACTCATTTGGTTTAAATCCATAGAATGGGATGCATCCACACTGGAACTGCTACAACTTACCTATCCCACGTGTCCTTTATTGCCACATTTATGACATGTTATATGCCAATGATGACAAGAGCTGTGAGTGTGGTGAAGGAAATGGCATTTAAAGCTGGGCAATACTGCTGCTACTGATGCAGCCCATCACCACAGGTGAGGTTGTTTATAAGATTGTCTGGGCTGCAGAGCAATTGGGTGCCTCACAGGATGTGGAAAGATGGCATGTGTAACCAGTGGCAGAGGGTTGACTGTAACAATGTTTTCTTCCATCGGAAACACTCTGGGCTGTTTTGTGGGCTTCAGCTGTTTGCATAACTTCCATCAGAGATAGATCTCATTTCCTCAATACATGGTTCCTCACTTGTGAGTTGGGCGTAGGTCACACTTTAATGTCTCAGATTAGAGAGTACACTTCGTCTGCCACACAAATATTTAAAACTAAAATTCTTGCTTAATTCATGTAGGTTGGCAGTCTAATCTGCAAATTATTTATTTGGGCCCTTTTTTGGTGCCAAAATTCTAACCTGACTGCAATAATATCTTTCTATGTTAAGAAATGTTGTTGAAATACACTATGTGATCAAAAAGTATCCAGACACCTGGCTGAAAATGTCTTAAAAGTTCATGGCACCCTCCATTGGCAATGCTGGAATTCAGTATGGTGTTGGTCCACCCCTAGCCTTGATGATAGCTTCCAGTCTCACAGGTATATGTTCCATCAGGTGCTGGAGGGTTTCTTTGGGAATGGCACCCCATTTTTCATGGAGTGCTGGACTGAGGAGAGGTGTTGATGTCAGTCAGTGAGGTCTGGCATGAAGTTGGCATTCCAAAACACCCCAAAGGTGTTCTATACGATTCAGATCAGGACTCTGTGTAGGCCGTCCTTTACAGGGATGTTACAGTCGTATAACCACTCCGCCACAGGCCGTGCATTATGAACAGGTGCTCGATCATGTTGAAAGATCAATTGCCATCCCCGAATTGCTCTTTGGCAGTGGGAAGCAAGAAGGTGCTTAAAACATCAATGTAGGCCTGTGCTGTGATAGTGCCAAGCAAAACAACACGGGGTGCAAGCCCCCTCCATGAAAAACATGACCACACCATAACACCACCACCCCTGAATTTTACTGTTGGCACTACACACGCTGGCTGATGACGTTCATTGGGCATTCACCATACCCACACCCTGGCATCAGCAATTTTTCTCACCTGCCGCCTAACTGTCATAGTACGAGGGCTATCCACAAAGTACATTATGTTTTGGAATTAAAAATAAATAAAGTATCAGAAATTTTTTTTATTGTATACAGATGAAAGACACACTTATATACTACTTTTCTACATAGTTTCCATTTAAATTAAGGCACTTATCGTAGCGATGGATGAGCTTGGAAATTCCTTCATCACAAAATTCGGCCATCTGCGCCTTCAACCACGTGGTTACCTCTTTTGGGACAGAAAAGGTGTGATTTTTGTGGATTTCCTGGAAAGAGGCACTACAATAAACTCTCAAAGGTATTGCAAAACTCTGCACAACCTCAGAAGAGCAATAAAAAACAAGCGCAGGGGAAAGTTGGGCTCAAAGATCTTGCTGATTCACGACAACGCCAGGCGCTGATAACCTCGCTGTTGTGCGCCCTAAAACACTAATCATCATCATCATCATCACGACAACGCCCGGGCCCACATGGTAAATGCCACTCGTGAAGTTCTCGAATCTTTTAAGTGGGAGTTGTTTCCTCATCTGCCGCACAGTCCCGACCTGGCACCGAGAGACTTCCACTTATTCCCAGCAATGAAGAAGTGGTTGGCTATGCAGCATTTTGATGACAACACACAGCTTCAAGAAGAGGTAACCAAGTGGTTGAAGGTGCAGGCGGCCGAATTTTATGACAAAAGAATTTCCAAGCTCGTCCATCACTAGAATAAGTGCCTTAATTTAAATGGCAACTATGTAGAAAAGTAGTATTTAAGTGTGGCTTTCATCTGTATATAATAAAAAAATTTCCAATACTTTATTTATTTTTAATTCCAAAATGTAATGTACTTTGTGGATAGCCCTCGTACTTGCAGTGGATCCTGATACAGTTTGGAATTCCTGTGTGATGGTCTGAATAGATGTCTGCCTATTACACATTACAACCCTCTTCAACTGTTGGCTGTCACTGTCAGTCAACAAATGAGGTTGACCTGTATGCTTTTGTGCTGTACGTGTCCCTTCATGTTTCCACTTCACTATCACATAGGAAACAGTGGACCTAGGGTTGTTAAGGGGTGTGGAAATCTCACTTACAGATGTATGACACAAGTGACACCCAATCATCTGACCACGTTCAAAGTCCATGAGTTCCGTGGAGTGCCCCATTCTACTCTCTCTCACGATGACTAATGACTACTGAGGTCACTGATATGGAGTACCTGGCAGTAGGTGGCAGCATAATGCACCTAATATGAAAAACATATGTTTTTGGGGGTGTCTGGATACTTTTGATCACATAGTGTAAATCGTTTTTATATTAGCTGATACAACTTGGAATTTCCTGACAAGAACATGGCCTTTTGTCTTTCCATATTAAATATTTGGCAAACCAAAAACCATAACTTCATTCCTCTGTATTAAGCATCGCACTCTTCATGTTGCTCGTTAAATGATGAGAAGGTAGTAAACATGGGTGGCATAGGAGATGTCCATGCTATATTTGCTAATACTAGCACTGCCTGTAATACATAATGGTTGTTAGCTCCTTCTAATGTAGCACGGTTTGCATTAGGAGTTATTGTAAATTGTCCATGGTTGAAAATCCACATTCTCAGCCAATCCAAAATAGTTTCAAGTCCAAATTACACGTGTCACAGGTCCCAAGTCATTGCCAATTTTGTAATAGGTGAACTACACCCACAAAATATGGACTCTAGTCACAAGAGGTAAATATAAAAGATGCTATTAAGAACAGTGGAAACTATCTTGAGTCCAATCCCAGCCATATCAGAGTCACATCTAGTATAACACCATATACAATAAAATAACACTTGTAGTGTGCACTCCACTGCTCGCATTAACACTGCTTTAAGCACTATTTGAGTTGAGGAACCACAGAGGTATGTTTAATGCAGTTGTTGAGTCATTCAGGAAATCTTGGATTACTACAGGTATCAAGATTTTTCACAGTGAGAGAAAGACATCTGCAAAATAGCCAGATGAGTCAAGACCCAGGAGCACCTGCATATTATGATATTGAAAAAAATGTTACGGTTGTAGGCACATATTTTCTGAAAGTTACTGCTCAAGCAGTAAAAATCAATTCATTACATTACATAATGTCAATGAAATATTCAATGCTGTGTAATATAATATATTCCTTTGACAGGTAATCAGTGTTGTCATAAAAATGTTTATACTATATGCATACAATTAAAGAGAGTGACAGAATTTTGAAAGGTAGTCTATATGCAACAAATATTTATAATAATTAATTTTATAAAACAGATGATGAAATGGGTGCAAGTAGTTCAGAAGTACTGAAAAGGGACCGACAGCCTCTGCAGTTTGGTCCATTAAGAACTCACACACACACACACACAGTACTGAAAAACCAATACAGAGAAAGGTAGTGAAATTAAAATTCTGTGGCTGCTTTCTGAAATGAAAATCTTTGGGACTCTTAAAAGTAAAAGTTGCTGTCAGTGAGATAGGAAATTAAGAAAAAGATGAGAAAGTTATTTTTGTTGTTAAAGTCATCAGTTTGGTACAGCACACACTGACAAACACTTTTGTTTTTTTAATACAAATGTTACTGTAACTGTGTGTTTTGAGATATTAAAATGATATAAAGCAATTATAAGGATTTCTACTAATATAACAAAAATATAGTCTACACTATATTGTAACTCATTTTCATCTGAAACAGTAGAAAACAGGGAAAAATTTACTTAGTATACTACAAAACTAATTCTTTATTTGCAGATGGTGTCTATGTTGAAGTGCATCCATCGATGCTGCAAGGAATGTGCAAAAAATTACTTCACAATTCAGGTAACAGATCGAAGCATTGCAGATGCAGTTTGTCCTTTTTGCAAGGAACCAGAATTGAATGCTGATGATGAAGAGGAAGCATTGGAATATTTCAGTAATCTTGATATTCTCCTTAAAAGTTTCCTTGATGAACCTGTGCATGAACTTTTTCAGAGAAAGTTACGTGACCGCACTCTAATGAAGGATCCAAACTTCAAATGGTGTGTGAAGGTACAAAGCAACATAATGTTTTAATAAAGTCCTAGTATACAACACTTATTTGAATTAAATATTAAATGAACCAATACAAATAATATAGGTGATTAAGTCAATCAGTAAACTTGATGCCGTTGTATTTTTCATATGAGGTCAATTCTTTACATTACATACTGTCGATGAAATATTCAATGCTGTATAATATAATATATTTCTTTGACAGATAATCAGTGTTGTCATTAAAATGTTTATACTATATGCATAGAATTACAAATTGCACTATGCTCAAATGAATCTTGGTCTAACTGAAGTTAAAATTGGATTATTATAAGGGATTTATGTAGGCTATTTCCTTAGTAAAGATGTATAATTTTACCAAGTATTTTTATATAAAAACTTGATATTGTATATATTGAATTATTAGAATGAGGAAATAACATTTGATATTACTTGCCTACTTATACTCAGTTTCTCCTGTTCTAAATAGCATATTGGGCAACAGTTTTCCTCTAGAAAATTCACGCAGCTTCTTCCCAGTTCATGTTCATGCATTGAAGATCCCTTACAAAAGTTTGTTTCCAGGTGTTACAAGGCCTTTCTCTACTTCTGTATGCCCCAACAGTGCTGATTTGGGGATTATTCCATCTTTCATATATAAGGCATATATGGAAAGCTTCAGTCTTCTTTCAGCAATGATTCTGTGCAGGCTGTGTATACCACTTCTTCACAGTATTTCATCTTTAAAATTCACACCAAGCATAGTTGGTGAAAAAAAAATTGAGTTTGTGTGCTGATTTTATTTAAGTTTTCCAGGATTTACATTTGTATATTGCCATTGTTAGGGTGACAGAGGAGTACAGCCAAAACTTTGTTGACATACCTACAGAGTCTAATGCCATATGGATCACATTTGTTGGAAGACTGCAAATGATTTCCCAGATCTGCTACTGATGTCTATCTACATTCCCTTTGTTACAAATAAGGTGGCCAAAAAATGGAAATCAATGAGCTTCTCTTCTTGTAGTACCTTCTCCTACACTGTAATTCAAATAGATACATATTCACTGTGTTTGTCTTATCATTTATTTTTGGCTCTACAGAACTGGTCATTCTGTCTAGCTTCCTAGTCTTTACTTATAAACTTTGTGGTGTTTTTGCCAGAAGAATGATTTAATCAGCTAAATACAGATCCATAAGGTTAGATTGCTCATTCCAACACATGCCTAAGTTCAAGTTGTCCATAGTTTTTCTCATTATGAATTCTGTGACTAATATGGAAAAGAATGGTAACAAAATGCATCTTTGTTTTATTCCTGTCAGAATGGTAAAGAAAGGGATGTTCCCATCTTCTGTTCTTATACTTCAACTTGAGTCTAGATATAGATTTCTGGAAACATCAGTGAGATGATTGGGAATTCTATATAGGCTTAGAGTATTCCACAATGATTCTCAGCATATACCAACAGAAGTTCTTTTAAAGTTGATGAAGTTGTGTGCAGTGGATTGTTGAATTATATGCATTATTCTATTATGTTTCATAGAACAAGTATTTCTTTGGAACAGGATTTCCCACTTTGAAAGCCAGCCTGGTCTTCTTTTAGTTGACAATCTGCTGCTTCATGTATATTTTTTAAAAGTATGATGCAAAAGACATTGCCTGGCACAAAATGTGTATATCTCTCCAATTTGTACATTCAGTTGGATTTCCTTTCTTCAGTAGTGTAACAATGATGCCATGTCTCCAGTCTTGTGGGACTTGCCTTGCTCGCCAGTAGATATTGCACAATATTATAATTTATTAATTTACACAATTCAACATCAACACCCTAACTTATTTATTATAAACTCCTTGAATTCTAGTGCCATGTAAAATACCTTTCTTTTTATCAATTTCATCAATATACTCTGGAATTAATAAGAGAGCACTGTTAGATTGTTTGTTGCAATATCCAAGACCGACATTTGTAATTACTGGTGACTATTGGTAATCTGGCATTTGATATGTCAGTTTCTTGTATTATATTAGTGTATTCGCTTCTTAAGGACAAATCTGTTAATATTTTCTTTGCGTAAATTACACAGCGTACTAGAGACTGTTGTAATATTCAGTTTTTTAAATGTAATTTCTGTTTGCCTCATGTTATAAAGAGTGATGAATGCTCTTAATATTTGTTGTTTCACCACTGAAACATCATTTATTTAATTTGTTTTTTAGGCACTAGAGTTTTGCTTAACAGCTGTGCAATATATGTAGTCAGCCTGCTACATAAATTTCTTACTAAAGCTTTCACACAGATTGTAACAGGATGGATTTTAAATATTGTGAAACAAGAAACCTAAAACATTACTTTTTTTTTTTTTTTCAGTGTTCCTCTGGCTTCATAGCTAATCCCCGTCAAAAGCGACTGGTTTGTCCAGACTGTCGATCTGTAACATGTGCCTCATGCAGAAGACCTGTAAGTACAGTGATAAGCAACACAGGAAATGAACGATTGTTATTTTATAGTGTTATAATACCATCATCTACACAATCCTCAATGACACAAGAGTATGGATGAACTAAACATGAAAGAAAGATGAGGCTCCTATGATACTAATACATAGTCACTAGGATGTGACGTACGTAGAAAATGTAAAAGAATACCACAGATATATGCACCAGCATCCAAAAGTTAAGCATACATGAGAAAGGTGCAAAATCAGAAGAGAAGATGTGAACACTTACAGTAAATGGTCAGGATTTCTCCACCAACTAGAACCACACTATCGCTATAGGAAAGAAAAATCACTGATTCGAACAAGTATGTGTTTCAACAAAAATGAAAAACAGTGTATTTATCTCATAATGTCTCTGTTGTTTGCCTTTTAATTTTGAGCAGAATGTAGTCCATTGGTGTTCACAATTTAACAATAAAAAGATGTCATCTGGAAACTGTTTTGTGCAGTAGGAATCCTTGGGCTTTTGTCTGAATAGGTTATGGTTGTTTCAGGAGTTGCATGTTTAAATCAGTGTATCAGAATTGCAGAGTGGTTGGTCTATATGTCATATATCTAGTAATATGTGTGACACTCCAGATAATGCAGAGATGGGTTTTATTGTGGAGTCATCAGCATTGTGATTGAACCATACCTCAACGAAGAAATGTACTCTCAGCAGCAAATCATTGTTTAGTTTAAAGAATGATTTATTGTGCACATTTATCCGGAGAGAAAGTTGTAGCAGTTGTAATAACATCATCAGTGAGGAAAAGAGCCGTGAGATATTGGTGTAAGGAGTTACATTGAATGTGTGTCTGGAGATTATCTTCACTGATGATTGTAAGGAAGTAAGATCAGGGTTTAACACCCCCTTAATGTTGAGATCATTAGAAGTAGGACACAAGGTCAGATTGGAGATGGTAATTGGCTGTGTGATTTTCATATACATTAAATGATTTATGGAAATTTATGGAAAGCTAAATCTGGATGGTCATATGATACTTTAAATAGCAATCCTGTCCTCCTGTGCACCAGCATCTTAATCACTATTGCATCTCATTTGATCTGTTGGTTAGAAAAGTTCCTATATGAAACATAGCAACCATATTTGTGGTTTTTTGGAGGTGCTGATGGTTCATACTTTCTTTTCATGGATGATACTAGGTGTCTGCATCAAGAAGTTCTTGTAAATTTCTTGTAGTTGGAGACGTGCAGCTCATGGACTTGCTATGAAGTCTCTGTGTTTGAGTCCCATAGAACACGCATGCGATATGTTGTGGAGGTGAACAGCATTTTGTCAGTTGCCAAGGAACTACAAAGGGCTTTTCCTGATTTCTGCCTAGTTTTTTCTCACAAGGGAATGGTTCAATAAGACAAGGTGAAACCTATCCTGAAATTTTTTACACAGGAAGAAGACAATGACAGAAATGCACTGTCAAAATTTTAGTTGCTAAGAGGCACTGCAAGTATTAAAAAAAAGTAAAAAGTAGCTGAAAATTGCCAGATTCGTAGCAGCACACACACACACACACACACACACACACACACACACACACACACACACACACACGACAACTTAATTTCTGATACCTCTCTTTCATTTCAGATTTATCAGCAGAACAGTACTCTTAAGCTCCAGTCATTTGTGATTTACCAATTTTCTCCACCATGCTTTACGCATCTGAGCAAATAAGCCTGGTATGCAGCACAATGTGCAGAACAATGGCCGGGACCATTTCTGACTCCAGCCCAGTTCTGTCTAAATAAAACTAGTGGTTACTGTGAAGTGCTTGACTGCATCAATTCTTCCTTTGTCCAGTGTGTCTGGTTCAAGAAAAATGTTTTTTTTTTTTTTTTTTTTTTCATTCAATAGACAATTCACATTTTTGTGATGACTACAGGGAATAAACAAAAAAACTATTTCACTGATAGTCAAATGTACAACATTCAGACATTATTACAATGGATGGCCTACAGGAATTGTTATAAAATGTAGTACTGCAAGACACATTTCATTTCAACAAGTTAAAAGTCCTCATTGATGGAAGTTGTCTGTGACATCAAACATAAGGTTTTATTTTCTCTGCTAGCCACTTTTATCAGAATTACTTGTGCAAGAATTTTGGTATGAAGTTATTCAAAAAAATGTTTGTATAGTTTATGCCAGGTTTTCATTGGAGCAAAAAAGCTAAGAAGCATGAGCAAAAGAGAATTCTGTCTAGTGTACCTAGTAGGCCTCTCACAGGTCTTTCAACTGGACACCACTGCGGGTACTTGTGTGTCCCTAACCTTGCCCAGTTACCTAATTGGAAAATGGAGAACTGTGGCTTAACATAGAAAATGAACCACATGTCTTTCATGGCCAGTCCAACATCTGTGAAAAGTGAATGCTGAGTTAAAAATCATAGTGAAAAAGTTGTGGTCTGAACAGGTTTTGATCCCATGCTCTCTGGATCACGAAGCATGTGCTTTGCCACTAGACCATTTTTATTTTAGAAAAATAGATAAATATGACCATTAGACCTTACATGCATAGTGAAAACACTAGCTGTCACCTCTTGAGGTGATGCTCAATGTCGGCAATTGGTGTTTTTGAATGAAATTTTCACTCTGCAGCAGAGTGTGTGCTGATATGAAACTTCCTGGCAGATTAAAACTGTGTGCCAGACTGAGACTCAAACTTGGGACCTTTTCCTTTTACGAGCAAGTGCTCTAAACAAATGAGCTACACAAATATGACTCACAACCAATCCTCACAGCTTTAATTCTGCCAGTACCTTATCTCCTACCTTCCAAATTTCACAGAAGCTCTCCCGCAAAACTTGCAGAACTAGGACTCCTGGAAGAAAGGATACTGTGGAGACATGGCTTTGCCATAGCTTCAGTGATGTTACCAATAATGAAATTTTCACTCTGAAGTGGAGTGTGCACTGATCTGAAGCTTCCTGGCAGGTTAAAACTGTGTGCAGGACCAAGACTTGGACTTAGGACTATTGCCTTGCGCAGGCAAATGCTCTACCATCTGAGCTACCCAAGCACGACTCATGACCCCTCCTTACAGTTTAAATTCTGCCAGTACCTCGTCTCCTATCCCCCAAACTTCCCAGAAGCTCTTCTGTGAACATTGTAGAACTAACACTCCTGGAAGAAAGGATATTGTGGAGACATGGCTTAGCCACAGCCTGGGTGATGTTTCCAGAATGAGATTTACACTCTGCAGCAGAGAGTGTGCTGATATGAAACTTCCTGGCAAGTTAAAACTGTGTGCTGGATTGAGACTCGAACTCCTTTCATGGGCAATAGTCCTGAGTTCAAGTCTTTGTCCGGCACACAGTTTTAATCTGTCAGGGAGTTTCATATCAGCACACACTCCACTTCAGAGTGAAAATTTCATTCTGGAAACATTCTCCAGGCTGTGGCTAAGCTATGTCTCCACAATATCCTTTCTTCCATGAGTGCTAGTCCTGCAAAGTTCACAGAAGAGCTTCTGGGAAGTTTGGAAAATAGGAGATGGGGTACTGGCAGAATTGAAACTGTGAGGAGGGGTCGTGAGTCATGCTTGGGTAGCTCAGATGGCAGAACATTTGCCCGCACAAGGCAATGGTCCCAAGTTTAAGTGTTAGTCCAGCACACAGTTTTAATCTGCCAGGAAATTTTAATTAGTGTTATAAATTTCTTCTCAATGATAATGAGAAGACAGGGAAAAATGGCAGCTGACATAGAAGGAAAATTTTGGACAGGTGCTAAGGAGAGATGGAGAGGTAATTCCATGTAAAGTGCATGATCTCCATACATGTCACGCTTCCATACAAATCGAGACACTTAAATTCTTCCTTCTGCGCACCATTTTGCTTACTCAGTCAAGAACATTGTGCTCGCCTTGCATAATAATCCTCACTGAATAGCAAAGTTCCTCATTGTGGCTCTAACAAGATAGAGTTGTATCCTGTATTCTGAACATTAGCTCCAAAAACCGAAAACTAATAACACAGTTTTCAAAGGCAATGTTCACTACCTCATGTTCTCTTCTGTTCCCCCTAGCATAAATGATTCTACCTATATACAAGCAAATCGTAATGAATTTTCTGCAAATGCTCATTTGCACATGTTCACTTCCATTCACTTCCATTTGCTCCATTGTAAAGCAGGCTTTAGGTGCTTAAAATTGGTGTCTGTGAATTCTGGATAATTCTGCTATGCAGCGCTGCATGAGTAATTCACTGAGTCACGCGCTAGGTGGGCAGGTCTGTACAAACCATTCTTATAAGCTTTTGTTCATGTGACAAAAATGTGTAACTTCAACATTTTTTACAAAATACTTACAGTGTCTCTTAGCAGCTAAATTTTTGGCAGTGCATTTCTTTTGTCATCTTCTTCCTCTGAAAAAAATTTCAGAGTAGGTTTTGACTTGTCTTATTGGACCATTCCCTTGTCAGAAATAATGACTAACAACTACTGCCACATTTTGAGTGACTTTATGGAGAGCATATGACATTGCTGTTAAATGTATATGGCACTTAGGGGTAGCCATTTTCTGTATTAATTGTTTTGTTGTTGTGAAAGAGATTGAAGACTCTGGTTTTCCTTTATTCTTAATTATGTTTAACTTTTTAACACCAGAACACGCAGGAAAGAATAGCTAATATGAAACTCCAACCAGATGTAAATAGAAGAAGTATTTAGTTACAATTACTTACATTTACTTACACTCATGGCAGCATTCACAAACAGAAAGACAAAAGACTTGCTACCTTTTATGGTGCCAAGAGACCCTTTGCTCACTGACTACATCTCAGTAATCAGTAAGCAACTATGAAAGTGAACTTCACCATTGTCCCCATTTCCAAGACAGTGATAATAATGGAAGTTAGTATGCAGTGAACAACTGAGCAGCAAAATTTTATACATTGGAAGTAAGTAAAGCAGATTTTAAAGATGAGTTTTTCAGAGGATGTTAGGTGGTATTAAAGTGAGTACTGATAGATGTTCCTCATGTTTTTGGTTCTTCTGGTTTGATAAACTAGTAAAAAACAACAGCTATACACAAGCACACCCCATTCCTCAATCCCTTGAGAACTGAGTTGAAATATGGAACTACTTCATATTCTTTTTCTCGCTGGGTTTATTGTCATACAGATTTAATGTCTGAGAGGAATTATTTGATCCACTTGTTATGCAATGAATAATGAATTAACTGTTGGGGCTGAGAGCTGACCACCGAGTGGCAGAGAATGCGGCCATTTGTAGCTCAGGAAAAGGTGCTGCTTCCTTGCCTGGACGAAGATTGTAGAGTGTTGGTCACTGGAAGCACACTGTGAATCTTAGTGAAATGCCCTGATTGCAATAGTCCTTTATTTATTTTAGTACAGAGGAGGACTTCAGCGGTTGGGAGGCTATTGCCTCCAGCAGCCTAGTTGGCTCCTGATGGGCCTGCACTGATGTCACCAACTGCTAACCCAGGAGAAGGTTGTGCTATAAGTGATGGCTGCCGGTGTCACAATGACTACTGAAAGTTGATGCTGCCTTGTGTGACCATTGACGTGTGACAGACACAGCTTCTGACAACCTGACTGCTGTGGGGTTGCAGTGTACCACACCAGGAAGTACAGCGTTTAAGCCATGGTGCCCACCATGGCCAAAGTCAAAGGCATATGCCCACACTGGGTGGTGATCAGCAATGACAAGGGCTTACAGAAACTGGTGAAACAAGAGTGTAGCCAATCAGCTCCTAGGCCAGGCTTGAACATGTGACTTACCAGGGAGGTTGGTCACCAGTGGAACATAGTCATCCTGCAGATGACCCAGTGGTGTGAATGTGCCAAGTTGTCTGTATATTGTCCCCAGCTTAGATGTGTACACTTGCAGTTACTGGAGACAGTCATTATGCTTCATCCAGCAGTGAAGCGGTCTGTGCCTGAGAATTAACAGCTGACAAAGATTGTGGCATTCAGCATCGCATACCCAGCCTGACACAGTCATGTGTAGAGAATGTTTGCGAGCATGTGAGAGTGAGGGTCTGACTTTTTTTTTTTTTTTTTTTTGGGGGGGGGGGGGGGATGAGTGTTTATGAGGGCATGCTAGTCAGTACTTGTTCAACAGCAGCACCCCCACTCCAGAAAGGATAAAATGCTGCAGCAGACAGATGTTACCACTGGATGCTGATGACTTCATTCATTCTGATTTTCTTGTTTAGTCAGGTCCTGCAGGAGCCTAGCTGAAATGTAATACTGCCCAACTTTACCCTTCAGAAGCACTGGATAGCTTCTTTGCTTCATCAGCAAGCTAACTAGGTACTCTTCCATTCTGAATACTCCTTGCGAAACAGTGTCTGGACTTCAAGCTGACAATAATTTCCTTCAGTACAATGTCATTTTGCTGATTATCACAGGAACAGTCTATCAAACCTGATGGTGTCATTGTGTAACATAATAAAAGAAAGAAAAAAAAAATTAAAGCTGTTTCTCAGCTTAAGATGCTCACTTTCTAAGTATTAAGGGAAATTTGAGGTAAAAAAAACAATTACATATACACTCTTGCCTCTAAAGCATCAGATTAGTTTTATTCTAACATAATCAGAATGGAGAAGCTGAGTTCAGAATGCTCAGTGACAGAGGTTGACTGCGAAATTAAGTACAGTTGCAATACTTCTGTTTACACCTATTTTTAACAGTGTTTCTTGCTTTCATATTTATGCTTTTTTTATTTGCTTTCCATGACCAAAATTATAAAAGTAGATGAAATTTGTACCAACCTGCACATATGTGTACTTATTTGAATAATGAAAATTGAAATTTCATTAAATATTAATGAAGTTCCATACCTCTAAAGCAAAATGTATTGTGAAACTGTATGGTAATAATATCACTAAAATAAAATTTCAGTGGGCATAATTGGTGTTACAACAGAGAACTGCAGTAAGTCTGGCACTGCCAAGATCATTTTAGTTCTTAATATGTTCTTTGTGAAAAAATGTCTGGTTTGATTTTTGAACAGCACAAAAATTGCAGGAAAGTAAGAACACTTAGTGTACACTCCAGTCATTCTCGCAAGTCACTGAAGTGGTTGCTACATCTGACTGAGATCACAATGGATGGAAGCTACAGCTTTCTTTCATTCACACATCATGTTTTGTAGATGCCATCAGGAGGGAGAACTCTCAAGAATACAGAACAGATCTTACAAATCAATTGTTACATTTTATTACCAGTCTGAAAACGGAAAAACTGTTCCAATAGTTCCAATTTAAGCTTTCAGTTACATTTTTATGTCCAACTTCATTATACTTCCAAGTAATCAAGTAATTTTTTTTGTGTGGTGTTTGTAATGAGAGCTACTGGTGAGGTAATTTTAGTCAGTGGAATTGATTTAACATGGAACTGATTTTCATTCTTGACCTAAACTTTGATACTGTGTTTAGCAGTGTATATCACTCACATACCATTTATTTCTATAAAATCATTAACACTGCACAGAAAGTAATGAAAAAATAGTTAATACATATTTCTGGGTTCTTATGTAACAAGCTTCACCAGGAACTGTCTGGCATCATGCTGTTATTTATGCTAGGTCATATCACTATTTATCAAGCTTTTATCTACTACTGAGTACTTTTTCATGTTGTATGTACTATCTTCAAACGTTTTCTTGAGCAATAATACAGCAAGGGACACACACTGTCACACTGTTTGTTCCGGATTCTGGAGAGAAGAGACATGGTCATGGGGTCCCCCCCCCCCCCCCCCCCCCCCCCCACACACACACACACAGTAAAAAAAGCAAAAGCACTCTAATAACCACTCACTGATTGAAACAAATTGTTATGATTATATTAAAACATTTTATATTCCTTTATCTTATGCTTCATACCACACATTTAGAAGGTTGTAAATGAAACACGCAGGTAATAAACATTGAAATACTTTGTGTCATCAAAATTGAAAGCATCTTCTTGACAGATTCAGTAATCATAGGTATTGTTGCAGATTATGCATCATGTATCAGAAACACGTGCTGCTCTAATGATTACTACACTACTGTAGCACAGACATAATATTATTTCAGCAACAAGATAAACAATGATTAGAGACACAATGCTAGTGGCTCAGTGCCCTATGTCTTCTACCAATTCAGCATCAGGAAGCCAAATAGTCTAGAAAATGTTCAGACAGTAAAATAACTTATATCAGATTATATCAGACATGACAGAAGCATGTACCATTATGCATGCTCCATGATTTCAGTGGGAGGTCCAGCATGAGGGCCTAAGCTGCAAAGAGTTCGCTGAATGGAAGGAGGCTAATGACCCAGAGTACCAGGCAGCAGGACTGGCACGCCATCTGGCAGAGCATGGTATTGACTGCCCCAAGTGTCACTTCCGTTTCTCATTGGCACGTGGTGGATGCATGCACTTCACCTGCTCACAGTGCAAGTACGAATTCTGTTGTGGCTGTGGGAAACCTTTCCTCATGGGTGCCAAATGTGGGCTGACTGAATACTGTGCTAAGCTGGGTCTACATGCTCATCATCCTCGTAACTGCCTGTTTTATCTTCGCGACAAAGAACCAGGAGATCTTCAGAAGCTGTTGCAGGTATTATCAGATACTTATTTGTGTACCTATGATATAGTATGTTTCAAAATAGTGGATAGTAAATATTTCAGGAGGTATTAGTGTAAACAATTTTGAGTAAAAGTATTCATGAAAACTTTGTCATTGAGTCCCAGGCTACAGCTGTTTGCATGTGTCATCTAAAATAAAATCTCAGGAAAAATATCAAGTTTAGAGGGAAGGCTTTCTCATGCATTTATTAGTCGGAAAACATTTTAATACCTTTACATATGTTACTTTTTTTAATTTCTCAGTTCAACACAATTTCCAATTCTCTTTTAAATTTGTAGACCTTATAAGGTCATGTTAATATTAATTTAAGATTGTAACTGATGTTCATTATGTGAGCTGCTAATCTGTCTCTAGCTAATCGGGGTATTTACACTGCTGCTAATCTGTCTCTAGCTAATCAGGGTATTTACACTTACTTTGCAGTCACTGGTTTTCAACTGCACCCATACACAGTGCAACACAGTAAGATTTGTTAATCTTTAACTGTCAAAACATGTGACCTCAGTGCTGTTTTCTTACTTTGAGAAAGTAAGCATTAGGTAGTGTACCACCTTATGGCTAGACTGTAAAGAGATGGTGTTATGCTGAAACATCAGCATTCTTGCAGCCAAAATGAAATCTCATAGTAATATGAAGAGCTTACACACATGTCCCATTAAGAGTTCATAAAGCATCACCAGAACTGATACATTCCTAATGTACAGTGAAATGTTTCACACAAACACACACATATGGCACCAACCACCTAGACTCTTAATGCAGCACTGTATGGTTAAATGTGGATAGCGTCCTCTTGGGTAAAATATTCCGGAGGTAAAATAGTCACCCATTCGGATCTCCGGGCGGGGACTACTCAAGAGGACGTCGTTATCAGGAGAAAGAAAACTGGCATTCTATGGATCGGAGCGTGGAATGTCTGATCCCTTAATCAGATAGGTAGGTTAGAAAATTTAAAAAGGGAAATGGATAGGTTAAAGTTAGATGTAGTGGGAATTAGTGAAGTTTGGTGGCAGGAGGAACAAGACTTCTGGTCAGGTAAATACAGGGTTATAAATACAAAATCAATTGGGTTTAATAATGAATAAAAAATAGGAGTGCGGGTAAGCTACTACAAACAGCATAGTGAACGTATTATAGTGGCCAAGATAGACATGAAGCCCATGCTTACTACAGTAGTACAAGTTTATATGCCAACTAGCTCTGCAGATAACGAAGAAATTGAAGAAATGTATGATGAGATAAAAGAAATTATTCAGGTAGTGAAGGGAGATGAAAATTTAATGGTCATGGGTGACTGGAATTTGACAGTAGGAAAAGGGAGAGAAGGAAACATAGTAGGTGAATATGGATTGGGGCTAAGAAATGAAAGAGGAAGCCGTCTGTTAGAATTTTGCACAGAGTATAACTTAATCATAGCTAACACTTGAATCAAGAATCATAAAAGAAAGTTGTATACATGGAACAATCCTGGAGATACTAAAAGGTATCAGGTAGATTATATAATGGTAAGACAGAGATTTAGGAACCAGGTTTTAAATTGTAGGACATTTCCAGGAGCAGATGTGGACTCTGACCACAATCTATTGGTTATAAACTGTAGATTAAAACTGAAGAAATTGCAAATATGTGGCAACTTAAGGGGATGGGACCTGGATAAACTGACTAAACCAGAGGTTGTACACAGTTTCAGGGACAGCATAAGGGAACAATTGACAGGAATGGGGGAAAGAAATACAGTAGAAGACGAATGGGTAGCTCTGAGGTATGAAGTAGTGAAGGCAGCAGAGGATCAAGTAGGTAAAAAGATGAGGGCTAGCAGAAATCCTTGGGTAACAGGATAAATATTGAATTTTTTTGATGAAAGGAGAAAATATAAAAATGCAGTAAATGAAGCATGCAAAAAGGAATACAAATGTCTCAAAAATGAGATCGACAGGAAGTGCAAAATGGCTAAGCAGGTATGGCTAGAGGACAAATGTAAGGATGTAGAGGCTTATCTCACTAGGGGTAAGATAGATACAGCCTACAGGAAAATTAAAGAGACCTTTGGAGAAAAGAGAACCACTTGTATGAATATCAAGAGCTCAGATGGAAACCCAGTTCTAAGCAAAGAGGGGAAAGCAGAAAGGTGGAAGGAGTATATAGAGGGTCTATACAAGGGCGATGTACTTGAGGACAATATTATGGAAATGGAAGAGGATGTAGATGAAGATGAAATGGGAGATACGATACTGCGTGAAGAGTTTGACAGAGCACTGAAAGACCTGAGTCGAAACAAGGCCCCGGGAGTAGACAACATTCCATTAGAACTACTGACAGCCTTGGGAGAGCCAGTCCTGACAAAACTCTACCATCTGTTGAGCAAGATGTATGAGACAGGCGAAATACCCTCAGACTTCAAGAAGAATATAATAATTCCAATCCCAAAGAAAGCAGGTGTTGACAGATGTGAAAATTACCGAACTATCAGTTTAATAAGTCACAGCTGCAAAATACTAATGCGAATTCTTTACAGACGAATGGAAAAACTGGTAGAAGCCAACCTCGGGGAAGGTCAGTTTGGATTCTGTAGAAATGTTGGAACCCGTGAGGCAATACTGACCTTACGACTTATATTAGAAGAAAGATTAAGGAAAGGCAAACCTACATTTCTAGCATTTGTAGACTTAGAGTAAGCTTTTGACAATGTTGACTGGAATACTCAAATTCTAAAGGTGGCAGGGGTAAAATACAGGGAGCGAAAGGCTATTTACAATTTGTACAGAAACCAGGTGGCAGTTATAAGAGTCGAGGGACATGAAAGGGAAGCAGTGGTTGGGAAGGGAGTGAGACAAGTTTGTAGCCTCTCCCCAATGTTATTCAATCTGTATCTTGAGCAAGCAGTAAAGGAAACAAAAGAAAAGTTTGGAGTAGGTATTAAAATCCAGGGAGAAGAAATAAAAACTTTGAGTTTCGCAGATGACATTGTAATTCTGTCAGAGACAGCAAAGGACTTGGAAGAGCAGTTGAATGGAATGGACAGTGTCTTGAAAGGAGGATATAAGATGAACATCAACAAAAGCAAAATGAGGATAATGGAATGTAGTCGAATTAAGTCGGGTGATGCTGCGGGAATTAGATTAGGAAATGAGACACTTAAAGTAGTAAAGGAGTTTTGCTATTGGGGAGCAAAATAATTGATGATGGTCAAAGTAGAGAGGATATAAAATGTAGACTGGCAATGGCAAGGAAAGCGTTTCTGAAGAAGAGAAATTTGTTAACATTGAGTATAGATTTAAGTGTCAGGAAGACATTTCTGAAAGTATTTGTATGGAGTGTAGCCATGTATGGAAGTGAAACATGGACAGTAAATAGTTTGGACAAGAAGAGAATAGAAGCTTTCAAAATGTGGTGCTACAGAAGAATGTTGAAGATTAGGTGGGTAGATTACGTAACTAATGAGGAGGTATTGATTGGGATAGGGGAGAAGAGAAATTTGTGGCACAACTTGACTAGAAGAAGGGATTGGTTGGTAGGACATGTCCTGAGACATCAAGGGATCACAAATTTAGCATTGGAGAGCAGCGTGGAGGGTAAAAATCATAGAGGGAGACCAAGAGATGAATACACTAAGCAGATTCAGAAGGATGTAGGTTGGAGTAGGTACTGGGAGATGAAGGAGCTTGCACAGGATAGATTAGCATGGAGAGCTGCATCAAACCAGTCTCAGGACTGAAGACCACAACAACAACAACAACTGCTGGTGGAATATAATGGTGCAGTGGGGGATGTGTTGGGTAGAGGGGGGAGAGGTGGGAGGCAGGGAGGGGTTTGGAGGTGGGTGGCTTGTGGCTGTGCAGGAGGCAGCTGGTTCACCATCTAAGAATGAGGGAGGGGGGGGGGGGGGTGTGACAGGTGCATGGGCTAGGCATATGATACACAATTGTTGAAGCCAGTGGGGAGCAGTACATGCTGAAGGTGACATTAGGATATGAATTTGGATAGGACTGATGGGACAGAGGAAGAGGAAACTCTTGGGTGGAGGGTGTGGGGACAGTGGATTACTAGAGATTGAGGTCAGAATGATTACAGGAGTGAAAATGTGTGCAGAGGTGTGTGTGTGTGTGTGTGTGTGTGTGTGTGTGTGTGTGTGTGTGTGTGTGTGTGTGTGTGTGTGTGTGTGTCTAAACAAATATGTTAGAGGAGAAAGTGTCAGCTGACAAAAGTAAAACTTGAGATAGTACTCAGTTTTCTAGATCAAGTCATTTGTCTGTTCCAATCATGTGGGTGCATAAATGCTGCATTGCCAATTACAGGAAGGTGTAGCTCTACATCTATTTAAAAGTGGACACATGATCATTATAATTTCTTTTACAACAACTTTTTCCATCATAACACTGAGCATCAAACTGTAAGAATTTTCAGTGAGAAGTATACGGTAATACATTTGAATGATATTCCTGCAATCAGATTATGGGTACTATATTTCTTTCTTTGTGACTTTTAGACTTTTCTGTTATAGTAATTCTTTACTCTTTCTATTATTTCATAATCATTAACAAAGGAAAATATTTCCAACTAAAATGTCCTTTCTTTGTCAGTAACGTTTTTAACATTCAAGATGTATTTCAAAATGTTTTGCTTCTGTTTTACAAGTGCTGCATGAGTGGTAATGAATGAAAAGAGCAAATATTATAACAATATAATAATAATAATAATAATAATAATAATAATAATAATAATAATATCTGATAAAGGAAAGAAATAATAATAATAATGATAATAATTTGCAAACAACAAATAGAAACAGTAGATCACATCACAAGCAGATGTACAATACTAGCAAATACAGAATACCCCAGAAGACACGACAATGTAGCAAAAATACAACAGCTTGCCTTAAAACATAAACTTATAAAACAACACGTTCCCACATACAAGTATGCACCACAAAATGTACTGGAGAATGATGAATACAAATTATACTGGAACAGATCCATTATAACAGATAAAACAACACCACATAACAAACCTGACATCATACTCACCAATAAAAAGAAGAAATTAACACAACTAATCGAAATATCCATACCCAATACAACAAATATACAAAAGAAAACAGGAGAAAAAATTGAAAAATACATCCAACTGGCTGAGGAAGTCAAGGACATGTAGCATCAGGATAAAGTTGACATTATACCAATTATACTATCAACTACAGGAGTCATACCACACAATATCCACCAATACATCAAAGCAATACAGCTACATCGAAACTTATATATACAACTACAGAAATCCGTAATTATTGATACATGTTCAATCACCCGAAAGTTCCTAAATGCAATATAACATATACCGTACAGTTAAAAGGAAGTCACGCTTGATCAAGGTCCATGTCACTTTCCATTTTTGACCAGACATAATGTCTGAGAAAAGAAAGAACAATAATAATAATACTTTATTTAACTTCTAGTGGTTCATTTCATATGAACAAAAACAGTGAATGTTACAATTATTTATACACAACACAATAATAAATTCTTCTGAAGATGACACTCATTAACATATGTAAGATTACAAATAAATGGCTTGCTGCTATAACATATATTTTCAAAACAATTCTTGCTCTGCACATTACAATGTTATTCTTCTAATTATTAAAGGGTTTTGGAAAAGGTATATCTTAAACAGAAATTTGAGCTTCACTGTGGAAAGAGTTGTAACCATACTGGGCAGTGCATTGCCTAATTTTAATCCTGCATATTGCATACTGTTTTCATAGAGGACTGTTTTGTGGCTGCTAATGTAAAATGTTTCTTTATTTCTAGTACTGTACTGATTCAAATGAGAATATATTGTGGGATGCAGCTTTTTTAAAAGCAATATAGGTTGTAGAATATACATGTTTACTATGTTTAGCACACCAGTGTTTGGACATAGGCCATGGCATTATTCCTTATATTTAGCTCCACAGGTGATTCTTATAATTCATTTTTGAATAATCAGGGCTTATTAGATTTCATTTGGTTGTTGCCTTCCCCCAACATTTCTATTCCACATGACAGGGGAGGAAAATAAAGCATGGTTGCAGTCTTTAGGACAACAGTATCTTTGAATATCTTACTAATAATATTGATTGCAAGTATATTCTTAGACAACTTACATGATTGAGTAGGCTGCTCAAATGCTGCTCCATTGGGCAAGGGTGCCGCACTTGTAGACAGGTGCTGGTACTGTAGACTACCTACCAGATGGCCATATTGCATGTGTTCTGCACATGTGGCGGCTGCTTGACCGTCCCTGCCTGCAAACCATCTCCTGCTCTCCTGTGCCTGTGGCCATATGGTTGCCTCCAGGGGAACACATGAGTTTGAAGAACTTATGCTAGAGTGTCAAAATGTATGTCTCATTTCAGGTTACTTTGAATGGTTAAACCAATGAATTTTACACTAAATGCTTTTTTTACCCTCTCACCATCTACGTACATTTTATTTTCATAACTGGGTCTACTATTGTTGAGTTCCATAATAAATGTTTATTTATTTAGATTTTCTTGGGTGGTGTCATCAATATGATGGCTTTTGCAAATGTCAAGTACATTTACAGACATAAAATACTTTTAGATCTTAGCCTTACAGGTAGTAATTAAACACTAAATTGATGCTTGTCAAAATACTTTACATATTACACATATTAATACAGCCAATTATTTTTTATACATTATTTTACAGTTCTTAAACTTAACCATTTAAAATTTGTTGAGTGAATAGAGACACTTTTCAATTAAGAATTCTTTTAGTTTTGATACAGTATTAATGTGGCTAATCCACCAGAGGTTTGACTGCAGATGGACTCCTAGAAATTTACACTTGTTTCCTTCCTCTGCCACAATGCCACATATCTCATTTATGTATGAGTGGTGTGAGCTGCCAGTTGTAAATATTAGCATCTGGGCTTTATTTACATTGACCTTTAATCATGGAAATATGAACTTAATTCTAGTATCCCATTACTTGCTGAAAATTTCAGTTACTCACTACCTTACCATGAAATAAATTTGAGGTGTCATCAGCACATTTTACAACATACGAGTTAATGGGGTGTACAACATCGTTAATATATGCTAAAAAGAGGAAAAGTCCAAGAATTGAGCCTTGAGGGACTCCCTATGTCACTGTTTCACTTGTGGATTTAAAGGTTAAGATCTTATTGTCAATTTAATGTGTACGTTTGGTACATTGTTTTCGATTCACCAAATAGGTAGATAGAAGTTTCATTGATGCATCTCTCATATTGTACGCCCACAGTTTTTTAAGAGAAGCTCATGGTCTACTGAGTCAAAAGCTTTGCTCAGGTCAAGGAATATTCCAGCTGTGTGCATAGCCCATCCTATGCTGCTATATACTTCATGGAAGAAACTGGTAACAGCAGTGGCCATGCTTAAGTCTTTCCTAAACCCATGCTACGATTCGGCAAGCATTTTGTGTCTTGAGAAAAATGATGTGAGTTGTGATAGGATAACTGTCTTAAACATTTTACTGTATTTAGGGATTAGTGATATCGGTCTATAATTTGAAACTTCTTTTTTACTTCCCTTCTTATTTATTGGCTGAATTACTTATTTTTAAGGCATTTGGGTATATGTTTTCATTAATACTACAGTTGATAAGATAGGTAAGGGGTTTAGTAATTTCATTGGCACATTTCTTTAACACCACCCATGAGATACCACCCCATTGAGATGAATGCTTATTCTTTAGCTTTTGTATTGTGTTAAATTTTTCCTGTTGATTCACCTCCATAAATTCGAGCTGTATACCATCTGTGAGATCATTTAGTGTGCCAGCCTGTAGATCTATTATAGGGGCTGGTGGGTCAAAATGAGAGATAAAATGCCTATTGAATAAATTACCTACTTCATTTGGATCTTTCACTAGATGGCCCTTGTGTCTAATGCTAACTGGCTCACTTTGTCCCTTCCTGGTGGCTTTATGATGTTTATTGCTTAGTCTCCAGGACCTATGTTGGCTGAATGCTCTATTGTATCATTGTTTATCTGTTTCCTCAAGTGTAAAAGGTCTGTCTTAAAAGTTGTTTTGGCTTGATTGTACTTTTCCTTAAATATATGTAGCTTTGTTTCCTTATATAAACAGTCAAGATCATATATATTCTGCCTTAACTTAATCAGCCTAGGCGTAAGTTTTAGCCTAGTATTACTTTCAAGATAAGAGTTTGTTTGTACCTTGGTTATTTTTTTGAGAGGGCAGCAGCAGTCAAAATGCTTCAGCACTGTCGTATAAAATTTTTGCCATTTGTTTTCTGACCCTTTCGTTTGGTAAATAGTGTCCCATTTCTCCTCTGCTAATTTAGCTTTGAAGGTGCTGATGTTGGTGCTATTCAGGATCTGCTTCTTCTCAGTTATCTTAGTTGCTGTTGGTACAGCAAACCTTGAATATTCTAAAACCTGACAATAGTGATCTGAGTCATGAAAATCAACACTTTAAAAGTTAACACTGTCTTTTACAGTTTTGTTGACTATTACATAATCTATCTTACTAGAGATCTGTGAACACCACTTGCAGTTTTAAACAGCAAAACTGTTTTTGGCTACTCATGCAGGAATTTATTAGGCCATAAGCAGTGCCTCTTATGTCAGTGTCCCACAGATTATCTAACAGGATAATAATGTTCACACAGTCAAAAGTTTTGTCAAGGTCTAAGTATATACCTACAACATGTTCCCTGTTCTTAGTACCACTTATGGCCTCTTCAGTCATCTGAGCAACTGCTACACTAGTTGATTTATATTTTATAAATTAATTTTGTTTTTCAAATATCAGATTGTGTTTGTTGAAGCAAACAATGCAATTCTTTATTGGATGGTAAATGTGTGGCAGAAATGAAAGTAAGTATAATGGGTTCACTGATGTTCTCAAAATGTATACATGATTTATGAGATACTGTCAGCAACATCCACAGATTGATTGCTAACAATGTTTTTGGCTACAGGGAAGTAGAGTTGCTCATTGACTGTAAGAAAATACGGAATACTTTGGACAAGATGTCAACATCGTGCACAAAACATCATCTGTCTTTAAATTTTGATGAATCCAAGTTTATGCCCCTAAATAAGTGAAAGAACATGATAATATTTGATTATATCATCAGTAGAAAACACTGTTTAAATACCTGCAAGTAGTAGCACTAACAGATGATATAAAATACAATAAACACATGAAACCAATACTAGGAAAGGAACATGGATGATGTGGGTTTCTGGGAAAGTATATATGTTAAGGAAACCATTAACAGTGCCATAGTATGACCTATTATAGAGTGCTGCTCCAATTTTGGGAGTGATAATAAAGTAGCCTGACATAAGACACAATAGGAATTCAAAGATGCACTGCCAGGATTCTAACAGAGTGGTACAACCACAAGGTTTTCAAACTGCACAACACGGCTCCCTGGTCTGGTTTTACATGTAATAATGTTGGGAATGAAGAATAACCACAATGTGTCATTTATGTCATAGCTACTGAAAGCATGCTTCCTAATAAAATAAATTTGGAGCTGAATCATGATAGTCTCATAAAAAGAACTATGAGAATATGTTGCCCACAAGTTAAAACAAATGACAAAACAAAAAAATAAACTTCTACTAAACAAGTTGGATTCCTACAAAGTCTGTCTCATCTTAGAAAATGCCTTCCATTTAGCAAAGAACAAGAAACATCACATCACAGGAAGAACTTATTTTACTAGCTGCTCTGGACATTGTAGGTGTTAGGTGAATCAGCTACCAAGCAACTGATGTATCAACTCAAGAATGAACTTTATTAGTACCTTGTTCCAGAGAAATATTTTAGTTTCAGTAAGTTTGTAAACAGTGACTTGGTTATGAAGCTGGCATATCGTGAAAAATTCAGTTCATTGAATGTATGCCCTTCAAAGTAATTAGACAAACATTCTACAGTTGTTAGACAAAATTTCAGCCTTCAGAAGGAAACTACTGTTGTGGGATAAAAGTTGGATGATAAATGATGACATTTGGTTTATGGGGCACTCAACTGCACGCTCATCAGCACCCATACAAAATCCCAATTTTTACACAGTCCAGTTTCTACACAGTCCAATTTTTACACAGTCCAATTTTTACACAGTCCAATTTTTACACAGTCCAATTTTTACACAGTCCAATTTTTACACAGTGCAATTTTTACACAGTCCAATTGAGCCACTGTGAAGGATGATGATGATGATGATGATGGTGATGATAACACAAACGCTCAGTCCCCAGGCAGAGAAAATCCCCAACCTGGCTGGGAATTGAATCCAGGATCCCGTGATCCAGAGACAGCAATGCTAGCCACTAGACCACGAGCTGCAGATTGGATGATAAAGATATAAATTACTTTTTCCCAACTCTTCACTCAATTTTAGGAGACAATAACTTTCAGTTGAATGAAGAACTGAATTCTGTGTTTGTGGCTCATTTAACTGAAATACTTTCTGAAGTGCTTTCCAGAAGAAGCTGATCAACACTATTGGATCAAAGATCTTTTTGGTACAGAACTTCCATCGACACATACCACAGAAGAACAAGATCAATTTATTGCTATTTCTTGAGACTTCACATTGAAACTGAAATTTGTTTCCTCATCACTGCTTGAGTTTTGGAACTTGGTGAAGCAGGAGACAACAAGCCGCTTTGAGTTTTAATTTCTTTTGAAACATCCTATTTATGTGTCGTAGATTTGTCAGCATTGGCAGTCACCAACATGATATATAGAGCATGAATGAATGTGGAGAAAAAAATGTCACAGTTTTCAGTCTTGTGCTGAAGTCTAAAGAACTGATGATGAAGATGCAGGTAGTCCTTCCCATTAATTTTGTTCCCAGAATAATATGTAATAACATTACAAATTTATTAAAATGTGTTATGTCAATGGTTAATACAGAAATAACCAATTTTATTTATTTTTTAAAAACTAAAGATTCTTCATCCTACTCTGAGTCAGAAGTCAAGTGCGAAAGGAACCACAGACGTTTATGTTTGGGTGAAGGCAGCCAAGGGACCAAAAAGTTTAAAAACAACTGGTACAGCCAATACAAAAGCATAACAGCCCTACTTAAACAGAAAATGTTGGTTTAAAGGCAATATTATGTTTACAAAAGCATTTACAGACAGCCAGTATTTGATGTTGACTGTGGAACAGTTCTACTATTTAGGGATAGTGAGAAGAGTAAATCGATCTAAACTCATACATGGAGTCACACAGATGGTCATTTCTCTCTCATTCTATACTTAGCTGGAACAGAACATGAAGTGGCTAATATTAGTACAATGTTCCCTTTCCCATGCATTGCACAGTAGGTTGCAGAGTATGTATTTAGGCATAGAACAGTGAGAAACAACCTGAAATAAATTGTTGCACAGACAGCCGAATAATTAAAAGCAACTGATATCTTGGTAGATTAAGCCATAATACACATGCAAGATGCCAATATTGTGAATTGTCACTGGTGAAGCAGTGCATAATGTATCCCACTAAATGGGGAGGTGCAAATCATATAACACTGAGAAATTTCACTTACAAATTTTTCATACTGAACAGGTGTATGTGCTGTAGACTACAACTTTATTAATTTTGTTCTGATAAAAGGCCTCACTATGCACATTTAAATGTTAAGGTAGAAATCTGTCTTCCTAATTTTAAACTAATCTGAATTGACATTTACTAGGTATTACAATAATCTGCTGTGCATTTTATAATACATCTTAACATGAAGAACGCATGGAAACTTCTAAACTTTACAGGCAATTTATGTTGACAGGAGCACAACTTGGCATTTGATACAGAAGTTCCTGATGTCGTCAAAGAGCAAATGAAAGACAATACAGCCCTTAAGTGCCTTGTTCAACTACAGAAAGAAACACCAGGAGGACTTATTGACACTATCTGCAATGGAGATGTTTCAGAAGGACAGGCAGGATTGTGCAGGTAAGCACAAAACCTTGATGTTATGCAATCATTTTTTTGCACTCTATGCACGTTATGTGAACTGTGTTCTTAAATTACTAAACACCAACAAGATTTTCTTTTTCTTAGCACATGTGTGTGTGTGTGCACACTCGCACACACACACACACACACACACACACACACACACACACACACACACACACACACACACACCAAAAAAATCACTTATGGACTTTTCTCTTTCTTTCTTTCAGAAAATATCATTTGTTGAGGTTTCATCAGACCATCGTTCCTTTTTAATTGGTTTATTCATCCAGAAATCATTTCACAGTAGTATTTGACACCCCACCCTAATAAAAGTGCTGAACAATGAAAACAATTAATGAATTCATACATATTAAGAACCATATTATTACTGACACGTTTAGCTGACAAAGGATCTGTATGTTTTGTACATTGTTTTTCTGTATACATGTATTTATAAACAAGTTAAGCAATGATTTCAAGGACAACAAACACTGCAATATTACTGAAGTGGCATTAATTCTGGACACGTTGTAGAGATTCATTAAACATTATAATGAGTTCATTTTAGTTGAAATATTCTTTATAATTTATCACAAATTTTCAGGAAACATACCCTAATGACTGCTGTTCGAAAATGTTGAGTTTAAATATAAAAATTTAATTAAAAATCAAACAAAATAATCACATCCCAACAATTTCAGCAAGTTGTATATTATTTCGTACAAATGTTATTGCTATGTCTCTCAGTATTTTATGGGACATCCTTTTGATTTAATCACTGTGTTAATTCTGTATGGCATTGAGTCTATCAAATGTTGGAGATCTCTTGGTTTGATTGCTCTCAATTATGAGCTGATGATGATGCCCTCTAGCAGCTTCCTCTTGTTACTGGGATTCTGGCATGAAAACATAATTTTCAGCCTTAATCGCAAGTTCTCAATTGGACCGATGTTGGAACTGTTGTCAGGCATGTCAGCGCACTAATGAAAAGGTCAGAAAACCATTTAATAATGATTATAGTCATGTTACATGGCACACTGTCTTGCTGAAAGACCGCACTGATTGTTGTTAACCTTGAAACAAATCATGGGTAGAGGGCAGCAGTTTCAATACTACTTGGTACTTTCTGGCATTAACGTTGCCCTGTACACTTTCAGACACTCAAAGCCATGTCTTGGCCTCAGGCCTACACCTTGACACTAATGGGAGGCTTCATAGTTGCAGTGCTGTAGTCAGGCAACAAATCTTCACATGGTTGACAACAAATGAACTTAATTCCACTGTTTCCAAAGATGCTGATTTTAGTCTTGTCACCCCAAATGCCTCTACTCCAGTCTTCTTGCAGCCACTCCCTGTCTGCTAAAGCCCATAGCATACATTTCTGCCTCTGCATTGTGTTCATATGAGTCCCTGCTCACAATTATTTTCACAAATGTTTTGTCTGACCATTCAATCAGAAACTTCAAGCCCTAAAGTCTTCCATTTACATCATTTGCGGCACACTGATAATCTTGTTCACAAAGATGGCAGTTCCACAAAAGTCTTGATCCATTAATACTGGTTTTCAGTCAGTTCTTGGAACAGTTCCAGTTAACCCAGTATCTTCATACTGCTTACAGTCTTTTCTCTCGCCTGTCTTTGTAGCACCTCTTCCCTATGTTTGTGTTATTTCTGCATAAGTATAACTTTCTTTATGAAGTGTTGTTGGCATACTACTTTTACTTGCTGGCCAATCAGCACATTTTGTTACACAAGACATGGTTTCAGTACTGCCTCTTGTCTCATCTCAGCTCATTTTAAAGAAATCTTACACTGAATAAAGCACTAACAGTAGTTGCACCTGTCTCTCTCACTCTCTCTCTCTCTCTCTCTCTCTCTCTCTCTCTCTCTCTCTCTCTCTCACTCACTCACTCTGAACATATGATTTTTCATTACAATGAACTATATTGTGACTGCATATGGTAGAAAGCTGTTTATTATTAATTTGTGTTACCTTCCTGCCAATCTCTTCTCTATGTTCTCTAAATATTTCTTGACTGTTTAATAAGTTTTATTTGAGAGGTGAGCTTCAATGGAATTTTTAAATATCTGTATATCAGTTGTCTATGTCACTGTATAATCTCCTTGAGTAATTTATCAAGCACACTTCAGTCCCTTGTAGAAAATGATATTTTCCAATTTTCATTTATTTATTCTCAGTAAATGTAATTTGTGCCTGGCTCTTGTTCCGCAATTATGAATGCTGCTGCTGTTCTAATAATTTATAATTTTTCTTCTTACTGCACATAACAGACTGGCATGCGTAATCAGTTGGTGCAGTTACACTCCCTGCTTAATTAAACATACTTTTTTGAGTGAGCTCTGGTATTACTTTTGGCTGTTATCCTTATGGTCCTCTTTGAGTGACTATGGGAATAGCATGTAATTACACATCACTCTTTCTTGTGAATTGATGACAGAACTCTGAGGCCATAATGTGCTGCTGACATAATAATATCTCTTTTTTCATTTCACTTGAGGTGGTGTGGTCTCCAGTTCATCGACTGGTTTGATGCATACCTCCTAGTAACTCTATCCTGTACAAGTCTTTTTATCTCTACTACTGCATCCTTCATGCACTGGAAGCTGTTTATTGTTGTCAGGCTTTAGTCTCAAGCTATAATTTTTGCCCTTCTCCCCCCCCCCCCCCCCCCTTACCCTTCATTCCCAAATTAACTGCTCTTGGTGTCTCAGGTTGTGTCCTATTAACCTACCACTTCTTTTGTTAAGTTGTACCAAGGAACTCTTTCGTCCTCCATTCATTTCAGTATCTCCTTATCAAATAGATTTACTAACTCTACCCACCCAATACAATGCTACACACCAGACAAATACTTCCAGAAAAAACTTCACTTACATTTATGTTAGCTGTTAACATTTTATCATTTTCAGAAAATCTGTTCCTGCTACTGCCAGTATGCATTTTATATTTGTTTTGGTTCTATCATCATCAGTTACGCTGCACAAATGGAAAAGCTTGCTTATTACTTTTAATGTCTCATTTCCTAATTTAATTCCTAAACTGCCACATTACCATCTGATTTATTTCATCCACTTCAGATGGCAGTCAATATTCATTGTAGAAAATTTTGCATCTGTTATACAGTCTGCAGCTTATAGTCTACAAGTAATGTCACATGATTATTTTCCTCCTTTAAATAGAAATTCCTGCTGTTTGTTTCCTTAATGTTCTATATTAGTTTATTATAAGCTGACCAACTTGAGAGTTTCCTTTTCTATATCTGCCAGATGTCCTGGTATTTTATTTCTGATTATGATATAGCTTTAATCAACAAATAGAATTTCTGAAAACTCATTGAAGTATATGGTGACTGGCCAGTATTGATCATGAGATGCTACCTTGAGGAGCACCAATGTTGATTAATGCTGATTGCAAAACAGTCTTTCCAGAAGCAGAGTTTTTCACCCATTTCAACTGGAACCTCAGAGTGTCTCTGGTTGAACAAACAGCTGACATATGTTGTCCCCAGGTAGCACCTCTTCAAGTCCCATGTGCAGAGTGAGGCACCTATTTGACTCTAGATACTTTTTGATACGCTAAAGATATTGATAATCTATTTTAACTTTGGTGAATAGTTACTATGGGCTCATTAGTGACTGAAGAGAACAAAACTGTAAATATATTCTACTCTATAATTCCTTCCCCCACCTTCCTTCCCCCTGTGAGTTTGGGGTAAGAATAGGCCCGCAGTATTTCTGCCTGTTGTAAGAGGCGACTAAAAGAAGTCTCAACTGTTTCGGCCTTTATTGTGATGGTCCCCTACGGGGTTTGACCACTACCTTTCCAAATTTTCCATTAGTGTGTACCATTTGGGGAGGGACACCTTACGTGGTGCATCTTAAATCAATCTTGCCCTAAGATCTGGCACACCTAATATTGTCATGGAGTTGGACTTACATCGAGCTTCCGGCCACATCCGCTGCAGTGTGTTCTGGGTTGTGCACTTCCATCTTTGCCCTTGTGATGTACATGGATATTTCGACACCCTCCCCCTGTGGGTCTGGGGGTAAGAACAGGCCCGCGGTATTCCTGCCTGTCGTAAGAGGCGACTAAAAGGAGTCTCAAACGTTTTGGCCTTATGTGATGGTCCCCTGTTGGGTTTGACCTCCATATCTCAAAATTTTTCCAAAGAGCAAGCCGATTGAGGAAGGGCGCCTTACTTGGTGCATTGTGTCCATCTTGCGTTGAGAACTTTTGGCAGCTTATTCGTCGTTGCATTGCAGTCCTGCCCGCTCTCCATCTCTTGGGCATGGATCCATTCCTGCGTGCCCTTTCTGCCGTGCGATGAGCAGTGCCAGTTTCTTCACGGATGAAAAACATGGATGACATGTCACCTAAAATCCAGCTCGGTAGCCAGTCCGTTGTGGTGGGGCTGCCATGTACCCTGTTGGTTGTACCCCCCTGACAATACAGGGATCGCTCTACTGGTGCCTGCGCTGTTAACTCCCCACATATGCCAAGGAGTAGATGCCCATCTCCCTGGGGCATCGGGACTCCCGGCAATGGCCATCCTGCCAGGTGGCGCCTTTGCTGTGGCTGGGTGGCGCCCGTGGGGAGGGCCCTTGGTCGGAGTAGGTGGCATCAGGGTGGATGACACGCAATGAAGCGTGGCACATCTTCTCTTGCTGGTGGCCAGCCACCAGCAGTCTCTAAGCGTTCGAGGGCTCATTTTAAAGGTAACGTTTGTGACCCCAAATCATTCCCCTCCCTGGCCACACCATGGGAGGAACGAAAGGCAATGAATGAAAGTGAGACGTATTCGCCCAGGTATCTCGTCTGTACCAGAGCTGATGGGGAGTCCTTTATATCCGTGAAGCCTCAGTTCTTTGTAGAGCATTTAGAGGACAAGTTTGGGGAGGTGGAGGGCTTGTCCAAAATGCGACCCGGTTCGGTATTGATAAAAACGGCATCCTCTACCCAGTCGCGGGCCTTGCTTGCTTGTAATAAGTTGGGGGATGTCTCCGTTACTATCATGCCCCATAAAAGTTTGAATATGGTCCTGGGCATTATTTTCCACAGGGATCTCCTTTTACAGTCCGATGACGAGCTGCGCGCCAACTTAGAGCGACGAGGTGTCCATTTCATCCGGCGTGTCCACCGGGGTCCGAGGGATCATCAAGTTGCCACCGGTGCCTTCATCTTGGCCTTCGAGGGTGACACATTACCTGAGAAGGTCAAGGTGGTGGTGTACCATTGTGATGTCAAGCCATATATCCCTCCCCCGATGCGGTGCTTCAAGTGTTGGAAGTTCGGCCATATGTCTTCACGCTGTGCTCTTCCACCCTCGTATGTTGCGATTGTGGTCGACCATCCCATCCTGATACTCCCTGTGCCCCGCCTCCCATCTGTGTCAGCTGTGGAGAGCACCATCCACTTTGCTTGCCAGACTGTCTGATTCTGCAGAAGGAAAGGAAAATAATGGAAATGAAGACCCTGGACCGACTGACGTACACTGAGGTTAAGCGGAAATATGATCGGCTTCATCCAGTGCGTATGACATCTTCTTATGCCACAATAGTCACTCCTGCTACAGTTCCATCAGCTCTAGTCAGCTCTCAGAGTCGAAGGACCACACCTGCCCCCTTGATGTCGGGGGGCAGGTTGCTCCTGCTCCATCTACTTCAGGAGCAACGCCCCCCCCCCCCCCTCCCAACTATCGGGGGCATCAGTTCCCCCTTCCCAGCCGGAGAAGCGTAAGACTTCTTCGGCTCCTCTCGTCAGGAAGGGGTCCCTTGGGGATCTCCCTTCGCAAGTTCTGACCGGTACACAAGTGGACACCCGCAAGTGGCTCAAACACCCACCGATCCCTGGTCGTAGGGCCTCACGGTCGTTGTCCGTCCCTGAGACTGACCCCGTGAAGCCCTCCCAGACTGAACCACCAAAGGCACAGCGAGATAAGCCGAAAAGGAAAAAGGTACCCAAGAATCCCGACATTGCAGTGGCACCCGTCCCACCGCTTCCTACAAGCTCAGCGTCTGAGGACGAGGTCGAGATTCTGGCGTCTGCTGAATACCTGGATCTCGCCGGTCCCTCAGACACCATGGATGTCACTCGCATGAGTACTGAATCAGTAGCAGCGAGTGAACAAGCAGTGTAAATTGCCTTCCCAGTCCCTTCACAGCTTTCTCAGCCATGGACAATATCATCCTCCAGTGGAACTGCAGCGGTTTCTTCCACCATCTAGCTGAGCTCCAACAACTTATCAGCCTTCACCCTTTCTTCTGCCTTGCTCTTCAGGAAACTTGGTTTCCAGCAATGCGAACCCCCCCCCCCCCCCCCCCCCCCTCCATGGCTATCGGGGTTATTATAAGAACCGGGCAGCTTATGAAAGGGTGTCTGGTGGCATCTGCCTCTATGTCCTTCACTCTCTGCACAGCGAATCTGTCCCTCTACAAACACCTTTAGAGGCTGTCGCTGTTTGGGTGTGGACGCCACAGGCTGTTACCGTCTGCAGTCTTTACCTTCCACCAGATGGTGATGTCCCACAGCATGTGATGGCTGGGCTGATAGCCCAATTGCCGCCACCTTTCTTGTTACTGGGCGACTTCAATGCCCATAATCCTCTGTGGGGTGGGTCAGTGGCAACAGGTCGAAGCGCCAAAATTGAGCATTTATTGGCACAGCTTGATCTTTCCATTATAAATTATGGTGCCGTCACTCACTTCAGCATGGCGCATGGCACGTACTCCGCCATCGACCTTTCGATCTGCAGCCCTAGCCTGTTACCGTCTGTCCAATGGAGAGTGCATGACGACCTGTGTGGTAGTGACCACTTTCCGATCTTTCTGTCACTGCCACAGCGTCACTCTTCTGGGCGCCCTAGCAGATGGGCTATGAATAAGGCTGACTGGGACTTGTTCTCCTCCACTGCCGCTGTTGAGCCTCTCTCTCATGATACCATGGATGCGGTGGTTCACTCAGTCACCACCGGCATTGTTACTGCCACAGAATCTTCCATTCCACATTCTTCTGGGTCCCCTCGGAGGAGGGCTGTGCCTTGGTGGTCGCCTGAGATCTCTGAGGTGATTAAAGATCACCAGCGGGCGCTACAGTGTCACAAGCGGCATCCCTCCATTGAACACCTCATCACCTTCAAACGGCTGCGTGCACGGGCCCGCTGCCTTATCTGCCAATGCAAGCAGGAGTGCTTGGAGCAGTATGTGTCCACCATTGGCCTCCATGTCTCTCCATCGCAGGTCTGGGCCAAGATCCGACGCCTCTATGGCTATCGGACCCCTGTCAGCGTCCCTGCACTCTCACTGAATGGAGCAGTTTGTACAGACTCTGACGAAATTGCCAACAGCTTGGCAGAGCATTTTGCTCTGAGTTCCACTTCTTCCAATTACCCACTGGCCTTCCGCTCCATTAAAGAGTGGATGGAACGTTGGCGCCTTTCTTTTCGCACCCACCATCCTGAATCCTACAATGTTCCATTCAGTGAGTGGGAATTTCACAGTGCCCTCGCTGCTTGTCCTGATACCGCTCTTGGGCCAGATAGCATCCACTGTCAGATGCTGAAACACCTTTTGGTGGACTGCCAGCGATGGCTCCTCAACCTTTACAACCGTATTTGGGTGAGGGGCGAGTTTCCGTCGCAATGGCGGGAAAGTATTGTTATCCACATTCTGAAACCAGGCAAGAACCCTTTGGAGGTGGACAGCTACCATCCCATTAGCCTCACCAACGTTCTTTGCAAGTTGCTTGAACGGATGGTGAGCCGGTGGCTGAATTGGGTACTGGAGTCTTGGGGCCTTCTGGCTCCGTCTCAGGGTGGGTTCCGTAAAGGCCGCTCCGCTGCCGACAATCTGGTGAGCCTGGATTCGGCCATCCATGCTGCCTTTACCCACTGTCAGCACCTGGTTGCTGTCTTTTTCGACATGCGGAAGGCGTACAATACGACATGGCGTCATGACATCCTTTCTACGCTTCATGGATGGGGTCTTCGGGGCCCTCTGCCAATCTTTATCCGAAATTTCCTGCCGTATCGTACCTTCCGCGTGCAAGTCGCGGCCTCCCATAGTTCCTCCCAAGTCCAGGAGAATGGGGTACCACAGGGATCTGTCCTGTTTCTAATTGCAATAAACGGGCTCGCTGCAGCGGTGGGAAATTCTGTCTCCGCTTCCCTGTATGCTGACGACTTCTGCCTGCTGAACATCAGCTTCAGGGCACTATCCGCAAGGCGCAGTCTCGGGCTGTAGTGCATGGCTTTCAGTTTTCAGCAGCCAAGACCTGCGTTATGCATTTCTGCCAATGACGCACTGTTCACCCGGAGCTGCGGCTTTATCTTGATGGCGAACTTCTTGCTGTGGTCGAGACACATAGGTTTTTGGGTGTAGTTTTTGATGCCCGGTTGACTATGCTGCCTCATATTCGGCAGCTAAAACACATGTGTTGGCGGCATCTAAATGCTCTGCATTGCCTGAGCCACACCAGGTGGGGCACCGACCAATCTACTCTACTACGGCTCTACCAGGAGTTAATCCAGTCTCGTCTGGATTATGGGAGCCTGGCTTGTGGCTCAGCATCCCCATCTGCACTGCAGGTGCTGGACCCAATCCTACACAGTGGAATACAACTTGCCACTGGTTCCTTCCGGACCAGCCCAGTGGACAGCATACTTGCGGAGGCAGGTGTCCCTCCATTGCGGATAAGGCGCCAAAATTTACTGGCCGCTTATGCTGCCCATTTTTTAGCTTGCCCGGGCATCCAAACTATCATCTCCTGTTCCTGCAATCAGTCGTCCATCTGCCAGAACGTCGGCCCCGGTCCGGTTGTATGATCGCGGTCTGCATCAAAGAGCTTCTCTCCGGGCTTAGGGTTTTCACTGTTCCACCTCCTTTCCGGGCCACTTTGCGTACACCCCCATGGTGTGTTCCTCATCCTTGCTTTCAGCTCGACTTGGCACAGGACCCGAAGGACTCAGTCCCTCCAGAGGCCTTCCACTGCCGCTTTTATTCCATCCTGGCCACGTATCAGGGCTCTGGCGTCGTTTACACTGACGGTTCGATGGTTGCTGGTCGTGTTGGTTATGCGCTAACTCTAGGGGACCATTCCGAACAATGTTCATTGCCGGATGGCTGCAGCGTTTACACTGCTCAGCTGGTCGCCATCTTTTGTACCCTAGAGTATATCCGCTCCTGCTCAGGTGAGTCCTTCGTGATCTGTAGTGATTCCCTGAGCGGTTTACGAGCTCTCGACCAGTGTTTCCCTCATACTCGTCTGGTGATGGCTGTCTAGGAGTCCCTGTATATTCTTGCCTGTTGCGGCCACTCTGTGGTCTTTGTGTGGACCCCTGGCCATGTTGGGATACCTGGCAATGAAAATGTTGACTGCCTGGCGAAAGAGGCCACCAGTAAACCATCTCTGGAGATTGGCCTCCCGGAGACTGATTTGCGGGCAGTCTTACGCCGTGAAGTTCTATCGCTTTGGGACACTGAATGGCGCAATCTGCCCATGCCAAACAAACTCCGTCCAATCAAGGCGACGACGACTGTGTGGTGGTCGTCCATGTGGGTCTTCCGCTGGGAGTCTGTTGTCCTCTGCCGGCTGCGCATTGGGCACACTCGGCTGATGCACGGCCACTTATTCTGCCGTGAGGACCCACCTCTATGTTGCTGCGGCTCCGTTTTATCTGTGGTCCACATTTTATTGGAGTGTCCGCATTTAGCTGTGCTCAGGCAGACGTTTGCACTGCCTGACACGCTCCCTGCCCTTTTAACAGATGACCCTGCTATGGCTGACTTAGTTTTGCATTTTATTCGGGCAGGGGGTTTTTATCATTTAATCTGAGTGTTTAAGTTTTACTTTATTGTTTTGTGTTGATTCTGGCCTTTGGCCTATGGTTTTAAACTCAGTTTTTAATGTGTTCTCGGTGGTTGGCTTTTCCTTTTTTTTGTTCCTATGGTCGGCCAACCACCGTCACACTCTGTGTGATTTTATTTCGTTTTGTCTGGTCCTTGTCTACGTTTCTTTTGTTCTGTGTCATCTGTCTCCTATTATGCTGAACATTTTTTATTCTCTGTGGGTATTTTTCGTATTTGGAAAAAGGGACCGATGACTGTCGCAGTCTGGTCCCTTGAATCCCCCAAACCAACCACCTCCCTTACCACTCTCCCTCTCTCATTAAAAAAAAAAAAAAAAAACTGGCACACATTCAATCTCCATTATGACATACGTGACAGATTTATTTTATAAATACAAATGTAATGTTATTAAACAATGGAAAATGCAGGATGGAATGTAACAATATTATGAGAGGGAAAGTTGCTACTCACCCTATACCGGAGATGCTGAGTTAGGCACAACAAAAAGTTTCACACTTAAAGCTTTTGGCCAATGGCCTTTGTCAAAAAAAACACACACACACACACACACACTTATGCTATATGAATCCACAAATGTATAAAAACTTCAACATACCTTTTCTTTAAACGAGATGTGAAGTATATTACAACACAGTGTCAGTTTTCATTTACTGTCTTTCATCATGTGAGCATGTCATCTGTTTCCTCATCACCTCTTGTCATACCGCTACACATAACCAGAGGGAGCTTACAAGTCAGAAGCTCCAAATACTTGTCTGTAAATCAGATCCTTTAACTCGCTGTGCTGTGGTCAAATGACAGCTCCCTCAATTTGCAGTGCTGGACTCCAACTGTTTGTCAGCTCCTTTGATAGTACTGGAGATAATGGAGTGGATTGCACTACTTGGAAAACAACATTACTCTCTAGTTAGCCAGAATCACTAGTCAGCTATAATACTGAGAGTAATAAGGATCTAACAATGTGTCCAAAAAAAAAACTTTATCCAATTTTCTAGGTATGGGTAGAACCAGTCACTGGCTACCCCTCTTATTCCAAATGATTCATGGCTTTTTTTCTTTAAAAAAAACAAAAAAAAAACCTAGAATCATTTGGAATAAGAGGAGTTGCCAGTGACTGGTTGTGCTTATGCCTAGAAAATGGGGTAATAGGGAGGAAAAACAGAGTTTCATGCTCTACAGCAGGGCTGGGCATGAGAGCTGCAGTGGGTAACACCGTCAAGTCATTTGATGTGAGAGTTCAATACGCATACAGCATATTTACATGGAAAGGTTCCACAGTGACTATAACTGTCTTGCTCATTGCCAGAACCATATTGAGGGGGTGGATGGACAGGCCACCAGTGAGGGCATATGTATATAGGGGGTGACAAAACTTGACTGGAGAAAAATACAAGAATAAAAGACGATTTAAGAACTAACTGAGAGTGGTACCTGAATTCGCCTACCAATTATTGTTCCTGTCTTCTGCCTATGACAAAAAGCATTTTTCTCAGCCAGTGACTGTAAATGCATGTTGTTGTCACAGTGTCATTCCTACAGCATTGTTTCATCTGAGTAGCTTCACAAAGAAATGATTAATACAAAATAAATGTCTTCAGCAGCACAGTTCTTGATGCTACTTTGCTTGGTAGAAGAGCTGGTAAAATATAAAAGCAAAAAAGGCAGAAAGGATGTGTAACTTACTTGCCCCTACTTCCAGTAAATCTATTAAGAAAAAACTGTGGAACATTAGTTTTACAGATGAGAGTGGGATTGGGGGGGGGGGGGGGGGGGTGTAACTTTAAGAGTGCTTATAGGAGGGAGAAGTCACCTCAGTATAGATCTGCTAATTGCTGGTGAAAAACATGTACCTATTTTGGCTCAAAGTTTTAGTCCATTCCTTTTCAAAACATTGTAATTTTTAATTTTATGTAACTAATAAACACATTTAATGTAATGAGCAAAGAACACATGCTATTTCTTAAACAGTTATTAACATATTTCATTTACTTTTTAAATAATTCCATGCTGCTTGCAACTATTAATTAGTTTCTTTTCATACTATTGCACTATTAACAGTTGCAGGTGGAATGGGGTCATAAAAAAACTTTAGAATTTGTGGACACAAGTTCAAAGCAAATATTTCACTTAATCTCACACAAAAGTGTCATGTACAGAGCAGGCCTACTACTTGGGAAAAAGAAACATTGTTTTATAGTGCTCAATTCCATTAAAATGATTTTTTTCTATTTGTTAAAGTCTCAATGTTTAGAACGAAACTGCTTTGCATGAAACTCATTGATCCAGTCAGATGTACATCAATGAGCCTACTCCTACACTTTGATTTCATTAATTTTACTATCAGAAATACACTTTCATACAAGTATGTGGTTCAAAACATATTGCAGACTCAAGAGGCTATTTTAAACAAATGTGGGAACTCTTTACAAGGAAAACACTTCTAAAAGATTTCTAATTTTTTTGCAGCTCAAAACATATCCCTTGCCATATGATGCTGAATGTCAGTAAGCTCCAACTGAATTTTGGGAGTTGCCTTTTCAATAAACACAGCAAAGGAAGCTGCAAAAATGCTTAAATAAAATTCAAACTGATTGAAATCACTAAATCTGTTGTTAACATTTTCTCTCAGAACTTGTAGCAAAACTTATCCTTCACCATATGATGCTGAAAGTCAGTGAGCTCCAATTGGATTTCAGGGGATTCCTTTCCACTGACCACTGCAAAATGAGCTGCAAAAATTCTAAAATAAAATTGAAACTGATTTAAGTCATTAGATGGGTTGTCAAAATTTTCTGTCAGAGCTTTTAGCATAGTAACAAATCCATATTCATTTAATATCTCCTTTTCCAGGTATTTTTCACTTAGAGTTAGTCTAACATTTGGAAACTGTACACATGAATTTTTTGAACTTTTCTTCACCCTCAAAAGTAATTTTTTGTTGAAACCCAAAGTGTTGTCAAAGACTTTGGTAATTATTTTATGTTGCAAAGTTTTCAGGATATCCAGGTGCTCAATCAAAAAGGCAAAATTAATACCCGCTGGGTTTGTAAAGCTTTTTTACTGGTTTTCCTTGCATATTGATGAATAATCTTGAAGTAAGCTGAAAAAATGTTACAAAACATCTCTACACAGTCAGCAGACTTCACAAAAATAAGGCACATAGTCATCTTCACAGTTGAGTTCAGGAAGGATGTGAATCCCCAATGCCTCAAACCATGTGATCTGAGCATATTAATTGTCTTTACAACTACATCAATGATTTAATTTATTTTGGCACATTTTGCTAGCAGATAGCATTATATAGAACACAATGTATTTCTGGTATTGACTGCTGGGTACCAAATTCAACTTTTATCTCACAAAAGCAACAACACCAGACTTGTGACCAGTTAACGCATGAGTTCAGTGCATTGTGACTGATGATAGTTTTCCCCAACTATGTTCATTTCATCAATTACATTTTTTAAGCAACAAAATACAACATTGACCATAGTCATGTCATGCATTGGTACCAAATCAAGGGGTTCCTTCATCACACTGAACTCAGTGTCTGCACCTCACAAAAATACAGCAACATCAGTGCTTTTGTCCAGAGACAGAGAGACATTTCTCCTTCAATACTTCTGCCACAACAAACACCCACAATTCACAATATTGAATCTGACTAGCTCTGATATACTGTATCAAAGGCCTTGTGCAGATGACACAGCTGTGATTGATTCAGTACTCTTGCTACTGTTACTTTGGAAACAAAACTGTGCTTCATTGACAAGGCAACATTCATTCAAGTGAGTGACTATTCTGTCTTTTATTATTGATTCTGTTATGTTTTAGAATAATGCCACTGAAGTGATTGGCTAATAATTTTCTATATTGTCTGCATTTCTTTTCTTTAATTTACAGCTATGGCCTGTTTCTTATATTCCAGAAGCTTGAAAGCTCTCCAAGTATTTTTTGAGTAGACTGATGGGCACTCATCTGTGCTTTTTGACTTCCTGTTATTTAATTTTTGCAATGTTTTCCAGATTTCATATTCACTGTACTTGCTGTGTAAATTTTTCTGGTGCAACATCTTCATTTGGATATTTTAGCTGTAGTACTGGAAAACTGTTCAGTCACAAAATTTGCTAGTTCCTGTGAATCATTTGTTGACCCAGCTCTACCCACTGTCTGTAAGTTATAATATTTAACCTTGTTTCTTGTTTTACAACTTCCAGATTGTCTTTATTTTATTTTCACCATTAAATATTTTTTTGTCATTTGATAGATTTCTTTGAAACAAACAATACCCTTTTGTAAATCTTTGTAATTTTGATAAAAATTTAAGCACCATGTCTCCCGATGGACCTTTTTTTTATGTAGTGCTGAGTCTGAGTTATTTAAGGGTCTGAGAGGATTTTTTAACAATTATTGTTATCCAATTGTTTCTGTTATCTGCTGTTACTGATCTGGCTACTTTTGAAATGACTGCTCAGAACACAGTTTAAATATTGTAAGGAACTTTCTCCACACCATACTTCAGTAGGAAACAGTAACTAGTATTAAGGGACTGTACATGTCTCACATGGCACTCAGTTTTGGCAGGAAGCCAACACCAATCAAAACTTGTACATAATACCTGATTATTCTCTCCCCAATCTTATTTCATTTCAGAGTTTAAAATCCATTACAAAATCATTACATTTCAGCAGTCAATGGGTTTGATATAAAAAAAAAATGTAATTATGATCTGCCAGAGCCAAATAGGCCCTGTCTTACAAGAAACTAGTAATGAGGGTATACTTGGAGAAGACTGGAAGGTAACTGTTACATGGATTACAACATGGCTAGGAAAAAAACTAGGAACCAAATACTGGACTAGTGAATATTAATTCAAATCATGATCTAGCAGTGATCAACAGTAGTATGTTCCCATGTATTTATCCTGTTCTATAGTGATTCTGAATTACAAAAAATTCCATTTGACTTATTATCATACACTTCCTTTCTTTCTAATTCCCTTTGGAGTCAGAAGTAGGAAGTTTTGTCACTGAAAGTTTCTACTTTGAAATACAGGGAGTGAAAGGCTATTTACAATTTGTACAGAAACCAGATGGCAGTTATAAGAGTCGAGGGACATGAAAGGGAAGCAGTGGTTGGGAAGCGAGTGAGACAGGGTTGTAGCCTATCCCCGATATTATTCACTCTTTATATTGAGCAAGCAGTGAAGGAAACAAAAGAAAAATTCGGAGTAGGTATTAAAATCCATCGAGAAGAAAATTACTTTGAGGTTCGCCGATGACATTGTAATTCTGTCAGAGACAGCAAAGGGCTTGGAAGAGCAGTTGAACGGAATGTATAGTGTCTTGAAAGGAGGATATAAGATGAACATCAACAGAAGCAAAACAAGGATTATGGAACGTAGTCGAATTAAGTTGGGTGATGCTGAGGGAATTAGATTAGGAAATGAGATACTTAAAGTAGAAAGTAGTAAAGGAGTTTTGCTATTTGGGGAGCAAAATAACTGATGATGGTCGAAGTAGAGAGGATATAAAATGTAGACTGGCAATGGCAAGGAAAGCGTTTCTGAAGAAGAGAAATTTGTTAACATCGAGGATAGATTTAAGTGTCAGGAAGTCATTTCTGAAAGTATTTGTATGGAGTGTGGCCATGTATGGAAGTGAAACATGGACGATAAATAGTTTATACAAGAAGAGAATGGAAGCTTTCGAAATGTGGTGCTACAGAAGAATGCTGAAGATTAGATGGGTAGATCACATAACTAATGAGGAGGTATTGAATAGGATTGGGGAGAAGAGAAGTTTGTGGCACAACTTGACTAGAAGAAGGGATCGGTTGGTAGGACATGTTCTGAGGCATCAAGGGATCACCAATTTAGTATTGGAGGACAGCGTGGAGGGTAAAAATCATAGAGGGAGACCAAGAGGTGAATACACTAAGCAGATTCAAAAGGATGTAGGTTGCAGTAGGTACTGGGAGATGAAGAAGCTTGCACAGGATAGAGTAGCATGGAGACCTGCATCAAACCAGTCTCAGTAATGAAGACCACAACAACAACATAAGAATATATTTCTTACTATAATGTCATGACATGATTTTTGTGTATCATGAAACAATAAAAAATAATAAAGATGTCATCCAATATTGATGTTTCCATGCTTAAAGTTATGAATACATTCTGTCCCATTACCAAACTTCTGAAAAGATGAAGACAGCACAGTCCAGTCTAATCTACAGGCAGTGAAGATTCTCCATTACCATGTTCTGCTCAGCATTCAGTCACTGTTATCAAGTAGTCTGAAATGGGAGTATTGCTGAACAATGAATTTTATTGTTTCTTTGTGGCATTGACTGCAAATCAGTGCCTTAATCCAATGTTTCTGATGTTTTGGAACTCTTCTATTAATTTAGATATGAAAGCAATTTTCATGGGAATGGAAATCAGTGTCAGTAACCAACAGCAGCCACTACTAACCTAATTACTTTACTCGTGCAGATGAAAATGCCTGCTGTATCTTCCAGCTTATTCAGCATATTCTTGTTACTAGATATGTGAACATTTCTGACATTAGAGTCCTCATGTCAGATAAGTTTTGCGAGATGGAGTTTGTTGCAACATTTAATTCAGGAATATGTCTGTCCAAACATGTAGTGACACTGTATATTGTTCAAGTATAATTTCTACTGGCATCTCGCTTAATGGTGGGATAAATCTGCATATTATAAAATAGTGCAGGATTCTGTCTTGCCAGAGTAGTGAACTAACATCACCAACAATCTGTTATAGTAGGAAAGTTCTGGTAGAATATACTTACTTTGGAGTACAGGAGACCACTCACTGGAAATCAGAAGCATTGTCATCGATAGGCAGATAGCTTTTGGAGTCATCCTTTTCTGAGCTAGAGTAGAAATACAGTTAATAAACTCTCTCTCTCTCTCTCTCTCTCTCTCTCTCTGTCTCTCTCTCTCTCTCTCTCTCTCTCGCCCCTGGCTGGATGCACAATGCCAGTGCTGCAGTTTGGTCGGTTCACTATGTTGGGGAGGGGTTCTTTTTGGGTATGGTGGGTAGAGGGAGAGAGAGGCGAGAAGAAGGGAGAGAGAAGAGGGAAAAGGGAAGAGAGATTAGGGTTGGGTGGCTAGTGACTCAGAGGGAGGTGGCTGGTTTGCTGCTAGGAATGTGGGATGGAGGGGTGGCAGGTGCACAGGCTATGCATGTGATGCATTGGTGTCGAAGCTGATGAGAAATGGAGCATGCTGAGGATGACGTGGATCGGGAGAGAATGATAGGACAGAGAAAGGGGAAACTGTTAGATGGAGGGTGTGGTGGGTTACCAGAGACGGAGGCCAGGATGACTATGGAAGTGAAACATGTTTTGTAAGTATAACTCTCATTTGCACAGTTCAGAGAAACTGGTGATAGATGGGATGATCTACATGACCCAGGCTGTGAAGATGCCACTGAAATTGAGCATTTTATGCCCAACTACATGCTGTGCTATTGAGTGGTCAACTTTATTCTTGGCAACAGTGTGGTGGTGGCCATCCATCCTGTTTGACTGCTAATTGGTAGTCATGCTGACATAAAAGCTGTGCAATGTGTGCAGCAGATTTGGTATAAGACATGGTTGCTTTTACACATGGCACAAGCTTTGATGGGATAGGATAAGCCCGTGACAGTGCTGCATTAGGAAGTGCTGGGTGGGTAGACTGGGCAGATCTTGCACTTAGTCTTCCACAAGGATATGATTCCTAAGGCAAGGGGTTGGGAGTGGATGTGGTCTAGAGATGGATCTTGGATAGGATGTCCGTCATTGAAACCCTTAGGTGCTTCCTGAAAACTGTCACTTGAGCCTGTCCTCTTCACACCAATGGTACTCTGCACACCCACTTTCTATGTGCTCCCCAAAATCCACTAATCCATCAATCCTGGATGCCCTATATTAACTGGGTATCGTATTTCCACTCTTGTTGACCAATACCTCTAACCAACTGCCTGAAGCCTAGCATCCCACATCAAAGGTACTTTACTGTTTCTCCATCAACCCACCACCCTTCTATTTACTGGATCCCTACTAGTCACTGTTGATGCCACCTCCCAGTACACCAACATCTCTCTTGCCTATGGCCTTGTTGCTACCTCTCTCAATGTCTTCAGACTCCAAACCCTCTGTCTCATTCTGTAAACACCTTTCCATTATATCCTAGCACAAAAATACTTTGAACGGAGTGTATACAAACAAATATGCAGCGAAGCCATGGGTACCCACACGGCATCCTCCTTGCCTATTAAACCCACTAATCACAAACATTCCTGCATTTCTGTAGCTGCCATTCCTGTCGCACTGAAAAATCCCACCCATACAGCCCAACCACCCATGGACGACATATCTACAATGATGTGAACTCCCTTGACCAGCATGCTGAGGGTCTCATGAAGGCCCTACTCTCCAGACCAAGTCCACAAACAGATTTCCCTTGCCATATCCCCATCCCAAGAATAAGCTACAAAGGGGCACCCCCTTCATCACCCATTATTGCCCTGGACAGAACCATATCCTTCATCAGGGCTTTGATTATCTATCATCATGGCCTGGAATGAGAGACATTCTATTCAAATTCCTTTCCACTCCTCCTAAAGTCCTGTCCAATCACCCACCCAACTAACACAACATCCAAGTCCATCCTTATGTCACTCTCATTCCCAACCCTTGTCACAGAAATCATATCCCTGTGGAAGACCCACATATAAGATCTGTCCTATCAACCCACCCAGCACTTCCTACTCCAGCCCTGTCATTGACTTATCCTACCCCATCAGAGGCCAGGCCATCTGTGCAAGCGGCCGTGTCATATACCAGCTCTGCTGCAAACACTGTACAGCTTTTTATATCAGTATGACTACCAACCAGCTGTTCGCCAGGATGAATGGCCACCACCAAACTGTTGGCGAGAACAAAGTTGGTCCCGGTAGCAAAACATGCAGCTGAGCATAACATTCTCAGTTTCAATGGCTGCTTCTCAACCCACCACCAGATTCTTAGAACCATGCAGATGGGAGTTATCCTTTCAACACATCATTCACTCCAGTAATTGTCTTGGCCTCAATCTCTGGTAACCCACTGTCCCTACACCCTCAGCCCAACAGTTTCCCCTTCCTCCATCCAATCATACCCTCCCAGGCCACCTACTCACATCACTTTCAGCATGCCCTGCTTTCCACTGGCTCCAAAACCTGTGCACCATATGCCTCATCTGTGTAAGTGCCAAACCTCTCTCCTGCATGCCTAGCTGTCAAAGCAGCTGCCTCCCTCCAAACCACTAGCCACCCACTCCCAACCCATTTTTCTGCCTCCTGCCTTCTCTAATGGATTACCCTGAAAGCTAGCAAGTTTTCTTTCTTTTTGTGTGTACCTGTCGATGACCCAATGCTTTTGCTTCATGGTGATGGATCTCCTTTATTCCAAAGTATTTACCAATAAACTGATTTGACCTGTAATTCTGTTACTTTTAGGTGAAAAAGTATAAACTTCATGTTACTTCATAAATAATTACTCACATTACATCTATAATAAAAAGCATTGATCAGAAGGGGGCGGCAAAGGAGGGTTCTGCTCTAGATGTCAGGCTTTAAGAAGGGGTTCAGTGTATTGGGTACTTGTGCTTTCCTATAACCCACACACAAGGATGTTCAAAAAGTATCGGACCTTGGTTTTTTGTTGAAACCAATACATGGTGTTGGGGGTGCATGTAGACACACTGTTTGTAGGTATATGTAGTGTGCATGCCTGATTTTTTTCACTACTGCAGAAACAACCAGACATGGCTAGAAACTGTCAAGTGAACACCTGTAGATGTCAGATTTGTGTTGTGGGCAAAATGACAGAAAAGGTGAACTATGCTATTGAATCAAATTTTGTTTCAAGCTTAGCGATTCTCAAGTTGAAACAATCTGCAAGATTCAACAAGTATTTGGGAGTGAAACAATAGGTGCTACACACATAAAGGACTGGTGCAACTGCTTCAGTCGCTGCTTATCAGTGAAGAGTGAAGCATGTTCAGATAGGCTCTCAGCATCTGCAAATGAGTTTGCAAGGACCCTGGTGATAAAGGACAGATGACAAAGATAAAATTAGTGTTAGAGACATTCATTCCATTTTAATGGAATGTCTGGACCTCAAGAGGATCTCAGCAAAATATGTGCCAAAGTTGATGACAACTGAGCAAAATTAACCTCATTTGGAGATTACACAAGACATGCTGGATACTGCGAACAATAATCACAACTTTCTTAACACTGTGATCACTGGTGATGAGTCCTGGGTTTGCAGGTATGACCCAGAAACAAAGTTCTGGTCACTGCAATGGAAGCATCGATTATCTCCAAGACCTGAAAAAGCGAGGTAGGTTCACAGCAATGTGAAAGTCATGCTGACCGTCTTTTTTGATTCCACTGACATGGTCCATCACTAGTATGCCCCAGAGGGTACTAATGTCAATAAGGAGTTCTACCAAGAGGTTCTGCTTCACCTTTGTGAAGCAGTGCAATGTAAACAGCTGGACTTGGGGGTAACAGGCAGTTGACAACTGTACTACTATAGCACACCCACTCATCATTCGCAATTAATTCAGAGTTGTTTGGCCAAAAACAACATGGCTATGGTTTTTCAGCATCCCTATTCCCCTGACCTAGCACTGGGTGACTTCTGGCTTCTCCCTAACTGAAAAAGACTTTGAAAGGGACCAGATTTTGGAGCAGGGAAGACATTATGCAGAATTTGATGGAGCAGTTGTGCACCGTACCAAAAGAGGCTTTCCAGCAATGATTCCAGTGGTGATGGCAGCAGCAGTGGGAGAGGTGTGAAGGAGCTGAAGGGGATTACTTTGAAGGTGACTAGTGTCAAACAATTGTATCTGAATAAAGACTGATTTCATAAATGAAATTTGGTTACTTTTTGAACAGACCTCCTATGCATTAAAAGTCATAGCACAATCTCAATTTTGTGACTGCAGTCAGCAGCACTGTTCCATTACTTCTAACTGTGGTATGAAAAAAGTGACTGAATCATTGTGTTCCACAAAGAAGATGTCAGATCTTTGCATTCTGGTTTTCCTTAGTAACTTTCTCATTTCTTATGTGACATCTCTGGAAATGTTAGTCATGGATTTCTTGGCTTTACAGACAAAACCTTTGAAGTGCAAAAGAACTGCCATCAGATGAGTTCAGGTCTCACATACAGGTAACTACTGTTAAGTCAGCAATAGATAGTTTCTAGAAGTTAATTTAATATACCACAGCAAGAAAGTTATTTATGTATTTTTTTGTTTCACAATACTTTTTGTTGGTAACACATATATTCAAAACTATCAGGGTAGCAAATTTTCACTGATGAACACATTGGAAAAAATAAATCAAAACAGAATACAAAATCGATTCAGAGGAAAATTATGGATCGATTTTCTACACCTCTGAAATACGTGTGTATAGTGGTCTCTCATATTTGATGGAAAAGGTATTACATACCTGGGAAGTTAAGCATATTTCATTCCTATTGTATGCTGTCCATTTACCACTTCGATGTTCTACGGTAGGAGAAAGGTTACATGTTCTTTTTCCAATTCATTTTCATTTCATTTTAGGCAAACCAGTATTATGAAATTTACATTGCTGAAGCAGATATGGGTGTATCAAATCCAGTTGATGAGTATATGGGGGGGGGGGGGGGGGGGGCAGTCATTTGAGCAGAGTATAGCTAATTAGCAGATCTGGTTAACAGACAAGAAAATGGCAGATTCCTATTATTGTGCTCTTTCCGGTTATCTACATCGCTATCATAGAAGGTGAAGTGGAAAATGCTGAGACAGTCATTTGACAAAAGACAAAAAGACAAAGGACAGAATTGACACTGTTTGTTGCATTACATATTATATGTGTGTGTGTGTGTGTGTGTGTTTTGATCTGCAAGATTCCAGTATCAGTCTGCCCTACAGTTTTCACCCTCTAAAGCACCCATTAGTATCATGGATTTCCCTGATTATGTAAATTGAAGGTGGGGAGGGGGGGGGGGGGAGAAAGGAAAGGGAAGAAAATTATATGATATCAGCTGCATTAGGACTCTATGCAGAATCAGCGATGATGAGTGAAAATGTGTGCCATACTGAGATTTGAACCTGGGATCTCCTGCTAACTGGAGATTTGCGTTAACCACTACACCACCAGACACAGTTTTTATCACAATTGCGTAGACTATCTTGACACACCTCCCAGCTGACCCACATTCCCACCTATCTGCAATCCCCTTCCATGTCCACCTTTCACGCTACCTTGAGACTCCCATAGGAGGTCGAACATAGCTCTGCGTCTGCTCTGAAAGTTGTGGATTATATACATAATTATTCCCTGATGTTTTAACACACATCCTGTCCCTTCTTCTTGTCAATGTTTCCCATATGTTCTTTTTCTTGCCAATTCTGTAGAACACCACCTCATTCCTTAGCTTCAATGTGAAAATAGATTATTGATATCTTTAAGGTACCAAAATGGAGCCCTCACCCTATAAGTGATTCAAGAAAATGACGCTACCCCATGACCACTGACCCTGGCTGTTTGGAATTCCACAGCCCCCAATACAAACTTAGTGACTCAGAAGTTCCAATTGAAATGGCACAAAAGCTCTGCCTCTGGAGAAATTGTTTCAGGGCCTGCACTAAGTGAATCACTTTGTTTAGTGAAGTGTAAAAATCAGTGAGCACTTTGAGTAAAGGAATAACGATATCAGAGTGATAAGTGCTCATACACAATTCTGTAATAGAGGCATTATCACACTTATACTGTTGCTGACATTTTATGAAAAGTATTGATTGGTATCAGTAACAGTTCAAAAGAATAGTGTAGTACTTTCTTCTCAGATTATTGTAGTGTTCTTCATATTATGTTATGAATATTAAAAGACCATGATGTAGTTTCATAGCATTCTGGGCTGCGGTCTCTATGAAAAGAGTACAAAGACTTTGAACATATGAGGGCACACTGAAAATGCCAATATTTTATTGAAAACTCTTAAGGCTTTTTTAGATATAACAAACCTTATTAACATTGTACATCTTTGTTCTTCATGTCTACATATTTGCTGTTCTTGGCGGCCACATGGCTCCGAATGTCGGTGTGCAAGAAACAGTGTATTGTAATTGAGTTTTGAATTCAAAGAGTTTGTCCACACCTGGAGCACCCTCTCCTACACCATGACAGTGCATCAGTCATCTTCCATATCAGATTTTCATTTGTTTTCAAAACTTAAAGAACACCTATGAGGACATCACTTGGACAGTGAAGAAGTTGTGCAAGCAGAGGTGAGATTGTGGCTCCATCAGTAGAGTAAAACATTCTACAATGATGTTGGCAACAAATTGGTCTCATGTTGGGAGAAATTTGTTCATTGCCATGGCAACTATGTTGAGAAATAAATATGTATCCTTTAAGGGTAAAGATGTAGAATGAAAGTAATGTGTGTTTTATTTAAAAAGTGTTGAGAGTTTTCACATAAATTCAGAGGCATTACTTTTCAGCGGGCCCACATACTTGTTAAAGGACTAAAATCAGTTTTTATCCTCCTGAGCCATTTATTTTGAGATGGTGATGGAAGTGTGTCACATTGTACCTGTGATACAAAAATAGAAATCAAAGGTAAGTAAGTATTAAGTTTATTCTTATAATTAGTTCCAGAGCTGATGCTTCAGTAGTATACCAGTAATGTTCTACCAGAAGATGCTGAAACTTTACTTCTTTATGCACATGAAGTACTTGTATTTGTGTGTGTTTTTAACAGCATTTAAAACAAGCATTGAAACAAGTTACAATTGGTGTAATTCACTCTTCCACAAATATACTGCAGCACATATGCAAAACAAACAGTTGATTTTGTTTGTTTAATGACATATCAATTCATACTGATTTTATACATTTACAGTTTCTAATGGTTAATGGGATAACACTACTTGCAAATTAATAAACTGTTTTGCAAAGGAAAGAACTAACATATTGGAAGGTACAGATCCGAACTAGTGAATTGTTTCCCTTGCAGGCCACACTATATAGAGTATTTAAGTAGAATGATCCGGAATGCTGGCTTGGATACTGTAAGTGTACTGTACACTGATGATCTTGAAACGCTGGTCAGGCGAGCCAGCATACGCTTGCCACCGCGACCTTATGGGACTCCAGAGGAGGTGTATCGTGGACGATTGCTCAAGGTGCGTCTCTCTCTTTGTTTGATTCCACAGGCCGCACTACATAGAATATCTAGTTGGGCTGGTAGTACGCAACAAGGTGGACCCTGTATCGATATTTGATGTGGTCGACGTGGTGCAAGAACTCCGGCGCAGGGGGAAGCCTCTGCCGCCAAGAGCTGAAGGTGCAACAGACAACCAGTACCGACAACTGTGTGCAAAGGTCGGTACCAAGAGAAATAGAAATTAGTGTGTGGCTAAAAACTTCACTGGACTATAAAACGTAACTATTCCTAGGTTAATCATTTATATTGGGGTTTGGGTACTCAACCTTTCTGAAGATCTGTCACAGCTGAAGTCCTAAGTTTTCAGTGACTGTAAAATTGTAACTTCAGAAAAGTTAAAATTAAAATTCAATTTTGTATTATGTTTAAATATATTCATTATATGCAGAATGAGATTTTCACTCTGCAGCAGTGTGTGCGTTGATATGAAACTTCCTGGCAGATTAAAACTGTGTGCCCGACCAAGACTCGAACTCGGGACCTTTGCCTTTCGCGGGCAAGTGCTCTACCAACTGAGCTACCGAAGCACGACTCACGCCCGGTACTCACAGCTTTACTTCTGCCAGTACCTCGTCTCCTACCTTCCAAACTTTACAGAAGCTCTCCTGCGAAGGCAAAGGTCCCGAGTTCGAGTCTCGGTCGGGCACACAGTTTTAATCTGCCAGGAAGTTTCATATTCATTATACTTTCAAAACAAAATTAAAGTATTATTACAAAGGAAAACAATACTTACAATACAAAAGGAGCAGCTACATGCTCACTGCTCAAAAACCAAAACCAGACTGACTTCCTTGTGCCAATATGGCTACCCCTATATATATAATCTGAACAATCCTAGGCATTGTTATAAAGGGTTTTTAATAAAATTACAATTAAAACTCTCATCCTAAAACCAATGACATTTCAATAATTACCTTGACTATTATATATTAAACACAGGAGTGAATTCTAGTGTATACATTAATTGAAGGGTGTATAAACTCTTAGATATCAAATGTTAACAATACACGTGCTACACTTACTAATTACAGAAGATTCATACCATATAAAATGTTCCTACCAATTAACGGACTTCCACACATTAGTGTAATTAAGATTCCATAATTATTTTCTTTGTAACTTTTCCACAAGTACATATTTGCATACACCTCTGTGAATAATTACTGTTTATGGTTAAAATCTGTGTGTTTTAAATGGGTTTCAGTTAGACTGTTACATTTCAACTACATTACAGATCAATGCTGTTATACATCTATGACACAAGCATATGTAAGTCTAAAAATTTGCTGAAGCAGGGAATGCCATTCTCTAAATACATTGAAGCTATGGAGCATTGTTTGCACAAAATGCTGGAGAAAATGTTTTTACAAAAAATTATAGAAAATTGTGACAAGGTAATTCAGTGTTGTACAAAAAACACCTTATCTGACATTGTTTCTTTCAGATTGCTAAACGGAAATAATTAATTGTGAACTGTTTAATGCATAATGAAATAGAAAATATCTTTAAATATTTGTGCATAATGTTGAAGTCTACTGCTCTTTGCAGCTTTACAGTGATACGTAATGACACAGGCATGCCGTGAAAGCTAATAAACTTTCCTGAAACTAAAATGGAAAATACAAAATAATATGCATATTTTATACTTATATTTAAATTTAAATCATGAAAGGAAAGAGTCGCCTAGCCGAGAAGAAATGGTTATCAGTTTATTGTAATTCTCACTATGCCTTTCAAGATAAGATGTATTCTTTGTAAGTGATGCAAATAATGTTCATATTTGTAAACTGGTAGTGTGCTGTGGCTGTGTATGGTATAAAATAATGTCAGATACGATGTGAAACATTATGAACATCAAATATCCAAAATGAGCCTTTGACCACCATAAGTCAAGATCCAGTAAAGAAATTATTCTCATCTTTAAAATAATCAAGATTTGGCTATAAAAAAAATCCATAGTTTATCATCATAAGACCAGGTGAATTAGAAGAGCAAATTCTCCACTTTAATTTGTGGTACAGGATCAACTGGAGGACTTATTGCCACATAGGTAGGCAGGTAAAGAATTCATATTAGGCACTGACTGTTCAGTATTTTTGAAGCAGTATTAGTAATTGATCTGTCAATATTTCTTAAGCAGTCCCTTCATTAGGAGATAAGATAATTAAGAAATATGTATGATAAATGAAGGATATAAAGGTGTGCTAGGGGCTGAGCTCTGAATCAGGTGTGAGGCAAAATTCAAGCGAAGACTTGGATGTGACAATGGTATCAAATGTTACTTTCAGGAAAGTCCCTCCAGTTTTAGATTTCAAACATACTTTTTCTGTCCTCAGTCAACTTCTAGCTTCTCCAGCTTTACTTCCCTGGTTTATGTACTTAAATATTAAAAGCTAAATGGTTCAGGGTTCATTTAATATCAGATATTAGAATAGGATGTTTAAGGGATAAGGTACATGGGTCACAAATTTTTTTGTGGCTTACAGAGTTGCTGTAGATTGTTTAATTTCCATAAGAGGTGGTCAGTTATGGCACCAGCTGTAAGTTAGTTGTACAAATTACAGCTTGTTCAGCCTACTGTGAGGTTGCTAGTCCATTTATTTTATCATGTGTATATTTGGACTGAGGAAGCAATGGAGTTTGAATGCAAATCAACTCTTTGGTTCATTTGTACCAAGGTTTCACAACTCTACACCTTTCCAATGCAACAGTTTGCCACTGTTTTAAGAAGCTCTGAGAGAAGGAAACTTTTTTGATGACAAAAGTTAGACAAGACAGCTACAATCGAGACCACTGAATAAAATGTACCATGTAACACTACTAATCTTTTCTTTCCTGTTCTGCTAGTAAATAGAGCAAGGGAAAAATGACTGTCTCAATGCCTTCATACAAGCCGTAATTTCTCTTACCGTATCCTTGTGGCCCTGGTGCAAAATGTATGTTGGTGGTAGTAGAATTCTTCTGCAGTCAGCTTCAAATGCTGATTCTCTAAATTTTCTCAATAGTGTTCCCCTCTGGGGATTCCCATTTGAGTTCCTGAAGCATCTTCACAATACTTAAATGTTAATCAAACCTACCATATAAAAATTTGGCAGCCTGCCTCTGAAGTTCTCTGAGAAGATTAATCCGACCTGGTGGGGATCCCAAACACCTTAGCAGTAATTAAAGAAAGGGTCACACTAGTATTCTATACATGGTCTCGTTAACAGATGGGCTTGCATTCAAGAGGATGATGCTTCAAATCCTTGTCTGGCCATCTAGATTTAGTTTTTCTGTAATTTCCCGAAACCACTCCAGGCAAATGCTCAGACGGTTCCTTTGAAAGGGCACAGATGATTTTCTTCCTCATCCTTGACACAATCTGAGCTTGTGTCCTTTCTCCACTGACCTAGACATCGACATGACATTAAAGCTGTATTAATTTACATTTTTCTACATTTAGATCTGTCATTTGTCATGTCAACTAGAAATTTTTTCCAAGTCATCTTGTATGCCCAGTGACGACACATTCCTGCACACCACATCATCAGCAAACAAATTGCTGTTTAATCTTTCCATCAGATAATTTATGTATACAGAGTATACATTGCCCTGGAGCACTGCAGACAGTACCCTTATCTGTGATGAACACTTGCTGTCCAGGACAATGTACTGGGTTCTATTACTTTAAAAGTCTTTGAGCCACTCACATCTGGGAACCAAAACTGTATGCTCATACCTTCATTGACAGCCTGCAGTGTGGCACCATGTCAAGTGCTTTTCAGAACTCTGGGAATATAGAATCTGCCTGATGTGCTTCATCCATGGTTTGCAGGATATCATGTGAGAAAAGGACAAGCTGAGTTTTGCACAAATGATGCTTATGCTGATATGTGGACAGAAGCTTTTCCATCTCACGGAAATTAATTATATTCAAACTGGAAATATGTTCATAACTCAGCAGCAAACCAATGTTAAGAATATTGATCTTAATTTTGTGGGTCTATTCTTTTCCCTTCTTAAGTACCAGTGTCACCTCTGGCCTGTGCTTTTTTTTCCATTCGCTTGGAACTTTGCGCTGGGTGAGAGATTTGGGATAAATACAAGTTAAGTAAGGGACCGGTGTTATAGAGCCATCTTCATAAAAACAAAATGAGATTCTATCCAGACCTAATGACTTGTTTTTTTCTTTTTCAGTTGCTTCTCTAGGTAAGGGGTGCCTATTACTACGTCCTCCATGTAGGAGTTTGTGGAATGATCAAATGACAGTATGTTTGTACGATCTTCCTGAGTGAATATTTTCTTAAACATGAAATTTAAAACTTCAGAATTCTTTTTGCTATCTTCCATTGCCACACCAGACTGGTCAATGAGTGACTGGATAGAAAAAGCCTTCGACCTGAACAGTGATTTTATGTAAAATCAGAATTTTCTTGGGTTCTCAGCAAGATCTTTTGCTAAGATACAATGATGGTAGTTGTCATACACTTTATGCATTGATCTTTTTACAGACACACACATCCCTACTAACTTTGGCCTGTTGTCATTTGCTCACTCTCTTTTGAACCAATAGTGCAACAGTATTTGCTTCCTCAGCATTTTCCTTATTTGGTAGCAAACCAGTTACCCCAGTGGACCTTTTCAATCCTTAATCCACTTATGTAGCACATACTTCTCCAGTGCACAATTTACAGTGTGTTTAAACTTTGTCCATAATTTCTCTATGTCCATCATACTGGAACTGAATAATGTCCATTCATGGTCTAAGTGGAATGCTAACAACTGCTTATATGTTCTTTCTAGCAAAAATACCCTCCCAGCCTTCTTTGATTGATTTATTAGCGTTAGTAAGCATTGTCACTATGATGACTTCACAGTCAGTAATCACTGTCTCTATACTGACATCGTCTGTAAGATTAGGCCTATTTGCAGCTACAAGGTCAAGATATTCCCATTGCATGTGAGCTGCACACAACAGTGCACAGAAAACGAGTTCAGAAGCACTTCACACTGTCCGTACCACCTGCAATGTATCCATAAATGTCCCAGTGTATATTTGGCATGTTAACGTCACTTCCAATCAATACCGCATGATCTGGGCATTTTCATGCTACAGATCTTAGATTTTCTTTGATTGACTCTGAAACTACCACAGCAAAATTTGGTGGCTAATAAAAACATCAAACAATTAACAGGGTTTCATCTAGACCTGGTTAAACATATCCAGATAACTTGGCAGTCACACTCAAATTTGACCTCAATAGATAGAATATTTTTGTTGACTGCAATGAAACTCCCCTTCCTATGGCATTTAATCTGTGTCTTGGGAATACATTCCATGACTCATTAAATATTTCAGAGCTTTGTACTTTGGATTTCAATCAGCTCTTGGGCCCAAGTATAATTTGAATGTGACAAACTTCCTGGAGGATAGTACATTCAAGAACTTTATTATGAATACTTCGGCAATTTACTGTTGAAATTTTGACAGCTGAAGTGTCTTCAGTCCGTATACAATCTGATTTCACCATCTGCAGGAATTGGCAAGCGTACATCAGAGTATCTCAAATGACTGCATACCTCAAAGAGCTTCATGTGCCCAAGTATGAAGCCAATAGCCTTCACCACTTCTTCCAGCTGCCCATATAAACTGAGGATGGCCTCAGAACCCAATCAACAAGCATAATTGGTATTGACGTGAGCTACGACTTGCCTACAACTGCACCCTGCGCACTCAACAGCCACAGGCAAGGCCTCCTCCACATTTCAGATAAGGATGCCACAACCCCCTCCCCTCCATCCCCGCCCCCTCCCCCTGCCCCAGCAGACATATCGAGTGCATGTTGGTTTTCTTTCCAGCCCTGAATGCCATTTCCCTAAGGGCCCCCATAAGATGCCTAACATTTGAGCTTTTGATAACTACCAAACCCCTCCCCACTTGTGCCTGATGACTTTAATTCCTTTGTTAAGATTCAATTGCTGCAAGCTGTGCTGTATGCAGTGTGGCTTAGTGGTTATTGCCACTGGCTGGCATGGTGTGTGTTGCCAATTCAAACCCAACCACCAGGAATTATTTGTTATTTAGTATTTATCATTTCTGGAAGGTTCTCAAAATTTCTTATGTTTGCGAGGCTTGTATTTTCTGGAATATTCAGAGTTTGTATGCACAGTGGCATTATCTGTCCAAGAGGCCAGTCTTTTACGGCTGTAAGAAGACATTCATAATAAACAATTTTTTTATTGCTAAGTGTTGCACTTCACTGATGTTCCTGTGTTTAGATTTGGACTTGATTTTGGTTATGATGTGACACTGTTTGGTGGAGATGCTGGGTACTTCAAATTATCTACTGCACTGTGTTTCCAATTAAACTAAAAAAAAACTAAAACTCCTCCCGAACTCCTCCTGGCTATGAAGGCCCAGTGGTACCAACGGGCCGCTGTGTCATCCTCAGCCCATAGGTGTCACTGGATGCAGATATGGAGGGGCATGTGGTCAGCGCACTGCTCTCCTGGTTGAATGTCAGTTTCCAAGACCGAAGCCACTACCTCTCAATCAAGTGGCTCCTCAGTTTGCCTCACAAGGGCTGAGTGCACCCCACTTGCCAACAGCACTTGGCAGACCAGATGGTCACCCATCCAAGTGCTTAACTTCGGTGATCTGATGGGTACCGGTGTTACCACTGTGGCAAGGCCATTGGTATGTTTCCAATTAGGCAATGTAAAAGCCATTGCCCACATGGACAGGAACCAAGATATAAGCATTATATTGCTCCCATGTTTTGTACATTCAGGACACTAATGGATTCCAAAACAGTCTGGAGACATTGGTCAGGATGTCATGAAATGGCTGAGAGGATTTGATCAAGTTGCCAAAGAGAAGAGGAGGGATGCCATGATGTGTGTGGCAAATCTGTATTTTTACTTGGATGACAGCCCAGCAGAGGAAGAGAAGTTCATTTCCTGGGATAAATTGCATGCCAAACTGAAGAACACATTTGGCAACAGTCAGCAGTAACTTCACATAGTGGAAGAACAATTGAAGAACAAAGTCCAAATTAATGACAAAATGACATGGTCGTACATACTGAATGTTGTTTTCCTTTGCAGCTTTATGAATCCAAATATGACAAAAGTCGACAAAATCTTACATTTGATGAAAGAAACCATGGAAGACATGTACCAAGCTCTTCTGTTAATGGAACAATAGAAGAATTCATCAAGTGGTGGCAGCACATTGAGGAAATGCAATGTAGGAAGGGGGTGGGGTGGGGGAGGAGTTGGTTGAAAGAGATATGACCTCGAGATATGATCTCTGCAGCCCTAGCGGAACACCATCGTGACGTCACTTCACTCATATGCCAAATTGTAGGAGAAGAGATACAGCATTATTTTAAGGCAGCTGGAAATATCAGACTGCATAGACAAGAGGTATATCAAACTTTAACATCAATCTTCACCACCAGTAGAACACACCATGAAAAATGGACTCAGACTTGGATTTATACCACAGCTATCAAACAACCCACCAACACAGGTACAGCTGTTTCTCCACTATGTATAATGCCCCGCAGAACAACAGACCTTTGGACGATGGAGGACAACATGCCAATCTGTTTTCACAGTGGACACCAAGACACATTTTATGTTGCTGCAGAGAAAGAAGTCAAATATTTGATTACTATTACACTGCAAGACATTAGCCATAACAACAGTCCCGTTCGCACCAGTTAACTGCATATGATTACAGCCAAACTATGGGACAAAGCTCATTGCCGTATCCTGCACATGGTCATTCCCCCACACACCATAGCTGTTCCATGTTGCTGTACAGTTACCGACTGCTCACCTACCTGCCGAATTCAGGAAAATGAAATGAGGCAACCATCTATGGAGATGAGGCCACTGCCAATGGAAATCCTCCATGGATGACAGTCAGCAAGATATCAGGAAATCTCATCAACACTATCGTTGATGGCCAACCTGTCCTGGTGCTAGTCAAATCAGGAACTTCCTTTACTGTAATATCAAATGCTTATTGTTGACAGCTAAAGAAGACTATATTCTGTTATATGAAAACAACTGTGCTGGAAGTCACAAATGGGAAATATATGCAGGAACATGCATTGCAAGAATAGCTATCATTGACAGAACACAGCCATATGAATTTGTCATTTTGTCAGAAAGTGGTCATAATGTTGTTCATGCATGGGGCTTCTTCAGAGCACCACAAGCCATCAGACTGTGGAAGATCAGAGCTCCAGATTGACAAAACTATTTGAAAAAGCACACACTACAAAGATTGCTCTGGAGAGTAGTTTGCTTTTGAAAACATTATCCTGCCATCATCAATGAGCTGAATTCCAGTAATCAGTTTAGATGCTCAGTTAAGCTCTGAAGCTTTTTGCAATCAGCAAAAGCTTCAGAGCTTGTCAGGTTCACAAAAGAAATCTAGATGCCTGTGATGACCATAAGAATTGTAGATGGTCAAGGAGAAACTTTGTGTCACTAATTATCACAAGCAGTCACAACACACTGCAAAAGGTGTGTGTGTGTCTAGGGCAAGCTGAACCAATCCAGGAAGGGCAGCTTAATGCCACTGATGAAGAATCATGCTCTGCTACCATTACAGACAATGCAGTGGAGTGGAGAAAACACAGACCCACTGTACATGGTAAAACACCATATCAACATTGGGGATTGTCCACAAATCAGCCAGCACTCATAGGGTGTTGGCTGAACAATGGATAATCTGGGTGTGAAGGAGGTGCTGCAGGATGACACCACTGAATTGTCAGTGCCCTTGGTCTTTTACCGTGGCCTTTGTGAAGAAGATAGATGGCACTTGGTATTTCTGCATTGATGCCAAAGACTGAACAAAATCATAAAATTAGATCTACATTTGCCACACTTTGATGACATCCTAGACTGCTTGAGATAAGCAGTGAATTTCTCAACTATGGACTTGCAGTTGCCAAACTGAGGTTGATAAAGCTAACTGGGAAAACTCTGTCTCAGTAACTCATGATGGCCTCTAAGAGTTCAAATGTATGCCAGTTGTACTACAGAATGCTCCAGCCACTGTTTTATGGTGGACGATCACCTGAAGAACACCTAAGCTGCTTCACAACCATGCTTAAGTGAGCTCTGTCTGAAACTGAAACAGTGCCTCTTTGCAACCAAAAAAGAAAAGTAACAAGTTTGGGGCCAAAAAAGTAACAAGTTTGGGGTGCATAGTGAATGGCAATGGAGTCCACCCAATCCAGAAAAAATAGGAGCAGCCACAAATTTTCCAACTCTTCAGCATGTTCATGATCTGAGAAGTTTTCTCAGAATGTGCTCATATTACCTGCGATTGATAAAGGACTTACGTATCATGGCACTTCTGTTGCAAGAACTGCTAGAATGTGATATCAAATTTTCCTGGAATGAGGCGTCAGGAAGATCTGTCATTTTCCTTATGAAGGTGCTAACATTTTCCCCAGTCCTAGCACTGTATGATGATAATGCCAAGAGAGAACTTTGCATTTCCACCAGCGATGGGATAGATGAAGATCTAGTACAAATACAAGAAGGTTCTGGAAAGGCGATACCTTATGCTTCCAGAGCACTTCCCAAGTTTGAGAGTAATTATTCTACAACCAAGAAAGACTGCCTTGCAGCTGTTTGGACTCTCAACAAGTTCCAACTATATTTATAAGGAAAACCCATTCACCATTGTGATGGACCACCTTTCTCTATGATGGCTGACTAGCCTGAAGGACCTGTCAGGTCGACTGGTGGATGGGCACTGAAGCTTCAGGAATACATCACAGTGGTACACAAAACAGACACAAACACAAGGATGCCAACTGCCTTTTTGGTCTGTGGTGGAACAAAATATCGTGGACAAGATTAAAGACATCACTGCATTAAATGACATTGCCACTGAAAAGAGTAAATTTCAATCATTGCTGAAAACCACAAAAGCCTTGGGGAATTAGGAACCAACCAAACAAGAATTCTAATTAATAAACAAACCATTGTGTATGACGATTTGCGACCCAACTGGACTGAAATGATTGCTCATTGTCACATATCATGTACGGTCCACTATCCTGAAGTTTTTCATAATGCTCCAACACGTGTTCATCTGGGATTTGTGCAGACTCTCAAGAGGATCAGATGCAAGTTTCACTGTCTCCAGGTCTCTATTGATCCATTAAACACTATGTGAGGAATGCCAGTGACAGAAGCAAATAACATAGTTAATCTGGGGCATCTGATACCAACTCCACATGCAAAAGCATCTTTTTTTGCAGGACTAGGACTGACCTCTTAGGAAGCTTCCTGAAGTTGACAAATGGATAACAGTCTGCACTGACTGCCCCACTCACTATGTTGCCACCAAAGTTGTGCTGACTGCTGAAGCTCTCGAAGTGGCAAGGTTCATGGTAAAAGACATCATTTTGAAGCACGGAGAGCCCCTTGTGATGAGCTTGGACCACAGAAAAGTTTTCCAGTCGAGAATAGTATCAGAGGTAATTCTCATTGCGAATCATTCACAGGAACACAACTCCCCCCCCCCCCCCCCCAATAGTCTCACAGAATGCTTTAATAAGATGTTAGCAGATATGCTCTCACACATTAATGTCAAACAGAGAGATTGGGATACCATTGTCACATCCACATACAATATGGCAAAGCAAGAGGGCTTTACACCATTCTTTCTGTTCCACAGTTGTGGTGTGAGGCTGAAACAACAATGGATACAATGTTTCCATTTTAACTAGGTGATACTCAGGAAGACTACATGAAACAGCTCATTAGCAGGGCCAAGAAGCAAGACAGTTAGCTCACATACAGATCCTGGATGTCCAGGAGAAAGCTAGGTCACATAAGGACCCTGAAAACCCACGAGAAAGACCAAATGCGCTATAACACCAGGCCAGTGAGATACAGCTCAGGAGAGGTGGTATGGATTTTTATGTCTTTGTGGAAAATGAGACCTTCAGAAAAGTTACTGAAATGCTACGTTGGATCATACAGTATCCTTTGTCACTTGTCAGACATCACATGTGAAGATGAGGTCATGAACTTTCATCAAGAAGGCAAAAGCACTGAAACTTTATCCATGTCCTCCATGTGAAGCCCTACTACAGTCCTGAAGAGCAGATCAGTGGGGGCTTCTTGTTCAGGGATACTGAAGACGTGCTCAATAACTGTGTAGCTTTCATGGGAAGGGCTATCTTCTTTACATTGCCTTGCATAGTGTTTAATGGATTGGTAGAGACCTGGACAGTGAAGAGGATGCAACAACATGACTAGAATATGAGGAACTGCCAGTGCTACCATGCAGATGACCACTGATGAGATCTAGATCCAGAGTACTGTAGTCAGCTTCACTGAGAACTTCTGAAACAGTGGATTGCTGTTTCTCTGGGAGATGGAGCAATGCTGCAAGCTGAGCTGCAATCAGTGTGGCATAGTGACGAGGGTGACAGATTGGCATACCGCAGGTCGCCAGTTCAAATCTGACCACCAGAAATTATTTGTTATTTAGTATTTATCATTTCTGGTAGGTTCTCACAATTCCTTACGTTTTCAATGTTTGTATATTCAGGAATATTCGATATCTGTATAAATAGCAGTACTCTTCATCCAGGATGTTGGTTCTGTTCAGACTGTACATCGGTTTTCGTGAAAAATGTGGTTTCAGTGCTAAGTGTTACACTTCAGTGATGATCCTGCTTTCAGATTGGGTCTTGATTCTGGTTACGATGTGACACTATATAAAATTATTAAATGAAATTATTTGCCGCTGTTGAAGCCAAGTGAAGCACTTTACAAAAAGTGATTTTTACATCTTCCATCTTACAACTCTTACCTCAAATGTGTTCAATTTTAAAAATTCCACAGCTTCCTTAAATAATGAATTTTGTCTAAATGAATACTACCACTGAACTCATTGTTCAGTGATCAAAACTTCACATTGAAAGTTATGTAAAAATGTATAATCAAATTTACAGTTCTTGGCAGCCATAAGTTTCTATCATAAACACAAACTAAACTATTAAAACAGAAAAAGCAGAACAAAGCACATGAATGCTGGAGAATTTATGCAAGTCAATTTGTATATAAAGCTGCAAAAGGCAGCTATAAATTGGGGGAAAAAAAAAACTGTTTTCATAACTGTAAATGTGTTGGAAAATTTAGTGGGCTGGTAAAAATGCCTCTTCTAGTTGTAACTAATCATTACATAATGAATTAAATAAACAATATGTCTTTTAAGATAAGGTACCATTTTCTTTTAATAATCACTCATAAAACAGTGTGCTCTATAGCTTATAGGACATTTACTTCCTTGCAAATTATTAAGAGACATTGAAGGGTGAGTTCATGACAATAACCTGAAATGGTTTCATAACAATCTGCATTCTCATAGACTATTTTATAATTTCTTTTACAGATCATCCAGGAAGAAATTCCACTAGAATGAAGAGAGCAAATGCTGTTTGCTGGGGACATGGATCAAGAAGAGAAGCAGCATTTGAACGTCAGAGCAACTTTATACAGTTTTTATATTTTATACATAGATATAGTTTCATAAAATTCAGTATTTGTTGAACTGAGAAGTATTCAGTGTACAGTACACTTTCAGAAAACAGTAAAATAAAAAAATTAAACTTTATTTTCTGTTGTGTTGTATTTACACAATCTCTCTCTCTCTCTCTCTCTCTCTCTCTCTCTCTCTCTGTGTGTGTGTGTGTGTGTGTGTGTGTGTGTGTGTGTGTGAGAGAGAGAGAGAGAGAGAGAGAGAGAGAGAGAGAGAGAGAGAGAGAATGTTAAATAATTTGTTTGAAACTTTTACTGTCATGCAGTTGGAGAGCACCTCTCTTATCAACAGCAAACTTTCCTGATCACTGTCTTGCCCTCTACTTCTTTGTTTCCCTTTAACTTCCTACTCTTAATGTGTTCAGGTTAAAAGAGCATAGAAATTAAACTTCTCATTATAACAATAAATACTGACTGACTGGGGGGGGGGGGGGGGTTGCTAGTGAAGAATAGAAAAGAGAAGGATGATTCAAAACAGAATATTGGCTTGGTTCTAACAAACCTGAAGCTGAGGTGCTGTTGAATGATTTATTTCAAAAACAGTTTGATTCATTTGTAGAAATAATGAAATCCCTGATTCAGAAAACATAAAAAAGTTTGACTCCATCATACCATTTGTGCACAGCAACTGTGGCATATTTCAAAAAAGGAAAAGGACTTCAGCAATCATTCACAAATCCAGTCTGTATTTTTTTGCAGATTCAGATGTCAGCTATTGAATAGCTATCTCCAGTGCTAAAAGTACAAGAAAATATACAATAATCAATAATTAAGATGTAAATTAAAACCACAGTTTACAATACTAGTGACAACAAATTAGGTAATGTACCATTTAAACTGAGCCATATAGACTCAAGCTTGTGACAACTTGTTACTAAACGACTTTAATTGTCTATACAAGCTCCCATTCTCATAAGTTGAATGAGAAAAAGAGCTAGATACCATTAAATACATTGCCAAAGAAAAAGGCTATCCTCCACATGATATAAATAAAATTTATAATAAAATTGCTACAAATTGCCAACAAGATGTATGACAACATATTACCAATAAATTGGAAGACAACAATAATAAATACATTTGTTTGCTATAGTATGATAAAGTTAGTATGAGAACAGCATCAATTTTTAGGAAACAAAATACAGTGGCTTCATTCTCAACTATAAATAATCTTGGGCATATTCTTACTCAGTGTTGACAGAAGAATAATTTATCATGAATCAAGTGTGTATACAATTGAATTTTCATACTGTGATTCTTGTCATGTAGGGCAGACAGGAAGAAGATTTGAAGTTGGGTTTGGTGAGTACATAGCTTTGGACAGGTCAGATATAGATGAAAAATCTAACTTTGCTACTTAGCTTATTGAGAGTGGATGTGGTGTTCCATATCTGCACTTTCATGTAAGATTGCGACATAGAACTGAAAAAGGCAGATTTATGGACTTTGTGGAGGAGACAGATTTTTTGCAATCTGAGGTTTTCTGGCACCTGCCTGCTCAGTGAGTAGATGGTGATGAAAAGCTACCAGTTTTGGAGCTTTTTGACAGCCACCTACGTGGAGGCAGAAGACTTCATGATACAGGACGGATGTAGTATTCCGGACATTTCTCCTCTTTATGTGACAACACTTAGCAATTCTCCACGTGAGAACAAAATTCACTTTTACTTGAAGGTGATGTTTTTTCTTGTAATTTTTGTAATTATCTTATTTGTTAATGTTTTTAACATCAATTTCACCCAACACATCTTGAATTAATCTCTTACAATTTTACATATAAGGCAATCTGCGCACATCTTTTCTTCTCTGCAGCTAACGCACTGCAGCTTTCGTACAATTTTGTTATGTTTATTAAGATAAGTATATTATTTTTAACAGATAACACTGCAATGACAATCACTGAGTATGACTGGTTACTCTAGACTTTTTATTAAGTTTTATGTAAAGATGTTTTATAGTATTTTATATTGTCTTTTCACATTTATTCAGTGAGTCAATTTTTCTGCTAATTTAATATCATCTGCAAAATTTTAACATATATTTGCTTTATGCCAAAATTGTTAATTGTAATAAAGATTACTTGGATTTGGTATTTAAATTTTAATGCCAATTTTACACAAAAAACTGAACTGGTAATTTGCACTGGTATGAGTGGTATAGAGGGTGTTACTCTTCCCATATGACATAAACTGTGGCTCCTTTTACTGCTCTGTAAACGACAGCCTCTGTTAGAATCTGTTATGTACCTGTTAAATGTTAGTCATATAGTAACATGTATTGTCAGTAGCTTGAAAACTTTATATGACTTTGTTGAAATGGTACATTACCTAATATGTTGCTACTACTATTGTAAAATGTGGTTTTAGTTTACATCTTTAATTACTGAATCAAGTACATTTTCACACATTTTTTTAAGATAGCTATTCAATAGCTGAAATCTAGATCTGCAGTAAAATACAGATTGAATTTGTAACTGATTGCTGAATTCATTTTCCAAATTAAAAGACCCCACTTTGTTCATGTATAATATCAGTGACACAACATATCTTGGAATGCTTGTTCAGAGCATTATAATAATAATACTGGAGCTCATGATTTACTTCCATGTTTTTTTAGCATATATAACTTGTAATTCACCAAACTTGATACAAGTCATCACTTCAATGTATGAGGTAATGAGCAAATAGTAATAATAAAAAGATACTGACAGGTTCTAAAGAATTGGCTTGTTTTGTTATTAGCGGAATGTCATGATGCTGCCCAGCAGATTTTTCCACACCTACATGATATGGTGGATTACGTCATAACAGTTTTTTATAAGATATTAGAGGAAAAGAATCATAATTTATGTGAAAAACATATCAGCTAGTGTGTGGACCTGATATGTATTTCGAGGTGAGCAGTGCATTTTTTACGAGATGTTGCTGAAATATGAAGGTCAGCTCTTCTCATGGTGTCTGATACTTTCCCTATTATGTTCAACATCTTAATACAGGTATGTGAAACCTACATGTTTCTATTGAGTCCTTCTAAAATTTCATTGGTCCAAAGCAACAAGGTACATATTTTATTTATATTTATTATTGCTCATTCTCTTATTTGATGTATTTGTTTGACCATAAAAAACAATATTTTTTTACTGTTTTTATTGGGAGTGAATTTATAGAATACAAATTCTATTATTAGTTTTTGGACAAGGCAACATTTAGTTGTAGCAAAGTGACAGTTCCCTTGCAAGTAGAAACCAGTAGCAGAGAAGATAGTATCATCTTATATGCCATGGGAAGGGGAAGAGTGACCACCTGTGGAAGATGTTGTAAAAGGAGAGCTGAAAGTTTATACGCCAGAGTTTTAAACTGCTGTTGTAAAATATTAAGCAAAAATGTTAATTCAATAACAGGAAACAAGGGCAAATGTTAAACTGTTAATGTTACAGTATACTGCACACGCAGTAAACCTGTTATTTTGTAAAACAGTTGCCATCTATGATGCTACCTGAGATCAACTGAAGTCTTCTGACAGAGTACAAATACAAACTTACTATTTGCTAGCAAGCAAGAAACCTGGTTGATGATAAGTTACAGGCCTAGATTACATCTTTTTGTTAAATAGTAGAACAACAATGAAGTCAATTTTATTGTAAGCTATGTTAAAGTTTTTGCTACAATAATTTCATTGTTAGGAAAACCCAGTCCGTATTTATTTGTTAAATTCCAATTAGTTTGTCGACCTACTAGGACAATGAGTGAAGAAAGTAATCATGGAGATCTGACACTTCTTCAACATCAACTCATGGATAATGTGTTCAGATAAATGCTTCCCATGCACAGCCCTCTGCGATGTGAGTTCATCAGGTATTATAGTGGTGCAACCATAGCACTGTTGGAGAGAGCTTAACTTAGAATCCCATTGGTGGGAACAGATCAACTTTGGGCTGCAAATGATGTAGTGTCATATGAACAGTATTGAATTAAATTATCACGACAGGAAACTTCGAAGAAAGTGTGACATGATGGTATTTGAATAATAGCCAATAAACAGTAATTTTATACTGAACTGAAATTACAGCAGTAACCTTAATGTCAAAACAAAGGCTGTGAAATAATAAGGACAGAAAAAGAAGTTTTGACAAGATAAACCACAATATCCAAGAGTGAGCAGTTGCAAAAGGGGCATAATGGTAGCTGGCCATTGAGAAGTGGCTATAACAGGAGATCATTGTGGATGTGTGCAAATGGTATATGATTTACCTTCACTCATGACATGAGTGATTTCAGAGATCATGTGTCCATACAGTTCACTGATCTGCTTATAGAGGCGATCTGAGTTGGCCCCCCTGGTGTGCTCCAGTGAGCTGCCAAAGAATCAGTATTATTTAAGCAACCAGAAATGAGTGATCAACCTATTCTGTAACCTGTGTTACTGTTGTTCAGTGCTAAGCACAAGCTGTACTTAATTGTATTTTACATGTTGCTCTATGAAGTACTATGTTCCATGAACTGTGTTTGCTCTTACTATAGCAGTATATGTATGCACAAGGTCTTTAATTTCATGCCCAGAAAATATGCTGCTATTCCAAAGTCACTTGGAAAGAACAAACATGAAATAACAAGCAAGTAATAGTGCAGAACACTGAAGAATATAGTCTTACAGTAACAGACAGTATATTCAAATCCAGTGGGTAGACTGATAGATTTAAGTGTAATAGAGTTGAAGATCTTCAGTCACAAATTTTCCATTAAGAAAAGCTAAAGAGGTGAATATGAACAGCGCAATGAGATCTGATTCATCCAAAGAACAAGGGCACTGCAATTTACTGTAAGAGCTGTGGGTGTAGTGTAAGCGAGGTCAACAAAGAGGAAGTGAGTGCTTCAATGCAACATCTTGCCTAAGGGATGATAGTAAAGGAACATTTTATTGATTAGATTAGTAGGGGAACCATTGAAAAATTCAATATGGGAACCCTACTGAGTAATTATATACTTTAATAAAATGACTTGTATAAATGTTTTAGAAAATGAAAGTTTACTACAGAAAGAAATGAAAAGTGTTCAATTCTTGACACTCAGTTAAAAGAATTGGAATATCTGCTTGATAATATTCAGGTTGATATTTAAGAAGAGGCAGAAATTAATAAACGGTCTAACAAAGTATTAAATTAAATTATAGTGAAGCAGATTGTAAATCTCTATAATGCACAATCTTCTTTGTGTTGCAGAGTTAATTATGGATAATTTAGTATCAATGAAGTGACTAACAAAATGTCACGAAGAAGTAATGTATGGAAAACCAAGAGGTACACTCCTGGAAATGGAAAAAAGAACACATTGACACTGGTGTGTCAGACCCACCATACTTGCTCTGGACACTGCGAGAGGGCTGTACAAGCAATGATCACACGCACGGCACAGCGGACACACCAGGAACCGCGGTGTTGGCCGTCGAATGGCGCTAGCTGCGCAGCATTTGTGCACCGCCGCCGTCAGTGTCAGCCAGTTTGCCGTGGCATACGGAGCTCCATCGCAGTCTTTAACACTGGTAGCATGCCGCGACAGCGTGGACGTGAACCGTATGTGCAGTTGTCGGACTTTGAGCGAGGGCGTATAGTGGGCATGCGGGAGGCCGGGTGGACGTACCGCCAAATTGCTCAACAAATGGGACGTGAGGTCTCCACAGTACATCGATGTTGTCACCAGTGGTCGGCGGAAGGTGCACGTGCCCGTCGACCTGGGACCAGACCGCAGCGACGCACGGATGCACGCCAAGACCGTAGGATCCTACGCAGTGCCGTAGGGGACCGCACCGCCACTTCCCAGCAAATTAGGGACACTGTTGCTCCTGGGGTATCGGCGAGGACCATTCGCAACCGTCTCCATGAAGCTGGGCTACGGTCCCGCACACCGTTAGGCCATCTTCCGCTCACGCCCCAACATCGTGCAGCCCGCCTCCAGTGGTGTCGCGACAAGCGTGAATGGAGGGACGAATGGAGACGTGTCGTCTTCAGCGATGAGAGTCGCTTCTGCCTTGGTGCCAATGATGGTCGTATGCGTGTTTGGCGCCGTGCAGGTGAGCGCCACAATCAGGACTGCATACGACCGAGGCACACAGGGCCAACACCCAGCATCATGGTGTGGGGAGCGATCTCCTACACTGGCCGTACACCACTGGTGATCGTCGAGGGGACACTGAATAGTGCACGGTACATCCAAACCATCATCGAACCCATCGTTCTACCATTCCTAGACCGGCAAGGGAACTTGCTGTTCCAACAGGACAATGCACGTCCGCATGTATCCCGTGCCACCCAACGTGCTCTAGAAGGTGTAAGTCAACTACCCTGGCCAGCAAGATCTCTGGATCTGTCCCCCATTGAGCATGTTTCGGACTGGATGAAGCGTCGTCTCACGCGGTCTGCACGTCCAGCACGAACGCTGATCCAACTGAGGCGCCAGGTGGAAATGGCATGGCAAGCCGTTCCACAGGACTACATCCAGCATCTCTACGATCGTCTCCATGGGAGAATAGCAGCCTGCATTGCTGCGAAAGGTGGATATACACTGTACTAGTGCCGACATTGTGCATGCTCTGTTGCCTGTGTCTATGTGCCTGTGGTTCTGTCAGTGTGATCATGTGATTATTGACACATTCCTGGGGTCCGATACAAGTTTCCCCTTCCTGGGACAATGAATTCACGGTGTTCTTATTTCAATTTCCAGGAGTGTATATATCGGTAGCAAATGATAAGACATTTGTGTGGCAGAACAATGATGTAGATAATATATATGTTAAAGAATTAGAATTACCAAAGAATGCAATGAGTATATACAAGAAGGATGATAAAAATAATGTTTATATTGAGGGTAAAGAGGTTTTCAGAATTATTTCAGAGATGGAGTAGTGCAAACATTAAGTTGCATAATGCACACAATTGAATGGTATTCTAACACTGATGTATGTAGCAGGACTGACTGATATTCATAACAGGACTGGAAAGGAAGTTTATTTTTGTATTAATAAAAGGGCAGAAAAAGCCATTACACAAACAATGTTAATGTACAATGTACCTGCAGCACCATTATGGCAAGCTGATGGATCACAGAACAGAGAGCCAAACATTTTAAGTGTAATATATCAAAAAGATAGGTATCTGCTCTTATCTTCAACAGTATTATTAAAAAAAATGAAGACAATGACAGAAAGCCGTGGGTGGAGCAATACATAAAATAAGAGAAAGGCAACCTCTCACCTACAGCTTATCAAGGCATGGAGCACAGTAACACATAAGATAAAACAGCATTGTCGCTATCTTTTGAATACCAGCTCTTCATCCAGCAACCGTACATGCATTCACACAAACAACCACACAGACGTCCAAACGACACTCCTATGGCCACGACAAGACTAATTATTGGTACTCAATTAGTACTTGACTATTGAAAGCAGTTGCCGGACTGATGGATGTGGGGAGGAGCTAGGGAAGGACATAAGGAGTGGGTAGTGGGAAAAAGGTAGATCTTTGGATAGCTGACTTCGTGACTGCACACCAAGACAAAAAAGTAGAGAGGGCACCATAAAAAGATTTGTAGGAAGTGGAAGAGAGGGACTGAATGGAAAAAAGAGGTGAAGGTGGCGAGAGACAGAGAAGGGAGAGGAGTTGAAAAATGGGTGAGGGGGGAGAGGGTGAGGGCGAGAATGCCAACGTGATTTTTTTTTTTTGGGGGGAGGGGGGGAGAAAGAAAGAAGAGTGATATGGACAGAAGAGAGAAGGGAACAGGCAAGGTGAGGCAGTGGGAACAGGTTGTGGAGGTTTAGGACAGGTAGATTGTGAGAGTGCAGGTCATGTTGGAGAGAGAATTCCCATCTGTGTAGTTCAGAGAAAGTTGTGCTGGAAGAGAGTATCCAAGTGGCCTTCATAGTGGAGCAGCTATTGAGGACAGGGAGAGGGAGAGGGAGAGAGGGAGGGAGGGAGAGAGAGAGAGAGAGAGAGAGAGAGAGAGAGAGAGAGAGAGTGTTTGACAGGTCTTGCACAGGGGCTGACCACAAGGGAACGACCCATTGTGTGCAACATTGGTAGTAGGATTGGAACAGTGTTGGACAAGGCTATTCTGTAGGTTGAGTGGGCAGCGCAGCACGACTTTGGAGGACATAGGTAGGATATTGGGTAGAACATCCCTCATCTCAGGGCATAATGTGAGGTAGTTGAAGCCCTGCTGGAGGAAGTAGTTGAGCTTTTCATGGCCAGAGTGACACTAGGTGATCAGAGGAGAGATGGTGAGTGGCCTGTTACCCAGCCACTGGCCAGCACTCCTCTGATCACCCAACCTTGAAAAGCTCAACCACACCCTCCACCAGAGCTTCGACTACCTCACATTGTGTCCTGAGTAGAGAGATATTCTAGCTACATCCACAAAAGTAGTGTCTTGCCACCTATCCAACCTACAGAATATCCTTGTCCATCTCTATTCCAATCTTACTCCCATTGCTGCACCCCTTGGGTCATTCCCTTGTGGCTTGCCCAGGTGCAAGACCTCTCCCATATAACCACCCACTGCCCCCCAAGGCAGTTCAGTCACAGGCATTTCCTACCCAATAAAAGGCAGGGCCATGTATGGAAGCAGCCATGTTATATATGAGCTCTGCTGTAATTACTGTACAGCACTGTATGTGGGCATGGGAAGAAACCAGTTGTGGGAAACCACAATCTTGACCATTCAGTTGCACACAACAACATACGATATCAATGGCTGCTTCACTATGAAGGCCATTTGGATATGCCCTTCTAGCACAAGTTTCTCTGCACTATATAGGTGGGAATCATCACTACAACACATCCTACATTCTCACAATCCCCCTGGCCTAAACCTACGCAAACCTACTCTCACTGCCACACGTTACCTTTTCCCTTCTCTCTTTTGTCTATACCACTCCTTCTTAATTGACATTGTGTACTGTCTTCTCTCATCACTCTTCCTCCCCCTCCTCATGCAGGCATTCTCTCTCTTCCCTGTCTCTAACTCCTCTTCCTTCTGTTTCCCTCTTCACCTTCATCTTTTGTCCTTTCTCTGCCCCCCTCCTTTTTCCCATCTCTCCCCTCTCCCACTTCCCATATCTGTTTTTGTTCTATGCTCTGTACACTTCTATTCTTTGTGTATGGCTGCGAATTTGTCTGTCCACAGATCTGCCTCTGTCCCACTACCACCACTTTGCATCCTTCCCTACCTCCTCCCCACCTCCCATCTGCACACGCAACATCTTTTAGTAATCAAGTATCACTAATTAATCTTTCCATAGCCACAGAAATGTGCACTTGGTATCAGTGTGATTGAGTGCATGAATGGTTGTACTATTGCTGGAAAAAGAGCTGGTGTTCTAAAGCTAGTGTCTGTTGTTTCCTGTTATGCATTACTGTGCTTCACACATTGATCTGCTATATGTGTTTGCCTTTCCCATATTTTACTTATAGAATTCAAACAGATAGATGACGCTTCCAATGAGAATTTTTAATGGGGAAAATAATTATAAATAACGGGTGTGAAGCAGTGTAAAGGTATTTGTTTATGGATGATATATTTGAGCTCTTGGAGTCATAAGGGTGCAGGTAATTGTAGGCAACATCTGTTTGGTAAACAGAGCTACATGTCTTAAAAGGCTGGGTCCAGTCATCTTACTGTGAATATGCAGCATGATGTAGATGGTGCTTTAGGTATTTCAGTCAAGTTACATAGAGAAAATAATGTGAATACAGCATTTATGTGAGTTGTGGATATTATGACAACTCTAGAGACACTATGATTATACATTTCCAGGGGGTTATAGTAAGCAGAAAAAATCCACACTGCTGGTGGAGATATTATTTTGCATTTATTGTGAGTATGGTTAGCAAAGAAACACTACCAGATGAATAATGTGTTATGGTGGTAAGTAACGCAAGTGCTAATGAGTAATGATATGTTCATGATTATTGTAAGCATCCTTTGCATTAGAGTCAATTCTGTGTTCAGAGGGTAATGGATGCCATGGTTATTTGTGGTAGAAGCAAAGGGATGAAAGTTGACAGCTCAGGGTAAGTACTGAATGTGGGTAGTGATAGTCACCACCTTTAAATAGAATAAAGTTTGTTATTGAATGTACCATAGATTCATCAGCACTACCAGTAATAGCATAGTTTGTTATATGAAAAAAAACAGCACATTTTGTATTTTGAACTGGAGACAAATGTGTAGGTGAGACAGTACGTTTAAAGAGACAGATCTTAAATTTTACAGCGTATACATGTAGGAATGTATTTTGGAAACTGTTGTATTAAGATGGAAAGCAACAATGTAGAAAGAAATTTAGTTATGGCCATGAATTACAATGAATGTGGTAAAGGGCAGTACCTCTTTAATGAGTGTGTCAGTAGCATGGCTGATGTGAATAAATAAAAAGTCATGAAAGAGATGAGGCAGTGGTAGTCAGTGACTCCACACAGAATGTAAACAGAGATATTTGTGGAAAGGGGGGAGGGAGTACACCAAAGGGTCCATGTAAGTAAGGTGATCAGATAGGTCACGTGTAAAGCATATGTTTCAGCCACACAGCTGGAACCATTGCCTTTTACAGTGTGAATGACATCCACTGAGACTGCTAACAGCTATAGAGGGTGAAAAGTATTTAATTCCAAATCTTGAAAATGCATTCTCAGGCATGTAATGGTGTGACAAGAAGAGCTACTAGTGGACTTAGTATCCATAACTAAGAATTAACATAAAACAAAATTATTTTCTGTATGGAAATGATTAATTAAGAGAAGATGGTTTTATCAGTATTATTATACTTAAGATGTAGAATGTTTCTCTTTCATGTATTTTATGTTTTCCTAAAAATATGCAGTGAAAATATTTTTTGTTATGTATACTGCGATAAAATTTATGCACATGATAAATTAAAGCAATTGTTTGAATAGTCATAGTCTGCAAAACAAATTGAATAGCAGAGTGCAAAGGCAGTGTGTCCATACCAGACGTTATAAAGCTACCCTAGTATCTTCCTATGAATATTACATGCAAGGAGGAAAATATATTGCCCAGTGCAGTGAAATAACTCATGAATTTTTGTTTCATTTTCAATTAAAACACAAAACAGTTTCCCAAAGTAATTGAAAGTTTATGTAATTGATGAAATTGAACTAAAGTATATTGAGAGAGTGAAAGGTTTTCAACACCAAGATGAAACTTTCATTATTAGCAAAGTTTATGATTATAGTGAAGATCAAATATTTTGAATGTGATGTACTGGTTTATTCTTTTGTCTACACCTGGATGTAATATTTGAGAATTACATTGTTTTGTGTTTTACAATAGAAACTGCTTGGTTCTCAGAGCCAGTAAATTTGTTGTTTATTGTAATGTGAAGGTTGCTCACACCTAAGGATTTGAAGCAAGAGATTTTTTTACACAATTGAAATTTTTTAGCATGAAAATTCTGAATTAGAGTAAGAATTTGTAGTAGGCTGTGTGTTATTCCTTGTTACACATACCACACATTTTCTGCTGATTTTATTACGAATTAATTTATACAGTAGTAAATTTTGTAGATAGAGCAAAATTTTGCAGAAGCAAGTTGACTGCTCCCAACCAAATAAGTACTAGTGATGGAGGAGAAATCACCATCTAACATGTTGGGGGATGAAATTGGTGATTAGAGTGGGAACAGTAACTACCTACTGACTATACAGTAAGAGAACTGGAGTCTAAACCAGCAATTTTAAATTATTGCAATGAAGTATTTTGTAAAATGATAAAGACTTACATGACAACCAAACATTCAGTTGTTAATGTTACAATACACTATAAATGCAGTCAACATGTTATTTTATAAAACAATTTTCCTCTATATTGTTGATGAAGATAAGCTGATGTTTTCCAAGTATGTACCATTACAGAATTACCAATACTCAATTAGGGCAAAGATCAGTGTTAGGTTACAACTCCATATTGGTCAGTACAATAATCAATGTTAATTTTATTGCCAGAAATGTTAATTCTGTGAAAAGCATACATTATTGTGAATGACTTGTGTTTGCTTGTCATTGTTTTTCATGAAGTTTAGTAAATTTGCTACTGCCCACAAATAAATCCCATACTATCACTTTCCAACCTCATAATTTAGTAGTAACCATACCTGCTTTATATTTCTTGTTAAACTTTGAACAGCACATCCACCTACAGGGACAATAAAAAATAATGTAGGCATGGATATTCCTGAAGTGAACACATGCGGATTTATGCCTTCTTTAATATGAGATTTGTGGCGGTGGTGTAAATGTTTCTTACAGGCACACGTGGTTATTAAATTAATGACTGTACAAATGGAGACATCAACCACTGCATTAAACAGAGTCACAATTATTATGCAGCACAAATTACCAACATTAATGATTACATACATCAAATTAAATAAACAATGAATATTTGTAACAAGTGTGAAAGACTGTGACTTGAACCTGTACAGACATATTTTGTGGGCACAGCAGGCAGCTGGAGAACAGTAGGTGATAGCCATAAATGTTTGTTGCAGCATATACTCCACTAAAGAGTAAAATCATCATATTTTATATCTCACTCACTTCAACCACCAGTAAAATGATGTCCAACCTTATGGAATTTTAAAGACACACTGATGCATCTGACTAGTATGTAACTATGTGATAACACTGAAGAAGGAAGCCAGGAAGATTATAGTTTATCATCCCCCTCAACAACATAGCCAGTAGATTTGAAAAAGCTTGATTTGAGGGATGGTGGGAAAGGAAATTGGCCATATCCTTTTTGAAGGCATGGGTTTAATATTTGCCATAAACAAAACCTTGGAAAATCTAAATCTGGATGGGGGTTTGATTGCCACTCCTCCTGAATGGAAGTTCATCATCCTAACTACTGCATCAATTCATTCAGTTATGTTGTTGCAGATATCAAACCATTTCCATCAGGCTTTCTCATTAGCTGCCACAATCATTCACAGTGTAGACTACGCTACATTTATTGTTCTGCCTGTTTGAACTCACACTTCATGGCATTGGTGTACAGATATTGCTTGCATTGTATTTGTCTTAGTGCTGACTTGTTTCAAAATACCATTATTTCTGTATGTGAGGGTGATAACACATCCAGACATAAAGCTGCCAATGAGAATGCAGTCTACTCATGCAATATGAACAAATGCTCCATTGCTGGGTAAAATATTAGAACAGCAGCAGGGGTAGCAACAGCATGTGGCACTGCAATAGCAGCTAACAATAGCAGTTTGTACAGCAATAACATTGACCAGTAGAGTTTGTTTCAATGTGTCCACAACCTCTGTCTTTCATTCTACCTCCAGCATTCATGTCTTTTATTGAATCCAAAACTGACTGGTGTTCATATATACGACTTTGATGGCACTTTAATGCTTGTCAGGCAATTGACCAAAAGATTTACAGATAATTCCTCTTACCTTGCTAGAACTCAAATATTTTTGATTTGTTACTTAAATTTGTTCACCTAGTGGATCCTGTATCTTCAGCTTCACGGGAAAAATATGATATCTTAAGAGAACATTTTCACAATCAAACCCATGTAGTGAAATTCAATTAAATTTTGATCAGACTACGAAACAGCCCAATAAATCATATAATTTCAGGGCTTTGAAATGCTGTGAGCGAAGTCAGAAACATAATTTTAGCTGCCGCAAATGTCAGTTCCTTGCTCCACAATGCTTTATTAAGATATGCCCCAAACAAGGAAATATGGCAGGAAACCTAAATATTGCCAGAACTTCTTCAGATAACACACTCTGGATTACATAACCATTCGATGTAGCACCAATTATGGACAGGCAGCTCAAGAGCGAAGTGGATATTACTGAAATACTCATCTTCACTAACCTCAACAGATCTTTTTGAACAGTACTGTTTTCTGCTCAAAGTGCTGTGGCTACAGCAAGAACTATGCACACAGCTTCAAAAGAAAAGTGTTGGCTCAATCGAAGATATACAATGAATCTTGATGAGATAGGATCTCGAAACCTGTTACCGCATCTATTCTCCTCAAATTTAAACTCAACACAGTGTCATCCTGTGTACCCATCATGTTATGATTGTTTCTTGCTTAATGGAAGATAAGCATGCCTTGAAATTCCTGTTACAAATGAGGACACACAATCTATTTGTCAGATCAGAATAAAAACAAGGATTCAACCTCAAGATACATTTGAAATGACATTCGTTTTGGTTTGACCAAATACTATGCAGTCCCCAAAATGCAACATTAATTTTCTTTGAACTCCCAAGTAAAAATCAGAAAATTCAGTTTCAGGTAGATTTGGGGTACCCATCAGTCTAAATAATGAGCTTACATAGTAAAACATATGGGCCCCACCACTGTCTGCTGCAACTTAAGCATGTTTCCTTTACTATGAAAATGATACCTGTCAAAAGAAAATTCTCTAATTGTTTCACATCAAATGGTCATTCTGTTTGTCTGCGTGTATTTTTTTTAATTTATATTTTTATGTTGACTGAATGTACTGAGCTTAGATGTTTTCATAATCTTCAATTATGGAAACCAAGATAGCACAGGTATAGTATTTGCAACAACTTCTGCTTGAGACTTGACAAAATGTACCAATAACTATTTTCACCTGGCTGAGGATGTGCATCTCAATTTGAAGGTGTCATTATGTGCAGGTCACACACTACTACTACAATTTTGTGATGTACTCTGTGATCATCTTAAGAAGAAACTACACAATCCAAGAAATGGGGTAAGTGGAGCAGTGTTTGTATGAACTGCAGTACACCACTTGTTTGACAAGAAAGCCAATGGTTCTTTATTAATATTTGGCAATTTTAGAAGCACAATTCAAAAATGTCTGAAGTTGGCTGTTCCTTATTCATGGCAGTCCATTGTCTGATACACCACGGGCACTTTCTGCGAAGGTTGTCAATATAAAAAATGTTATGGACACAGTTGTTCAAATGGTTAATTATCTTTACTCACATGGCTCACACATTACCAATTTAAAGAATTTCTGGCTGATATCGAAGTGGAATACCTGGACATACCATACCACATTGATGTAAGATGGCTGAGGAGAGGGAAGGTGCTTACTGGTTTTTCTCCTTGAGGGATGAAATCAGTACCTTTTTGGAAATGAAAGGACGTCCAGAAGAATTACTTCGTGAGCATAAGTGGATGGTGAGTTTGGTTTTTTTGAGTTATCTAACTGGTCATTTAAATACTTTGAACATTTCACTCCAAGGCAAAAATCACTCTTGTTGATGTAGTGCAGATGATTCAAGCATTAAAAAAAACATTTTGTCGGAAAACAATTGCGCTAGGAGGATTGTTGACACTTCCCTGCATTAGAAAAGAAGATGTGGATTTTTCAGATTATGTTCAAATTGTTTGCAAATTACAAGAATAATTTGAAAAGAGATTTTTGGAGATAAGTGAGCTTCAACCAGCCTCAGATACATTTCTTCCCCCATTTTCCCTTCAGGCAGAGGATGTCTCACAAGTGTTTCAACTAGAGCTGATTGACCTGCAGTGCGATATCAGCCTGAAGGATGCTTTCTTATGTGTAAAACTTTAGATGACTTTTACAGTTGTTTTCCACGACGGAATTATCCTCTTTTGCACAAGCACGTGGCCAAAGTTCTCTCAATGTTTGGTTCCACATATATTTGTGAGCACTTTTTCTCCATTTTAAAGCTTGTTAAAAGTAAGAACCGTTCACTACTTAAGTGATAAAATTTGACTAATTCTTTGAGGTTAGCAGTCTCTGGGAGTATTGTACCTAGGCAAAATCATTTCCTCGAAAAAGAAAAATGTGTAAAATGTTAATTGTATTCTTTAACAATGCTGACAGCAAGGATTAAAGGTCTTTAAAACTTTAATTCTCTTTTTTTAAATAAGTTTTCTAGCTTGGTCAATTAAAATTATTGCGTACAAAATAGCAGACTAAGGATCTGTTGTCAAAACTCTGAAGAGGGATACAAAAAGCTGCAGCACGAAGTACAACAAAAAATGTTTACTCGTAACTAACAGTAAGAAAGAGACTCTATATCCCTTATGTAAAATTATGTCTAAAATAGAATATTTATGACACTTGTTCATTTAAGAAATTAATACATCTTTCAGAAGACACCTACTGTACATATGGTGAGTGTGCATGTGCAGTACTAATAGAATCAACCTGTGGGTCAGAAAACTACTAAGTTGTTCTTCGATTCTTGTTGTGGATATTGCTGTCTAAAGCTTTGTGTAGTAATTCTGCCACATGAACACTAATTGTTACCTAAACAGTAAATAGTTTGCTTGTTTTACAGCTTATTGATCACTTTTACAGAGCTGGGCTTCCTCTGTTATTTTGTTTACATAGGATCTGACCCGGGACAGTCCAGCACAGAACAGTGCTGTGCGGTCTCACTCCTCCGCAGCTCTCTCTCTCTCTCTTTCTCTCCTATGCTGATACTACTGACACATGATCATGATCATATACAGGGTGCTGAACTACACTGCCTTGCACCCGTGAAGTGTGTCCGCACCTGCTGGGTGCAATTCTTGGATGAGCCTGACATCCATTATAGGGTGTCCGTTCATCCCATTTTTCTTGGGACTGTCCCCATTTTTTTCCAAAATGTTCTGCTGTCCCAAAATTTTTTTTGAGGGTGCTCAAATGTCCTGCTTTTTTTGTGTTTCTACTCGGCTAAAGTATATTACGGTACTGGATGTTTGATTTGCAATGTATGGCACATTTTATAAGTATGTACACTACTATTTCATCATGTCAAAATGAAAGTGTAATTTTAGCGGCAACATAAAAAGTGAGTTTACTTTCACCACTGCCAGTGCATAACTGTAGAATGTATGCTGTGCAAATCATACTTTGCAACTGGATCTGGTGGAAGGCCTGACCCGTGACTCAGGTAAAAATGAAAAAACATTGCATGAGTATTCAAACGAAAATGCACATCTGAATAAAATATGAGGCGTGTTTTTTAAGTAAGTACCGTTTTGAAATTAAAAAAAGACGTGCTAAGATATCTCAATAATTTTATTTTTACATGAAAGCCTGTACCTTAATCTACTTTTCTACATAATTTCTGTCAATATTGAGGCACTTGTCATAACAATGTACCAGTTTTTGAATACCCTCCTTATAGAAGCCTGCCGCTTGACTTGTTAACCACTGCATCACCACTGTTTTGACTTCGTCATCGTCTTGAAGATGCTGACCGCCCAGGTGTTTCTTCAAGTGCAGGAACAGATGGTAGTCACTGGGTACAAGATCGGGGCTGTACGGAGGATGATTTCGAGTTTCCCATCGAAAAGATGTGATGAGATCTTTGGTCTGATTCACCACATGCGGACAGGCATTGTCTTGCACCAAAGTGATGCCCTTGCTCAACTTCCATGGACTGTTGCTTTGATTCTGGTGTGACGTGGGCCACCCATGTTTCATCGCCCATAACAATTTGGCTTAAGAAATCATCACCATCATTGTGGTACCACTCAAGGAAAGTCAATGCACTGTGTAACATGTGGTTTTGTGCACATCTGTCAACATTTTCAGTACCCAATTTGCACACAATTTTCGGTAATTCAAGTACTCGGTCACAATGCCATACAAAACACTACGAGAAACATTAGGCAGGTCATCCTGCAAGGAGGAAATCGTAAAGCGTTTGTTTTCTCTCACCTTATTGTCCACTTCCTGCACCAAACTTTCATTAATGACCAAAGGACGCCCACTCTGTTGTTCATCATGTACATTTGTGTGGTCATCTTTAAATGCTCTCACTCACTTTCTTACCATTCCATCACTCATAATGTTTACTCTGTAAACTGCACAGATCTCACGATGAATACCGATCACTTTTAGGCCTTTAGCACTAAGAAATTTATAACAGCCCATACTTCCCAGTCGGCGGGACTCACGATTATCAGAGGCATCTTAAACACTCAGTACACAACGTAAACAAGGAAGAATCAGACTGTAATGGCCTCAGTGTGTAGATTAGGTAAGGGACAGGCTTCCGTCTAAAAATAAAATTATTGAGATATCTTAGCATGACTTTTTTTAATTTCAAGAAGGTACTTACTTAAGAAAAAACACACCTCATACATCAAAGCAAAAAGTATGGTGACAGTGCAACAGAATATTGTAATACATCATTTAGGAGAATCTGAGTGTGTAACACAAAGGTAAACTTTCATGTCCATCAGTTTTCACAATACAATTTGTAACCAGTTTTTTTTCTTTTTTTTTCCCTTCATTGTCTAGTTTTTTCAAAACTGTGTAAAATGTTCTGTTTTTTAATGGAAATGAACTGGAGACCCTACTATATAAAAAAAAAGTCTTAGAGGAGAATTCCTACATCACTGAACATTGATCCATTTCAAGACAGAAACATTTAGATGTTTTAAGTCACTGTGTGGAGATAAAGTTCAGGAGAAAAAATAACATTACAACTTTAAGGCAAGATACATACATCTGAGATGGGAGACAAACATTAGTAAGTCCACTCCTACTTCTTTGCATAGTTAGTCTTGTGACCGGTCTGATTCAGCCCACCACAAATTTATCTCCTGCACTAACCTCTTCATCCCAGAGTAAAACTAGCTCCCTAAATCCTCAATTATTTATTGGATGTATTCCAGCCTCTATCTCCCCCTGCAGTTTTTATCGTCCACAGCTCTCTCTAGTACCTTATTTTATCAGCCCATCTAATTTTCAACTTTCTTCTGTAGCACAACATCTCAAATACTTTGATTCTCTTCACTTCTGGTTTTTCTATTGTACATGATTCACTACCACACAATGTTGTGCTCCAAATGAAAATTCTCAGAAATTTCTTTGCAAATTAAGACCTATGTTTGATACCAGTGCATTTCTCTTGGCCAGAAATGCCCTCTCTGCTTTTGCTAGTTTGCTTTTTATGTCCTCGTTGCTTCGTTTGTCATGGGTTATTTTGCTTCCAAGGTAACAGAAATCCTTAACTTTGTCATCACCAGCTTATATTTGAAGTTTCTTGCTATTCTCATTTCTGCTACTTCTCATTACTTCTGTTTTACCCTGGTTTGCTCTTCATCCAAATTTGTGCTCATTAGACCTGTTCATTCCATTCAACAGATCCTGTAACTCTTCCCTACTTCCACTGAGGATAACAATGTCACCAGTGTATCTTATCATTGATATTCTTCATCCTGAATTTCAAGCCAACTCATGAACCTTTCTTTTATTTCCATCATTCTTCAATGTATATATTAAACATTAGAGACAAAATACTGCAACCCTGCCTTACACTCATTTTAATGTGAGTACTTAATTCACGGTCTTCCAATCTTATTTTTCCCTCTTGCTGACAGATCCTATAAAGTGTGCTGATTCTTCTTCACTCTTGCTTCCATTATAAAGTGCAACATCAGAACTATCTCTCTGGTGCCTTTACCTTTCATAAAGCCAAACTGATCCACCATGTCATCGATCCACAATATTTTTCCATTCTTCTGTATATTATTCTTGTTAGTGGCTTGGATGCATCAGCTGTTAAGCTGATTATGTGATAGTTCTCACACATACTGCCCTTGCTTCGTTATCATACTTATTGCCCTCGCTAGCTTCCGAATTGTGTGGATGACATTTTCTCTCAAAGTCAGATGACATGTTGATAGTCTCAAAAATTCTACACCAATTTGAATCGTCGTTCGGTTGCCACTTTATTACATGTCAGGTTCCATAGGACCAAATTGAGGAGCAAATCTCAAAGGTCATGGAACATGTCAGTACACGAAATTACAATATAAATGTAATAACAGATAAAAATAAAATGTTTATGAACCCGAAAAAAGTCAGTCCATAAGTTTAAGCAAACGCAATCAGCAATACAACAGGAATCAGCTTACTTTTTCAAGGAACTACTTGACAGACTAGAAGGAGTGACCCATGAGGAAAGTGCGTGGATTACTACTAAGATTTTTGAATTTGAGTGGTGACTTATTGAAAATGGATGTAGCAGTATACTACACACCTTTCTGCAGTAGAGTTAAAGCTGCTTATTCTTGGGAATAAGCTAATATTGTTAACAAGAAATGTCAGTAAGCAATATATACACATATTGAAAGGCCAATGTGTCAAAATACCCAGACTTGTGAACAGGGGACGACAAGAGGTTCGTGAACTTACACCACTTATTGCCCAAACCACCCGTTTCAGAGCCAAAAATGTGCTTTTAGAATGGGAAGAGTTACCCCAGAATACAATATCATACGACATAAGTGAATGAAAATAAGCAAAGTAGACTAACTTTCATGTCGAACAATCACTCATTTCAGATACCATTTGAATTGTAAAAATGGCAGCATTAAGTCTTTGAACAAGATCCTGAACGTGGGCTTTCCATGACAGTTTACTATCTATGTGAACACCTAGAAATTTGAACTGTTCGGTTTCACTAACCATACACCCATTCTGTGGAATTAAAACATCAAGTTTCGTTGAATTGTGTGTTAGAAACAGTAAAAACTGAGTCTTACTGTGATTTAGCGTTAGCTTGTTTTCTAAAAGCCATTAACTTAGGTCATGAACTGCACTGTTTGAAACCGAGCCAATGTTTCACACAACATCCTCTGCTACCAAGCTAGTGTCATCAGCAAACAGAAATATTTTAGAGTTACCCGTAAACTATAGGGTATATCATTTTTATAAATAAGGAACCGGAGTGGCCTCGACACTGATCTCTGAGGCACCCCCCACCTGACCGTACACCACTCAGACCCCACATCACAGCCGTTCTCAACATTGTGAATAATGACCTTTTGCTGTCTGCTGCTCAAGTAAGAGGTAAACCAATCGTGAGCTACTCCCCGTATTTCGTAATGGTCCAACTTCTGAAGCAATATTTTGTGATCAACACAATGAAACACCTTCGTTAAATCAAAAAATATGCCTAGCGTTCGAAACCTTTTGTGTAACCCATCCAGTACCTCACAAAGAAAATAGAATATAGTATTTTCAGTTGTTAAGTGACTTCTAAAGCTGAATTGTACATTTGATAGTAAATCATGTGATATAAAATGATCAACTATCCTTACATATACAGCTTTTTCAATAACTTTAGCAAACACTGATGGCATAGAAATATGTCTAAAGTTGTCTACATTATCCCTTTCACCCTTTTTATAAAGCATCTTTACTACTGAGATGGGACCTGGATAAACTGACTAAACCAGAGGTTGTACAGAGTTTCAGGGACAGCATAAGGGAACAATTGACAGGAATGGGGGAAAGAAATACAGTAGAAGAAGAATGGGTAGCTCTGAGGGATGAAGTAGTGAAGGCAGCAGAGGATCAAGTAGGTAAAAAGACGAGGGCTAGTAGAAATACTTGGGTAACAGGAGAAATATTGAATTTTTTTGATGAAAGGAGAAAATATAAAAATGCGGTAAATGAAGCAGGCAAAAAGGAATACAAACGTCTCAAAAATGAGATCAACAGGAAGTGCAAAATGGCTAAGCAGGGATGGCTAGAGGACAAATTTAAGGATGTAGAGGCTTATCTCACTAGGGGTAAGATAGATACTGCCTACAGGAAAATGAAAGAGACCTTAGGAGAAAAGAGAACCACTTGTATGAATATCAAGAGCTCAGATGGAAACCCAGTTCTAAGCAAAGAAGGAAAAGCAGAAAGGTGGAAGGAGTATATAGAGGGTCTATACAAGGGCGATGTACTTGAGGACAATATTATGGAAATGGAAGAGGATGTAGATGAAGATGAAATGGGAGATACGATACTGCGTGAAGAGTTTGACAGAGCACTGAAAGACCTGAGTCAAAACAAGGCCCCGGGAGTAGACAACATTCCATTAGAACTACTGACAGCCTCGGGAGAGCCAGTCCTGACAAAACTCTACCACTTGGTGAGCAAGATGTATGAGACAGGCGAAATACCCACAGACTTCAAGAAGAACGTAATAATTCCAATCCCAAAGAAAGCAGGTGTTGACAGATGTGAAAATTACCGAACGATCATTTTAATATGTCACAGCTGCAAAATACTAACACGAATTCTTTACAGATGAATGGAAAAACTGGTGGAAGTCGACCTCAGGGAAGATCAGTTTGGATTCTGTAGAAATGTTGGAACACATGAGGCAATACTGACCCTACGACTTATTTTAGAAAATAGATTAAGAAAAGGCAAATCTATGTTTCTAGCATTTGCAGACTTAGAGAAAGCTTTTGACAATGTTGACTGGAATACTCTCTTTCAAATTCTGAAGGTGGCTGGGGTAAAATACAGGGAGCGAAAGGCTATTTACAATTTGTACAGAAACCAGATGGCAGTTGTAAGAGTCAAGGCGCATGAAAGGGGAGCAGCGGTTGGCAAGGGAGTGAGACAGGGTAGTAGCCGCTCCCCGATATTATTCAATCTGTATATTGAGCAAGCAGTAAAGGAAACAAAAGAAAAATTCGAAGAAGGTATTAAAATCCATGGAGAAGAAATAAAAACTTTGAGGTTCGCCGATGACATTGTAATTGTGTCAGAGACAGCAAAGGACTTGGAAGAGCAGTTGAATGGAATGGATAGTGTCTTGAAAGGAGGATACAAGATGAACATCAACAAAAGCAAAACGAGGATAATGGAATGTAGTCGAATTAAGTCAGGTGATGCTGAGGGAATTACATTAGGAAATGAGACACTTAAAGTAGTGAAGGAGTTTTGCTATTTGGGGAGCAAAATAACTGATGATGGTCGAAGTAGAGAGGATATAAAATGTGGACTGGCAATGGCAAGGAAAGCGTTTCTGAAGAAGAGAAATTTGTTAACATCGAGTATAGATTATGGCAAGGAAAGCGTTTCTGAAGAAGAGAAATTTGTTAACATCGAGTATAGATTTAAGTGTCAGGAAGTCATTTCTGAAAGTATTTGTATGGAGTGTAGCCATGTATGGAAGTGAAACATGAATGATAGATAGTTTGGACAAGAAGAGAATAGAAGCTTTCGAAATGTGGTGCTACAGAAGAATGCCGAAGATTAGATGGGTAGATCACATAACTAATGAGGTGGTATTGAATAGAATTGGGGAGAAGAGGAGTTTGTGGCACAACTTGACAAGAAGAAGGGACTGGTTGGTAGGACATGTTTTGAGGCATCAAGGGATCACAAATTTAGCATTGGAGGTCAGCATGGAGGGTAAAAATCGTAGAGGGAGACCAAAAGATGAATACACTAAGCAGATTCAGAAGGATGTAGGTTGCAGTAAGTACTGGGAGATGAAGAAGCTTGCACAGGATAGAGTAGCATTGAGAGATGCATCAAACCAGTCTCAGTACTGAAGACCACAACAATAACAACTTTAATCATTCAGTAAACTGACCATTCCTGAAGGAAAAATTACAAATATGGCTAAATATAGGGCTAACATGCAGTACAGTACTTTAATATTCCGCTAGACAGTCCATCATAACCATGAGAGTCCTTAGTCTTCAGTGATTTAATTATTGACTCAATCTTCCCCTTGTCTGTATCACAGAGGAGTATTTCAGACACCAATCTCTGAGAGGCATTTGCCAAAAGTGTTATATGATTACCTGTAGAAGCTAATTTTTTATTTAATTCACCAGCAATGCTCAGAGAATGATTGTTAAATACTGAACATATATCAGTAACAGAAGTATCTTTACTGGGAACTGACTTTACATCATCAACCTTGTGCTGCTGACCAGACACTTCCTTCATAACTGACCATATGGTTTTAATTTTATCCTGTGAATTAGCTATTCTATTTGCATACCACATAGTCTTTGCCTTCCTAATAACATTTTTAAGCACCTTACAATACTGTTTGTAATGGGCTACTGCAGCTCGATTGTGACTACTACTAACATTTTGATATAATTCCCACTTTGTTCTACATGATATCCTCAACCCACTAGTCAGCCACCCAGGCTGCCTATTACTGCTAGTACCCCATTTAGAACGTTCTAATGGAAAGCAACTCTCAAAGAGCGTGAGAAATGTGTTAACGAAAGCATTATATTTATCATCTATGTTATCAGCACTATAAACATCCTGCCACTCTTGTTCCTTGACAAGGTTTAAAAAACTCTCTATGGTTTTTGGATTAACTTACCTACATAGTTTGTAATTACATGTGACATTTGATTGAGTATAAAAGCCTTTTAGTGTCAAAATTTGAGTATCATGGCCTGAAAGGCCATTCATGCTTTTAATAGCAGAATTCCTGTCTAGCAATGAAGAATGAAAAAAAAAAAGTTATTGTCTATAGCTGTGTTACTGTTCCCCTGCACCCTAGTTGGAAGAAACACAGTCTGCATCAGATCATATAAATTTAGGAGATCTACCAACATCCTTTTTCTTGCACCATCATACACAAAATTTATGTCACCACATATAACTAATTTCTGGTACTTCCTACAATTTGAATCAAGAGCCCTCTCAAGATTGAGCAGAAATGCTCTGAAGTCAGAGTTAGGGGACCTATAAACAACAACAATTAGTTTAATTTCACTAAATTCAACTGCCCCTGCACAACATTCAAATATCTGTCTAGTGCAGTGTCATGACAGGACTACGGACTCAAATGGAATACTGTTTTTTACATACATAGCCACTGCCACACCCCGCAAGAAACTCCTTGAAAACCAGCCAGCTAATCTGTATCCTGGTAAAGGAAGCCTCTGAATTGTCAAATTATTTATGTGGTGCTCTGACATACAAATAATTTCAGAGTCAACATCTGTAAGCAGTTAACTAACTTTATCTCTAATATCTCTTACATTTTGATGAAATATGCTAAATCCTTCTCTACTTGGAAACATGACATCCTCTGAAAGTGAGCCCTTAGTTTGAGGGACTTCCTTTAAGCAGGTATACCTATCAGCTGACTTCAATCTAAAAACGGTGCACCTCTAACACCAACTACTGCAGGAATTTTTCCATGAGTGATCCCACCACCACCTATAAGCTTTGTCAGCCTCCCCACCCATACCTATTGAGGTGCAGGCCATGCCTAGTGAAACCTGATCTACTGATAGATCCAACTGGCACCACTGAAATGTGACCCATGCTCTCTGCTATCAGCACTCTCTCCAGCCCCATGTTAACACATGTAACAGCCACATTAAGATGGGGCCGATCATGACGCTGAAACAGTTGCACGAAATGCACATTAGTGCCACCAGTTTCAGTAGCTACCTTTACCAGGTCACCACCTACATCATATTCCCCGTCCCTATCAAGTTTGTTCCCTGCTTCACCCACTATCACTACCTGATCCTCCTTTGTAAAATTCCTACATAACTTCCCTATGCTGTCAGGCATCTGAGCCAACCCTCATTAGGATTCACAATGCTGGTGACCGGGTACTCACTCCCCAACACTTCCTGCAACTGCTGGCTTACACCCCTACCATGCGAACTACCTAGCAGCAGAACCTTGTATCTGTTTGACGTTGCAACTAACCTAGGCCTCCTAACTGCTGAGGACTGCTGCATGTTCCCTACATCTACAGATACAAGAGGCTCCTCTCCACTCAACTCTGACAGTTGGTCAAATCTTTTGCATATGGGCAAAGTACAACTGTCTGACTACCTCCTCCTCCTCCAATAATTTTAGAAATTCTGATGAAATGTTATCAATCCCATCTGCCTTATTTGATTTCAAATATTCCAGGCGCTTTTAAATTCTGACTTTAATAGTGGAACCCATATCTCTTCCCTGTCGACTCCTGTTTCTTCTTCTATCAAATCATCAGGAAAGTTCTTCCTCTCTCACAGAGGCCTTCAATGTGCTGGTTCCTGGTACTCTGAGTCAGTCCTCTCAATGATTATTTCTTTTTCAATTTCTTGACATCTTTCCCCCAACCATTTCTCCTTGGCTGCCCCACTTCCTATTTACTTTATTCCTATGGGATTTCCATTGGTGGATTCCTACTGCCATGTTCTGCTTGTTCTTTACTGTGATATTGTGTGGCCAAGTAAAGTCTGATTGGGAGCTATGACTTCTTATTATTCACTTTTGCTCACCTTGCTTGCCAACCTCTTCTAATCGAACTTCAAGTCACGAAGTGCTGCAGTTACTGCTGGAAGTTAAGAGTACAAATCCAACACCCAGTTCTAGAAATAAATGTACGGCTTCTCATAAGTATAGTATATTTTACCTTTGATTACAGTGACCATTTAAGATAAAAGTTGTTTCAGATTTGGAACTGAGTCCACAAATGGCTGTCTTCTTTAGCAGCTTCCAAATAAGTCAATGTATAACAAGTTTTCTCTTGTACCCATGATATTATAGGCATTGTCACAGCCGCTCTTCCTCTATGGCTTGCACCAAGGCAAAGACTGATGACAGAGAATAAACAACACAACCAACATTTAATGCGAATGTGGTACACTGTTTATCGTCGTCCTGCCTTGGAGATATGCTGCGTCCATCTATTTCATGCTGTACGAGGTTTGGAACCTCAATAGAGGCAAATATTTATTCACAACCAATACAAAAGAGTTACATGTTTGCAACTGTTACTGTCCTTCAAAGTAGCCACCAGCACTGTGTAGCACCCATTGCCAGCCATGTGGAAGGCGTAGTATATCGTTAGCTGAGACTGTTCTGTTGATGGTGCGAATGAAGCAGTCTACTGCCTGTCGAACTTCTGGAACAGTTCTGAAGCGAATGCCACCATCAATGCACAGTATTGCTGGTAGATTTGGAGCATCACTGTGGCCAGCTTTGCAAAAGAAGTGGTGACAGTTTCTGCACAACCCAGCCATCATTTTGCACGACAATGCGCGGGCACATACAGTACAAGCTGTGGCTGCTCTGTTCAGTCGATGGGACTGGGAAGTACTGTACCATCCATCCACCATACTCTTTGATTTGATTCCGAAAATGAAGGAACCACTTCTTTGCATTAACTTCAGAACTGTTCCAGAGATTCAACAGGCAGTAGACCGCTCTATTCTCACCATCAACAGAACAGGCTCTGCTAACTGTATACTGCGCCTTCCACAACGCTGGTGACTACTTTGAAGGACAGTAACAGGTGCAAACATATAAATCTTTTGTATCGGTTGTGAATATATAGTTGCCACTATTTAAGTTCCAACCCTCGTATACTATGTGATCACAAGTATCCGGACACCTGGCTGAAAATGACTTACAAGTTCGTGGTGCCCTCCATTGGTAACGCTGGAATTCAATATGGTGTTGGCCCACCCTTAGCCTTGATAACAGGTTCCGCTCTCACAGGCACACATTTAATCAGATGCTGGAAGGTTTCTTGGGGAATGGCAGGTCATTCTTTACGGAGTGCTGCACTGAGGTGAGGTATCGATGTTGGTCGGTGAGACCTGGCATGAAATCGGCGTTCCAAAACATCCCAAAGGTGTTCTACAGGATTCAGGTCAGGACTCTGTGCAGGCCAGTCCATTACAGGGATGTTACTGTCATGTAAGCACTCCATTACAGGCCGTGCATTATGAACAGGTGCTTGATAATGTCGAAAGATGCAATCACCATCGCCAAACTGTTCTTCAACAGTGGGAAGCATGAAGGTGCTTAAAACATCGATGCAGGCTTGTGCTCTGATAGTGCCAAGCAAAACAACAATGGGTGCAAGCTCCCTCCTTGAAAAACACGACCACACCATAACACCACCACTTCCGAATTTTACTGTTGGCACTGCACACACTGGCAGATGACGTTCAACGGGCATTCGCCATACCCACACCCTGTCATCAGATCGCCACATTAAGTCCTGTGATTCGTCGCTCCGCACAACGTTTTTCCACTGTTCAGTCTAAGTTTTTGTTCCTTACACCAAGGGAGGCATCATTTGGCATTTATAGATGTGATGTGTGGCTTATGAGCAGCTGCTCGACCATGAAGTCCAAGTTTTCTCACCTCCCGCCTAACTGTCATCGTACTTGCAGTGGATCCTAGTGCAGTTTGGAATTCCTGTGTGATGGTCTGGATAGATGTCTGCCCATTACACATTTTGACCCTCTTCAACTGTCTGCTGTCTCTGTCAGTCAACAGACGAGGTCAGCCTGTACACTTTTGCGCTGCACATGTCCCATACGCTTTTGTGCTGTACATGTCCCTTCATGTTTCCACTTCACTATCACATCGAAAACAGTGGACCTAGGGATGCTTAGGAGTGTGGAAATCTCGCATACAGACGTACGATACAAGTGACACCCAATCACCTGACCACGTTCGAAGTCCCAAAGTTCCGCGGAGCGCTCCATTGTGCTCTCATGATGTGTAATGACTACTGAGGTCCCTGAAATGGAGCACCTGGCAGTAGGTGGCAGCACAATGCACCTAATATGAAAAACATATGTTTTTGGGGTGTCCAGATACTTTTGATCACATAGTGTATGTGCATAAATAAATCCTACACCCAAACAATAGATTGTACTAATTCATTACAGAAATAAACTGTTTTTAGTAGTGATCATCATTCATCAGTTCGGAAAATGCTTCTACAACACATCACTTCACCAAAGTAATACATTACGCCATGCCATCTGTTCCTGAACATTTTTGTAATTCCTTTTTCTGTTGATCAATTGAAGTATTTCTTCTGGCACCTAAAAGACTTTGCAGTTAAGTTTGCTGTACATTCATCTGTACCTCATTTGTGACTGCCTCTTTTTTTTTTTCTTTTTTTTTGAGATGTCCACTCCCCTTCAACTGAACTGGCTACTCTTGGTATTACTTAGTGCAGTATCCACATCTTTAACAAACTTCAAATGGTTCTCATCATTCCTTAATACTTCAGTGCCCACTCCCTTCGTAACTAATTCTTCTGGAAGATTCTCTTGAACATCAGCCTACTCTTCATCATTACTAAATTATGATCTGAATCTATATCTGCACCTGGGTATGCCTTACAATATAACATCTGATTTAGGAATCTCTGTCTCACCATGATATAATCCAGCTGTAATCTTTCCATGTCTCCAAGTCTTTTCCAAGTATGCCATGTTCTCTTATGATTCTTGGACAGAGTATTTGCTACTACCTTCTGAAATTTATTGCAGAACTCAAATAGTTTTCTTTCTCTCTCATTCCTACAGTGAAGTACATATTCTCCTGAAATCCTTTCTTCTATTCCTTCTCCTACAAACACATTCCAATCCTCATGATCATTAGATTTTCATCCCCATTTACATACTTAATTACCAATTTAATACCCTCATATACTTCCTTCATCTTCTGATTCCAACACTGGCATGTATACCTGGACTATAGTTGTTGGCAATGATTTGCTGTCAAATTTGATGACAACATTAGCTAACTCTCTGCCCTACTTCCCTGTCAATCGCAAATCCGACATCTCTGCGCTCTAGGACAACGCTGTTGGCAGAATCCTGGTGATTGTGTTACATTGGAAGCCTTCAACTGCCACTGCTGATGATTTTTATTCAAAATTTAAACATTTGTTGAGTTTGAACCAAGGGTGCAGGAAGTTATGATTACTAGTCAAAGATGCTAGCCCTAGACCACAAGCTGTTCTTATAATCCTACACCATATTATATAATCAAGTTGGCACTTGAAAATGTACAATACACTCTCAAGTGAATGAAAGAGGAGATAAAAAATAAGATTTCTCTCTTGATCGTTGTTGGGTTGAACTCCGGTTGGTGTGCTGGTAAGAGATATGGTTGACGCATGCTGCTGGAGGGTGATGACTGCACCCCTCGCGGCGCCCACTATAGTTTTGCCTGTACACAGAGGGAAGTTTTTGTTGCTGCTGCCCTCTGAGTACACAGTGGGAAATGTTGTTCTTGTGGTCCAGCATGCACACAGTGCAGTGTCTACAACTGGAATTTGTGTGCCTTGGCTTTAGTATGGGATACTTAAGAGTGTGTCAACCCATCAGCTGCAGATGTGTTCCATGATAGTATGCGGCCAGGCGAGGGGCTGGATACTACAGCCCTCCCACCTCAAAAAGATGGTGAATCCATCAGGCACAGATGGCAGGAAGGGAGGAGATGCATAGCAGGGAGATGCATAGCAGGGCAGAAGTTGTGCCCGAGAATGCAAGAAGCCTTAAGGGCAGAGAAGAGAGGCTCAACGCAGAGGTGCCAAACAGAAAAGCCATTTGTAGTGAATATGCATGTGGAAAAAGAAAAGACAAGAACGTGTGAAAAAAAGGAAGAGGAAAGCTGATAAGGCAAAACAAAAGACCAGCCAGAATATCAGCATTGGATTGGTAAGAAAGAGAAGTGGAGCAACACCACCTAGAGAAAGGTCCTGCAGCTGCAGGTGTGGAAGGCCACTGTGAAGGAGTGGGTATGTGTAGCCATGTATTGAGGAGGTGCATAGGGAAAACAGGGGCATAGTAGTGCACATACGGGCCCAAAGGTGCATGGAAATGGTGATGGCTGGAACAACAGTGAGGAGCCTAGCAGGAGAATGGCCAGAGTCGACCAAAGAAGGAGCTGCAGGTATGACTGTGTGGGGCCCACCGAGACAGCAGTGATGCCGCACAGATGGCCAGCCACAAGGAGGAAGGCTGCGACTGTGGTGGAGAAAGCAGTAGCGGTGGTGCTGCCATTTTGGACAGGACTGGCTACGACAGATGATGGCAATGCCATTGGAAGAGCTGTCCAGGAGAGTGATGGCAGTGTGGGCTGTGTTGGCAGCAGCACTGTTGTGGCCAGTTCTGGCTGTGTTGCTGGCCCTAGACATGGTGCCAGCGACTGCAGCTGTGATGGCTGGGCCAGTAGCACAAGGTCTGGAGAGCATGAAGATACAACAGAGGGACTGCAATCTGAAGACAACGAGAAACACAAGACAGAGGCAGAACAGCAACAGCACAGAAAGGAATGCACATACGAAGAACACAGGAATTGACTGACTGAGCTGCTTGGTAGGGGAAGAAGCAGCAAGAATGGGAAGATGCCAAGACGGGAATGGGAAGCAGAAAGGAATGCCAACCGGAAGCCAACAAGGAAAGACAGGGGTATAAAGCAAGGTTGATTTGGCGGAAAAAATACAAACAGTCTAGAAAGAGGGAAACTGGGCTCTAGCAAAACAATAGAAAAAACAACCAGAAACAGGGAAGCACACGTGAAGAGCAACCTCATCAAAGTCATCATCATCGTTGCCCATTCTTGAAACTGCCAATCACAGGAAAATGGCTGGCCGTGGCTGCATCAACCAGCATGGCAGCATCGGGCTTGGCACGGCAGAGGGGAGGCGGTTGAGTGACAGATCAGTCCAGGATCTGGTGCGGCAGTCAGCATAACATGAGCAGGCACAAATACAGCTGGTGGCATGAGAAGAGCTGGTGGTGCTGGCACAAGTGATGGTGGATGAGCCAGTAGCCCCGGATTCAATGGTGCACGAATTGGACGGACAAGTGACACAGAAACTGGCACAGCCTAAGGCATAGAAATCAGCGAGAGTGATTGAGAAGGATTAGGAGAATGTGTGTGGATGCATTTGGTGTGCTTAGGTGTGTAGGGGTGACCATGCCAATGGGCCAATGATGTGCAGACTGGTAGTGCTGGGACTGGGAGCAGACAGAACAGTGCAAGGCAGCTGGTGAAGGGCAGCATGGCAATGTGCTGACCTGTGGTGTGCCCGCTGATGATGGGTAAGCCGGCGAAGTGCTTAGTAGTAGCTGGTGCGTCAGCACAGAGTGGACCAGTGATATGACGCATGACAGCAGTGTGTGAGCCGCCAAAATGTGTGTCTGCTGCAGGGGGGCCCGTGAGGTGGACACCCGCAAAGGGCAGACTGGTGATGCACGGTCTGGTGAAACATACAGTACCAGTGGGTGCGTCAGCGGAGTGCGGACTGGTGATGCATGTGGCACCAGATGGGCTGGTGAGGTACGGGCCCGCGAAGTGCAGACTGGCAATGCGCTGGCTGGCAGTGCAAGTGGTAGCACTGTGTTGGGTGGGGGCAGGCTGGTGATGAGGGTACTGGTGGGGCTGGAGGTGCCACAGTGGGATTCGGAGCAGAGCCATGGCTGGGCAGTGGAGGCAGCAGAAGAAGAGGCATCTCCACAGATGCCTGACCCAATGCCCAGACTGCCTGCGCAACATCTGCAGCATCACTTGTTGCGAGATCCTCAGTTATCCCCACTGTTGTCTATGGATCAGAGTCGACGGTGGTCACGGAGAAGAACACTGCACTGAGAAACCACAAAAAACGATAAGTGACACAACCAACAAGAAACTTTTATCCTCACCATCAATTTTATGTCTTCACCTTGGGAGATGGCGAGGACAAGGCACAAATAAGTCGATAGAGTGGTTACAAGAAATGAACACTTTCACTGGTAACATGAAAAATGAACATCTCACAATTATGGCATGAAGGTTGAAAGCAAAGCCACTTTTGGTAGGAATAAAGATTTCTCACAATAGTCCAAGAACGAGGGTGGTTTGAAAAGTTCTCGGAATCACCAGGAGAGGTCAGCGCTAGTGCAACGAATATGTCATGTGATATTCATTGGACCGTAGCCTGTAAATATGTGCCACGTCAGTGCTCTTGGAACAGAGCTGTGGCAGTGATGTGGCTCTGTTGTTGTTTCCGTGTAGTGATTTGCAAAGATGGAAAAAATCTAGATTTGAGCAGTGATTAGGTACTTCGTAAAGGAAGGTAAGAAAGCAAAGGACATTCATGCTGATTTCCAGAATACACTGGGGGACTCTGCTCCTCCGTATTAAACTGTTGCCAAGTGGACAAATATATTTAAATTTGGTTGGGAGAGCTTAGATGATGATCCATGCAGTGGTTGGCCAAAATGTGTCACTTCTCTAGAAACCACTGCCAAAGTGCACAAAATGGTCATGGAGGATCGCCAACTGAAAACGCATGAAATTGCTCACACTTGCAAGATGCCATCTGAAAAGGTATATCATATTTTAACTAAAGAATTAGAAATTAAAAAAAAATTAGAATTATCTGCAAGATAGGTGCTGCGACTCTTGACACTGGATCAAAAACGCATGAGAGTGGACATATCAGAACAATATTTCGCCCATTTTAGGAGAAATGAACGAGATTTTTTTTTTGCACTGGTTTGTGACCACAGATAAAAACTGGGTGTACTACTATAATCCAGAGACAAAAAACAGTCAAAGCAGTGGAAACATGCTGATTCTCCACCACAAAAGAAAGCCACACCCGTCTTATTCACCTGATATGGCTCCGTCAGACTTCCATCTCTTGCAAAAACTGAAAATTTTTCTTGGTGGACAAAGAGTGACTTCAAATGAAGAATTGATAGCCAGAGTTGACAACTATTTTGTAGGCCTGGAGGAAACTCATTTTTGAGATGGGATCAAGGCACTGGAACATCGTTGGACCAAGTGCATTGATCTATAAGGAGACTACACTGAAAAATAAGTTTCAGTGATGTAAGTACTTTTTTTTTTCTATTCCATTCCAAGTACTTTTTAAACTACCCATGTAAGTTCTCGATCGGTGTTGGGTCAATGTTTGGTTGGCATGCTTATTGGTGATATGGCCATTGTTTGGGTCGGTGACGTGGCCGGCATCCTGGCAGCAGTCTGGTTCCGTTGAGTGCTGGCCAATTGCGTTCGTCGAAATCCCTGGGTCGATGTCCAGTTGAAGGTCACTGCTGCCTGATGGCTAGCGGGTAGCAGCTGGCATCGAGCCCAGAGGGGAGACTGTGTGTAGGTGTGACTGCGCTATGACTTATGTAATCCTGTGGACGGGTTTCCCTGCGGATCATGAGATGCATGTGTAAAGTGTAGTGCCATGACTTGCAATGCCACTATCGGCTGCACGCACTGCTGGCAGGCGATTATTGTAGCTCTCATGGAGCCCACCAGATTCTCGCCTGTACACAGAGGAAAGTTTATGTTGCTGTTATTCTTCGAGTACACAGTGGGAAATGTTGCTGTTGTGGTCTGGCACATACACAGTGCAGTGCGTAAGACCAGAGTCTGGGTATCTCTGACTTTGGTAGCAGATGTCTAAGGGTGTGGCAACCTGCCAGCTGCGGATGTATTCCAGTGTGGTATGTGGTCAGGCGAGTGGCCAGCAAGGTGAATCAAGTGATCACCAGTTATGTAAAATATTTAATAAGGAATAAGAAATCAGGAAACTAAGGAAGATTTCTTCACTCATCAAAAGGAAGTGAACTGTTGTGAGTATATGCATATCACCTACAGTAACCGAAACAGTTAGTGAAATGAATGCTCATATGGCATTATTGGAATTCACTTAACACAGAAGTGTTGAGTTTGATGAAGTTGAGGTGTATACTCAGACTTATCTTCACATCGTAAAATTATTACAAAAAAGAGGTTAGTACCCGTGATCTCATTGAACAATCAGCTAATCAAATATTTGTAAGTATCGATGGGTGGTTCACAGCAAATGGATTGTTACTGAATTTTGACAAGACCCAGTACATACAGTTTAGTACTTCACAAAAATTACCTGACACTATAAGTATAATGTATTCAAACAATGAAATCAAAGTTGTAGACAGTGTCAGTTTTTTAGGGCTACAAATTGACCACAACCTCAATTGGAAAACTCACATTCTAGACTTAATGAAATGCCTTAGTTCAGCTACATCTGCAGTATGCATGATAGGACAAAAAAGGTGATTTAAAAATGAAGAAGTTAGTTTATTTGGCCTACTTCCATTCACTAATGAGTTATGGAATCATCTTTTGGGGAAACTTCTCTCACAAAGAGAACATTTTCAAAATTCAGAAATGAGTCATTAGAATTTTATCTGGTGTCAGTCCTAGATCATCATGCAGACACATCTTTAAGAAACTTGGTATTCTAACTACTACTTTTCATTACATATACTCATTGATGTCCTTTGCGATTTCCAACATGTCTCTTTTTTACACAAAATAGTGCAAAACATGATTATAATACCAGAACCAAAAAAATCTGTATAAGGGCTATAAAAGCTTAACATTAACACAAAAAGGAGTCAAATACATGGGCACTCATATATTCAATAACTTACCAGAGCATACAAAGGTTTGATAAAGATCGGTTTCAGAGTGAATCAAAGAACTTCCTGTTGGCCAACACCTTCTACTACATCGATGAATATTTTCACAAGGATTATAGCTCATAACTCTGTCTGCATTAGAATTGCACAATATCCATGTATCTATATAAAGAAAAACCACGGGATTCGTGAAAAATGATAATAAATGTGATGTAACAGTATAGATGAATTTCTAAGCCAAAATGAATAATACCTCCTGAGTATGCTTAAGTCTATTTTTGTGCCTTAATCATCATTCTTTGTCTATCTACAGGGTAATTTAAAAATTGTATGTATATCTGTATGTATAACTGTATATTTATTCGGAAGTCAAGTATGATAACGCATTTTATGACATTTAGCATCATTTTGTGAGGCTGGTTCTGAATCACAACTCTCTTTCCATGGACAGGCATCGAAATAGTTGAGAGTGTCAGTTTCAATGTAGTAGCATCACATCCATCACTCATTTTCAATATAAATACATAACAAACAGCTTCACGATACAAACTGGCACAGCATGGTTAATTTGGAAACACTATTTTTACAACAATATTAGTGGGCCAGCACTCACTTTTGAAAGCTAAGCTTGGTAGCAACTGGAAATGAGAGAATATCATTCCATAGTCATTTACAGCCTTTTGACTTTTATTGATGCAGTGACTCCTATCAGCCTACGCACCATAACACTTCATAAAGTGAAGACATAATACTAATCTTAGCTGTCATTGTGTATACTGAGCCATTCAAGCTTATCTTCTGCAATGTAACTAGAATTTTCTTTAGCAGTATTTACAATATTTCAGAAATTTGTGAAGGATTTTCAATACCCAACAATAATGGAATATGTAAAGAATATACCTGATACTCTCAATATTTACATTTTATACACAAAGGCAAAACAGCCAGTCATGTCACAGAGTCCAGGAACACTTTCAGTGAAGACACTTTTTGCTTTTTAGAGCTATTTGCTAGAAGTTTTTGCAGAGTATTTGTGTTCTTTATTCTACTCTTGTAACCAGTCTTGGTACTAAGAGGAGTACTCTTTTGTCTCACAGAAACACTTCCAGCAGTTGAACTTTTCGAATTTATTTTCCGTGCAGGACTAGAAATTCCTACTGGACTGTTCTTAATTTTGGTGGAAAGAGGGGTGCAAACAGAGGGTTTTAGCCCAGCAAATGGATCACGTTTCTTTTTCTTTTTCTTCTTGCTTGGTGTCTGTGTTTCATTATATTCAGGGGCTGATTCCGATTCTTTAGCTTTGTAGAAATTGGTGAATGGCTTCTTGGAAGAAATTATTGTCTTCTTGTGGCATTCAAGGCACGTGATAATCTAGAAAAGAAAGAAGACACACATAAGTGATTGGCATTAAGGAAAAAAAAAAAAAACAAATAAAAGAAATTGAGTACAATGTTAATTACGAATCTACCTATGGTGTATTTCAATTGAAAGACACTTGTTTTACACACCAGGTGAGTGTCATGCTTAATTTATTAACTGCATAAGACTTATTAAATTTCTGTCATATTCTCCTTGCAACTCTTTCTGCATGGACATTATGTTACAAAGGATTTATGATTATATTTCAGTCTGCTTATAGACCTGTTTAAAAAGTTCAGCTAAGAAACTGGAAACTACTGCAGCTTAACTATGACCTGGATGAGATACTGCACTGACTTAATTACACATATTAACTAAATGTAAAAGGATCTTGCCTGGAATACTTTTACAGTATTCTAATAGCCACTTAATGTCAAATTAGTCATAAAAATTAGTAAAACATACAAATATAAACAAAAACATGAACAAAAACTGGCAAACCAATAAAGAAAAAGGCTACTTTCAAGCAGAAAAGTTACATTCATTATTTTCAAGGTTCAAGTGAACAAGACAGCAGATACCTCTCGATTTGGTTTATACAAGAGTTGTCTCTACTGCCAGACAATCTCAGCATTTTTTCTTCATTCCTTTTAATTTTTGTGTGTGCCACATCAATATTTTGTCTATGCATTTATTTTATGCAAAACAGTAATGCATCTTTGACTCTCTCTTATATCTAGCTAGGAACCCAGATTCCTTTTATAATTGACATTGTAATGTGCTAGCATATTATGTACACATGAGAATAATGACACTCATTATAGTCACTATATAGAGGTGGCACTCAATGGCATACAGGCAGATTTAAAAGTAGACTGGAGCCACGGCACTTGGAGATGACAGCAGACATGTATGTGAGAGCTGTGCATACACTCCTTCATCTGATGACAGTCTGTGTGCAATAGCCAAATAATATCAACAGTCTACTTTTAAATGTGCATGCCTGCCACTCAGTATCTCATTTATGTGATAAGTATCAATCTACCATAATTCATACAGCTGTTATTCCATCCTGGATTTTCCACAACTTAACAGCAGCTATACTAATGAACATAATAAGTATATTGTTCCTGTAAAAAGGAAGTAATGACATTCTTACAAAAGAAATGGTAATGGTACAGTACAAATAATGACTTGGAAGGAAGTTAATGTGTCTGGTGACAATGGAGGAACATTAAAGAAAAATTTAGCAGAAGAAATAACAAAGGAAAAAGAAGAAGAAAAGAAATAGGACTGGTGAAACTGGGATAGAGATGACATGGAACAGAGGCAATGTTTCGCTGTATCACAGATGGAAGGCAGCTGGGATATGCTGGGAGTTAGTTACATGTTCTATAGATAATTTGAACAATTTTTTTTATCAAAATATCATTTGAATGATTCTTTTATGAAAATTACATGGAATGAGTCAGTTTACACTATATGTATACATGATTCATGTTAATATTAGATTAGATTTACTTTCATTCCAATTGATCCGTAGTGAGGAGGTCCTCCTGGATGTGGAACATGTCAGAAAAACAACAATACATGACAAATATTTACAACTAAAACAAATAAGCTAATGTACCATTCCACAGGTCCCAAGTGGAATGATCGTCATTTTTTAATGAACACTAAGAGTCATTTTACAAATACTAATGCACTGAATTTAAAATAAAAAAATAAAAAAGTTTTTTATTTATTTATAAGGTAATAAACATGTAATACAACTACTGTAATACTTATTTACAATGAACACATTACTGCACTGAAATGGTGCAGAAGTTAGATTATACTTACACACACACACACACACACACACACACACACATTTTCAGTGAACACATTACTGCACTGAAATTGTGCAGAAGTTATGTTGTACTTATATACAAATCAGTTGGTTTTACTAAGAAATTCATCAATGGAGTAGAAGGAGTTGGCCACCAATAAATCCTTTAGGCTTCTCTTAAACTGAATTTATTGGTTGTTAAGCTTTTTATGACTGCTGGCAAGTTATTGAAAATGTGTGTTCCTGAATAATGCACACCTTTTTGTACAAGACTAAGTGACTTTAAATCCTTGTGAAGATTATTCTTATTTCTAGTATTGATTCCATGAATTGAGCTGTTGGTTTGAAAAAGTGATATATTTTTAATGACAAATTTCATTAAGGAATAAATATATTGGGAAGCTGTAGTTAGTATTCCTAGTTCCCTAAACAGGCTTCTGCAGGATGTTCTTGAGTTCACACCACATATAATTCTTACTGCACGTTTTTGTGCCCGGAAAACTTTAGCTTGGCTTGATGAATTACCCCAAAAAATAATCCCATATGACATTATGGAATGAAAGTAAGCATAGTATGCCAGCTTTTTCATTTTTATATCCCCTACGTCTGACAAAATTCGCATTGCAAACAGAGATTTGTTAAGACGCTTCAGCAGTTCTGTGGTGTGCTCCTCCCAATTGAATTTATTATCAAGCTGTAATCCCAAGAATTTAACACTGTCCACTTCTTCTATCTTCTTGTCATTGTATGTTAGACATATACTCTTGGGACACCCCTTACAAGTTCTGAACTGCATGTAGTGTGTTTTTTCAAAGTTTAGTGACAAAGAATTGGCTAGGAACCAGTGATTAATGTCCACAAATATTTTATTGGCTGATCTTTCTAAGACTACACTTGATTTGCTATTTATTGCAATGTTTGTATCATCGGCAAACAAAACAAACTTGGCATCTGGTAATGTTACTGATGAAAGGTCATTGATATACACAAGAAAAAGTAAGGGCCCCAAAATGGAACCTTGTGGGACCCCACATGTAATTAGTTCCCAGTTGGATGATGCCTGATAGCTTGATACATGTCTCTTTCCTAATAACACCCTTTGTTTCCTGCCAGAGATATAAGATTTGAACCATTTTGCAGCATTTCCTGTTACACTATAATATTCTAGTTTACTTAAAAGGATATTGTGATTTACACAGTCAAATGCCTTTGACAGATCACAAAATATACCAGTTGCCTGCAATTTTTTGTCTAATGAATTAAGCACATTTTCACTGTAAGTGAAGATAGCCTTCTCAATATCAGAACTTTTTAGAAACCCAAACTGTGACTTTGACAGTATGTTATTTGAGATAAGATGGTTATAAAGACGACTGTACATTACTTTTTCGAAAATTTTTGAGAATGCTGGTAACAGTGAAATTGGACGGAAATTTGATGCTATTTCTTTATCTCCCTTCTTAAACAGTGGCTTAACTTCAGCATATTTCAGCCATTCAGGAAATATTCCACTGATAAACGACTGGTTACACAGATAGCTTAATATGTTACTTAGCTCAGAATCACATTCTTTAATTAACTTTGTTGATATTTCATCATACCCACTAGATGTTTTTGATTTTAAAGATTTTATGATGGACATTATTTCTGTTGGGGTAGTGAGGGTCAAATTCATATTATGGAAGTTACTTGAAATGTCTGGTCTAAGGTAATCCATAGCAGCATCTACCGAACCTGAAAACCCCATCTTTTCAGTAACAGTTATAAAATGTTTGTTAAAAAGTTCTGCAACACTATACACATCTGTCACCAATGTATCATTTACTCTTAATGCTATTTGTTCCTCTTCATGTCTGGTTCTACCGGTCTCCTCCTTCACTATATCCCATATTGTCTTTATTTTGTTATCTGATATGACTATCTTTTCCTTGTAATATATTTGCTTTGACATCCGTATTACAGTCTTTAATATTTTGCAGTATTTCTTATAATGTGCTATAGCATCAACATTGGAAATGTTTCGGATTGACAGATACAGTTTTCTTTTTGTTTTACAAGATACCCCTATTCCTCGAGTAATCCATGGCTTCTTTGTAGATTTTCCTCTAACCTTGGTAAGTTTTGGGGGAAAGCAGTGTTCAAATAAGGTAAGCACTTTATTAGCAAAAATGTTATATTTTTCATTCATGCCATGAGCACTGTAAACATCAGTCCAGTGAATGTCTCTGAGGAGTGTCCTAAAATAATCAATTTTTGGCTTACTGATTACCCTCTTGAGCTCAGATTTAACAGATTTTATATCCTGTTCAGTATTAACATTTAACAGAAGGAACTGCATGTCATGGTCTGAGAGGCCATTGACTATTGGTTTTGTAATATAATTTTGTTCTTTGGACTTTTCTATAAAGATATTATCAATGGCTGTTTGTGAGCAAGTGGCTATCCTAGTGGGGAACTTTACTGTGGGAATTAAGTTGAATGATAGTGTTACTAACTCAAATAAGTTCTTATTCGGAGAGTCTTTAAGGAAATCTACATTGAAATCACCAGCAACCACTATTTCTTTGTTTTTGGTTGTTAAATGGGCCAGTACAGCTTCAAGGTGGTTTACAAACAGATTAAAGTTACCTGCAGGTGCTCGATATACACTTAATATTATGAAAGATTTTTTGTGAAAATCTAATTCTGTTGCACATGCTTCCATATGCTGTTCTAGGCAAAATTTATGAATGTCTATGTTCTTAAATTTATGACAGTTCCTGATGAATGTGGCAACTCCTCCTTTCTCCATTTCTGATCTACAAAAGTGAGATGCTAACCTAAACCCTGTAACACTTAAAAGTTCTATACCAGTGGTCACATGATGTTCAGAGAGGCAGATTATGTCAGCTGGGTTTGAAGACTCTAATTCATCTATGCAGATAGTTAATTCATTAATTTTATTTCTCAGTCCTCGAATATTTTGATGCAATAAAGATAGCTGACATTTCACATTGGGTGGAGTTAAAATATCTGCTGACAGTTGAAAATTCTTAACCAATGGCTGTTTATGCTGATGTAATAAGCTGGAATTATGTTTTTTGATTTCTTTCTCAAACTGAAGGTTTGTCTCAGTTCTAACCTCTCTTAAAATTTGCTTTCTTTCTGTCCTCCCTACCCTAAAAAAGGGTCTTTTCTGAATCCTATAACCACTGGTATTTTACCACTCATGACAGTGCCTCCCCCCTTTAACTTTCCTGCTATTTCCCCAGCCAATTTACCCTTCCCCTTCCTGTTGAGGTGAAGGCCATGCCTAGTATAATCCCACCTACTGAGAGAATCAACATGAACCACACCAATGTGTGACCCCGCACCCGACATGAGCAGCCGTTCCAGCTCCAAATTAACTCTCTTGACAGAAGAGTTCAAATGAGGTCGGTCATGGCGCCCAAGAACAGATACAAACTCAACACTAGTATGCTTCGATGCTGATGCAATCTTCGCCAGGTCACACTCTATACTGTACCCAGGATCTCTGTCAATACTGTTACCTGCCCCACCCACTATAACCATGGTGTCTTCCTTAGTGAAATCTTTGCAAAGTGATCCTAAATCCTCTGTCACCTGCTCCAGACCAGCACTAGGTTTAAAAAAATTGGTGACCTGGTATTCTGATCCTAGTTCATCCTGCAAGAGTTGGCCAACACCTCTTCCATGAGAACTACCTAACAACAACACTTTCTTTCTCTTTTCTGATTTCCCTACATCTTACTTTTCAATTTGCTGCTGAAAGTTTGTTGTGCCCTGTCTACACCTGCAACTGCTTGAGGCTCACCAGCTTCTAACTGAAGCAACAGGTCAAATCTATTTTCCACATTCACCATAAAGCTGTCAGACAAAGTTCTAGGCCTGTTCCTCCTGTTGCCTGTTGCCACTTCCCACCTCTCTTTACCCTTCTCCCTCCTTAACCTGTCAAGATCTCCCCTGGCCTTGTCTAACTCAGCCTGAAGGGCAGCAATTTTCCCCTCCTGTTCCAGTATCTTCCTATCTCTACTACAAATCCTACAAAACCACTGATGAGTCCATTTACTTCCCCCATTCCCACGCCACTACAGTCACCCACATGGAAAAAACTACAGCACCCATCACACCAAAGCCCCGACCTAACAATTCTACGGCAAGTCAAGCACTTTTCACTCATGATAAACGCAATAGTTGATTAAGAATAAGTCAGTTAAATTACAGATAAACACGAAAATATGGTTACACAAATTTGGCCTATACGCAACTGTGTGTAAACAAAAACAGAAGTGCAAAGTTTCTGAAACAACAAGTTAAACTTTACGCTACTTAAATAATGAAGAGGTAAGCTAAGTTAAATTGCTGGAGAGAGCAAGGAACAACTAAACGAAATTCTATAGATTTGCTGCAGCAGAACGTAAACAAAAAATATGACTGTACGGTCTTTTCGCGTTTTCTGCTATATTACGTAAAGAAAAATGAAACCTTTAATGGTACACTTAAACGGCACACTAATACACTTATTTACCACGTAATCAGTACTAATCTATATGTTTTATAATCTAAAATAACTTATCTTTACGAGAAGACCAAAACTCGCGCTAGTCGCCTGGCTGCAGGGCTGCCAACCTCTTAATTAATGAACACATTTTTAGTCCTTCTCATGTAGGTACTCTCAGAAACAAGTTATTTCTTTTTCTGCTGGCTACCAGTTTGTAAGAACAAATCCATCAATGGGATAGGAGCATTTGTCCAGGAGAAATGATTTCAAGTTAGATTTAAAACTTGTTTGTTTTGCTATCTGTTAGACATGTTTTATTAGTGTGCAAACGATCAAAAATTTTTGTTGCTACATACTGAACTCCTTTATGAGACTCTGACAGTTTTACTAACGATTAATAAAGGTTATTTTCCTCTCTAGTATTGAAGAGGGACATAATTGTTTTTCTCACATTGTTTGGATTATTTATGATGCCTTTCATTAGCGAATAAATGTATTGTGACAGCACAGATAAAATGGTTAGCTGCTCAAAGAGGAACCTACATGACATCCATGGGTAAACACCACATATTATTCTTACTGCTCGCTTTTGTGCAATCAATACTTTCTTTCCAAGTGGTGAGGTACCCCAGAAAATTACTCCATAAGACATTATTCAGTGGAAATATGCAAAATATGTCAGGAGCTTGATTTGTTTGCTTCCAAGATTAGCAATTATATGAAAGAAAAAGAAGCTGAACTTAATTGTTTGAGAAGCCTAGTAATACGCTTCTTCCAGTTCAAGTTTTTATCAGTATGTACACCCAAAAATTTCGAGCATTCTATCCTATTTACTGACTCCTGTTCATGTGCTATATGAATTGTTGGCATGATTATTTGTTGTACAGTACTGAATATAGTGTGTTTTTTCAAAATTTTGGGAAAGTCAATTTTCTGCAAACTACTTTATAATTCTTATATTATTTATCATCTCTTCTGTTGCTTTCACTCTACTGGGATTTACAATAACACTACTATCATCTGCAAAAAGTACCAATTCTGCTTGTTTAATGTTAATTGGAAGGTCAGTCACACACAAGGTGAATCACCCAAAACTCAAAGAAATGGAAAGTGCTATTGATGTGCAGTTTTCACGGAATGAATTGGTATTCAGGGGCTTGTATTTTTAGCCAATAAACAGATTGGAATAATACTTAGAAAGTTTATTTCTTGTGCAAACATACACTTTTGTTAACGGAACAATGCCTATTGAGATTAAAAAATTAAAAGTGTAGGGTAAATTAGAATGTCAGTAGTGCTTGTTGCAGGATTCTAGTGTGAGCTGTTTATGAGATATTGTATTTTGAAAAATTCCCACACCAGCACTTGTTTGTACCAGTCAACCTGCGTAGTTGCTAGGTACGCTGCTGTTATGTTTACTTACAGTGTGCTTGTGTGTTCCATGAGTACATTGTGACTTGCCAGTCAGTTAGTGTATGACAAGTCTAAGCAATAGGTTGCGAGTGGATGATGAGATTTGTCAAGTTAGAAAGGTTAAGATACTCATGGTGTATGGAGAGTGTAGGAAGAACGCAGTTTATTCTTATACAGTGTATGTGGCACAATATCCCAATAGACATCAACCAACTTGGCAATTATTTTATGAATTTCTTCAGCCAGTTATGTCATAGTGGTAGTGTACCAGCTAGACAATATAACAGAAGGAAACAAGTGATGACAGAAGAGGGGGAAGTTAATGTTTTTGTTGCTGTTGCAGTTGATCTGTACCTTAGCTCCTACACAATTGTACGAGGAAATGGCAAGAGTCAGCCAAGTGCCCTATGCATTCTCTGTCAACACAGGTACCATGCCTGTCACATCTCTCTCCACCAAGAGCTGTATGGAAACAATTACGAGAATCATGTTAACTTTTGTACATGGACTTTACGATAGGATATTCCAGATGTATTATGTGCTTGTTTAGTGATGAAGTCACATTTACCAATCATGGACTGATAAATTGCTCAAACACACATACTGCTGGTCTTTTGACAATCCCTGTTGGCTTTGTCAGGTGGAATATCAGCATCCATGGAGTGCAAATTCGTGCTGTGGGATAGTGAACCATCAGCTCATAGGTCTGTTTTCCACAGACATAACACTGAATGCAGAAAAGTATCACAGCTCCCAATAGATCACCTTCTGCGGATGCTAGAAGAGGTACCTCTACAGACTAAGTTGTGGTACCAACATGATGGCTCTCCAGCCCATAGTGCACAAAGTACTACAGCATGTCTTCATGAATTGTTTCCAAATTGTTGGGTTGGACACAGAGGACCTGTTCCTTGGCTGGTTTCTTTCCAGGATTTACAGCACGTAGACCTTTTTCTTTGGACAAAGCTGAAAGATGCTGTCTACAATGGCTTATCAACCACACTCAATGATGTATTGCTGCAGCCTGGTTGTACATCTTCACTGAAATGCTACCACATGTGCAGCGTCTTTCTGTGCCAGATTGGAAGCATGTATTGCCACTGCTGGTGGTCGTTTTGAACACAACCTGTGATGGTCAACTGTCTCATTACTGTCAGAATCCGCACATCTAGTGTATGCACATGTGTTGTTCTTTGGCTTGTGATACTACAGGTATTGTACAAGTGTTGGTATGGGAACTTTTAAAAATACGATATCTTGTAAATGACACACACTAGAATCCTGCAATGCACACCAGTGACATTCTAATTTATCCTACTTGTATATTGTTAATGTCAATAGGCATTGTTCCATTTAAAAAGTGTATGTTTGCACAAAAATACACTTTCTAAGTATTATCACAATCTGTTGATTGGCTAACACTGTGAAAACAGCACATCAGTAGTACTTTCCATTTTCGCAGTGTTTGTGGTGCAAGTTTTGGATGATTCAACCTGTATAAAAGGAATAGCAGTAGATCCAAAATTGAAACCCCGTGGGACTGCCTTTGTCATTTCTCCTCGGTCACTAAATTTTCTACCCTTCCAACATTGTTTGAATTAATCAACACAACTTTTTGCATTCTGTCTGTTAAGTATGATGCAAACCAGCTGTGCAGAAAGCCACCAATTCCATAAAACTCACGTTTTTCTATGAGTGCAACATGATCTAAACAATTAAACTCCTACGAAAGATCACAAAAACTACCAACTGGTGATACAATTTGCCTTAAAGCTGGTGGATTCTTTCCAGCTGCTAAGTTTTTCTTCCTCCCTAAATTATTTGTACTTTTTTTCCTTGAAAATCCTGAGATTTCTTCTATACTGTCATTTACATCATATGTGCACAACACCTACAAATCTCAAATATTGCATCAGGGCTTATCCAACTTAATTTTATCATTTATTGCTTTCCTTTGCATATTAATTACAAAAAAGAATCTTTAATTTCAGATTTTGTTATCGTTGTTCATATGTAAACATATACCTGAATAGAGGCTTCCTGAAAGTAGATGAAAAAGATATAGAAATAAATGAGGCATTCATACAGTCAGCAACAGAAATATGTTAGCAACACTTGCACTCATTTAATTCTGGAGTAATTAACATTGTTACTGAAACAGAAACCTGTAACTAGGCAAACTAACCAGCATAAACTCAACAGAAATTATTCTATATCTGAAAGTCCTTGTCAAAAAGGAACATCATCTACTATTCAGTTACTCGGAAAAGTAAATCTTTAATTTTAATTTGTAAAAACAACAGCTAACTTCAGTTTTAATTATTAAGGCATGTTGGAAGCCATTTTAAGTCTGTGGCGAGTTTGAAAGGAGAAAAGCCTATGCCCCCCAATACGAGGAAATGTATTGCAGATGATTTAGTACAGATTATCAGGCGGAAAGTGTACAGTGTTTTATTTAAATTTTGTGTTTGGGATTTCCCCGTCATGATTTAGTGAGTGTCTTTAATGACTGACTGTGAACTTGGTAATTATTTTCATCGCAGTGTAAAACTTCAATAATGACCATCATCTACTGTGACAATACGATCAGACTACAAACAGTTGTACTTCCAATAGTTATTTGCTGTGCATGAAGTTTTTGTATTGATATAAATATTATATTTCATGGACAGTGATTTAAGAACTTTATTCAGTTACTGTTAATTATGCATGTTTGCCTTACATGGACTTCAATGTTTAACTATGATAGTGTCAAGTTACTAAATGTTACATATTATCGGATATCACTCAACTATAGCTTATGGCTTTCCATTTATTTGTACTGTAATTATAATAGATGAGACTCAATGTGGCCATAAGCAGAAGTTTATTCAACATGTAAGTGCAAGTAAAGTGTTTACTGCAAATTTTCAGTGTGGACTACATTATTAGTAGTATATAATCACCACCACCAACTTTTCAGCCAGATTCGACAGAGTTGCAGCTATCAAGGGCATATTGTACAGGTAATGGGTAGGCTACAAACTGAATATTTTAAACTACATGTAAAAATTCTGTGCATCAGTAATGCATTGCATGTATCACTAAGAACAATACATATTAATTTGGAACAGCTTTTCAGAATTCTGTTTGAAATTCCATCAACACCACATGAGCTTTTGTTTTCCAGAATTTTTGTAATTCTATTAATTTCAGCGAAGAATATTGACGCTACTTCCACTTACTTGAAGTATTGTCAAATGACATTTTTAATATATTCTCTTGCTTCTTCAAACTTAAAATTTTAATCCTTTTGCTACTACATTTAAGAAGTGATTGTTGAAAGTATATGCAACTTGTGAATTATCAGTCATAACACTGTCACTTACAGAAGCTACATCATTGAAAATTGACATCCTGCTGTCATGTGGTATGCTCGAGCCCAACTGAACAGCTCTGTCAGGAGGGTCAATATGGAGCTGCTTTGGGTGGCTACTTGGACAGGCATCTGTTTGGTTCCTGTTGATGCTATTGGTAGTTGGGACTTCACAAGGCTTGGCCTGCATCTCAACAGGAAAGGGAAGGGTAAATTGGTCAGGATGATAGCAAAATCTTTAAGGGGATTGGGGTGGGTAGCACTGAAGCTCATGGGAGTACCTCTTTTTCAGGCTAAGATCGGTGTCCAAGGATTCAACATTGAACGAAATTAAGCTTAATGAGACGCTCAGACAAGCAAGTACTTGAGATGTTAAAGTATCACAAGATTCTTATATAAGTACACAGAACAATAATGTTAGTATACTGCATTAGAATATCATGGGATTAAAAAACAAAGTAGATGAGCTTCTTGTTTGTTTAGAAGATTTAAACTGAGGGTGGAACATTGCACAGCCACAGGTATGAAAAGGCAAATTTTGGTGAATATAAGCTTTCATCACATGTAAGTAGAGCCTATGGAGAGAGGAGGAGTTGCAGTATATGTTAAACTTACCATAGTGCAAAAAATTTAGAAACTAAACAATTTTGTGTAGAGCAACATATAGAAGTGCATGGCTGTGAGCTTAAACTAAATAATGGTACTTTTATAATTGTAGCTGTGTATAGGTCCCCATAGGAAAATTCTTAGTTACTTCTAATAACTTGGATTCTTTGTTGTGCTATCTGTCAGACACAGGGAAGCAGATTATTATTTTGGGGATGTCAATGTAGATTTTACAGCCCTCCAAAAAAGTGCATTCAATTAATGATTGAACAACTGCAAATTTCAGGGAAAGGTTGCAACCTTTAGATTGGGTTGAGGTGTACAGGGAACCTGATGTTAATTTAAAATTTAACCTGTTTCATGATACCTTTATGAGTAGATTTGAAAACAGTTTCCCAAAGAGAACAGTGAAAAATAATTGTAAGAAATCATCTAAAAAGCCCTGGCTTACTAAAGGGATAAAAATACCTTGAAAACAGAAAAGGGAAATGTATCTTATAGCTAGAAGGAGTAATGATCCAGAAACAGTCAACCAGAAGTATGTGCATTAGGTCTGAGATTAGCACCACTGATAATGAAATTAAAACAATTTGGAATATTGTTAAAAGGGAAACAGGACAACCAAGAGCACAAGAGGACTATTTATATCAAACTGAATGAAAAGTTTGTAAACAAAAAGTCAGAAGTAGAAATATTTTTAATAATTTTTTTGTGTGTTGTCGAGAAAATAGGATCCAGCTGTTCATTAGAAAATACAAGGCTGTACATGGAAGAGGCAATACCTATGCAATTTGATAAAACTGAAATTCACTCCATCTCTCCTCCTGAAATTAGGAAAATATTAAATTCACTCAAAAGTAAAAGCTTGCATGGAATTGATGGCATTTCCAACAGAATATTAAAAGCTTGTTCCCAACAGATAAATATATTCTCAGCCACATGCTCAGTAGCTCACTGAAACAGGGCACTTTTCCGGACAGGCTGAAATATGGTACTGCATAAAAAAGGGGATACGTCTGATGCTAACAACTACCACCAAACCTCAATTCTGACAGGTTTATCCAAAATTCAGTGTATTCAAGAATAGCTTCACATATTTGTAAATATGAAGTACTAACAAAATATCAATTTGGTTTTCAGAAAGGCTTTTCAACAGAAAATGCCATATATATGCTTTCACTTCTCGAGTATTAAATACTCTGAATAATTGAACAGCATCAATTGGGATTTTTTGTAATCTCTCAAAGGCTTCTGACTGTGCGAATCATGAAATTCTTCTAGATAAGCATAAGAATTGTGCTATGAGTGGGACAGTGAACAAATGATTTAATTCGTATTTAATTGGAAGAATGCAGAAGGTTGAAATTAACAGTACACAGTCTGCAAAAATCAGCAGAGTCCACTAACTGGGGAGCTATCAAGAATGGAGTCCCATAGGGTTCAGTCTTGGGTCCTTTACTGTTCTTAATATATTTTAATGATTTGCCACTCTGTATTCATGAAGATGTAGAGCTAGTTCTTTTTGCTGATGATATAAGTATAGTAATCACACCCAACAAACAAGAATTGTAAATAATGTCTTTCAAAAAATTATTAAGAGGTTCACTGCAAATGGACACACTAAATTTTAAGAAAACACACTATATACAGTTCTGTACAGTAAATGGCATAACTTCATTGATAAACATAGACTTTGAACAGAAGTCAGTTCCTAAGGCAGAATATTCAAAAATTCCTGGGTGTACATATCAATGAGAAATTGAACTGTGAGAAACACATTGACAATCTGCTGAAACATTTAGGTTCCACTGCTTATGATATTAAGGTTACTGCAAATTCTGGTGATAAAAATATCAGGAACTTAGACTACTAATTCATCATTAAGGGGAAAAGTATTCATTGCACAACAGCATGTAATCAGAATAATAGCTGGAGCCCACCCAAGATCACCTTGCAGACATTTATTTAAATATCTTGGGATATTCACAGTACCTTCACAATACATATATTCACTTATGAATATTTGTTATTAATAAACCATCTCAATTCAAAAATAATAGCAATGTGCGTAGCTACAACACTAGAAGAAAGGATGATCATCACTATTCTGGGTTAAATCTGACTTTAGCACAGAAAGGGATGAATTATGCTACCACAAAAATCCTTGGTCATCTACAAAAGAGCATTGAAAGTCTAACAGACAGCCAACCAGCATTTAAAAACAAATTAAAAGAATTTTTGAATGACAACTCCTTTTGTTCAACATATGAATTTTTTGATATGAAATAGCAATTGCAAAAGATTAGATAATTTTTTTAGATATGAAATAGAAAAAAGAATTTTCTGCACAAAGAAAACTTATGTTAAGCTTACACATCAAACATCATTACCGAATGTCGTATTCACAATCTACAGAACAAGTGTTAATGTAATGTAACAGCAGGAAAAACTACAGTATCCTCTTGAATGTAGGATGGTTTTGGATCAGATGTGAAATGCTGGGGCATTTGTTCAACAGATTTACAGCCAAGATGAAAAAAGAAAAAGACAGAGTCATACACAGGTATAGCCAAGATGCTTAGTATGCCAGTCCTGCACTGCAGATATGGAACCATTTTAGTTATGTATGAAAGAAAAACAGGAAGCAACATACAGATCTGGTAGAGAAATTTAGTTTGGATACTGGACTTAATTCAGGATTCAGTACAACCACCCTTGTAAACATTATTCTGAAATGGTACAGTACTGAGGGTAAAAATTTTAAAAGTATCAAATAATAAAATTGCAGTGGTTGGTATTTTCTGCAACGTATCTAAGGCATTTAACCATGAGATCCCTGTATTCTCCTAGATAAATTGAGGTTTCCTGGGATTAATGGTATAGCAAATCAATGGATGACACCATATCTAGCCAAAAGAATGCAGAAAGTTGTACTTAGTAATTCAACAAATGTAGTCCAGAGACATTATTCTGATGGGGAAGAAATCACATATGGGGTTCCCTCGGCTCAATCTTAGGTTCACTATTGTTCCTCATACATGTAAACGATCTTCTGTCTAATATACAATAAGCAGAATAATCTCTTTTTGCAGATGACACTAAAATCGTAATCAATCCAAGCGTACATAGTTAAACAGAAGAAATGGTACACAATGTTCTTAAAAGGATAATTGAGTGGTTTTCTGCAAATAGCCTCATCCTCAACTTTGAAAAGACGCACCATATTTAGTTTGGGGTAGTACACAAATGATAAGTTTAAGACATAGTGAAGAAATAATAAATAGGGTGGACATTTCAAACTTCTTAGGTTTAAACTGGAGAATGTACATTTAGTTCAGCCACATTTGCACTTGCAATCATAGCAAATCTCGGGGAGAAACAAACCAGTAAATTTACACATTTTGCTCATTTTCATCCAATAATGTCACATGGAATAATGTTCAGGGTTACTCATCCTTAAGAAAGAAAGTCTTTGCTGTTCAAAAACATGCTGCAAGAATAATATGTGGTGCATGCCCACAATTATCTTGTACACATATGATTAAAGAGTTGGGCGTTTTGTCTACAGTTTCACAATATATTTATTCCCTCATGAAATTTGCCATATAAAATCCAGTGCAGTTTGATAGGAATAATGCAGAATTACAATACCAGAAAGAAAAATGACATTCATTACTCTGCATTAAGGTTGTATTTAGCACAAAAAGAAGTGCACTATGGTTCAACTGAAATTTTTAACCGCTTATCCAGTGTCTGAAAAACAGTAAAGCAAAATTTGAAAATAAACTGAAAAATGTTTCTCCTTGACAACTCCGTTTATTCTGTAGAAGAGTAACTATTATTGTAATGTGTAAAATGTGGAGGGTAAGAATTACTTACCTCTGAACATTTTTAAAAAATAAAATAAAAAACCTATAAATTTTCAACACATAGGCACATTTATTTTTGATGTGAATGTAAAACGATCATTCCACATCATTATGATTTATCATGCAAATGGTCCATTGAGCATGAAAGTACCTACATAAATAAATGAATAAGTTGGAATACTTCCATTAGTTGATGTGAAATGAGGAAAATTTTATGATGGACCACATTGTGAAAGGGAACAATGCTGCTAGTAATATTAACTCATTGCAAGCACATTGCATTTGTTCTGAGAATACTCAGCACAGTGAGACGCTGTGTCAAATGATACCAGCTAAATGTGTAAAAATTAATGGGGCATTATTTCTAATTAAAAGACTGTATACAACGCTGCACAATCTAATAAGTTCTGCATATACATTTATGACAAGTATATATTTCCAATCCTATATCTGTCCAGCATCTAAGTAAGATATCATAAATCAAGGTGAACAACATGTTTTGCTATTTATGGGAATAAATTATTTGAACAAAGAATTACAATTAACAGGAAAGTTGTCAAGAACACTTTTGTCTTTCTCTAAGATTTGCATCATTGGATGACAGTGCCTAAGTTTATCTTGATCATCAACAGATTTGAATTACATCCCATCAGAACACCTGGCACATGACACACAATATAAATGAGGGTAAAAACATCAGTAGCACAGTTACTTCACCACACAGTGGACATAATGAACTTTATAGTTTTAATGCATAGGCTTAGAAAATTTCTCTGTAAGACTGGGACAGATAGATATATGTGTGTGGCAGATAGCTAACTGTCATACGACAAGCAAACCACAGTGTAGAAATGGAATATAAAAGGAACGCATGCCATAAATTAGGTGAGAAATTACACGGAGGTGCACAAAGTATCATCAAAAGTAATTCTGTTCTTGAATCTTTAACACAGGCATGTTACCTTTCAAATTGCCCACATAATGTTGTTTGTTGATACGAACAGTGAGTGAAACCATGAGCTTATAATAATGACAGATAAAGGAAAGCTGATTGTTGCACAAAAAATGAAGGTAGGGCTACTATTCTTAGAAACAAAGAATACAACAGTGACAGGAAGACATTTTTCTGATCACATTGGTACAATGTGAGCTTCTTATCCACAGAATCTTCGAAGATTACTTCACTTAGTCGAATATACTAGACAACACAAAGTAATGCTAGTGATTTTTTGTCACATTTTGAGTAAATCAATAGGACCCAGAACAGTTAGAAATCTCATACCATAATAACTGTAAGCTTGTGGCAAGATGTATAAGACAGAGATTTCAGTTTGCAATTAAAATGCCTACAATCACAATCCTGGCAGAAACGACTGTTTTTTAACATTCTTAAACAGGGCTCTTTTACAAAATTGAATTCCTCACTATCCTAAACTGCTGGATTTTTAAACCATTTCTGAGCAACGACAGAGACAGACATGAACAACCAAGTCACAACACTGCTGATATTTGGGTTCCTGTATTGGAAAAAGAAAAGTGAGAAAGATGGAAAAAAAAAAAAAAAACACTAACCATTGATTACTTACGGTTCCCTCAACTCTGGGTTAGGAAGTACATAGGAAAGCACTATGAAGTAGCAATCAACAATGAAATGCTGGTAACAGAAGAGTTTTGAAAACTTGAAATTATAAGTAGTAGAGAAGGCTAGTCAATAAATCAGAGGTGCTACAATGACCAACTGAATGGACAGACTTAGATGAAACCAAACTGGTGGCAGAATCCAAAATTGAATGAGGCAAATAATAGGGAGTAAATAGCTTTTACTATACCATTGGAAAGGAAGTGAAAAAGAAAATAAGTATAACAGAATGGAAAATTTACATGAGAAATGATGGCAGTAAATGGTAAGTGTGAAAAAGAAAGTTACAGAAACAATAAAAGCAAGTATACCAGATGGAGGCTGGGGGGCGTGGGTGGTTGGGGAGGGCTTTAAAATGTGGTATTGAACCCCCCCCCCCCCACACACACACACACACACTGAAACCTTGCTTGTGGTGACAGACTGATCTGCAGCACAGCCTGAGGCCTAGGTTAGGTTGGAAGGTGACACTTTGGTTGTGAGTTGGCAAAGCCAACAAATGTGGAAAAACAATATCTGGTTGTGGTAACAAACTGATCGGTTGTAAGCCTAGTGCTTACAGCTGCGCCATACTGAAAAATTCGAGGGGAGTCCTTTATGTAACTTTTACTGGCTGGGGTAATGCAAATGACATAAAACACGTTCTGTGGTACTGAAGTTGGTAGCAGACAATTCCTCCTTTGATGTAATATGTCTTACGATAAGTTATAAAGCCACTGAATTTGGTAGCAGACAAGTCTTCCTTTGATGTAATCTGTCTTATTATAGATTATGAAAGGGTAACAATAAAAGATTACATTGGGGAATTTTCTCTGCAGTGGAAACCGACTGTATCAAAATGAATTGAGTAAAGGCAAGAGGGCAGTTCAGGATGTTACAAGGCTGACGGAAAACTTCAATGAATGGTGTGAGAAGTACAGTAATGTTTTTATATTAGTGGATGACAAGTTGGATAAAAGGACAGAGTTCTTACACAGTTAACATAACATAAATCTGTCACAGAGTACACTACGAAAGACAGTAGACATAACACTGGCACTTGTTTCACCAAGCACAAGTTGGATTTTTCTTGTACCAGCAAGCATTATAGATAAATATTAAACAACTACTACCTTACCAATTTATTGTTGTTGCTCTTTTCATATCTTTCAAAGAGACGCAGCTCATGCTTGTTCAGAGATATTGTATCTGAGAGCTTTTTTCGAATTATTTTCTTCATTCGTTTACCAGGAACTACCCTAGGAAGAATTCTAACTGTAAATCGTCCTGATTTCCAATGATTTAAACAAAATTTACATATTGCATATCCACCAAAGAATTTGCTTGGTGGTTCAAGACCTTCCTTTGCTAAAATTTCCTTGCAAAGAGATCTGAAAAGGAAATAAAAAAATAAAGTGTCAAAAACAAAAATTACAACTTATGATCTAAAGGCATACTGTGAAGTAAAGCTAAATATTAGAAAAGAAAGATGAAAATTGGGGTTTAATACCCCATCAACAAAGACATTATTACAGGCTGAGCACAATCTTTCATTGGGTAAGGGTCAGGCAGGAAACTGGTCATCACCCTTTGAAAGAAACAATCACAGTACTCACTAAAGTGCTAAAATAATGGGAAAATAAAATCAGGATGGGCAACACTTACCTTAAATGTGAGTCTAGTACTTTAAACAATTGTCACCTTTCCCCATATACACATGTACTCTCCAAACCACTGTTTGGTGCTTGGCAGAGGATATTTCCTGTGAAAAACAGCCCTATTACATTTCTAATTTATGCGGAGAAAACTGACTGTCTCTTTACATGCCCTAATCTTTCTCTTTTCTTATTTTTATGCTCCCTATGCAAGATATATAATGATATGGCCCCTTAGGAACATGGGTGCCACGGAGGGGAAGGAAGCCAATGTGCCGTCTGTGTGCATGCTGGGAGGAGTCATCCCAGATGTATGGAAAGGGTGCTTCCAGATGCCATGAAGAGTACAATTTGTAGCCAACAGCAGGTGGTGGCTCATGCCGGTACCAATGCCATGTGTCACTTTGGATCGGAGGAGATTCAACTAGCGGAAATGGTAAAGACTGCCAGTCATGCTTGCAAGAGTAAGGCGGAGCTCACCATGTGCAGCATCATCAATAGAACCAACTGTGGTCCTTTGGTGCAGAGCCCAGTGGAGGGTCTGAATCAGAGGCTCAAGCAGTTCTATGACCGTGTAGGCTGCAGACGCTTAAACTTGCGCTATCTGGTGGTGGGTTTCCAGGTTCCGCTTAATAGGTCAGGAGTCCACTACACACATGAAGTGGCTACACAGGTAGCGGGGGCTGTGTGGAAGGGCCTGGATGGTTTTTTAGGTTAGAGGGTCTCAGGAAACCACGGAAAGGATGTCTGTCTAAAAGGGAGCAGGTAAAAGATAGTAAGGTAGTTGTAAAGATGATTGGTATTGTATTTGTAAATTGTCGTAGCTGTGCTGGGACAGAACCAGAGCTCCAAGACCTAACAGAAAGCACTGAAGCTGAAATAGTTATAGGTATGGAAAGCTGGCTAAAGGCGGAAATAAGTTCAGCCAAAATTTTTTTCAAACCTAACAGTGTTCAGAAAGGATAGATTTAATACAGTTGGAGGAGGAGGGTTTACTGCTGTCAGAAATAGTTTACTTTGTAGCGAAATTGAAGTAGATACTTCCTGCGAAATAGTGTAGGTAGAGATTACACTTGACAATCAGACTAAACTATTAATTGGATTGTTTTACTGACCTCCAGACTCAGAAGATATAGTTGCTGAACAGTTCAAAGAAAACTTTAGTTTCATTTAAAATAGGTACCCTAATCATACATTTATAGTTGGTGATGACTTCAATCTACCCTCATACATTTAAAGCTGGCGGCAGGTGTAAAACATCATCTGAAACTGTACTGAATGTTTTCTCAGAAAATTGTTTTGAACACTTAGTTCATGAGATCACTCTAAGCGTAAATGGTTGAGAAAGCATACCTGACCTCTTAACAACAAATAATCCTGGACAAATAGGGGGTATCATGACTGTTACAGGGATTAGCGACCACAAGGCAGCTGCTGCTAGGCTGAATAGCGTAACACCCTCAACCATTAAAAAGATATGCAAAGTACATCTATTTGAAAAAATGATAAAAATTCTCTTAACATATTTTTAAGAGACAGTTTCCTCTCCTTCCGTTCTGATCATGTAAGTGTAGAAAAGATGTGGAATGATTTCAAAGAGATAGTATCGACAGCAATTGAGAGATATAGCCTATACCACATAAATTAATAAGTGGTGGTACTGTCCCCCATGGTACACAAAATGGGTCAGTCGCTGTTGCAGAAGCAACGAAAAAAGCTTGCCAAATTTAAAAGAACGCAAAATCCCAAGATTGGCAAAGTTTTGCAGAAGTTCGAAAGATAGCGCATATTTCAATGTGAGATGCTTATAATAATTTCCACAACAAAACTCTGTCTTGGAATCTGGCAGAAAACCCAAAAAGATTCTGGTAATACATAAAGCACACCGGTGGCAAGATGCAATCAATAACTTCACTTATAACAATGGTGAAGTCACTGATGACACTGCCGCAAAAGCAGAGTTAATAAACTCGGTTTTCCAAAACTCTTTCACCAAAGAAGATAAAGTAAATATTCCCGAATTCCAATCAAGAACAATTGCCAAGATGAGAATCATAGAAGTAGATATTCTCAGTGTAGCAAAGTAGCTTAAATCACTAAATAAAGGCAAGGCATCTGGACCAGATTGTATACCAGCCAGGTTCCTTTCAGAGTGCTGATACAATAGCTCCATATTTAGCAATTATATACAACTACTTGCTCACAGAAAGATCTGCACCTAAAGACTGGAAAACTGCTCAAGTCACATCAATACCAAAAAAGGGAAATAGGAGTAATCTGCTGAGTTACAGGCCCATATCACTAATGTCGATTTGCAGCAGGGTTCTGGAACATATACTGTGTTCAAACATTATGAATTACCTAGAAGAAAATGATTTATTGACACAGAGTCAGCACAAATTCAGAAAATATCGTTCTTGTGAAACACAACAAACTCTTTATGCGCATGAAGTGATGAGTGCTATCGACAGGGGATGTCAAATTGATTCCATATTTTTAGATTTCCAGAAGGTTTTTGACACAGTTCCTCACAAATGTCTTCTAATCAAACTTCATGCCTATGGAATATTTATTGCCTTAGTTGTCCTGACTGGATTCGTGATTTCCTGTCAGAAAGGTCACAGTTCATAGTAATAGATGGAAAATAATCAAGTAAAACAGAAGTAATATCAGGTGTTCCCCAAAGAAGTGTTACAGGCCCTCTATTGCTCCTGATCTGTAATAAGTACGTAGGAGACAATCTGAGTAGCCCTCTTAGATTGTTTGCAGATGATGCTGTCATTTACCATCTTGTCAAGTCTTTTGCCCCCCCATGAACCATGGACCTTGCTGTTGGTGGGGAGGCTTGCATGCCTCAACGATACAGATAGCCATACCGTAGGTGCAACCACAACGGAGGGGTATCTGTTGAAAGGCCAGACAAATGTGTGGTTCCTGAAGAGGGGCAGCAAGCAGCCTTTTCAGTAGTTGCAGGGGCAACAGTCTGGATGATTGACTGATCTGGCATTGTAACGCTAACCAAAATGGCCTTGGTGTTGTGGTACTGCGAACGGCTGAAAGCAAGGGGAAACTACAGCCGCAATTTTTCCCGAGGACATGCAGCTTTACTGTATGATTAAATGATGATGGCATTCTCTTATATTCCGGAGGTAAAATAGTGCCCCATTCGGATCTCTGGGCAGGGACTACTCAAGAGGACGTCGTTATCAGGAGAAAGAAAACTGGCATTCTACGGATCGGAGCGTGGAATGTCAGATCACTTAATCGGGCAGGTAGGCTAGAAAACTTAAAAACAGAAATGGATAAGTTAAAGATAGATATAGTGGGAATTAGTGAAGTTCGGTGGCAGGAGGAACAAGACTTCTGGTCAGGTGAATACAGGGTTATAAATACAAAATCAAATAGGGGTAAGACAGGAGTAGGTTTAATAATGAATAAAAAAATAGGAGTGCGGGTAAGTTACTACAAACAGCATAGTGAACACATTATTGTGGCCAAGATAGACATGAAACCCATGTCTACTACAGTAGTACAAGTTTATATCCCAACTAGCTCTGCAGATGATGAAGAAATTGATGAAATGTATGATGAGATAAAAGAAATTATTCAGATAGTGAAGGGAGACGAAAATGTAATAGTCATGGGTGACTGGAATTCAACAGTAGGAAAAGGAAGAGAAGGAAACGAAGTAGGTGAATATGGATTAGGGCTAAGAAATGAAAGAGGAAGCCACCTGGTAGAATTTTGCTCAGAGTATAACTTAATCATAGCTAACACTCGGTTCAAGAATCATGAAAGAAGGTTGTATACATGGAAGAACCCTGGAGATACTAGAAGGTTTCAGATAGATTATATAATGGTAAGACAGAGATTTAGAAACCAGGTTTTAAACTGTAAGACATTTCCAGGGGCAGTTGTGGACTATGACCACAATCTATTGGTTATGAACTGTAGATTAAAACTGAAGAAACTGCAAAAAGGAGGGAATTTAAGGAGATGGGACCTGGATAAACTGAAAGAACCAGAGGTTGTACAGAGTTTCAGGGAGAGCATAAGGGAACAATTGACAGGAATGGGGGAAAGAAATACAGTAGAAGAAGAATGGGTAGCTCTGAGGGATGAAGTAGTGAAGGCAGCAGAGGATCAAGTAGGTAAAAAGACGAGGGCTAGTAGAACTCTTTGGGTAACAGAAGAAACATTGAATTTAATTGATGAAAGGAGAAAATATAAAAGTGTGGTAAATGAAGCAGGCAAAAAGGAATACAAACGTCTCAAAAATGAGATCAACAGGAAGTGCAAAATGGCTAAGCAGGGATGGCTAGAGGACAAATTTAAGGATGTAGAGGCTTATCTCACTAGGGGTAAGATAGATACTGCCTACAGGAAAATGAAAGAGACCTTAGGAGAAAAGAGAACCACTTGTATGAATATCAAGAGCTCAGATGGAAACCCAGTTCTAAGCAAAGAAGGAAAAGCAGAAAGGTGGAAGGAGCATATAGAGGGTCTATACAAGGGCGATGTACTTGAGGACAATATTATGGAAATGGAAGAGGATGTAGATGAAGATGAAATGGGAGATACGATACTGCGTGAAGAGTTCGACAGAGCACTGAAAGACCTGAGTGAAAACAAGGCCCCGGAAGTAGACGACATTCCATTAGAACTAGTGACGGCCTTGGGAGAGCCAGTCCTGACATAACTCTACCATCTGGTGAGCAAGATGTATGAGACAGGCGAAATTCCCGCAGACTTCAAGAAGAATATAATAATTACAATCCCAAAGAAAGCAGGTGTTGACAGATGTGAAAATTACCAAACTATCAGTTTAATAAGTCACAGCTGCAAAATACTAACGCGAATTCTTTGCAGACAAATGGAAAAACTGGTAGAAGTCGACCTCGGGGAAGATCAGTTTGGATTCCGTAGAAATGTTGGAACACATGTGGCAATAATGACCCTATGACTTATCTTAGAAGAAAGATTACGGAAAGGCAAACTTACGTTTCTAGCATTTGTAGACTTAGAGTAAGCTTTTGACAATGTTGACTGGAATACTCTCTTTCAAATCCTGAAGGTGGCAGGGGTAAAATACAGGGAGTGAAAGGCTATTTACAATTTGTACAGAAACCAGATGGCAGTTACAAGAGGCGAGGCGCATGAAAGGCAAGCAGCGGTTGGCAAGGGAGTGAGACAGGGTTGTAGCCTCTCCCTGATGCTATTCAAACTGTATATTGAGCAAGTAGTAAAGGAAACAAAAGAAAAGTTCGGAGTAGGCATTAAAATCCATGGAGAAGAAATAAAAACTTTGAGGTTTGCCGATGACATTGTAAGTCTGTCAGAGACAGCAAAGCACTTGGAAGAGAAGTTGAACGGAATGGACAGTGTCTTGAAAGGAGGGTATAAGATGAACATCAACAAAAGTAAAACGAGGATAGTGGAATGTAGTTGAATTAAGTCGGGTGATGCTGAGGGAATTAGATTAGGAAATGAGATACTTAAAGTAGTAAAAGAGTTTTGCAATATGGGGAGCAAAATAACTGATGATGGTTGAAGTAGAGAGGATATAAAATGTAGACTGGCAATGGAAAGTAAAGTGTTTCTGAAGAAGAGAAATTTGTTAACATCGAGTATAGATTTAAGTGTCAGGAAGTTGTTTCTGAAAGTATTTGTATGGAGAGTGGCCATGTATGGAAGTGAAACATGGACGATAAATAGTTTAGACAAGAAGAGAATAGAAGCTTTCGAAATGTGGTGCTACAAAAGAATGCTGAAGATTAGATGGGTATGTCACATAACTAATGAGGAGGTATTAAATAGAATTGGGGAGAAGAGGAGTTTGTGGCACAACTTGACCAGAAGAAGGGATCGGTTGGTAGGTCATGTTCTGGGGCATCAAGAGACCACCAATTTAGTAATGAAGGGCAGCGTGGAGGGTAAAAATCGTAGAGAGAGACCAAGAGATGTATACACTAAGCAGATTCAGTAGGATGTAGGCTGCAGTAGGTGCTGGGAGATGAAGAAGCTTGCACAGGATAGAGTAGCATGGAGAGCTGCATCAAACCAGTCTCAGGACTGAAGACCACAACAACAACAAAAGTCATCTGATGGCCAAAATGAATTGCAAAATGATTTAGATACGATATCTGTTTGGTGCGTACATTGGCAATTGACCCTGAATAAAGAAAAGTGTGAAGTTATTCATATGAGTACCAAAAGAAATCCGCTGATTTCAATTACGTGGTAATTCACACAAACCTGAAGGCAGTTAATTCATACTTAGGGATTACAATTACAAATAACCTAAATTGGAACGATCATATAGGTAGTATTGCAGGTAGGGCAAACCAAAGACTGTGATTCATTGGCAGAATACTTAAAAGGTGCAACAGGTCTACTAAAGAGACAGCTTACACCTTGCTTGTCACCCTATTCTGGAGTACTGCTGTGTGTTGTGGGATCCGTATCAGGTGGGACTGACAGATGACATCGAAAAAGTTCAAAGAAGGGCAGTTCATTTTGCATTATCATGAAATAGGGGTGACAGTGCCACAGACATGGTACGTGAATTGGAGTGGCAATCATTAAAACAAAGGCGATTTTTGTTGCAACGGGATCGTCTCATGAAATTTCAATCATCAGTTCTCTCATCTGATTGTGGAAACATTCTGTTGGCACCCACCTATGTAGGGAGAAAGGATCATCACAATAAAATAAGAGAAATCAGGGCTCACACAGGAAAATTTAAGTGCTCATTTCTCCCGCACGCTATTCGAGAGTGGAACGCTAGAGAGACAGTTGGTTCACTGAACCCTCTGCCAGGCACTATATTGTGAATAGTAGAGTAATCACACAGATGTAGATGGCAGCAGAATCAACATACAGTCTTTCCCAAATATAGGTTTATTAAATTTACTCAACAGCATTCCCTGTTAATCACATGGGAGAATTGGAAAGTATCACACAGTAGTTTTTTACTCCCCTGTTCTTGCAGCTGGAATGTTGAAATTTCAATACCATACATTTTGAAGTTTGCGCTACAAAGGGTATCTTGTTTTCATGTACAACTCTAGCGTGAGAAGCCCAAACTACGAAACAAGCATGGAGCACATGTTACTGTTGTCAACTTGTGAATAACAGTAAAATGTAGATCAATATTTGTGGGCCAAAGGGCATAAACCTAATGAAGTGCACAGGAACATGCATGGCATGTATGGGGACAACTGAATGGAAAAAAATGGCTCTGAGCACTATGGGACTTAACATCTATGGTCATCAGTCCCCTAGAACTTAGAACTACTTAAACCTAACTAACCTAAGGACAGCACACAACACCCAGCCATCACGAGGCAGAGAAAATCCCTGACCCTGCCGGGAATCGAACCCGGGAACCCGGGCGTGGGAAGCGAGAACGCTACCGCACGACCACGAGATGCGGGCAACTGAATGGACCATAGCAATATCTCCAGGTGGTGTACATTCTTCCAAGAGGGCTGTGTAAATCTTAGTGATTCCCCACACTCCAGGTAACTGGTAACTGCTGCAACCACACTGAATGTCAGAGCCATTGTGGCAGCAATTTCAAATGACTGGCATGTGCAATTGCAAATCTTATTGCAGCAGTTCAAAGTATCCTATGGTGGGAGGTATGATACTGTTCACGACACACTGAAATTTCATAAAAATGGTGCTCAATGGGTGCATTAGAACCTGGCAGATAGCCACAAGCAAATGATGACAAGCTTGGATCACTTAACATGTTACCCTGCAGAAGGGCATGACATTCTGAAAGAAATCATCACTGGTGATGAGTCGTGGGCCTACCACTACTTGTCTGACACCAGGCAGGCCTCTATCGAGTGGGAACATGCTGGTTGGGTACAAAAAAATTCAAAGTGACTCAATCTGCTGTGAAGTGCTTGTGACAGTGCTATAGGATATGCATGGCGTGTCATTAGTGGACCACTATGAATGCTTCAGGCTTCATTAAAGCTTTTGTTAAGCTGTGTCGTGCCCTTCACGATAAACACCCCAACATAAACGCTGATGGTGTCAAACTTCTTCATGACAATGCTCACCCCCATGTTGCTGTTCCTATTTGTGAGAAAACTGGCAATTGGTTGGGAGGTGCTCCAGTATCTTGAACTTGCACTGTTGAATTTTCATCTGTTTGATCCCATGAGGAAATTCCAGGCTGACGACAGATGCAGAAGTGAAATTGGCAGTCCACAGGTGCCTATACTCCAACCAAATGGACTTCTACCAACAGGGCATATTAAAACTGATAAAACGATGGCAATAATGTGTTGAGAATGTTGGTGACTGTGTAAAAAAGTAGGCAAAAGGTGTATGTTCATTTGTGATTTTTTTGTTTTATTACCTATTCAACTTTTTGGTAATAAAATTACTGGGGTCGACAGAAGCGTCCAATCCCACGCATCAGCTTTGACCCGTGACGTAAGGGTGTTGTGGTGTGTGACGTCATGACGGTGCGGAGTTTGGTTTCTGAGTGTGGTGTGTTTGTAGATGTCATTGTGTTGTGGTTTGTTGTGCCCTCTGGTGGTATGTTCAGGGTTTTCGTTTGTGTGGTGTAATGGTCACAGTTTGCTCTTGCTCATTATCCAGAACGGTTTGAGTGTAGGCTATGTTTGTAGTGGAATTTGTTTCAGCGAGTTAACGATTTTGTGTGAAGTTTAATTTAGTGTTGTTCGCTGTACGTCATGTAGTAATTTTAGTAAAATTAATTGGTGGTTGTTTTTGTTCAGGAATGGATCAGACGGATAAAATTAACAGTGTGCGTCTGAGGGATATAATGGGGAACACTCCTTTGGAACTGATAAAGTTTTTGCAGCTTCTCGGTTTAATTACCGAGGTTGTGAAGTTCTCTATTTGTGGTGAGGAAATGGAGTTGGCTAAAGTTCCGGCATCTCAAACCAGGGACGGTTACGTGTGGCGCTGTCGAAAAGATGACATTTGGCATTCCATACGGCATGGTTACTGGGTTACTGGTTCGAGAAGTCTAGGTTGGGCATGCGAGAGATTGTACTGGTGACTTATTATTTTTGTTATACATCCCTACACAGTTTTTGCGCGCATGAGACTGGTGTGAGTGAGAGGAGTGTGCTTGATTGGTTTTCTTTTTGCCGTGAAGTGTGTTCCGAGTTCCTTAAGTACAGGGGTAAGCAGGGGAGGGGGTTCAAGGGGGGGGGGGGCATGGGGTTGTTGTGGAGGTGGATGAGTCGCAGTTTGGGAAAAGGAAGTACGGGAGGGGTAAGTCTGTGGTTGGTGTCCGGGTGTGAGGGGGGGGGGGGCTGTTGTTCCGGGGAGTGGGTGTTCTGAATGTGTTTTTAGGGTTGTGGAAGGGAGGTCTATGGCGGAATTAGTGGGGTTAATTGAGGAGTACATAGAACCGGGGTCCACAGTAGTTTCAGATGCATTTTCTTCATATAGGGGGTTGGGTGAGGGGGGACTCCATCATTTAGTCGTTAACCATAGCTTAGAGTTCAAAAATTATGAGACGGGGGCTTTCACAAATGCAGTAGAGGGGGTGTGGGGGGCTGTTAAGTCAGTTCTTGGGAGGGGGAAGAGGCGCTTTTCCAACCTTCAGTCTCATTTAGATGAGTACTGTTGGCAGAAGAGTGTCCCTGAGGGCTATTGAGTTTTTCGGTTTTTTTTAAGGGCTGTTAGAAAAATTTATAGACCAAAAGTGGTTAGTTAGGGTGGCTTGGGTAGGTGGGTGGGTGGGTGCGGCTCAGGGTGGGGTGGTTGGTTTATTTCATGTTTGTGAAAGGGGGGGGGGGGAGTGTGTTGATTTGTGTTTTAGTTGTGGAGGATCTATTTTGTTGAAGTTTTTGTTGAGTTGTAGTGTGTGACAGATTTTTTTATGTTGCATTTGGTTTTTGTTTATGGGTTTTTATTTTGGGGTGAAGGGGGGGGGTTGGGTTGGTTGGGGGGTGGTGGTTGAGGTGTGGGTGGGTCGGGTCTTTCTTTTAGTTGAGTATTTTTTCATTGGTTTGTGTGTGTGTGTGTGTGTGTGTGTGTGTGTGTGTGTGTGTGTGTGATTGTGGTGGCCAACCTAGTTTGTGGCGCCGGAACTTTTTTGTGGTAAGTTTTTATTTTTTTGTTTTTAGTGTATGTGTTGTGTGTTGGGGTCTAGGGAAGTGTTATATTGAAATGTGTGGCTGTGAATGTTGGTATTGGTATCGGGAGACGTTTTTGAGCTTTTGAGCTACATAGATCAAGGGAAGTGTTTGATCCTAATTTATGGGATTGGGAGCTGCTGTTGAGCTACGAGGGCGGTTCAGAAAGTAACCTCCGATCGGTCACAGTGCGGGTTGTGGGGGGAGTAGCGACGCCATCTGTTCGTTCACGCACTCAACAGGTCAGTCGGCATCAAGCCGTGGTCGAGTGAACGTTGTACCTGCACTAGTTTAGTTTTTGTGGCAGTTTGAAATGTGTGCTGCAATAGAAAACCCCGCCAAATGTGAAGTGCGTGCTGTCATAAGGTTTTTTACAGCCAAAGGATATTCTGCAGCAGCTATTCATCGTGAGCTTTGTGCCATATATGGACCAAGAGTTATGAGTGAAGGAGTTGTCCGTGAATGGGTACGTTTATTTAAAAGTGGACGAGAAAACGTTCATGATGAAGAGAGGAGTGGTAGACCATCATTGGTGACTGACGAACTCGTTCAGACAGTTGATGCAAAAGTTCGTGAAAATCGACGTTTCTCAATGTCGGAGTTGTCTACTGGTTTTCCACAGATTTCTAAGACTCTCTTGTACGGGATAGTGACAGCAAGATTGGGTTACCGTAAGTTCTGTGCACGATGGGTGCCCAAAATTCTTACCGACCACCACAAAACTCAAAGAATGGCCTCTGCATTAGACTTTCTGTCACGTTATGAGGACAAAGGAGAACCATTGTTAAACAGAATCGTGACCGGTGACGAAACCTGGATTAAGTACGTGAACCCTGAGACAAAAGAACAATCAAAGATGTGGGCACATTCAAATTCGCCTACCAAACCAAGAAAAGCCTCGCAAGATTTTTCTGCCAGAAAACTGATGGCAACGGTGTTTTGGGATGCCAAAGGGGTGTTGTTGGTTGAATTCATGGAACGTGGTACGACCATTAATCAAGACGTGTACTGTGAAACAATAAAAAAGTTACGACGGGCTATACAGAACAAACGCCGTGGTATGCTGACTTCCAGTATCGTTTTTTTGCACGATAACGCCCGTCCTCACTCTGCTCGCAGAACAACGGCCCTTCTTGAGTCCTTCAAGTGGGACGTTATCAACCATCCACCTTACAGCCCAGACCTGGCGCCAAGTGATTATAACCTCTTCATGCATTTGAAGAAATGGCTCGGCTCACAGCGGTTTGATGACGACGAAGAGCTCAAAGATGCGGTCACAGGCTGGCTCCAGGCACAAGCGGGTGATTTTTATGCAGAAGGAATTTCAAAGCTTGTGAAGAGATATGATAAGTGCCTCAATCGCTATGGAGACTATGTAGAAAAATAGTGCAAAGATGTAGTTGTAAGATGTATATATTAAAATATTTTTATTTAACTTGGTGTATTTTTTTAAATCAACCGGAGGTTACTTTCTGAACGGCCCTCGTATATAGGACAAGGGAAGTGTCTGATCCCAATTTATGGGATCTGGAGCTGCTGTTGAGCTGTACAGGTCAAGGGAAGTGTTCGATCCCAATGTGTGGCTGTGTGTGATGGTTTTGGTATCAGGAGATGTGTTTGATCTATATAGGCCAAGGCAAGTGTTTGATCCTAATTTATGGGATTGGGAGCTGCTGTTGAGTTATATAGGTTAAGGGAAGTGTCCGATTCCAGATAATATTGTGTTTAGTGGTATTTGCGGAGTTTTGTGATGTCTGTTTTTTTCGTCGTTTTGTGTGGTTTCGTATGGGGGTGGGTGTCTAAATTTGTTTATATTTAGTTTGTCCCCACCCAAAAACCCCACCATTTTCCGCACTTGTCCTGTTTGTGTCATAGGGCTTTTTGTTGGAAGTGCGTGTGTTTGTTTTTCGATGTATTTTTGTGTACATAACGACTTTATATGCACCATATTGGAATCGTGGTTTACGGTCGTTTCCGCCATATTTGTGACGTCATGGGTCAAAGTAGACAGGCGGGATCGGAAGCTTCCGTGTTTCCAATTACTGTGTGTTGCTTTTCAATCTTCCCTCATATTTTGTCTTTTTTCCAAGGATTCCCATTTAAATCCTTAAGCATTTCTGTTTCACTTTCATGTGGGCTATTCCAATCCTATTATGATCCTAGCAGTGTAGGCTTTCTTCTGATTCATCAAATCACAACTGTCACTCTTATTTGACAATGAATCAAAACACTGGAACCATATTCACATATTGTACATAATTTGCTTTACAAGTGCACTCACATGTTGCCAGAATCCTTCCAGCAAATTTAAGTTTTTCATTCGCCATTTCTCATGCTGATCTCAAGTGATTATTTCACCACATATCCCTTCTTTGTATTACTCCTAAATATCCAAACAATGTGACATTCTCCAGACAGTCACTAATAATCTTGTAATCATATTCTATCGAGTTCTTTCTCTTTGTTATATATACCCTCAGTGGCTTTCACCACTGACAAACTGGTCGTGAAACCATATTATGAGCCACTCTGAATGTTACTTGTTCACAGATTAATGAATAAATAGATTTGGAGCTGCACCCAATACTCTATTACTTTCGAAGGATGGGTAGAAGAGAGGGCTGGGTGGCAATTATTAGGACATGACTTGTCACCTTTTCTGAGTAGAGGTGTAAGAATTGACATTTTTAAGGATGAAGGGAAATGGCCACTACTAAATATCAAGTTAATTAGGAAAGTAGTAGGTGTGCTATATTTTTTATCATTGTGTTGGAGAGACCATAAATGTCTTGACTCTGAGTGAGTTACTTTGCTATTGCTTACTTTAACCTCTCTCTACTGAAAGGCAGGAACAATGTGTTCAAATCATTTAAGGAAGTTGTTATCATACCCAGCATTTAGGATGCGGTCTAATATACGGTTTTTTCATCTGCAGCAGTATTGTTTGAATCACAGACGGTAATGAAGAAAGTACTGAAACATCTAGAGAGATAACAGAATCAGAGGAGTATTTTTGCCAATCTTAATTCTAATTAGTTGGGTCTTGAAAACATCTAAAGTGGCTTTACATTTGTTTTGAGAGATACTGATGTAATCATTATCCACCTTCCATGTGGCTAATGTGATTTGTGACCTGTATTTGCTAATTAACCGTATGTATTTGACTTTCTTTGCTTCACAATTTTTCAATTTGTTATAAGAAATCATCACTAAGAGTTTTAATTCTTTGCAGGTGACATGTGAAAAATTTATGTACAAGTGGGAGCTCACGTTTCCTGGCTTTGCTTTATATTTTTATACTTCTTTAGGTCAACAAGTTATAAGGTTATCTGCAAGTAAATTGATAAATAATGTAAATGTATCATCAAGATGAGAATTTGGATTGATCTCTAACAGTGTCTACATAATAATCTATGTTCTTATCACCCAGAAGTCTAATACATTTCACTTTGATGCAATGTGGTAGAGGAACTTCTCTTTTGAATTTACCCTTGTGGTCTCTTAAAAACAGATAGTGAAACATTCAGGCTCAGACCAGTTTCACTAAACATTCATGACTAAAATACCAAGACAGGAAAGTTATTCTAGGTGAATTATCATTAATGCAATAAAGGCCATGTGATCTTTGCATAGGTATTAAGAAAACCATCTTATGTTAATATATAAATCACAAAAATTAATATACCATACCTAAATCATTTTTTACAAATATATTATGATTTTCTCACAGAAATGAGAAAATGCTTCAGTATCAAAATATGGTGTACAGTATAATGATACAATAATAATTTTTACTTTGAGCAGTAACACTGCAGTTGCTCCCAGTGTATTTTCTATACAGTGCTGATTAACACTAGGAATTATACTGCAAATGTGCGCCAGTACTAACGTTTATCAATGCCGCTTCATTATTTTCTTTTTACCTGCAGAAACTTGTAATTAATTCAAAGCCAGGTGGTACATACATTTGTAACTGATCTTCGCTTGCTGGTGTTCATTAGTACATAGCACACTGTACTTTCTCATACCTAAGTGAATATTAAGCTCATCAATTTCATTTTTTAAATAGTTGATTATCCTGTGTAAGAATAATAATAAGCCATCATCAAAACAGGGATACAGATGGAATTTTCCGCAGCAGGAAATTAGTCTGCTCATTTTGACTGTGTAGGCACTGTCATGTTGAGGTCGCGTACTTACAATTTATGCTAGGTTTTATGCAACGGCTAACTGATTATCCAGAGTAAAACTAGACTAAAACATTTTTGGAAAGGAATACGACGGAATGACTGATTATTTCTAAGCTGTATGAAATGTGCACCCACAGAAATGGACGTTACGAAAAGCCGGCCGAATAGTGTTTGACACAACAGTTACGTCGGATATAAGAGAATATTGTTATAATTTTCATAAGCCAATCAACATAAGAACGCCGGAGGCTATTTTTTCAACATATTAAAACTTACGCAATAAATAAAGGTGCAAAAATAACGGAAATAAACATTGTAGAAATGTTATCCCTGTATTTTCTTGGTTAACAGAGACAAGTGTGTTGTATTACTGTTTAGTCAAACAGATGAGTGACTTTTAGGTACAAGGTACCACTAATAAAGAAGGCCTACTTACAATAAATATGAGCGAACTTTCGTATTTTCCGTGCCTGTCTGTGGAAGACTGTCCGCTGAACGCCACAAATGTTCTACATAATCTTCCATTGGTTACAGAGTATTACATTCACAATTCACCGGAAAAAATTAAATAAACAAACATGTTGTTTACATGCACTCCACTGTCGTCGTTTACATTTGGCACCAGTGTTGCCAACATTAAAAAAAAAAACAGTCGCTAGATTCAATATCAAAAGTCGCTAAAACTGATTTTACTAGGGGTGTACTGAAAATTTCGTGCTGTGAATGGTGCAATAAGCCAGTGGAGGGATGTAATAAAATATTAATAAAAATTGTCTCATACGTAATTGCTATATTGTCTTAATTAAATGACGCATCGCTTGCAACAACATACATACAAAATACGCTAACATTTAATTAAACATGTTATCATAATTGACGCAATACATAAATTGTTGTTTCAATCACAGTAGTCAAATATACTAGAAATATACAACTATATTTGTAACAAAAGAAAGCAAGAACTCAAATTAGGTTACAAAATATATACATACCGGTATGTGAGCTATTCATCGTCGTCACTCAGAAGATCGAGTAACTCTTCTGTTTCATGCTCTGACAGAACTGTAGTTGATGTAGAGGGTTGAACGTCGCTCAAAAGATGATGTTGTAGTTCGACTGGTTTTGTCGCAAAAGAGTAACTTTCGTTCATTCCAATAAGCTTCAATACGTCTGACGGTATGTCAAAAGATGCACAATCTTTATTTTGTTTCTTCAGCTGGTCTCTCAACATGATCAAAGCATTAATTGTCTTTAACGATAATCTGTTACGTTGTTTAGTTTTCATAATGTTCATAGAACTGAATATTCTTTCCACTTCTGCATTTGAATGCGGTAGGCATAGAACAGTCATTGCTAGCTGTGAAATCAAAGAAAAAGGATTCTCCCCTGGGACATTTTTATACTGCAAAACCTCACTCCAAAATCGAACAGTGTTAGTAGTGTTCTTCCACCTAATGAAGTTGATATTATGCCATTCTTGCAGCATACCGTCTATGAAATCGCCACTAAAACCCAATTCTTTGGCTACATCCGCTACAGCATTGTTTTTGTTCAATTTTAGTGTTTCTTCAACATTCTGCATTGACATTTTTTTCAGGGTTGTAACGTTACTTGGCAGTCTTTGTTGAATTTCTTTTATGAGTTTCAGACTAAACTGAATGCATATCTTCTTCAAATAAACTTTATTTTCTTCAGACAAACCTGACTTGCACAATTTCTGTTCAAACATAAAGCCGTGGTTCGGATTTGCGTACATACATTCCCTTGGAACTGGTGTTGTCAACAAATCAACAGTTGGAAAAACTATGTTTTGTCTGAGTGGCTGCATGAGAAATACGAGTGTATCTAGTAATTTAGTGGGATCATTGTCTTCTCCTTCAAAAGCTTTTATTGCTATTTGTACGTCTTTTAAAGCAAGTTTAAGGAAAAGCATGTAAAGATGATTTGAGTCGTCACAATACATCTTGTACAAAAGATCGGTTGTGTAACAATTGTCTTGAACCATGGCAAGTGAAAAAGTAGCTTTAGTTCTTCCCACTGCTCCAGAATTCTTCGTATTGCTGGTTCAATTGAAAGCCAACGTGTTGCACAGACCTTCAAAATTTTTAGTGGCTGTTTTCCACACTTTATTGTCTCATAAACCTTTTTATATTCCTCTTGTCTTTTGGGTGAAATGGAGAACCAATTGTAGGTTTCCCATACAAGAAACTCTATGTTTCTAGGTATGGTATTCACTGAGGCGTGCGAAACTACTAGCTGAAGAGAGTGACAAATGCAACGGATCACTACCAAATGCTTCAAACCATATTCTCTCTTGTGTTGTTCGAAAAGCCCGTTGTTTATTCCAACAATTGGAGAAGCATCATCTGTGCTAATTCCTACCATATTAGCGATTGGAAGTTTGAGATCTTTCAAAGAATTCACAAGAACAGCAGCCAAATTTCGTGCATCTGCAGTTTCTACTACAGCGAGTTTGAGGAATGCTGATCTAATGGTTTGGTTGTTTACACTATAGTACTGTATAATGATACCTAGCATTTTAGACATTGATACATCTGTGGATTCATCTATTAGTATACTGTATTTTTGGTTACCTATAGCTTCAACCAATGATTGTGTAAAATATGGAGCCAAAACTTCAGTTATAATGTTAGTGCACTTTGTACGATGTAATTGCTTGTTTTTAGCGCCCTCTTCACCGGAAAACACCTTCTTGCACAGTATTCCTAAATGATCTACAGCTAAAATACAACAATGTTCAGCAATAAATAAAGAAAGGGCGCCTTCCACTCTGCTTGTTATTCTAACTGTAGTTTTCGGAAAAATTTTCACAGGTAAGGTGGTTTGTGTTTTTTTTTTTAAAATCAGTTTTTTGTTTATGCTTAATACTTTGCGAATGCTTTCTAAAATCACACAATTTAGCATAAAACTCTCTTGCACATATTTGACATCTTGCCTTGGAAAAGTCTCCAACGACTGGTTTCAGCCACCCATTGAATTCAGGTTCTGCTTCCCATGCATCCCGATATTTTTGAGTGTAGTGCTTCTTCTTCTGCAGTGAATTCATTATGTAAGCCACCACAACATAAGTTTCACCAATTTATAATCACTGAAAATACATTAAAACTCAGGCGAACCAGAGGTCATGAAACGATCTACTCACTCGGTAACTCGATATCAGTCCTATCGTTCATTGTTTAAAACGTAATAATGTCTGAGATACCACCACCGAATTGTTTTTGCGTTACCACTGTGCATGTGGTAATAATTTGACTTTGAGTTAACATTTCGAAAAATTAGAGGTTGCTGGACAGAAATGTATTTTATTATACTTAATATTAAGTATGTTTTTTGTCAATTCCAAAAATAAAGGGAGTTCAAAAGTTGAAGAATTAGAGATCGATACGCTATCAACGATAACAGGCTAGTGGGTAATGAATAATGAATTGTTCTATAGTTAAGGTTGTCTTACTCTGTAGGCAATTCCCACATTAAGTTTTACTAAATGCTGAACATTGCTACATCATCTGCTAAGAACTTAATTTAAGTTAGTAAATCTAGAACAAAGTCAGTGGAGTACCCATTCTATAGTTAAAATCTTAGTTTTGTTAATGAAAATACTGGCCCAAAATAGTTTTGTTTTGTACTTCAAAAGTTGTCAGTACTCCAAAAGTCGCCAGATAAGTCGCTAAATATTTTTTTCGCTAAAAAGTTTTTTTGTTCTTTTTGTTTTTTGGTTGCTAAGACGAAGGCAAAAGTCGCTATTTCCAGCTAAATTGGCAACACTGTCTGGCACACAAATACTTGTTTGTCCAAAGATTTCACATGTAGTCTACCACCTCTGACCTAGCAACGTACGAAGAATTTGTGTTTACATTGCTCGGTATTTTTTTGCTTTGCGAAATAAGTTTCTAACTTCTAAAGCCAGCTGCCTTACACAATGGTGCTTTTTGTGATGTTTCACACCCATCAGCAAACATTGATATAATAGACAGTGGATAGTACGGTGAAGGCCGCCATTCAAAATTATGGCGAACAACGACGAATTCGCAACACAGGAGCCATGATACGCAGATTTAAGTGAGGCTGTGCCTCTGATTAACCAGAATGAAGACAACAAATCACAAGATCTTGAACAAGGATGACTACCCCATAGATAGTAAAATGAAATGCAAACGTTTATCTGTTGAAACAGCTGAAAATAAAGATAAGCAGCAGGCAGAAACAAAGAAACTACCGAATTAAACGGACGAAGAGACTCCACAGGTATTGCATTACAATGACTTGGAACACTCAGTGGAACCAGATATCAGTTATACAGGGTGATTCAAAAAGAATACCACAACTTTAAAAATGTGTATTTAATGAAAGAAACATAATATAACCTTCTGTTATACATCATTACAAAGAGTATTTAAAAAGGTTTTTTTCACTCAAAAACAAGTTCAGAGATGTTCAATATGGCCCCCTCCAGACACTCAGCAATATCAACCCGATACTCCAACTCGTTCCACACTCTCTGTAGCATATCAGGCGTAACAGTTTGGATAGCTGCTGTTATTTCTCGTTTCAAATCATCAATGGTGGCTGGGAGAGGTGGCCGAAACACCATATCCTTAACATACCCCCATAAGAAAAAATCGCAGGGGGTAAGATCAAGGCTTCTTGGAGGCCAGTGATGAAGTGCTCTGTCACGGGCTTCCTGGCGGCCGATCCATCGCCTCGGGTAGTTGACGTTCAGGTTTCATAACTAACCTTTTTCGTAGGACTCTCCATACAGTTGATTGTGGAATTTGCAGCTCTCTGCTAGCTCTGCGAGTCGATTTTCCTGGGCTGCGAACAAATGTCTGCTGGATGCGTGCTACATTTTCATCACTCGTTCTCGGCTGTCCAGAACTTTTCCCTTTGCACAAACACCCATTCTCTGTAAACTGTTTATACCAACGTTTAATACACCACCTATCAGGAGGTTTAACACCATACTTCGTTCGAAATGCACGCTGAACAACTGTCGTCGATTCACTTCTGCCCTACTCAATAACACAAAAAGCTTTCTGCTGAGCGGTCGCCATCTTAGCATCAACTGACGCTGACGCCTAGTCAACAGCGCCTCAAGCGAACAAATGTACAACTAAATGAAACTTTATAGCTCCCTTAATTCGCCGACAGGTAGTGCTTAGCTCTGCCTTTTGTCGTTGCAGAGTTTTAAATTCCTAAAGTTGTGGTATTCTTTTTGAATCACCCTGTATTGTTTTGCCTAATGAAAAGTCTTGCAAAACCGATGGAAAAACAACCTCTGTACATCCTGTGTTCAATATTGCTTATTCAGTTAGAACGACAGACGTAGAATCTGTCACTACGTTTGTATGCGACACATATTCAGAAAGACGAAAACCGAATTTCGCTAACCGTTTTTCGCTGTCGTGTTTACATGTTGAGGTCTGAAGCGGATTTGCTAGCTCGGTTCAATATCGCGCCTGGAAAACAGGTGTTACAGTTTATGATTTAGTCAGCATAATTGCTATTTATCTTCAATTAGATGATGCGTAAATAGCCTTAGTTTACCATTTCTACTCAACCTTCACTGTACAGAAAGCCACTCCGTGCATATTAACCGAAATTTTTTAGAAACAAGACGAAACCTGACAGCCCAAACGCGTTTCAGAACCGGTTGTAATTACATGGGAGCGAAAATCGATTGGGGAACTGGAAACCCGGCAATCAGAAGCGGAGGTCCAGAATAGAAGGAAAGGCCGGAAATGTTGGCAACATGCACCCGATGGCATTGGGAAAAATTGTTTTTCAATCAAAACCAGATTTCCCAAGGAACATGACAAATATCAGATCTGTAGTGCGAAACAGAATGAGAATAGATCTAAATTTTACACATGCTGCCAACAGCTTAGCAGAATCGTCTCCCTGTTTCATATTAAACAGTTATTAGCCCACATTCCAGTCCACAGATTAACCCAACGCACTGTAATCCGTAATGTTGATCTGAACATTAAGGATGAAGAATTATCCAACGCCATAGAATCACCAACAAAAGTTCTGAGTATCAGAAGAATGACTAAGCTTGTTTTAAATCGCAATTCTTTGACATCTGTCTCATATTGTCATCTGTCTCATACAAAACCTGTGTTTTGACTATTGATTCCCAAAACTTGCAGGCATATGTAAGTGCGTATGGTATGAGGTGTCAAGTCCGACCATATGTACCAACAGTCAGACACAGTTTCAAAAACCATATTAGTAGTCAATGTTTTTCTCAGAAATGTCGAAAAAATTTTGGTAATAATCAGTCAGGAACTGAGTGCTCAAATCCAAATCCCACACGTATTCACTGCAAAGGGAATCATAAGAACTGTCCAGAATATGAGAAGCAGAGAAAGTAAAGAAAACTTCTGCCGAGCTCGACATTCCATACACTGAAGCTAAGAATTTAGTAATTTGCAGGCCTTACACAGAAATTGCGATGGCTCAGTCGCCGAGAGAAATGGGCAAGCTTACCACAATTTTCCTAACACACAACACAGGTACGCAACATACAGGCAGCCTTGGAAACAAACAAACTGTCCAGTAATTTCTGCTGTACCACGATTCCCAATCGTTCATCGTCAAAGTAGACTGTCATTGGGACAGACAGCAGCAAATCCATATTGCCCACAGTATTATAAATTTCCTAATCAGAAGGAAATAAACAGAATCAGTATTTCTTCTTCAGATGGGCCAAGCAAAACACAAATTATTGAAGAACTTGTAAACCTTGTTGCTAGACTTATAAGACAACCCTAATCACCAAGCATGGAATCGATAGACTCATTAGGTATACAACAGGCAATTGCTAAAATTTTATCTTAGAAGAAATACATTTAATGAAAATTTTACAGTGGAGCACCTACTCAGCAATCTCAAGCAAGGATACTTTAGAGTATGAACTTTTTTGTCAAAAACATCAATATCATAGCGATAAGTGAAATGTTGTTCAAACCAGACTCAAATATTAAATTTAAAGGGTATCATGTTCTCCGCTAAGATAGAAACGATGGAAAATGAGGCATAGCTCTGTTGATAAGATCTTCCGTGTCTTTTGCTGAATGGTATACAGATTTTACCAATACATGTAATTTGCAAGCAGTAATAGCAAAAGTACATACATCATCACAATTTTTAACTATAATCTAAATGTATTGGGTGCTAAGATCGACAATAACAATAGTAGAATGGTACTCATTAATTAACCATTTAAATCCACCATTTTTAATATGCAGAGACTTCAATGCTCATAACTCTTCATGGGGCTGTGAAATCAATGACATCTACATCTACATCTACATTTATACTCCGCAAGCCACCCAACGGTGTGTGGCGGAGAGCGCTTTACGTGCCACTGTCATTACCTCCCTTTTCTGTTCCAGTCGCGTATGGTTCACGGGAAGAACGACTGTCTGAAAGCCTCCGTGCGCGCTCGAATCTCTCTAATTTTACATTCGTGATCTCCTCGGGAGGTATAAGTAGGGGGAAGCAATATATTCGATACCTCATCCAGAAACGCACCCTCTCGAAACTTGGCGAGCAAGCTACACCGCGATACAGAGCGCCTCTCTTGCAGAGTCTGCCACTTGAGTTTGCTAAACATTTCCGTAACGCTATCACGGTTACCAAATAACCCTGTGACGAAACGCGCCGCTCCTCTTTGGATCTTCTGTATCTCCTCCGTCAACCCTATCTGATATGGATCCCTTACTGATGAGCAATACTCAAGTACAGGTCGAACGAGTGTTTTGTAAGCCACCTCCTTTGTTGATGGACTACATTTTCTAAGGACTCTCCCAATGAATCTCAACCTGGTACCCGCTTTACCAACAATTAATTTTATATGATCATTCCACTTCAAATTGTTCTGTACGCATACTCCCAGATATTTTACAGAAGTAACTGCTACCAGTGTTGGTCTGCTATCATATAATCATACAATAAAGGATCCTTCTTTCTATGTATCCGCAATACATTACATTTGTCTATGTTAAGGGTCAGTTGCCGCTCCCTGCACCAAGTGCCTATCCGCTGCAGATCTTCCTGCATTACGCTGCAGTTTTCTAATGGTGAAACTTCTCTGTATACTAGAGCATCATCCGCGAAAAGCCGCATGGAACTTCCGACACTATCTACTAGGTCATTTATATATACAGGGCTATTACAAATGATTGAAGCGATTTCATAAATTCACTGTAGCTCCATTCATTGACATATGGTCACGACACACTACAGATACGTAGAAAAACTAATAAAGTTTTGTTCGGCTGAAGCCGCACTTCAGGTTTCTGCCGCCAGAGCGCTCGAGAGCGCAGTGAGACAAAATGGCGACAGGAGCCGAGAAAGCGTATGTCGTGCTTGAAATGCACTCACATCAGTCAGTCATAACAGTGCAACGATACTTCAGGACGAAGTTCAACAAAGATCCACCAACTGCTAACTCCATTCGGCGATGATATGCGCAGTTTAAAGCTTCTGGATGCCTCTGTAAGGGGAAATCAACAGGCTCTTACTTTGTTTATCAGGCGACAGTGCGGAACTGTATCGAACGTCTTCCGGAAGTCAGGGAAAATAGCATCTACCTGGGAGCCTGTATCTAATATTTTCTGGGTCTCATGAACAAATAAAGCGAGTTGGGTCTCACACGATCACTGTTTCCGGAATCCATGTTGATTCCTACAGAGTAGATTCTGGGTTTCCAAAAACGACATGATACGCGAGCAAAAAACATGTTCTAAAATTCTACAACAGATCGACGTCAGAGATATAGGTCTATAGTTTTGCGCATCTGCTCAACGACCCTTCTTGAAGACTGGGACTGCCTGTGCTCTTTTCCAATCATTTGGAACCTTCCGTTCCTCTAGAGACTTGCGGTACACGGCTGTTAGAAGGGGGGCAAGTTCTTTCGCGTTCTCTGTGTAGAATCGAATTGGTATCCCGTCAGGTCCAGTGGACTTTCCTCTGTTGAGTGATTCCAGTTGCTTTTCTATTCCTTGGACACTTATTTCGATGTCAGCCATTTTTCCGTTTGTGCGAGGATTTAGAGAAGGAACTGCAGTGCGGTCTTCCTCTGTGAAACAGCTTTGGAAAATGGTGTTTAGTATTTCAGCTTTACGCGTGCCATCCTCTGTTTCAATGCCATCATCATCCCGGAGTGTCTGGATATGCTGTTTCGAGCCACTTACTGATTTAACGTAAGACCAGAACTTCCTAGTATTTTCTGTCAAGTCGGTACATAAAATTTTACTTTCGAGTTCACTGAACGCTTCACGCATAGCCCTCCTTACGCTAACTTTGACATCGTTTAGCTTCTGTTTGTCTTTGAGGTTTTGGCTGCGTTTAAACTTGGAGTGAAGCTCTCTTTGCTTTCGCAGTAGTTTCCTAACTTTGTTGTTGAACCACGGTGGATTTTTCCCGTCCCTCACAGTTTTACTCGGCACGTACCTGTCTAAAACGCATTTTACGATTGCCTTGAACTTTTTCCATGAACACTCAACATTGTCAGTGTCGGAACAGAAATTTTCGTTTTGATCTGTTAGGTAGTCTGAAATCTGCCTTCTATTACTCTTACTGAACATATAAACCTTCCTCCCTTTTTTTATATTCCTATTAACTTCCATATTCAGGGATGCTGCAACGGCCTTATAATCACTGATTCCCTGTTCTGCACTTACAGAGTCGAAAAGTTCGGGTCTGTTTGTTATCAGTAGGTCCAAGATGTTATCTTCAGATAAGTCATTATTGAAGCAATGAATGAATTTAATTTGCTTATATTAAATGATGGGTCTCTGACACTGCTTCCTACACTCTGGTGAAATTCGGCTGTTGATTCATATATTTGTTCAGCATCGCTAGCAGACACATTCGAGTGGAAAGCTGACTCATATCCAATAAGTTCCAGTCACTTTCCAATTGAAATATCGATATATAATTCCACAATTAATGTTACCTATGAACCAGAATTGAAATGGAATGTAAGGAAAGAAAACTGGACTTGATAACAAAGACTTTTAGACATAAAATATAAGACATTTGATCTCTCAGAAGAATGCCCTACTATGTACAGTAAATTTATAAATATGGTCAATGCAGTAGCGCCAATGCTGAGTGTTCATGTGTAGATGCTCAATGTAAGTTAGCATATACACTGTAAAATTGCAACAGCATGTGGAAAAATTTTTGCAACTGTAAGAAAGAGGATGCCAAAGCTAAACGTTTCCTTAAACCCCAAAGTAAATCTATCTGCAAAAAAATACTGTAAAGGATTGCAAGAAATACCCCTGTTTCACAGATCTGGGCAATGATAAGAAGAATCAACAGTAAACCTCTAATGCCAAAATCTGTAAGACTTCACAGATATCATTGCACCTCCATCAGCAGAAAGAAACGAGCGTTCACAAAGAGGCACAGTTCTAGCGAATTATTAACAAAACGTTTTACAATCCAAGAATTAGAAACAGTAATTAAGTGTCCTACATCCACGGCACTGGGAAATTTTCAAATACATTACTCTATGATATACATGTGACGTCTCTGGCGCAGAGTGCCCTATCTTTGACTCTTATTTTTTAAACTGCTTTTGTTCTATGTCCTTTCTCGGCATACAACTTATGTTCTGCCATGTTTCTTCTTTCTGTTTCAGTGTTTAATAAATGCATATACAATACATAGTGTGTGTTATTACCAACCAACCATATGTGATAACCACAGTGGTGACCCCGACATCATCGTCATGCAATCGTGAGTTATTTTCTGCTTGTGCCAGCCCACATTGTTCTCGCCACAATGGATCTACCAGTGTCTTTCTGTGCTAGTGCCACACACCCTATTAACTTCATTTGCGACCACGAGTGGACAAGTGTACCTAATGCACATTTGGTTAAAAGTGAACAATTATTTATGCCTGGCCACGCCAGCAGGCAGCTAACCTTAACAGGTTCGACATGGCCAATGTCTAGTGCAGCAGCACTAGACATGGCTAATGTCTAGTGCAGCAGCACAACAATGGCCACTACATGGACAGTGTACACCTAATGACATCGTCAACAATCTTCCAGTTAAAGGCATTGTGGTTCACTCCTAATCTACACAGTTACTTTCGGGTTGGTGCGACGTGCATCCAAAGTTCCAGAACTGTGATTCGAACATTTCTATGCACGAGGTAGCAAATTCGTATATGCCTAGTGTGACGCCGGTCGCCTCTACTGTGCCGATTTCTGTGACCGTTGCACTGTGGTTGCACCACAACTGCCTTCCACCCATTTTCGTAATGGCACCAGCCGGTCTGTCCACGCCAGTTCTGGGTCAGCCCCCCTGTGGCTGTGACCACATTCCAGCCACTGTTGCAACAGCACTGGCCATCACACCTGCACTGTGCTCTTATTTGGGCATGCAGTTTTGACACACCATGCCGACTTTTGCACCGGCACCCTCCACACTGTGTGTTGCATGCGACCGCCCCCCATGCAAACCTCGGGCAACGCACCCTGCTCGCTTGGATCTCCGCCTGCCTCAATATGTGTTACCCGACAGGTTTCCCAAGTTACCTGCTTTGCAAAAAGGTAACCCTAGGACTTGGTTCGCATTAGTGGATCACCTACTGGACATCCACGGCATTTTGGACGACGATGGACGTTTGTCTGCCTGGTGAGTCACCTCCCAACTCATCTGGACCTCATCAGTGATCTGCTTCTCTCACTGCCCGCCTCACACCAGTATTCAACAGCGAAAGAACTGCTCATGAAGCGCCTTTCTCGCTCTCCGTTGGAGGGTATCCACCACATTATTCATGACAAGCATCTCAACAACTGCACTCCTTCACAGCTTTGGTGGCACCTACGTGCATTAATTGATGATCAAGCATTACCTGATGCTGCACTTTGGACATTGTGGATGGTCAAAATGCCTTTGGATCTACAACTCCACCTGCGTCTCAAGTCACCTAGACCTGAGGTACGTTTATACACGGCATATCGAGCTTACGCTATCATTAATCACCGACTCTGCCTGTCATGGACGACATTTTCATGACCCTCAGTTGGCACACCTCCACCTTCGGTTCCGCACCCTGCCAGCAGAGGCCAGTGCGCTCGCCTCAACACCTCAGCTGCCAATCAGGAGCTGCCAACTAGCGGCCTACAGGAGGTACTACTGCCTGTGGCCTCCCGACAGCCGCCGACCTCTTCTGAGCACCAGGCCGATTGGCTACCAGCCCCGAAGCGGACAACTGCGGCGCCCTCCCACTCCACACCGCCTAGCCTACCAGCCTACTGGCTATGCTGGTACCACGCTACTTAAAAGAGACACTTCCCGCAACTGCCACACTCCTTGCGCCTACCCAAACGATTCCAATGGGCACGTTAGGCACCATGTCCGGCCACATACCTCCACGGTGGCTACCGTAAGATGCTGCACCACTTGCTTCAGTGATGCGACACCTCTATACAACAGACATGTCATCGGGCACTCGCTTTCTCGTCGACACTTGCGCTGATGTTAGCGTTGTCCTGGCCAAGCATGCCGGCGACACACTTTCACCTGCTAACCTCACCTTGATCGCCACCAATCAATCTCCTATTGCGGTCCATGGCTCCATCAAAATGTTGCTTCGCCTGTCACTGGTCCACCTTAGACATTCCACATTGCCGAGGTGGATGAACCTGTGATTGAGTTGGATTTTCTACACCATTACGAACTTTCACCAGGCCTGCAGGCCGCCATGTTACGCCATGTGTCTGGCTCTACTGTTTTGTGCTCAAACGAGTTCAGCACGACTTTGCTCTTTGCTCTTTGGCTACGCTTTCCACATGTGCATCCCTGCTTGAGCACATTACTACACGGCTCTCTGACCTGACGGATGTGCGCTCACAAATCGACGAACTCTGCATCCAGAATGATGTGTTACACATCTGCATTGCCTGTACTTGTGCTGAATTGTCACACGCATGACATACGATATGTTGCCTATCTGCAGAACCACAACGAGGTGACCCAACACATGCCGCTACTGCGCCTTCTTCCCAGTCTGCTCCTGTGTCAAGCATTCCCCCACCCGCTGTTATTTTCTCACTGCTGCAGGAGAATCTACAAGATGCGTCTCCATGCTCCACTCCTGTACCGCATCTTCCATTGCCGAGTTCAGCTGATGCATCGCCTATGCTACCCCGGTTCAGCAAGGTCAGCAAGGTCTGTGGACCTCTTCCTGACCCCTCTTGCCAACCTCCCATTGTATCAGCCATCAGTAACGGCACTTGTCATAGGATTCACACCTGTACATTATAAGGCCAAGTGCCTTAATGCTTCTAAACTGCTGCGTGCCGGGGAAATCATTCAGAATCTGTTAGCTTCAGGCATGCTCCAGTCCTCTGTTAACAACTGGTCTTCACCTATTCACCTTGTTCCTGAAGAGGATGGCACCTTATGCATGTGCGGGGACTACAGGTCCCCAAACCATTATTGATAACTACCCAGTTCCTCATATCCAGGATTTCATGCAATTCTTACATAGTTCTAAGTTTTTCTCTGTTTTAGATTGTTCCAAGGTGTACCATCAAATCCCTATGCATCCAACAGATATTCCTAAGATGGCTATCATCACACCCTTCGGCCTATTTGAATACAGTTACATGCCTTATAGACTGAAAAATGCTGCACAGACGTGGCAGCAGTTCATTGATTCCATTTTGCTACCTCTGCCATTTGATTATGATTACTTAGATGATATATTTATCTTTTCCTCCTCTGCTGAGGAGCATCAAGTTCATCTCGATGCGGGCCATTCAGCCCTTGCTGCAACGGTGTGGTGATCAACCATGATAAATCTCAACTGTGATCCACATCAGTTGCCTTCCTAGGCCATAATGTCTGTGCCAATGGCCTCTGACAGACGCGTTCTCGTGTCGAAACCATACTTGATCTTCCTCTTCCTAAGGATTATGCTCAGCTCCATCGTTTTCTGGGTATGGCCAACTTTTACTGCCGACATATTCCTCAAGATGTCTCTTCGAAATGGCCCTCACTGACGCCCTCTCCAGTATAAAATGGAGGTTAGACTGGACAAAACCCATGCTAGACATCTTTGGTAACCTTAAAACTGCCCTTGCCAAAGCCATTACACTCGCCGACTCTGGCCCTGAGGCCCATGTTTCGATCACCACTGATGCCAGTGACTTAGCTGTGGACACTGTTTTACGACAGCACACCCGTGACTCAACCCAACCGCTCCGCTTCTTTTCCAAGAAACTGACTAAGAGCCAGTGTAAGTGTTCGGCTTTCGACCGTGAGCTTATTGCTATGTACAAGTTAATTAAACATTTCCGTAGTGACCTCAAGGGGCGAATTTTCACTATCTACAGATCGGAAGCCACTCGTGGACACTCTTCATAACCTGGTTAAAGACCTTCCGCCAAGGCGTTTTTGCCATATGGACTACATCTATCAGCACTCTTCCAACATGTGCTATACCCGCGGTGTGGAGAATGTTGTGGCAGACTATCTTTATTGCATCTGCGTGCTAGTTGCACTGCTGAATCTTGAAGAGCTCGCCCAACTTCAGGCCGAAGACGACGATATACAGCAAATAATATCAGACAAAGAGTCATCTCTCTCTGTCCACCTCCATATCCTACACGGGTCGACGATCCCTGTCCTTTGCAACATCTTTATGGGCACTCCCCGCTCCCTGCTTCCTACCGCCCTTCGTCAAGGTGTCTTTACTGCTTTGCACGGCTTGGACCACCCTGGAACGCGAACAACGACGCGGCTGGTTACTGAGCGCTTTGTCTGGCCAAGTGTGAAGCACAACTGCCGCACTTGGATCCACATGTGCATCCTGTGCCAGTGCAGTAATGTTTGCAGGCACACTCAACCTCCATTGGGCAAGTTTGACATTTCAAAGGGACGCCTTCGGCACGTCCACTTCGACGTCGGTGGCCCCCTCCCCCTCTTCCAAGAGTTACAGATATGTGTTATCGATCATCGATAAGCTGACCCGCTGGGTGAAGGCAGTCCCTGTTATTGACATTACAGCTGAGACCATTGCTCGGTCTTTCGCCTTGGTGTGGGTTGCACATTTCAGCTGTCCCTGTCTCTCACAACCGATCAGGGACGACAGTTCGAGTCCGTCCTCTATGCACAACTATGCAAACTCTGCGGTGTTGCCAAATCCCACACCAAGGCTTACCATCTACAGGTGAACGGCCTGGTCGAACGGTGACACCGCACTCTCAAGGCTGTGCTTATGTGCCACGGTGGCTTATGGTCTGAGGCCCTCCCTTGGGTCCTACTGGGTATTCTCTCGGCCCATATAGAAGACTTGTGTGCATTGCTCGCCGAGATTCTGTACTGCGAACCCCTCCTCCTTCCTGCAGAATTCATGGAGCATTCACCGTCAGCTGATACTGTAAATCTTCCTGCTCTGGTTGTTTGGGTTCGTGCACACGTCGCATGCCTCCGCACCCCCCTTCCACTCCCTCACTCCACCCCGGCTGTGAATTTGTGATATTTGCGATGACACCGTGCGAGCGGCCTTGCAGCCGCCTTATTCGGGCCCTCACCACGTGTTACGTTGGGGTACGATCACGTTTGTAATCCACATACCTAGACGACCATAGACTGTGTCTGTTAATCTCCTGAAACCAGTGTGGTCACTCACCGACCTACATCCCGCCACAGCTGCTCTGCCTCCCGCCACTGACGACCTGCCTTTGACCGATGTCTCACCGCCTGCACAACCTTTGGACGCACGGGACTCTTGCAGTGGAGTTTCTGACGCTCATACTTCTCGCGCCGGCCGCCGCCTACAACTACCGAAGATTATGAATTCGAGTGATGAAGCTTCCCTCCACCGTACTCCGCACTACCGGGGGGGGGGGGGGGGGGTCTCTGGCGCAGAGCGTCCTATCTTTGACTCATATTTCTTTGAACTGCTTTTGTTCTATGTCCCCTCTCGGCGCGCAACTTGTGTTCTGTCATGTTTGTTTTTTCTGTCTCAGTCTTTAATAAATGTCTATACGATACATAGTGTGTGTTATTACCGACCAACCATACGTGATAACCACATACAGCTTACCGACTGCCCGCATCTCGTGGTCGTGCGGTAGCGTTCTCGCTTCCCACGCCCGGGTTCCCGGGTTCGATTCCCGGCGGGGTCAGGGATTTTCTCTGCCTCGTGATGGCTGGGTGTTGTGTGCTGTCCTTAGGTTAGTTAGGTTTAAGTAGTTCTAAGTTCTAGGGGACTGATGACCATAGATGTTAAGTCCCATAGTGCTCAGAGCCATTTATTGCTTACCGACAGCAGCAAAAAAACATACTGTTACAGATTTTAATGCACTATGGGCAGAAACCGAAGTTCTTCAAGAAAGGACCACACAAATTATTTTACCAACACTAAAGGCCAGTAAAGATCCTTCAACGGCGGATTTATATCGTCCAATTGAACTGTCATCATGCTTAGCAAAGACTTTCGAACGCCATCTCAAGTTAAGTTTCGAGTGCTGGTTAGAACATAATGCAATTTTTCCATTGTCACAGTAAGGCTTTTGGAAAGAAAGCAGCGCTATTGACCACATAAATATCCTCAAGATTGGACCTTGAAAAAGCATCCGACGATAAAGATTATCTTAAGGCTTTATTCTTTGACATATCAGGAACATGTAACTCTGTTGACGTTTTCTTACTCTTTCGGAATTTAGACCACTTAGGTGTCCCACACATTTGTTTTCATTTTCCTCAAACTTATTAACATCTTAGAACTGTTTGCATTAGAAAGCAAGACAACAGTTTATATGGACCCTTCTCAACCTCAAGGTGCTGCTCTAAGTCCCCTTTTATATACCTTATTTATAGCAAATTTGGAAAACATATTTGGCCCCACTATTCATGTGCTACAATATGCACTTGATGTCTGCATCCATACAGCATTCATCAGCATGGAATTGTGTTGCTCGTGAATGAATAATGCCATTGATCTACTATCTAAATGGTGCTGAGGAATAGTCTCAATTTGTCACAATCAAAATCTTTTGTAGTTTTCTTACATGAAAACACCTAAAATACTCAGTGGGGAGCAATAAAGTTGTCACCAACTAATGCCCTTGCGATGGTGCTTAATGGTTACTGCTAAGTAGTTGCCCTTCCAAACAACAGAATTTACAAGCAAACCAGTTGTGTTCTTACTTGCGGTTACCTGTACTTTAGGTACTGGGACTATGCATAGCTCTCTTTAAAAAGAATAGCTCGGTGTAGTCATAGGGTCCAGCCGCGCATGTCTGCTTTCATGGACTGCAGCTAATATGCTGGAAATAATAACCTGTAGCTGTGATCCTGAAGTCAAATAGCCTGTGCATTTGCTAGAACTGCGAATTAATAAAATACACAGAAATATAAAATAAAAGATAAATTACCAATTTATTAAAAAAGGGTTCAATTATAACGTCTGTAATTAATGTAGATGACAGAGAATTATGTTGAATATCGTTCATTCAAGAAATCTCAAATAAATGGGAAGTGGACCTACGATATTCAATTAAAATACTGGGTGGCCCAAAAAGGATGGTCGGATTTGAACTGCGTAGTACCATTGAAAGGTGAGGAGGGGGGACCACTGCCGGCCGTCTGCAAGTCGGCCATTACACCCAGTTTGCCACGAGATGGCGCAGTGGACGGTCGAGCATCGTGTTTTTGCTGTGGAACAGTTTTTCAGAAATGATGAATCGTTTATTATTGTGCAACGATTGTTTCGACAACGTTTTGGTGTAGCGCGTGATGGACCCATTCCAGATCGCAGATCCATATCACGTTGGGTGACTGCATTCCGGACAACAGGGTCTGTCAAAAGTGGTAAATCTACAGGGCGTACACGTACGGCAGTTACTCCACAGAACATTGATGATGTTAGAGCGTCAGTGCTGCAAAGCCCGCGTCGTTCCACTAGGCGTCGTGCTCAAACTTTAGGCCTCAGCCGTAGTTCGTTGCAGCGTATTTTAAGCCGTGAGTTACAGTTTCACCCATACAAAATTATGATCACGCAAAAGCTGTATGATCGTGATTTTGAGCAGCGAAGACGATTTTGTGAATCAATGCTTGACATTTTGTACTCTAATAATGATGTTGTGCTTCTTATGTCAGATGAAGCCCATTTCCATTTAGACGGCTATGTCAATAAACAAAACTGCCGGTATTGGGCAGCAGATAATCCCAGAGAATTGCACCAAAAGCCTCTTCATAGTGCTAAGGTAACAGTCTGGTGTGGAATTTCAAGATTGGGGATTGTTGGTCCTTATTTTTTTGAGGAGAACAACGCTACAGTCACAGTGAACTCGAAACGTTACGTTAACATGCTACGTAGCTTTTTGGTGCCGAAACTGCGAGAGTTACATGTAAATCGAGATCGAATTTGGTTTCAACAGGACGGGGCCACGGCCCACACAGCCAATGACTCCATGTGTGTTTTAAGGCGGATGTTCCCCCACCACATCATCTCGCGTTTTGGAGATGTCCACTGGCCCGCGAGATCACCTGACCTCTCAGCCTGTGATTTTTTTCTTTGGGGATACCTAAAGTCAAAAGTCTACGTACAGAAGCCCCGAAACTTAATTGATCTGAAGGAGGCAATCAGTGCGGAAATTATGGCAATTCAAGAAGAAACAGTAGTGAAAGTGATGGAAAATTTCGAGGAAAGACTTGCGGAATGCATCACCGAGGAAGGACACCATCTTCCGGAAGTCATTTTCCGTACATGATTTTTTGTGGTTAGTTCTTGTAATTGGGTGCCTGGGAGCATTTAGTTACGTAATTGAATAAAATTAATTTGTAAAACTGATGGAGTTATAGTTATTTAAAATGTGACCATCCTTTTTGGGCCACCCTGTACAGACAAAAATACTCTTATCAAATGCAGTAAAGTTACGTTGAGAGCGTTACGAAAGTGGTAGCAAAATCCCCAATCTAAATAATCGTAAAAGACTCGTGAAGGCTAAGTCCATTTCGTGATCGCAATACATAGAGATTTTTCATCTGAAAATAGTTCAGAATTCAAGTTAACACACACAATGCAAAGAATAGTAGTTCATTCTCTGTCTATTTTCAGTTCCATAAATCAAGCGGCAAAAGTTGCAGTCCTGCTCCAGAGCATATTCGGACCTCTCAAAATACAAAGTCCCTTCAAAAGCTAAAGTATTTCAAGGCCCGTTCACCGCCCAGAATCAATCATTTATACGACTGAATCACACGCGTTACGATAGGCAGGTCTGCCTCCATCCTGAACTCGACGTAACGTATCCGGGAACGCTCAATTGAGCTGTTCACTCGAAAAGTCCCAGTCGTCACTTCAGCTGTGTTCCACCACTGTCCAACTCTCATTGGCTGAAGGCCATACCCACCAAAAATACATCGTTCTCAAGTTCTATAGACATGATGTGATTCAAGTTAACCACTTCCCGGACTAAACTAATATATTACAACATTACTTAAAGAAAGAAACGTCATAAAAATTCTCTTACACTCAAATCATTTACAATAAATATAAGTAATAGTTTGTTCATAGCTAAATAAGCCAGTACTCTTGAGCAAGTGCACTGACTTTAAATGATTATAGATTATCGCTAAGTATTGTTTAAACAATTATTTATGCCTGCTTCCCAGGAGTGTCTTTTGGCACTCTTTACAATAGTGGAGTCAGCTAACAACCAATTGACCTCTTTTAAATTACCATGGTTTTTAACAGCAATTGTTAAACCAACATTTAAATAAAGTTACTGGAAAAATAGTTAATGTACATTAAATAACTACAAAAGCATGACAGTATGAGGTAACATGCTGTGTTCACTCGCTATGTAAATGTGGAGAGTACGCTGTTCTGAGAAAAATTTGAGTAATAAAAGATATAAAAGAAGTCATGTGTCAATAAATAAAATGGATACAGATATACAGTGCTATCATCTGAGGTAACACTGGTTGAAATCGCATGAAGCGATTAAAAGTTGTTAATTCAAAGGGTCACTGTGTGATATTAACTTCTGTAGTTTTAAAGGTATTGAAATGTTATTATGTCATTCGATGCGCCTCATTTTTCTGACATCATAAATGTATTCAGATTTGCACTAATATTTGATGCGAGTTATTGTTGACTTCAAAGATCTGCAACTTGTTCACTCTGAAGACTGTCTGACACTCCGCTGTTTCCTGGAACATATTCTGCACGAAGGCAATAAGAACATCATCCGTCCAAATTCATAGCTCTGGGATTTACCTGTTTCTGGCGACGCACTCACTGTCTCTGCATCTCACTATCTGGGCTGGTCGTGGTGCTTTCTGAGCCCTGGGACCGCTAGCGTTCAACCATGCATCGAATTCACCTTACCTCGTAGCATTCTAGGCAGCTGATGAGCTCGCCTAGATATGTGTAACGTTCTATCCCTCTAATAGAACCCAAAGAAATGACTATTTACATCCATCGAGAATTGCTTGCTAAAAATTTCCTCTTCAAAGATCTGTAGTAATTAATCATCTAGTCTTAGTTAAAGCTAAGTGAATGGCAGAACGAAGAAACTTAGACGAACACAAACGAACACTGCTACTAGTAATAGGCTTCTGATGTCTCAGATTTATGTTCCCTTTGACATGGAACAATCAAATGTTTCTTGTTCAGTAAAGAATATGAAACAACAGTCAGCCAATCTGAAGCTTTTTATATAAGAGACAGAATGGGTTGAGAACTTTGAGATAATGTGGAAGTAATAAACTACCTGGAAAACGAATAGCTAGACTTACGTTACAAAATGTAGGAATAGAAGGCGCCGTAAGCATCATAATTTAATAGTGGTCGATTACAAATGAACAATGGGCACTGTGACCACCAGTACAATGAATACATGTTGGTTGGTTGACCCTCCCACAGGTATCACTTCGGTGTCGATCTATACAGTATTCACATCTTGTGTTACTTGTGCACTGTTTACTACCATGTCCAAATTGTAAACAATTATAGCATTATAAGTCAGAGTGTATATAGACGTCCGCTGGACATCGAACTCCACGAATATAAACAAACTGTGGGAGACGCTGTGATCTGAATATCACAGCACAAGTTTCCAGTTCTTTATGAATGCTATATCTATGTTACACTACGCGTTGAAGGTGACATTGGTACGGCATTACTCCTATGGCAGGGGACCGTCGTCGACGATCTGGTTTATCTGCTATTGGTCAGGAATCGTAATGACCTTCCATGGTGTCCGGGTCATCAATGTTTGTGTTCCCAGGGAAAAACTAATCATAATCAAATTCAACAAAAAATTATAATCAACATAAATAAAGAAAGAACAATATATTCTAATCTCAACAAAAACATCAATGGAAAAACGACGGGAATCGTCTCGGTTTTATTTGGAAGAGGTCGCGCCTTTGTTTGCAGGCCACTGCGATCATTCTATTCTTGGCGGAGACTTCAACTGCGTGATATCCTAGAAGAATCATTTTATCCTTTATATGCCATGTTAGTAACTATAACAACTGGTGCAGGACTTGAATATCGCTGAAAGTGGGAACATGAACATGGTGATCGAAGTGGATATATGTACGTTACGAGCATTCGGCGAATGGCCTTGATCGTGTCTATGTTTCCTACTGTCTCACAGCTGTGATGGTTGACACTGAGCTGTGCCTATAGCCTTCTGTGGACGTATCGCGTACATATACACTGTTTCTCTCCAATAGCAGAGAGTGTGGCGCAGTCGAGGCACGTGGAAGTTGAATGTCGCACTTCTCCGGGATCCGGATTGCAGGCAGTTAATAGAGGCAACATGGACCACCTACGAAACACGCCTTCCAACATACCCTTCAACGCTTTAGTGGTGGCTCGAATGTGCTAAGCCTGCGATGCGTCACACAATGATACAATATGGTAGCGAAAAGATGTATTGGCATCGAAATACGATGGGGTTTTATTTCACACTGCTACTGGAGCTCTCTGGCCGAGCACCATCTCTTGATCGACAGGTTGAAATTCACAGGGTAGAGGTGCAGTTTATTTCGCTTACAGATCGCCGCCTTGAGGGAGCAATGATGTGGGGAACCCCCGTCAATGCACTACACTGCCAGAGAGAACCAGCAGTGTCGCAGAGTACAGATTCATACCCTTGACAGGGTAGATGTTTGGCAGGACGTCCCAAAGAGATATTGCGAGTACCTTCGTGTGCTACTATTTAACGATAGACGCTAAAAACTATAGGGAAGACAGACATTGGAATATATACTGTAACTAGCTGTGCATCATGGTCAGACAGACCATTCTTAACAGGAAAAGTTTTTATTTGATTAAATTTATCTTGGTCTATGAAAACATTATCTATCAGTACGCTGCTTTCCTGTACCACCTGAGTAGGAAAATCAATAACTGATGTCAAATTGAATGAACGAAGTACTACTTCAAGGTCAAGCTTTCTATCAGACTTGTTCAGAAAATCTACATTGAAATCACCACAAACAATAATTTGCTTTCCTCTTTCTGACAGATAGCACAACAAAGAATCCAAGTTTTTCAAAAATACTGGAAAATTTCCCAATGGGGACTTCTACATGGTTACAATTATAAAAGTGCCATTATTTAGTATAAGCTCACATGCACATGCTTCTATATGTTGGTCTTCGCAAAATTTTTTAGTTTCCAACTTTATCACACTATGACAGATTTTAACATACATGTGAATTCCTCCCCTCTAAATAGCGTCTCTATATCCATATGCTGATAGCTTATATCCACCTACATTTACCATTTCCATACCTGTGACTATGTAATGTTCATACAGGCATAGTACATCTACTCCACCCTCAGTTTATAAATCTTCCAAACAAACAAGAAGCTCATCGGCTCTGGCTCTGAGCACTATGGGACTTAACATCTGTGGTCATCAGTCCCCTAGAACTTAGAACTACTTAAACCTAACTAACCTAAGGACATCACACACATCCATGCCCGAGGCAGGATTCGAACCTGCGACCGTAGCGGTCACGCGTTTCCAGACTGAAGCGCCTAGAACCGCACGGCCACACCGGCCGGCTGAAGCTCATCGACTTTGTTTTTTAATCCCCTGATATTCTGATGCAATATACTAACATTATTTTTCACTGTGCTTTTATGTGAATCTTGTGACATACTAATATTATTTTTCACTGTACTGTCATGAGAATCTTGTGATATTTTAACATCTCTAGTATCTGCCTGTCTGAACATCTGATTAAGCTTAATTCCAATCAAATTCAAAATGGCTCTGAGCACTATGGGACTCAACTGCTGTGGTCATAAGTCCCCTAGAACTTAGAACTACTTAAACCTAACTAACCTAAGGACAGCACACAACACCCAGCCATCACGAGGCAGAGAAAACCCCTGACCCTGCCGGGAATCGAACCTGGGAACCTGGGCGTGGGAAGCGAGAACGCTACCGCACGACCACGAGATGCGGGCAATTCCAATCAATGTTAGATGATTGAACACTGATCTTAGCCGAAGATATGGAAGCATTCTCTTTATAAGCCTTGAATGGCATGAATCATTGGGAATTACAGCATCAAGAGTGTTGTGAGGTTCCTGTAGATTATGAACACATGCTTGTGACCATGCTTAAAGTAAATAATTGTAAATTGGTGTCAGTTCCATGCTGCATGATACCTGTGAACGTTGTTAAACTAATATACTACTTCCTTTATATCTTCTTTGAAACCATTAACAAGCAACAATGTGTCATCTATAAAATGTTTGTAATAAGCAAATTTACCCTTATGGCTTGGTCAGATTTTAGAACTTTATTTTCTAGGTCATTGATGAAAATGTTGGTCATAGACCCTAAAATTCTGAACCCCATTGCTGAACTATTATTTTGAATATAAAACTTTTGATAGAAAGTGAAACAGTTAAAGCCTGTAATCAGCTGTAAAAGTTCTATAATTAGGTGGTCTTTGCCTTTTAATTTTACTTTATTTATCCCTTGAGCAGACAGGTTGTTTTTCATAACACAAGCAGGTGTGTGGCGTACTTTGTATACTTGTAAAGAATAGCAATCTTTAGGTTAGCAGGGTTAATGTGTAAGAGCAAACTCACAGTTCAATCTTAATTCAATTAAACAAATTGATGTCAACTTCGTTTTTTTCATATGGAACTGCAGTAATTTTTGCTGCTAGTATTTCTAAAAAAGACGAATTCAATGGTGTTATACTCTTCAAAATTTGATTAAAAGTTTCGGAGAAATTACAATAATTAGAACTTTGAGTTTATCTGTTGCGTAAACCTGATGGGCGCTCCAGTTTGAAGCAGTTAAGAGAGTCAACTTACAAGGGCAGAACAGTGGAGAAAAGTTGATTTAAAATTGATACTAATTCTCGTTGCCTACATGTGATTGTATTGCCACACCAACTGGGACGCAAAGGACCAGTTAACTGCAGTAACAGTTCTCATCTTGTTTTTGCCATAACCTTGAAAGAAAGGGGGAAAGTGCACGTCAAAAATGATTGGATTTGTGAAACGGGAACTGACGCATGAAGATTGTTAAATAGAGTGTAACTACGCGTTATGAATTTAACCTCATGATTGACAACTATGTAATTTGCAAAATTACATCAGCAACAGAAGGGACATCACGAATGATTATGTAGCACTACAGCATTAACTGTTTAATGATTGATCCAAATGTGGTCTATAGTAGGCAAGATACCCATGCAACCAAAAAGTGTGGCTTCTTGAGAGAAAGAGATAACAAGGACATTGGTTTTCCAGACCATCTTACCTATTATACCGGTGTTATATCGTGTAGTATGTTACGAATAAAACAGTTCTTTTGAGCGTACTAGCGTGTCGTATTTATCAGTAGAAATAGCCACTACCACTCAGGAACTAAAAACATCGCCATAAAACTTCTATAAAATTTAATTTATATCATCCGTTGTTCGAAATGCCCTCTGTCTAATGTCTGCAGTCGTTGGTGATAGGTCATTTAGACAGACTGAAGAGATTACTTCGATATCCTTGAACATGTTGCAACAATGCGATGTTTTAAACACTCCTGGTTCGTCGAAACTTGACTACATCTTTGGGTTTACCCCATCTTTGGGTTTACCCCAGCGAAAATAGTCTCCAACTCAGACGAATGTGCAGGTCAGCTGATAATGCGTTCACGTCCTATCCTGTGACTAAGAAAGAGATTGTTCAACAGGTTCCTAGTCACAAACGAGTAGTGAGCCAGGCAGATAACACTAACATCTATGTATTTCACTTCGTCCCTAATTACCTCAGTGTCGATGGGATGTTAAAACATAATGCTCCTTCCTCCTTCTTCTTTTTACATACTTCAAGCGCTATTTCATCTAAGAGAGCTGGTAACACTTCATTTCATCTAAGAGAGCTGGTAACACTTTTTTTCTTTTTAAGGTTTCTTCAATGATGTAAGGCGCAATTATGTAGTTTCCAACAATTCCGCACCATTCTTTTACACTCCACTGGCTTTGATGTCGAGCCTACCTACGCCAGTGTGGATTCTCAGTGGTCAAATAAGGCACATTTCTTACGTTCAGCCTTCCATGATTTGTAAAGGTGATTTCATCGGTAAAGATCTATCTTTGGCGAAAAAACCTATTGTCTTGATGTTGCCTGCGTAAAGGGCACAAAACAACGTGGCCGGTAGAGGAACAGTTGGCAGGGCACCCATGTGGAGGAGTAGTGGTGATTGAGGTTGCGGGAAAGCGCTGTAGGGGATATAACGAGCGCTGAAGGGAAGTGTCGTTATAAACTGGGGCATACGCTCACATTTTACGTCAGTATTAAGTGGAGCCCCTCCACATCCACACATGTATAGTGACCATTCAGAAAGATCCGCTGTCAACTCTGCTTTGGTTAGTATCTAAAAAAGAATTCCGCTGAAAATGCAACAAAAGCAGCGATTTATTTTTGCCTCGCTTATTCACCATTTGTAACTTAACAGAGAAGCGTCATGAGTGGTGAATTTTGAGTAGAACATTCATTTCTCTTGTTTCCGCTTTAAAATTTGCTTCTTTTGCCAGACCACAGCGCAGATTACAAATTGTCACCTCACTAACATGTCGTGCAGAAGCAATTGCGGGAGAATTTGGAAACAATGGTTCATGAATTTCATTAAATGAGGAACTGAGGAAAAGTAAGGTAAATAGCTTATGAAAGCGCACATCCGCGGTACAAAAGTCTGAAGAAATATTCAATATGTTAGCTAAATTTCTTAAGCAGAGACATGTTATGTAATATGCACGGACGCAAAATCATAGCGACCCCTATTTTTTATTGTAAATTTCGCGCAGTGTCTTACTTCAGTCCGAATATCACAATAACTATGACCATTAACGAAATGATGGGCACGTCCTCATGAAACTAACCTATAAAGCTATAAGTAACCCAAAACTGAAGCTTTTTACCGCATAGCTTCTGTATAATCGTTTGAGAAAGATTGCAGGACGTGTGCCTCGATTCTGTCATCGCAGTGCGCTGCTAACCGGCCGAGAACTGGTAAACAATGTTGGCCTCCCCTTCCGAACAAATGAACGAACTCGCCCAGTGCTTTGGACGAAAATTAGTCGCTGCGCATCGGCCATCGTATCCTGCACAGAATCTACTGATCCACAGAATTACATACGCCTCCTGCAGTCCCTCTGGTTAATCTGTTGTTGAAGTGACAGATGATACAGAAGGAAATTATTTTCGTGCAAAATGTAATTAACAATAAGCTGACTTATTTCAGAGGCACTCGCATTTTCTCTGGAGCTGATATATGGACTGTGAGCAACATCAACCAGTACATCTTTTTTATTTTGTTCTCTGCGCTTGTTTCAAGTTTGCTTTTTACCCTCTGCATAGTATTTCAGTGCCCTTCCTACAACAATTTTTTGCAGAATGGCTGAGTGGTCAATCTTGCTGGACACCTTCCGTGGAAAAGCTTAGTGTTTTCTGTTATTTTAGCCTTCCTTCTGCATTCTCCATAAAAAAGTGGCATATATAGTTTCCCTTGGGTTGCGAAAGGCATTTACTTTTTCAAACTAACCAGCACTCAACAGAAATGAATGGCACAGAATTAAAGCTTCATTTTCTCTGCGTCACTTTTTACCGGTATTGCGGCAGTGCAACGCACTGTTTCCTCCTTATCCAAGGAGACATAGTTCCTTATTTGGTAATGAGCTAAACAGGGTCCATCTTCTTGCAAGAACAGTTTTTTTTTTGTTTGATACCCAAGCAAGTCCCACCAAAGTATGGTATCTGCAATGGATTTTTCTTTATTGTTCCTGAAATATATACATAGAAATTTAATATAGGTTAGGAGTGTGATGACATCAGATTTTGCTGTTGTTTGGATTACATTAACGCTATACCTTTGATTTTACATTATGTGTGCCCTGTTACTGCCAACAGAAATCAGCCACATATCAATAGTTATGCAGCATGTCATCAGCAAAACGGTGATGTTAGGACCAGTGGCGGCTGTGGTGCAAGAGCGCAAGAGCATGTGATGACCCTAACGTTTGACACCTTGCGAATTTGTTGGTTATTTTTCTTTGAATGCTGTAAAAAGGAACGTAGATGTGGTAATCTGAAACACACAGCACTGAATCTACTGCACTACGCTACATTGCTCCTCTAGACTCGGTGAAACTTCGCATCATGCTTGTGAGCTGGCCTTGACTTGTGCACATTTTAAGGAGGTTTTGCGCATGCGTGATTTTTGTGACACAACTGCCTTCCAGGCCAAACACACACGGATTTGATAAAAAAAAAAAAACGTGCATGGTTCACTTACTGCTCAGCTAAAAGTTTACGCCAGTGCCAACACGTTCCAACAGACTTCACTTGGCATAAATCCTGCTAGACGGTATAGCTTGCACAGGATAACGCGGTCGACGTGCAGTGACCAGTTTTCGTCCAAAATGCTGGGCGAGTTCATTCGTTTGTTTGGAAGGGGTGGTCGATAAATGTTTTCGACCTTCCGGGCGGCTAGCGATAACAGATGGAAGCGCGCAGTCTGCAATCTTTCTCAAACGATTTTACGGAAACTATTAGGTTAAAAAAATCAGTTTTGCTTTACTTATAGTTTTATATGTCAGGCTCATGATGTGCCCAGCATTTCGTTAGTGGTCATAGTTATTGTAATATTTACGTGAAAGTAAGCCACAGCGCGAAATTCGGAAAAGTGTACAATGAAAAATAGAGGTCGCTATGATTTTGCGTTTGGTGCATATTACATAGTATGTTGCAGCATATGAAATTTAGCTAACATATTAAATTTTTCTCTAGACTTGGGTAGAGGTATCTAGCTGTCACCAATCTCGAGAAAACAGATCTTAACGTTCCTTATATTTCACAAACAGTTTCAGATATCAAAATTAGATTTTGGCAAATGATACCACGCAAACAGGATAGTATTTTACAATATAGTTTTTATATAAAACTTCATTATCTACCGTGTTATTCCAGTAACTATCGACTTTTCGGTGAAAGAATAATTTTTAAGGGCAATCGATAGCTGGTGAAACGAGAAATGCTATGGGTTTTGGCACAAAATATGTGAAGACATTACATGTCTTTTTTGTACTGGGATGTGCTTTTCCATAAGCTACTGACTTTACTTTTCGTCAGTCCTTCACTTAATAAACTTAATAAACCGCTGTTTCAGAATTCTCTCGCAATTGTGTCTGCACAACATGGTAGTGAGGTGAGACAGTGTAAACCCGCTGTGTTTTGGCAAAAGAAGCTAATTTTAATATGGCAGCCAGAGAAATCTGTAGGTTTTTCTCAAAATTCGCCACTCATTGTTAACAAGGCGGCCGAAAATAAACCGCTGTATTTTCGGCTCAATTCTTTTTAGATTCTAACGAATACAGAGGTGACAGTATATCTTTTTGAATGGCCACCACGCAAGTGTGGGCATGGAGGGGCCCCACTTAATGTTCACAAAACATTTGAGCATAGGCTTCAGTTTAGAATAGCACTTCCCCTCCAGCACTTGGCATTTCCCCTACAGCACTCTGAGCGGACCCCCACCACTGCCACTCTTCCCAGTCTTCCCCAACCCACTGCGCACTATTGACCATGGCAATTTGCGTGCGCTATATCACATTCCTCAGATATGCTGATTCACTCACTATATAGTACAACTGGATTGGATATAAGTATATGTTATAGTTATACTGATAAAAATTCTATTTTGTGGGATTCTGAATGAGATGAAGTATATTAAGTTTTGAATTTTACGATACAGTAATCCATTTGAGGTGCTGAGATCCATGAAGCGCATCATCATCATCGATTGTTAGATTGTAGCATTTATTCATGTTTCTGACATCTGTTGCTCTTATGGTGAATCAGGTTTATCTGTACTGTGGGCCCATACTGTATTGTACGAGTATATACGAACATTCATGAAAAGCTGTCTCATTGGATTCTCTGATATCCACTTAAATGCAGGGTCAAAGACGATGTGATTTTGGCCCTTATGGCTCCCACCGCCTCATGTGTATTCTAGTCAAGTGACCCTGTTGCTAGACAGTACTACTTAAATTTCCGAAACAGCAGTTTGTGTTGGGAGTTGGTTGTTTACTGTGCAAAAATCGGCTTCCCTGACCGGTGTCAATGTGAACTTTGTTGAAGCTGTTTTTAAGTGCTAATAGAAAAGAAAATTACCAGAAACAATTAGCCGCAAAGGAACTAGGGTCTCCCAGACTACATCTATTGTCTGAGAAAGTAACGAAATCAAATAAGCTTGACAGAAGCGAACATTTTATAAAGAACTGTATAATAAGCGTAAGCTGTTATGTGGGTGCGACGTAAGAATGTCTGATTTTCAACCGGCCGGCCATTTGGCCGAGTGGTTCTAGGCGCTTCAGTCCGGAACCGCGCTGCTGCTACGGTCGCAGGTTCGAATCCTGCCTCAGGCATGGATGTGTGTGATGTCCTTAGCTTAGTTAGGTTTAAGTAGTTCTAAGTTGTAGGGGACTGATGACCTCAGCTGTTAAGTCCCATAGTGCTTAGAGCCATTTGAACATTTTTTTTTATTTTCAACCTGGATGTTAATTAGTTAACTAATACACGTGTTATGGATATTGTACATTTGCCCAAAAACATAAAAAATCACGAAAACTCCCAATCACATGAAAATACGAAACGGAGAATAGTGAAAGCTTCAATATTATTTCGATCTTGTCATAAACTGCATGTAATTTTGTACAAAACAAAAAAAATTCGACGAAAGCAGTTCTTTCTTTTTCAGACAAGTTATCCATATTATTATTACTGTTATTATTATTATTATTATAACTGTTATTATTATCATCGTTACTGTTATTATTATTTATTTAAATTGTTTAGACCCATAGAGGATTTTCTTGTCCTTCCAGAATTGTTTCATCCTATTGCTATGGTTCGTTCGCCGGCCGCTGTTGCTGAGCGGTTCTCGGCGCTTTAGTCCGGAACCGCGCTGCTGCTACGGTCGCAGGTTCGAATCCTGCCTCGGGAATGGATGTGTGTGCTGTCCTTAGGTTGGCGTCGTTTGTGGATGTCTGTTTCAGTATTGGAGTATTTTTCTGTTGTTGCGTTTGAATGTAGCAAATATCCTTCGTCTGAGACCTTTGGACCCAGGATTTTGCGAATGATTTTCCTTTTAACTTTTTTGATGTTGTCGAGATCTCCTTTGTAATTGAAGTTTAGGGTCTCGTTTGCATACAGTGTTTCGGGTTTGATGACAGTCGCATAGTGTCGAATTTTTGCTTTGATATTCACTCACCTTTTGCTGCAGATGTTCGCAATTTTTCCGTGTGCTTTCCGCATTTTGACTGCACGTGCTTTTTGGGCAAATTTTTCTGTTCCTGCAGGTCCGATGAATTCACGCAGGTATTTAAAGTGATTGACTCTGTTTATTGTGCCGTATTTTATGATCAAATTTTTTGTTTTGAAGTGTTTTGTGGCCATAAATTCAGTTTTAATGAAAGAGATTTGGAGCCCTACTTTTTCGGCACATTCTTTGGGTACTTCGATCTGACTAATTGCTGTTTATTCATCCTCCGAGAAGACCGCGAGATCGTCAGCCAAGGCTAAACATGTGAATTGATGTTATCCCGTTTCTTTCCTAGCATGATGGGTCTCCAGCTGTTTTGTCTTTTCAGTTCCTTTTCCCATTCTTTGATGACATTATCGAGAACGATGTTGAAGAGTAGTGGGGAGAGTCCTTCACCCTGTCGGACGCCGTTTTTGATGAGGAAAGGTTGGGAGATTTCTCCGCTGAATTTGACTTTGAAAGTTGTGTCGGTTAGGGTTTGTTGGATGAATTGTCTTGTTTTCGGGTCAAGATTGCTTTTTTAGAGTATATTAAAGAGGTATTGTCGACCAATGGAGTCTTAGGCTTTCTTGAAGTCGACGAATGTGCAGATGGTTGGGACATTTTGTGTGGCTCGAAGTTTTAATGTGGATTTCAGGTTGAAAATTTGTTCAGTGCATGATCTGTGTTGTCTAAACCCTGACTGGTATTCACCAATTAGGGTCTCGAGCTGTTCCTGTGCGCGTTGCAGAAGGCAGGCGGAGAGTATTTTGTAAGGGACGGGGAGGAGGGAAATTGCTCTGTAGTTATTTACGTCGGATTTGTTTTCTTTTTTGTGGAGTGGGTGGATGAGTGCACATTTCCAGTCGTCTGGGAGTTTTTCGCTTTGCTAGATTTCTTGGGTGATCTGTGTGATTTCCTGAAGCGATCGTGGCCCCAGATTTTTCAGTAATTCTGCGACGATTCCGTCTTCTCCTGATGTCTTTCCGTTCTTGAGTTTCTTGATGTGGTGATGGATTTCTTCTTGTGTTGGTGATTCTCATCGGGTTTTGTGTGCTCTGGGACTAGGTGTTGGAAACGTTCGGGTGGTTTGGGGCAGTTGAGGAGGGCGGAAAAGTACCGTGCCAGTTCTTCACAGTTTTCTTGGTTGGTGAGTGCAAGTTTGCATCTAGTTTCCTGAAAGTCAGATTTTGCGGTGAGTAACCTTCAATTTTCCTCGCGAAAGTACTGTAGGAATTTCTACTGTTGAAGTTCCTGAAGTTATCCTCTATTGACTGGAGTTATTCAGTGACGCAGTCGCGTTTTGTTTTCCTGATGGTGCTGTTAGTCTGCTTGCGGATGTTGAGGAAGTGCTGTTGGGTTTCTGGTGATTTGTGGCTCTTGTATTTTTGGAAGGCGAGCCTGCGGTTAATGATGGCTTGACCACAGTCAGAATTCCACCAGGGGTGTTTTACCTTCTTTTGCAGTGGAATCAGTTCTTTTGCTTTTCTGATTATTTTGTTGCGGAAGTCAGTCCAATTATTCGTCGGTTCTTCCTCCCATTCTTCTGCGATTTTTGTTTCCTGAATTTTCGATACATCAAATTTTTGGACGTGGGCTTTTTTTTGGTGAACACTTTTCGGGGAAAATTTTTCTTTGATTCGTGTAAGGTAGTGGTCCGAATCGGGGATGTTCGCACCCCGCGGGATGGTTCTGTAGAGGGCGTGGGAGATGGCTACGTGATTGATCTGGTATTCACCGAGTTGTTGGATTGGTGATCTTCACTTTTTCTGTTTGTGTGAGGGTTTTCTGAAGTGGGTAGACATAATCTTGAGGTCAAATTGTTGGCAGTTATCAACCAGCCACGTACCATTCGTGTTTGTGTTTTGGTGTGCAGAATTCTTGCCAAGATTTTTCGATAGATATTTTCCTTGCCAAGTTGAGTATTGAAGTCTCCCATTAGGATTTTCACGTCATCTTTATGAATTTTGCTAATGGTCTTTTCGAGTTGGTTCCAGAATTTTTCTACGGTTTCGGGGTTCTTCTTATTGTTGATGTTGGTGGGGGCAGGTGAATTGATGAGGATATACTTTTTGTGGGCGCTCTGGATGCACATTGTCATAAGTCGATTGTTGACAGGTGAGATTTCCTTGACAGAGTTGATGATAGATCTATGCACAAGAAAAGTCATGCCGAAGATTGGTGTACCTTATTACTATTATTGTTATTATTATTATTATTATTATTATTATTAGTAGTAGTAGTAGTAGTATTACTGACAGAGGGTGAAGCTGTATCAAATGTTGATAAGCATAACTGCTGTAGAGCGGATGCTATAATTCCACACTCTCCTATTTAGCTGATTAAAAAATCTGTGACCACCCAGAATGTATACTTACGAGATGCCACAGATTAGAACAGCACCTGAATTCAATTTCTATTTAGAATATAAGCTCTGAACTATATATTTCGTCAAAATAGTGACGCTTATCATTACTGTAGTTGATCTGTGCTGTGCTGTACCTAGTTTTCTTTTCTTTTTGCTCGCTGAATGTGCTGGTCTAATTGTTTCAATATTTAAAGTGATCTTCGGGCATCGGTAAAATTTCGGGAGGCTTTGGTTTGGAACTATTTAGCCTGGATTGCGGTTTGTAGATCGTGCTGTAGATTTTTAGAAGCTTTAACTTTCGTTCTCTCGTGCTCATTGATGAATTCTGTATGTTGCTGGGGCCTACACACAATTTTCACTGCACAGTTTAATTTCAGATTTTTGTTGACAGTTATTTGTTTCACTGTTTTGTAGTGGAGTGGCGGCCACGAAGTTTGAATTTGTTCACGTGTGGTTTCATTTTGTTTGTATGTTCTTTGGCACGTTGCTTAGTGTTGAATAATACTCGGTTGCATGGTATTATTCGATAATTGATGACTTTTTTGCCCTGTGTGATAGCGTTTTGAAAGTGGTAATTCTCTTCCATTGTCAATAACTGGCGCAGAAGATTAGTGTGTTAAGATCTGGAGGTCTGTTATTGTACATCTAGGGTGGTGGCTGTTTTCAGTGAAGTCAGCAAATGTGGGATGTGTGCTGCACTTCTCAATGTTCATGTATCTTATTCTGAAATTTCTTCACGTCTGTCACTCATACAAAGAATCAAAGTCTTTGTAGTTTAACTGGTATATACATACGTCCTTGGCTGAACTGATCTATGGTGGTGTTGGATGTTTTTAATATTTTCTGTAATGCATTGTTTCTTCTGTATGCCACATGTGCTCTATGTTTTCTCGTAATATTTTCCTATGCAGTGGGTTATCTTATTGTCAAATGTATGCGTTATGTTTTCCTGTTGTTTCCACTTTCTTCAATTTGTGCACTTTGTATGTCCTCTGCTGTATGATCATTAATTTTATGCCAGGAGAAAAGTTGAAAGCTGGGTGTGGGCATGGTTCTCTGCTGAATAACTTCTTTATTTTACTTTTTTATTACTTCTTTACACATTTATACATCCTGGACTCCACCATGTAACTGGTCTGAAGCGGCTGTGGACAGGCATGAGGATGAACACAAGTCTTTAGTTAATCCAGCCAACTACACAGTCATTCGAGTGCGTTCCTGTCTACAGTTAGAAAAGGAGATGTTCCATAGTGGAAGGCGTTTCCCTTTTCATCTTGTCTTACTCGATGTTCTATGATTTGCCCATTCTATCTGTGGACTCACGAACCCTGTCAGATTTGTTGTAGGCAGCAGGTATACACAGCTTGTGAACTTGTGTCCTTACCTTATTGGAATGTTGTTTGAAGGCGATCAGTGCAAAGCACATCGATGAGAGTGGGCACACACTTAAGCGAATCTCTTGCTTTAAAAACAGTGGATCGGGGGAAAGGTTTCACTGTATGTGGCGGTGCAGTTTTCTGCTGAAGACTGGATACAGGTGTGCAGGCGACGAAGACCCTGGTGAGGATACGTTAACTTCTTTTTTACTTCTTCACTAATTTGTGTAGATTTTAAATGCGAACATTTTAGGTTAGGCTTTACCGTGACTGTTATTGACATTAAATGAAACAACAAGTTTACTGTTACCAGTCACCGTTTTATTTATTTCCACGACGCGCTTCAAAGGTTTAAACCTCCATCATCGGGTGGATTTACATTAGTTAGTGTGAAATTTGTGTGTGTGTTGTGTTAAAATTTTTTGGAGGAACTTGTGGCACTGCCTCCAGTGGTCACAGGCTCCTTTCACTGTCGTAACGCATCACATGTATACTGTCACATTTGTAAACAAATATGACGCCGTATTTGTTTACAAATGTCACAGTATACATGTGATGTATTACGACAGCGAAAGGAACCTGTGACCACTGCAGGCAGTGCCACAAGTTCCTCCAAAAAATCGTAACACAACACACACACACAAATGTCATACTAACTAATGTAAATCCACCCGATGATGGAGGTTTAAACCTTTGAAATGCGTAGTGGAAATAAATAAAATGGTGACTGGTAACAGTAAACTTGTTGTTGCATTTAATTTGTGTAGCTTGGATTGGACAATGTACCTGTCGTCTCTGGTAAGCTGAATTGAGGAGGCAGCGGTGGACAAGCACTGCTCGTGGCTTTCTGAGAGCAGGACGCCGAGTCGACTGGCGTTGCAGGAATTCGCAGTGTCCCAGTGGTACAGCACTGGCGTTGCCCAGAGTCGACGTCTGGATCGATACTGAAGACCTGAGACGAGTCGCAGTGGCTGCGTGGGGTGGACAGACAGGCCTAAGTCGATGGATCATGGCCTGGCTGTGGCAGTGATGACGGCAGTGGCTACAGTTAACACAGACTGGACATCACATACTACCCAGCTGGTCGAATCATGAGCGAGTGGTTCAAATGGGCTGTTATAACATGCTGACCAAGCGGGAGGTGTGGCGTTGGCTTGTCATGCCGAATTATCTGGAGAGATGGCAATGACTGGCTGTCATAACTGGCAGTGGGTCGAACTATAGTTCCTCCTGGTGACTACCCTGGTTTCTTAACATAGATGGCTGAAACGTGAAAGTAATAGAAGTCCTCTCACCTTGATGCTCATTTATTGGGACCTGCCTGACTCCATCCAGTATGTGGGCTCCCTGCCATCCTGGCACTCTGGCGCTGGTTTCAGGTCCGTTCAACTTCTTCCCTTTACGATGGTGCGTTGAGTTGTAATATTGATGTGTGTGTTCTGTGTCAGTTGTGGTGCTATTTTTTGGTTTAATTTATATACCGTGTTTGTAACTATTTTCTGTGACGGTCTGTCCACTTATGTTTAGTTCTTACATGTAGATATCTTTACCCAATGGAACTATATTCAGTGTGTTTAGGTGGTATCTGAAGCTGGCTTGTTTGTGTGTTGTGGGATGGCTAGATCTTTTCTGAATTATTGTAGTCGTTGTTGTGAGTTTTCTGTAAATTGAGAAATGATGATGGTAATTTTTGTTTTCACTATGATGTTTAAGGAGTGTGTTTCCTTGTATGTTTTGATTTTAAGTGTAATGTGAATGTTCGGGTGGACAGCACTGATGTATCTGTGTGATTGTTGAATCTGGTCATGTGTTTCATGTAGCAAACAAGTTATTCCGTTAACACGGTGGTACCAAATATTGCTTTGTACTGATTTGGTTTCATTATGTCTTCAAATATTCTGTTTCCAAGATTTTAAAGGAAGATGTTAGCTAACAGTAAGTGGGCCCACGGGGATTCCATCCTATTGGATGCAGGATTCATTCTTAAAATTGAAATAATTTTACCTTATGACTAATTTTTTGTGTCTGTATTTCTAGTATAATGTTTATCTTAGCTGCCTTTCAATTATTATGATTGATTCTTAAGTTGGTATGTGGGTGTACATTGATGTAATGTTAAACGAGAATAGTATAGCTGTATCGAAAACAGTTATGTCTGTAATTCTTGTAGATTAGGTCTTTGGTGTTTTCTGTCGTTTGTATACATGTAGTGTTTTGCAGAAATGCGAATGTCTGTCTAAATGATATACTTGTGGAGTTCTGAAATTTATCAGTGTTTTGTTTGGTGTCCTGAGCTTGTGAATTTTTGGTAAACAGCTGACTTTGGGTCTCTGGGGGTTTTCTGTGTCTTTTTGTTTTTACTTGGCTTTGTGACAGCGTAAATTTAATGTTTTTCAGTACTTTTTAAATTTTTCTTTGGAATCCTTGGGTAGGGTCACTTTTTAGCTGTTTTGTTTGGATTTCTGTAAGGAGCTGCAGTTTTCCTCAGTATCTTGTCTTTCATGTTTGATGACCAATGTTCTCCCCTTTTGCGATCATTACGTTGTATGTTTTCAGTTTGTTGTGTGTGTCTTTGCTGTTTACTCCTCCGTGGTTATCTTGTTAGCATTGACTGTGTTTCTGTTATTTCTAATAATCTGTACGACTGATCTGCTACCGGTTCTATGGTTAGCCCTGCAATAAAATTTCCTGTTTCACTCCTTTCTTCCAGTTTTGTTATATATCTTCAGTTTCTGGTCATGTTTCCCCTGCTTCTATTCTATTACTATTTTGACATGGCATTTCACTTGTCCAATAATGTCGTAAAGCGTTAGAGACTGTTTAATAAAACTGACTAATTCTAAATCTGTATGGTGTTAAGCAGTTATTTCTTCTAGTACAGATTACTGACTTTCACAGATCACTTTAAACACAAAAACAGTAAAAATAGCAAATTTGCTAGGCAAAAAATAACCAAGTACACCTCAGGACAGGTCAACTACAGTAATTGTAAGCGTCAAAAAGAGTCATATACTACTATTTTACCAGAATACATAGTTTAGAGGTTATATTCTAAACAAACATCCAATTCAGACGTAGTACTAACATCACTGTACTGGATATGTAGTGCTGCATTATTAATATAAACTTGCGACTGATCTCTGCTGACAGCAACAGGACACATATAATGCAAAGAGGGTAAAGTACATATATAATCTAAACAACAACGCAATCTGACGTCAACATGACCCCAATCTACATGAAACACTTGAACACTTTAGGTTGGTAGACTCTAATGCCAGAATTGTTGTACAATTTTTAAATTGAATAAATCACACGTTTGGATAACTGGTCCATCAAAATCTCTGTATTGATATGAAGATACAGTTGCGCTATAGCTTCACAATAGATCACACGGAATATTGATAGCTGTGGAAAATGAGCACAACAACTTTGTACACCATTTATTCAGAATATGGATCCCTGCTGTAAGTAATAAATCTTGGTCGTTAACGACAGGCCCTGTCGTATGAGGAGCAGAGTCACTTTTTGTTGAAATTAAGTATATGGTATTCTTTATAGCTTTAGGGTTTTTTGTGGAGGCCCTCTGTAGCCATATTCAAAAACCCCTTCATCCGGGACGATGTATCTTGCGCTGTCAACACAGTGCCCGCTTTGTATAATAGCATAACTATATTCCGAAAGAAGACATATAGAGCTACTCCCGTGATTATTGGCGCGTCTTTCAATAAGGTTCCGCCTTTAAGATTTATTTACGAAATAATTTGCGACCAAGGGCCCTGTTCCAACAAGCCATTTTTCTCTGCGAGTTTTACGACACCGGCTTTGTATAGCGAATTTGTAGAGTCAACCGGAATGAGGTACTCGTTATGAGCGCAATAGTTTGCTGGCAGTCACACTGTTCGCAGAGAGCACGGCAATACCGCGAGTTCTTGCATGGCCGCGCCGTAACGTATGCTCTGCAATAAAAACGTCTCCTTGTTTCGGGACAGTCAGAACGGCAGTATCTCTTAGCGTATGTTTCGCGCCCTCCCCTTCATCATCTCACCCTACACCTTTTTTTTTAGTTTTGTTTTATGCGGTCATCGCACGCCGACTTGTGACTTGTCGACCGCAGCGCGAATTGTAAATCAGCGCAAATTACTAACGCCAATAGCCGTGCCGGCGGGAAACAAATGGTGCGCTCGTATTTCGCGAACCGCTGGCTCCCAGAATAAACAGCCGTGTTTACGTCGGCGCCAGAGCCGCCAGACCCGGCGTTATTGCCGCCGCAAGGCGTGGCTGCCGCCGGCACAGGTAGGCATAGCGTCATAGCGGAAATTGTACACACGTGATGTGTCAAAGTGCATAAACCCACGAGCTCTCTGAAGGTACCAAGTATCCCGATGGGTCCCTCAGTTTTAATAAACTGCCCGACAAAAAAAGCGAAGCACCCGGAAGCCATATCGAATGCCAGTCTAAATTCTTGCTCGGCTATGAATATGATTAGCTTTGCATTTAATCGTGACAGGCATAATGATAAGTGTTTTTTTTTTGTTTCTTTTGTGTTTAGTGGTGATACCAGGCCTGGTAGCCGACCGTGGTGGTCTAGCGGTTCTGGCGCTGCAGTCCGGAACCGCGGGACTGCTGCGGTCGCAGGTTCGAATCCTGCATCGGGCATGGGTGTGTGTGATGTCCTTAGGTTAGTTAGGTTTAAGTAGTTCTAAGTTCTAGGGGACTTATGACCTAAGATGTTGAGTCCCATAGTGCTCAGAGCCATTTTGAACCAGGCCTGGTAGGGTTGATAAGGGGCGCGAAGAGCTTCAGATGATGAGTGATCATTATGGCCGGCCGGAGTGGCCGAGCGGTTCTAGGCGCTACAGTCTGGAACCGCGCGACCGCTACGGTCGCTGGTTCGAATCCTGCTTCGGGTATGAATGTGTGTGATGTCCTTAGGTTAGTTAGGTTTAAGTAGTTCTAAGTTCTAGGGGACTGATGACCTCAGCAGTTAAGTCCCATAGTGCTCCGAGCCATTTGAACCATTTTTGATCACTATGAAGGACACGGAGAGGTTGCGTAAACGTGTGAGACAGCGTTATCAGCACCTAACAGAGTTTGAAAGGGGCCTCATTGTGGGTCTCCAATTGATGTGCTGGTCGAATCGTGCAATACCCAGATTTTTGGCGCGTTCGGATGTGCCAATGACCCGATGTTGGGCTGAATGGTAATGTGAGGGCAGGCATACTTGTTGTCAATATACTGGTTGACCATGTCTGACCACCGCAAGGGAGGCTCGCGTTATTGTGCACCAAGTACACCGTAACCTCTTCATTTATGCACTTGCCACCCGAGAATAAGTGGTGGACTGCCCGCAACATTCTGAGCTATATCGCACCACTGGTAGAAGACCATCAGCCGTCGTACTAAATTACCGTCCCACGTGTAGGCTGTCGTTAACACAACAACACAAACGGCTGCATTCGAAGTGGTGCCGTGATTGGGAAGCATGGACCATCGTCGTTGACTGTGATAGTGACCCGGGGGGAGGGGAGAGGGGAAGAGGGGAAGTCTCATTCTTTCAATAATTTGGTGAGGCACAGTGGTGTTACTCCTGGCATCATGGTGTGGGGAACCATCGGGTATGACTTGAGGTTATGGCTGGTAGTGACTGAGGAAACTCTGATGGCACAACGGGACGCCATGGACAAGCTGCATCCTCATGTGACAGTATCGTGGTGCTACTTTTCAACGGGACAGTATTCGTCCACACATCTCACATGTCTCCACGAGCTTCTGCCTTGTGTTGAGATACTTAGTGACCACCAAGATCCCGAGATCTGTCCCTAATAGAACATGTGTGAACCAGCTCGGATGTCAAATATATCTCAGCGCCAGCATCCAGGACATCAACAACGAGCTACAAAAATTGTGGGCCGTCATGCCTCAGGAGAGGATACAACAACGCCTTAAGGCGCCCTTCTCAACCGAAACAGTGTGTGCATGCGTCCAGACGAGAGGAGATGCAACGTCATACTCTTAAGTGGGCTCATGCTGCCAAGTTCTTTTTAAATCTGACTCGATTTTAAATCAACAATATAATATCGCATACCATCTCAACCTATGACTTTCATTTCGTTTCCTCCATCTCCCTCTGCGTGCTTCACTTTTTTTGTCAGGAACGTCAAATCCATTCATCTACAGTTATATTTACAGTGCTCCAATTTAATATTCGGCCAGCCTATCATCTCCATCTATATTAGTACTCCGCAAACAGAGGGAATGGGTTCTTCTGATACCACTATATTGTACCCTCCTCCCCTCCGCCTCCACCATACAGCCCACCACCCGCTTCCCCTATATTTCCTTTTCTGTTCACGAATGGTGCGAAGTGAAGCACAGTTCGAGCTCTAATTTATCCGATTTTCTCGTCGAGATCATTTGCGAGGCGTATAATGGAGGCTGTAATATGTGTGTCCGACTCTTCTTGCGACGTACAACAGTAAACCCTCTTGATGCATAACTGCACAATACCTCTGTTGTAAGTCCGCCCCACTAGCTGAATGGTTAGCGCGTTAGATTGCCACGCACGGGGGCCTGGGTTCAGTTCCTGGCTGGGGAGGGAGATTTTCTCTCCTCAGGGACTGGGTGTTGTGCTGTCATCATCATTTCATCCCCATTGTCGACGCGCAGGTCGCCCAATGTGGCGTCGCACTCAATAAGACCAGCACTTGGCGGCCGAACTTCCCGTCTGAGAACTCTCGGCTACCGACTCCATACGCTCATTTCCATTACCTCTGTTGTAGCGTCTGTTTTCTGAGCATCTCCGTAACACTTTCGTTCCGAGTAGATGGTCCAGTGACGAAACGCGCCGCTCTTCATTGGATCTTCTATCTCTTCTATTAATCCGCGTTGGCTCCCAGACAGTTGAACAATACTCAAGAGTTAGTCGAACATGCGTTTTGTAAGTCACTTCTTTCGTGGATGAATTGCATATCCTTAAGATCCTCCCAACGAATCTTAGCCTGGCGTCTGTTTTTCCTACTGTTTGTTTTATGTGATCATTAAATTTTATGTCGCTCAGGATGGCTATCCCTAGGAATTTTACGACAGTTACTGTTTCCAGTGATTGTTACCAATAGTGTAGAAGAACAGCTGTGGATTTATTAGTCTATTTGCGCGCAACGTGTTACATTTCTTTACGTTCAGCGTCAACTCGCGGTCCCTGTATCAACCATCATTCCTGTGCAGTTCTTCCTTCATTTCGCTACACTCTTCTGATGTATCTTCCCCTACAGACAACAGCATCGCCCGCGAAAAGCCTCACAGAGTCCCCAACATTATCCACTCCCTCATTAATATACGAGGGACAGTCAAATGAAAAAGGAACACCCGCAATAACGGAACCATGGAATGCTTCCATTCAAAAATATTCACCACACGCGTTAAGACATTTATCCCACTCTGAGACGAGACGATCGAATCCTTTTGCGTAGAACGAGATCGACGGATGAAGGAATCACAACCACGCCCATTCTTACACTCCCTAGTCCGATTGAAAGCGACGTTCAAGCATGCCTTTCTTCAGGCTGCGAAGGATATGAAAATCACGCGATGAAAGATCCAGGCCATTCGGAGGATGTTGCAGTGTTTTCCCACCAAATCGATGGAGCGTAGCCTTCGTCTGATTGGCAGTGTGGAGGCAGGCATGATGTTTCCGTCCAACGGCAAACGGGAACAACGGAAACATTCCACATCTCCTCTGCCAAAGAAATCCAAAGCTGAAACTTCCCGGCAGATTAAAACTGTGTGCCGGACCAAGACTCGAACTCGGGACCTTTGCTTTTCGCGGGCAAGTTCTCTACCAACTGAGTTACCCAAGCACGACTCACGCCCCGTCCTCACAGCTTTACTTCTGCCAGTACCTCTCAAAGTGAAAATCTCATTGTGGAAACATCCCCCAGGCTGTGGCCAAGCGATGTCTCCGCAATATCCTTTCTTTCAGGAGTGCTAGTTCTGCAAGGTTCGCAGGAGAGTTTTTATAAAGCTTGGAAGATAGGAGACGCGGTACTGGCAGAAGTAAAGCTGTGAGGACAGGGCGTGAGTCGTGCTTGGGTACCTCAGTTGGTAGAGCACTTGCCCGCGAGAGGCAAAGGTCCCGAGTTCGAGTCTCGGTCCAGCACAGAGTTTTAATCTGCTAGGAAGTTTCATATCAACCCACACTCCAATGCAGAGTGAAAATCTCATTCTGGAAATCCAAAGCTTTTCACCTAAGTTCCGGTAAGGTCATGATGACATCGTTCTTTGACTACAGGAGCCCTCGGGTGGTCAAGTTCCTCGAGTGTGGAACCACAATCAACGCGCAACGGTTTGAAGACACTTCGTAGAAACTGCAACGCTCTATAAACTTATAAATTGATCGTACCGGATCATCCTGTTGGCAGGATAGGCCCCGCCTCCACTCTGCCAATCGGACGAAGGCTACGCCTCAGCGGTTTGGTTGGGAAACATTGCAACATCCTCCGTACGTCCCGGATCTTTTGCCATGTGATTTTCACATCGTTGTCGACCTGAAGCAAGACATGTGTGGACGTCGGTTTCAGTTGGATGAGCAAGTGCATGAGTGGGTGCGGTTGTGCATCCGTCAGCGGCGGACGGCGTTCTACAAAATAGGAATTGATTGTCTCATCTCCCAGTGGACTAAACGTCTTAACGCGTGTGATGATCGAACTGTTCCATGTTCGCTTTGTGGTGGGTGTTGGGTTTCCATTTGAGTGACCCTTATAAACTGTAAACACCAACGTCACTATGACATTCTCTTCTAGCACTCCCGAAATTACCTTTTTATTTGCAGATTTTGTTGCATTAGGAACGATGTCTTGAGTTCCACCTCCAAGAAAATCCTGGATCCAGTCACAAATCTAGTCCTATGCTTTGTAAGCTCGTATTTTGTTCACTAAACAACAATGTGGAACTGTATCGAATGTCCCCTCAATATATCCGTCTTTTTGCGTTTACTCTCACATCAAAATTCATTTAGGATGTTTTTTGAAATAAAAAATGAGCTACAATTAATTTTTGAGGCAATAGATAAATAAATGTCGTGTGACTAGGGTCTCCCGTCGGGTAGACCGTTCGCCGGGTGCAAGTCTTTCGATTTGACGCCACTTCGGGGACTTGCGTGTCGATGGGGATGAAATGACGACGATTAGGACAACACAACACCCCGTCCCTGAGCGGAGAAAATCTTCTAACCAGCTGGGAATCGAACCCGGGCCCTTAGGATTGATATTATGCCGCACTGACCACTCAGCTACCGGGGGCTTACTTTGAGGCAATAAGGAAAACATAAAAAAAAATCCCAGGAGAGTGGAAAGTAGTCTTGATAATTCACTACATGGGAAAGGCAGTAAACAACTACAGAGCGATTTTTTTGTTACCAGTTGCACATAAAATATTTTCCAATACTTCACTAAACATAGTGGAAACAACATTGGGCAGTCATTTGATTGAATATCAAGGTGATTTTAGGAAGGCCAGATCATGTTCTGAACAAATATTTAATCCGAAGTCAGTCATTCGCCTTAGATTACTGAATTCAAATGATGTTGTACTAATGTTTGTTAAAGTCAAATGATTTCGGTGGCAGATAATATAGATAACATAATCCGAAAACTTAGTGTAAAGTTTAAATTGGCAAATCTAAGTCGTGAAACTCACAGTATCTAAAGTGAAACTTATGGGAGATTTACTTGATCCTTTCTAAATAAACACAGGTGTACGGCAAAGAAATGGTCTATTCCCAATGCTTTTTAGCTGTGTTCTAGAAAAAAGAAAAAACAGTGAGAATTAGAATGAAAATCTGAATTAATATAATTCACCAATAAGGTGGGAGGGGGGGGGGGACAAGAGTACTGGAATAAACTGCATCACCTATGTGGATGCGTCTGCTATACTTTCCGAAAATGTTACATGCGCCGTAACATAAAATAATCTTGTAGAAGCTGGTGAGCAAGATGTATGAAACAGGCGAAATACCCTCAGACTTCAAGAAGAATATAATAATTCCAATCCCAAAGAAAGCAGGTGTTGACAGATGTGAAAATTACCGAACAGTCAGTTTAATAAGCCACAGCTGCAAAATACTAACACGAATTCTTTACAGACGAATGGAAAAACTAGTAGAAGCCGACCTCGGGGAAGATCAGTTTGGATTCCGTAGAAACATTGGAACACGTGAGGCAATACTGACCTTACGACTTATCTTAGAAGAAAGATTAAGGAAAGGCAAACCTACGTTTATAGCATTTGTAGACTTAGAGAAAGCTTTTGAAAATGTAAACTGGAATACTCTCTTTCAAATTCTAAAGGTGGCAGGGGTAAAATACAGGGAGCGAAAGGCTATTTACAATTTGTACAGAAACCAGATGGCAGTTATAAGAGTCGAGGGACATGAAAGGGAAGCAGTGGTTGGGAAGGGAGTAAGACAGGGTTGTAGCCTCTCCCCGATGTTATTCAATCTGTATATTGAGCAAGCAGTAAAGGAAACAAAAGAAATATTCGGAGTAGGTATTAAAATCCATGGAGAAGAAATAAAAACTTTGAGGTTCGCCGATGACATTGTAATTCTGTCAGAGACAGCAAAGGACTTGGAAGAGCAGTTGAATGGAATGGACAGTGTCTTGAAAGGAGGATATAAGATGAACATCAACAAAAGCAAAACGAGGATAATGGAATGTAGTCGAATTAAGTCGGGTGATGCTGAGGGAATTACATTAGGAAATGAGACACTTAAAGTAGTAAAGGAGTTTTGCTATTTGGGGAGCAAAATAACTGATGATGGTCGAAGTAGAGAGGATATAAAATGTACACTGGCAATGGCAAGGAAAGCGTTTCTGAAGAAGAGAAATTTGTTAACATCGAGTATTGATTTAAGTGTCAGGAAGTCGTTTCTGAAAGTATTTGTATGGAGTGTAGCCATGTATGGAAGTGAAACAGGGACAATAAATAGTTTAGACAAGAAGCGAATAGAAGCTTTCGAAATGTGGTGCTAGAGAAGAATGCTGAAGATTAGATGGGTAGATCACATAACTAATGAGGAGGTATTAAATAGAATTGGGGAGAAGAGGAGTTTGTGGCACAACTTGACCAGAAGAAGGGATCGGTTGGTAGGACATGTTCTGAGGCATCAAGGGATCACCAATTTAGTATTGGAGGACAGCGTGGAGGGTAAAAATCGTAGAGGGAGACCAAGAGATGAATACACTAAGCAGATTCAGAAGGATGTAGGTTGCAGTAGGTAGTTTACAACAAAAGTGCCTTTTTAAAAATGCATCAGTAAGTCATGACAGTACAATTGTGAAGTCAGAACGTTTACATGCAATCGAATGTCTAGCATTAAACTATAATTTAGATAACCTAGAAATACTAGAATAGTTAATCATAACGGAAATATTTGTCCCATAAGAAACTATGGAAGGTTGGAAATTACGTAGTAATGATGAAGTTTATCGAATCACAGGAAACATGTCAGAAGCAATGAGAAAAAGAAGACTGGTGTTTTGGACATTTATATCGACTGTGAGACAGTAGATTAAACAAAAAGATCTTCAGATGTTTTTGGGATTAGAAGTCAGCAACAAGTTGGACCTATGAAATAAAAAAGAATTTAGAAAAAATAAGCTGAAGAAACAATAGACAGAGAAGTGTTTAGGAAAATGAAATGAAGGATTACAAGGTAGAAGAGCGAAAAGAACAGGTATGCAGTAAGAAAAAACGTAGTGAACATATGAAAGTGTACTGGAAGAAAAGATGATAACAACAAATAAGGAATTGAAATCGGTATGCTGTCCTTAATTGGCCCATCAAATAGGAAACAAAAAACTAAATTAAAATAAAATAAACGAAACGGAGAGTAAACAGTGTTGTAAAAAAGGATGTTTCCGAACGTATAATTTGAATACAAGAATTTTATGTGTGTTCAAACTTGAGCTTTCGGAGATATTCATCATCATCATCGTCAGGAACTGACTGACTGCCCCGGCCACTGAGACGACATGAAGAACTTCTCTGTCGCCTTGAGATAGGGCATAGTCCGGTGAGCCATGGGATCCTGCTCTGGCAGAAAGACCCTTCAACTGGTACGGATTACAATACACCACATTTCCAATGAATGTGTGTTATTTTCAGAGAAGAAGGCAGAGAGTAGTTTACTAATTCATGTGTCCTCCATTTTGGCTGACAATGAGGCGAATGTGGTACGACTTTCAGTTTTTGTGAGATATATGACTTCTTTCTTATCCTATTAGGGAGAAAGTTTTGATGTGTCACTAGGATGGCTGACTGATCCTGGCTTCTTCAGCGAATCACACTTTCTCCTGAGTTTCTTAAACGTTTATCCTGAAGGCCAGTTAGGATTTTAATAACACCTTTTAACGTTGACGAAGTTTTAAGTTTAACATTCTTCATTATACGGTATGAATGGGTAGGTGAGTATTAGTGAATATGAGAGAGAGAGCGACTGTAATTTCAAGTGTCATTACATTTCAGCATTTTCAATTTTAATTCTTTCAAACATATTTGTCTCGGACTATTTTAGCAACGACGCTAATAGCATCGCCGTTGAACGTCCTAAATCCACAGACGCATAATACACACACACACACACACACACACACACACACACACACACACACAGGTTCGGTCATGACAGGGACTAGTAAGAAGAAGCATTAAATAAAATCTTCTTTTCTTCAAAGGACATCCTACGTCCTTTCATAAGATTACGTTCCACTATAATTGACTAAATTTGATGTGATGTTTGTATAGCTCTCGAACGCGGTGCAGGTTGTTTGCTACACGTAATGTTATCAGCTTTGTTACAGGTACGCTCAAATGTAATGTTTGTCGGCCTTTGTTAGCAACAGGTACTCTCAAACAAAGGCAGTCTTATACTGAGCTTCATCATCATCCAAAAGCCTCATCATCTAGTCCTGTTCTCCAAGCAACTTCCTATGTTCACTCTGGCCCAGCCCTCGCCTGTTTATTCAACACACTCCTACACAAATTTCAGCCATCTATCCCTTGGTCTTATTGGTCGTTTCCTTCGAGTCTCTATTTGGAGTATCTTCTTGGGAATCCTCTTACTTTCCATACTCTTTAAGTGTCCATACGATCTTAGCATTGATTTTCCTGTCTTGGTCTGCAAGGGTTCCTCTTTCACCGTTTCCTTTACCCTTTCTTTCCTCATCCACTCTCTCCTTGTTACTCCTATCCTACTTCTGAGGAACTTCATTTCACGTGCCTGTAATCAGGTCAATATTAGGATGTAGTAACTTCTTTATGTATCACTTCTTTGCTGTTTTGTGGGAATTCTTTGTTCCAAACCAGACTCCTAACACTTCACAGGAATGTTTACGCCAGTCTGAACGTTCAATGATCTCTTTCTCATTTCTTTATTTACTCCTTTTTGCTTAAGATGTGTTTCTTTAAGTTTGCGTAGTGGACCACAGTGTACTTTCAACTTTGCTTCACAGAATGGAAGGAATGCTATATGGACTACCTTTTTCCGTTGGCTGCGTAGCTTTGGGCCTTCGTTTCCTCGCGGACGTAAACCTAATTTGGTGCTGACCAGTGAGAGGGCGCGGGACTGATAATACAGTAGGTATGTGTGTGTGTGTGTGTGTGTGTGTGTGTGTGTGAGAGAGAGAGAGAGAGAGAGAGAGAGAGAGAGAGAGAGTGACTGTGTCTTAGTCCCCAGAGGGGGACTTAAATGGAGCGGCTGGCGGAAGCGCGGTCAGCGTCTCCGATCGCGGGTTAGATGTGCTACTTGGTCATATCGCTACTCCTTGTGGACGAGCGGGATGCTTCTATTTGGGACCTTTGTTTCTGGTGCTTTTCTGCAGTCCAGGCACATGGCTATGCACTTCGAGAAGCACCTTAAGAAGGACGTGAGCCCGAGTACACAGACACACGACACTGACGGCTACGAAATCGTTATTTCAGGACAGTCACAGAGGAAAATTACTTTGGTGAGAACCATACGTTTATCGATCTCACCGGTGACTGGCAATGAACTTTAACTTATTAATCTTACGCGTGGTAGATATTTAGTGTTTGCATTCAACAGGGTCATCCATGCTGAGTGATAACACGTACTCATATTCCTCTGGGTCGCATGGAAACGATCGAATATGGTTTCTTTTCTATTATTTGCTTAGCTGTGGAATTATTGTAACGTAACTATTGTTTGTTGCTCTTGAGCTACGTTGATTTCGGGACTGCTAAAGCACAATATACTTAACAGCACTTAACTGTAACTATTTTTGTTTATATTCTGTGGTAATTTTAAAAGTTTTAAGGTTTTAGCCAAGTATGTTTGTGCATCTCCCGTGTTTTTAGTGGCCAGATTTGATCTGTGTTTAAATTGATGTTTTTAACGGTTTCAGCGCTGTTTCTAATTCTGCTGCTTCATGCCTGATAAGACAATTCGTTATTTGTTATTTTGTCCATATGTTATTACCATTCTAAGGCGCCGCTCGGCTGGTTATACCAACACCAGTGAGCCAGAAGTGTACTTTGTTTATTGTTTTGAAATAAGAGTGATTAGTACAACAAACTTAAGTTTTTTTATTGAATTTATCATTTCATAATTTCACTAATATTTGAGGTAAAGTCTGTTAATCACTTCAGTTAACTGACATTGAAATTGTTATTAGTTTCTGATTATTTCTTTTACTTTTAAACTGAGTAACTGCTCTTAAATGAAACGTGAAAATATCTTTGCAAATGATTTATATATTTATCATTTAGTAGAAGAAAAAGCAAATAAAAACATTGGGCGAATAGCCTGGTGAAAATTATCTCTGGCATCTTACCTACCCCCCCCCCCCCCCCCCCGTACTTAGAAACTGTACTTAGAACGATAAGATACTTGACATTGTTCAAGCAAACGTCGAAAATCTCAGCAAAAACAATGAAAACTGACAAATTTGTGATTGGAAAGCACTTCGCTAGGCCGCGGAATTAACCTAGTGCTAGAGGATACGAATTATATCTGCAGAAGTTCTAACATTTTATATAGAATGATGAATTAAAATTTCAGCAATATCATCGTGGATCCTTTAAATTTTACCTTCACACTTCCTGCTAACTGCATGTTTGCTCACTGAATTGATGAAACAATGACTCATACTGAGAGAACACCAATGCGCTACACCGACCTCTCATACAGAATACCTCTAATGATATCAATACAAACGAGCTCATATAGCCAGAACGTATTGCGACGGGAAGTTCATTGCGTACAACTACTCACAACGATAAACCGGTTATTAGCGTGATGGAACGCTTGAAATGTTCTGGCGCTGGTCGTACATCATACCAACAAAGCAATAGACTATCGGACGTACATAACAATAACATGATACTTGTGGCTGCGCAAATGAGAAGCAGCTGTTTGCCGGAGGTGATATGCATTTACCATTAGTTATTTACGAGAGCCAAGCTACACCGTTAGACTCCGTGTGCATTAACGAGTGCGATGCTTGCCTTTGATGTCTCAACACTCTTTGCTTCTACTTTCGTATCTGTATTCCAAACGCTACTGTACAGTGTGCAGCCTAGGACACCTGACTACCACTACAATATTTATTCCTGACTTCAGTGTTGGGTAGTGCGCAGGAAAAAGATTTTTTGTATCTACATCTACAACCGTACTCCGCAAGCCACCTGACGGTGTGTGGTGGAGGGTACCTTGAGTAACTCTATCGGTTTTCCCTTCTATTCCAGTTTCGTATTGTTCGTGGAAAGAAAGATTGTCGGCATGCCTCTGTGTGGGCTCTAATCTCTCTGACTTTACCCTCATGGTCTCTTCGCGAGATATACGTAGGAGGGAGCAATATACTGCTTGACTCCTCGGTGAAGGTATGTTCTCGAAACTTCAACAAAAGCCCGTACCGAGCTACTGAGCGTCTCTCCTGCAGAGCCTTCCACTGGAGTTTATCTGTCTTCTCCGTAACGCTTTCGCGATTACTAAATGATCCTGCAACGAAGCGCGCTGCTCTCCGTTGGATCTTCTCTATCTCTTCTATCAACCACATCTGATACGGATCCCACATCGGTGAACAGTATTCAAGCAGTGGGCGAACAAGTGTACTGTAACCTACTTCCTTTGTTTTCGGACTGCATTTCCTTAGAATTCTTCCAATGAATCTCAGTCAGGCATCTGCTTTACTGACGATTAATTTTATCTGGTCATTCCATTTTAAATCACTCCTCATGCCTACTCCAAATAATTTATGGAATTAACTGCTTCTAGTTGCTGACCCGCTATATTGAAGCTGAATGATAAAGGATCTATCTTTCTATGTATTCGCAGCACATTACACTTGTCTACATTGAGATTGAGTTGCCATTCCCCGCACCATGGTTCAATTCGTTGCAGATCCTCCTGCATTTCAGTACAATTTTCCATTGTTACAACCTCTCGATATACTACAGCATCATGCGCAAAAAGCCTCAGTGAACTTCCGATGTTATCCACAAGGTCATTTATATATATATTGTGAATAGCAACACTGCCCTGCGGTACACCTGAAATCACTCTTACTTCGGAAGACTTCTCTCCATTGAGAATGACCTGCTGCTTCCTGTTATCTAGGAACTCTTCAATACAATCACACAATTGGTCTGATAGTCCATATGCTCTTACTTTGTTCATTAAACGACTGTGGGGAACTGTACCAACGCCTTGCGGAAGTCAAGAAACACAGCATCTACCTGGGAACCCGTGTGTATGGCCCTCTGAGTCTCGTGGACGAATAGCTTGAGCTGGGTTTCACACGATCGTCTTTTTCGAAAGCCATGCTGATTCCTACAGAATAGATTTCTAGTCTCCAGAAAAGTCATTATACTCGAACGTAATACATGTTCCAAAATTCTACAACTGATCGACGTTAGAGATATAGGTCTATAGTTCTGCACATCTGTTCGACGTCCCTTCTTGAAAACGGGGATGACCTGTGCCCTTTCCCAATCCTTTGGAACGCTACGCTCTTCTAGAGACCTACGGTAAACCGCTGCAAGAAGGGAGGCGAGTTCCTTTGCGTACTCTGTGTAAAATCGAACTGGTATCCCATCAGGTCCAGCAGCCTTTCCTCTTTTGAGCGATTTTAATTGTTTCTCTATCCCTCTGTCGTCTATTTCGATATCTACCATTTTGTCATCTGTGTGACAATCTAGAGAAGGAACTACAGTGAAATCTTCTCCTGTGAAACAGCTTTGGAAAAAGACATTTTGTATTTCGGCCTTTAGTCAGTCATCCTCTGTTTCAGTACCATTTTTGTCACAGAGTGTCTGGACATTTTTGTTTTGATCCACCTACCGCTTTGACATAAGACCAAAATTTCTTAGGATTTTCTACCAAGTCAGTACATAGAACTTTACTTTCGAATTCACTGAACGCCTCTTCTGTTTGTGGAAGAATGTTTGACTTGATACATCTTCAATGGTGATGCATTGTTATCACGATTAGAAGGATCATCAGTCATCATTTTAGTGCGAGATGCTTTAGAGAAAGACGTTTCAATGGAAGCTGCTGTGCAGCAAAATGGAATACTGATTCAACGGTGCCACCAGTTTGGATGGTATGCGTTAGTACGAAGAAGCTTATGGATTAAGATCGACAACGTTTCGTGGTAAACGATTCACGAACTAGATCAGTTGACGATCGTGTGTGTATCTGTGTTGTAGCAATGTATAAAGGGGTTGGACAAAAATACCGAAACGCCTCGAGAAATGCGCGCTTTAAACTGTATGTAGATGCTAGTCGAGTATGCATCTTGCGCTGTTGTATTGGACAACAAAAGGAACATATCGTTGCGAGTGTCAGTCGTGGTCGGAACAGTTGTTTGTGTAACTGTGCGGAGCCAAGTGTATTCAAACCTGGGCAAACTGTTGGTGCCGGCCGATGTGGCCGGGCGGTTCCAGGCGCTTTAGTCTGGAACCGCACGACCGCTACGGTCGCAGGTTCGAATCCTGCCTCGGTCATGGATGTGTGTGATGTCCTTAGGTTAGTTAGGTTTAAGTAGTTCTACGTTCTAGGGGACTGATGACCTCAGATGTTGGCCGGCCGGGGTGGCCGAGCTGTTCTAGGCGCTACAGTCTGGAACCGCGCGACCGCTAAGGTTTAAAAAAAAAATTGCTCTGAGCACTGTGGGACTTAACATCTATGGTCATCAGTCCCCTAGAACTTAGAACTAATTAAACCTAACTAACCAAAGGACATCACACAACACCCAATCATCACGAGGCAGAGAAAATCCCTGACCCCGCCGGGAATCGAACCGCTAAGGTCGCAGGTTCGAATCCTGCCTCGGGCATGGATGTGTGTGATGTCCTTAGGTTAGTTAGGTTTAAGAAGTTCTACGTTCTAGGGGACCTATGACCTCAGAAGTTAAGTCCTATAGTGCTCAGAGCCATTTGAACCATTTTGAACCTCAGATGTTGAGTCTCATAGTGCTCAGAGCCATTTGAACCATTTGAAACTGTTGGTGTTTGTACGGTGGGTGCTTCTGTAACCAACGTAGCCGAAGTGATTGGAGTTTCAAGAAGCAGCATCTCGAAGATTTATGTTGCATACAGGCAATGCGCAAAAGTGTCACCCGCTAAGTTGAGTGATAGTGACAGATGGCCATTGATGAGGATTGTGACCCAAAATAAGGAGAGGACAGCTCCAAAAGTCACTGCTGAAATGAATGTCGCACTCGTGAACTCTGTCAACGCCAAAACAACACCAAGTGAGCTTCATAAGCAGGTAACTGCAGTGAGAGCCGGAATTCCAAAAACAGACATCTGTGATGCAAATGTCCGTAAATGAAAATGTGGTCCCAGAAGCATAAGACCTGAACTAAGTGGCAAGTCATTCGGTCGGGTGAGTCATGTTTCGCACCATTCCAGACTTCGGACCGAGTTTACGTCCCAAGAGTGAAACATGACAGGGTTCGATGATTATGTGGGCAGGCCTATCGTGGTATTCCAATGGACCGATGGCATCCTACAAGGTAGTATTACTAGCAATGATTATGCCACCAGTTTGGCTTATTAGGTCCATCTCACGCTACAATGTTTGTTCCCCAATAGTTCAACTGGTTCAAATGGCTCTGAGCACTATGGGAGTCAACTTCCTAGGTCATCAGTCCCCTAGAACTTAGAACTACTTAAACCTAACTAACCTACGGACATCACACACATCCATGCCTGAGGCAGGATTCGAACCTGCGACCGTAGCGGTCGCGCGGTTCCAGACTGTAGCGCCTAGAACCGCTCGGCCACCTCGGCCGGCTCCCCAATAGTGATGCTATGTTGCAAGACGAGAGGTCCCCTGTTCATGCAGTTCGGATCGACTAGGACTGATTTTATAAGCACGAGGATGAACTGTCGCAACTCACCTGGCCCCCACAGTCACCAAATCTCAATGGTGACTTTGTGGTTTGGAGAGGAGGGTGAGTGACCGTTGTGCACCTCTATTATCATTACCTGTACTTTCCACTATTTAGCAGAAAGATTGGTGTAAGATTTCCCATTGAGACCTTTTCTTTGTGTTTTGTTTTTTGAGTCTTCAATCTGCTTACTGGTTTGCTGGATGTATTACAATGTCTGTCTTCCGCTATAGTTTTTACCCTCTACAGTTCCCTCTAGTAGCATGGAAGTCATTCCCTGGTGTCTTAACAAGTATCATATCATCATATCCCTTCCTCTTGTCAGTGTTTTCCACATATTCCTTTCCTCTCCGATTCTGCGCAGAACCTTCTCATTCCTTACTTATCAGTCAACCTAATTATCAACATTCTTCTGTAGCATCACATCTCAAATGCTCCGATTCTTTTCTGTTCCAGTTTTCCCATGTTTCGCTGCCATACAATGCTGTGCTTCAAATGTACTTTCTCAGATATTTCGTCCTCAAATTAAGGTCTACGTTTGAAGCTAATAGACTTCTCTTGGTCAGGAGTTCCCTTTATGCCAGTGCTAGTCTACTTTCTATGTCCACCTTGCTCCGTCTGTCATAGATAGCAGAATTCCTTGATTTCGTCTAGTCCTGTGATCCCCAATTCATATGTTAAGATTCTCGCTGTTCTCGTTTATGCTGTTTGTAATTACATTCGTCTGTCTTCGGTTTACTCTCAATCCATATCCAGTACCCATTAGACTGTTCATTCCATTCAACAGATCATATAATTCTACTTCATCAGCAAAGTCATCAGCGAATCTTATCATTGATATCCTTTCACCCTGAATTTTAATCTTTTAATGATTCTTTCTTTTATTACCGCCATTGCTTCTTCGATGTATCGATTGAACAGCAGGGGCGAAAGGTTACATTCATGTCTTACATCTTTTTTAATCCGAGCACTTCGTTCTTGGTCTCCCACTCTCATTGTCCCGTCTTGGTTCTCGTACATATTATGTGTTACACATCTTTTCCCGTAGCTTTTCCCTACATTTCTTAGAATTTCAAACACCCTCCACCATTTTACATTATCGAACATTTTTTCCAAATCGACAGATCCTATGAACGTGTTTTGATTTTTCTTCGTTCCTAGTTCCATTATCAACCGCAACTTCAGAACTGCCTCTCTGGTGCCTTTACCATTACTAAAGCCAAATTGATCATCATCTAACAGACTATCAATTTTCTTTTCCATATGTTGTTGTTGTTGTAGTCTTCAGTCCTGAGACTGGTTTGATGCAGCTCTCCATGCTATTCTATCCTGTGCAAGTCTCTTCATCTCCCAGTACCTGCTGCAGCCTACATCCTTCTGAATCTGCTTACCGTATTCATCTCTTGGTCTCCCTCTACGATTTTTACCCTCCACACTGCCCTCCAGTACTAAACTGATGATCCCTTGATGTCTCAGAGCATGTCCTACCAACCGATCCCTTCTTCTAGTCAAGTTGTGCCACAAACTCCTCTTCTCCCCAATTCTATTCAACACATCCTTATTAGTTATGAGATCTACCCATCTAATCTTCAGCATTCTTCTGTAGCACCACATTTCGAAAGCTTCTAATCTCTTCTTCTCTAAACTATTTATCGTCCCTGTTTCACTTCCATACATGGCTACACTCCATACAAATACTTTCAGAAACGACTTCCTAACACTTAAATCAATACTCGATGTTAACAAATTTCTCTTCTTTAGAAAAGCTTTCCTTGCCATTGCCAGTGTACATTTTATTTCCTCTCTACTTCGACCATCATCAGTTATTTTGCTCCCCAAATAGCAAAACTCCTTTACACTTTAAGTGTCTCATTTCCTAATGTAATTCCCTCAGCATCACCCGACTTAATTCGAGTACATTCCAATTTCCTTGTTTTGATTTTGTTGATGTTCATCTCATATCCTCCTTTCAAGACACTGCCCGTCCCGTCTACTGCTCTTCCAAGTCCTTTGCTGTCCCTGACAGAATTACAATGTCATCGGCAAACCTCAAAGTTTTTATTTCTTCTCCATGGATTTTAATACCTAGTTCGAATTTTTCTTTTGTTTTCTTTACTGCTTGCTCAATATACAGATTGAATAATATCGGGAGAGGCTACAACCCTGTCTCACTCCCTTCCCAACCACTGCTTCCCTTTCATGTCCCTCGACTCTTATAACTGCCATCTGGTTTCCGTACAAATTGTAAATAGCCTTTCGCTCCCTGTATTTTACCCCTGCTACCTTTAGAATTTGAAAGAGAGTATTCCAGTCAACATTGTCAAAAGCTTTCTCTAAGTCTACAAATGTAGGTTTACCTTTCCTTAATCTAGCTTCTAAGATAAGTCGTTGGGTCAGTATTGCCTCACGTGTTCCAACATTTCTACGGAATCCAAACTGATCTTCCCCGACGTCGGCTTCCACCAGTTTTTCCATCCGTCTGTAAAGAATTCGCATTAGTATTTTGCAGCTGTGACTTATTAAACTGATAGTTCGGTAATTTTCACATCTGTCAACACCTGCTTTCTTTGGGATTGGAATTACTATATTCTTCTTGAAGTCTGAGGGTATTTCGCCTGTCTCGTACATCTTGCTCAACAGATGGTAGAGTTTTGTCAGGACTGGCTCTCCCAAGGCCGTCAGTAGTTCTAATGGAATGTTGTCTACTCCCGGGGCCTTGTTTCGACTCAGGTCTTTCAGTGCTCTGTCAAACTCTTCACGCAGTATCATATCTCCTATTTCATCTTCATCTACATCTACATCCTCTTCCATTTCCATAATATTGTCCTCAAGTACATCGCCCTTGTATAGACCCTCTATATACTCCTTCCACCTTTCTGCTTTCCCTTCTTTGCTTAGAGCTGGGTTTCCATCTGAGCTCTTGATATTCATGCAAGTCGTTCCCTTTTCTAGAAAGGTCTCTTTAATTTTCCTGTAGGCAGTATCTATCTTACCCCTCATGAGATAAGCCTCTACATCCTTACATTTGTCCTGTAGCCATGCCTGATTTGCCATTTTGCACTTCCTGTCGATCTCATTTTTGAGACGTTTGTATTCCTTTTTGCCTGCTTCGCTTGCTGTAGTTTTATATTTTCTCCTTTCATCAATTAAATTCAGTATCTCTTGTGTTACCCAAGGATTTCTACTAGCCCTCGTCTTTTTACCTACTTGATCCCGTGCTGACTTCACTATTTGATTCCTCAAAGCCACCCATTCTTCTTCTACTCTATTACTTTCCCCCATTCCTGTCAATTGTTCCTTATGCTCTCCCTGAAACTCTGTACAATCTCCTGTTTAGTCAGTATATCCAGGTCCCATCTCCTTAAATTCCCACCTTTTTGCAGTATCTTCAGTTTTAATCTACAGTTCATAACCAATAGATTGTGGTCAGAGTCCACATCTGCCCCTGGAAATCTCTTACAATTTAAAATCTGGTGCCTAAATCTCTGTCTTACCATTATATAATCTATCTGAAACCTTTTAGTATCTCCAGGGTTCTTCCATGTATACAACCTTCTTTTATGATTCTTGAACCAAGTGTTAGCTATGATCATGTTATGCTCTGTGCAAAATTCTACCAGGCGGCTTCCTCTTTCATTTCGTAGCCCCAATCCAAATTCACCTACTATGTTTCCTCCTCTCCTTTTTCCTACTGTCGAATTCCAGTCACCCATGACTATTAAATTTTCATCTGAATAATTTCTTTTATCTCATCATACATTTCATCAACTTCTTCATCATCTGCAGAGCTAGTTGGCATATAAACTTGTACTACTGTAGTAGGTGTGGGCTTCGTGTCTCTCTTGGCCACAATAATGCTGTTTGTAGTAGCTTACCCGCACTCCTATTTTTCTATTCATTATTAAACCTAGTCCTGCATTACCCCTATTTGATTTTGTATTTATAACCCTGTATTCACCTGACCAAAAGTCTTGTTCCTCCTACCACCGAACTTCACTAATTCCCACTATATCTAACTTTACCCTACCCATTTCCCTTTTTAAATTTTCTAACCTACCTGCCCGATTAAGGGATCTGACATTCCACGCTCCGATCCGTAGAATGCCAGTTTTCTTTCTCCTGATAACGATGTCCTCTTGGGTAGTCCCCACCCGGAGATCCAAATGGGGGACTATTTTACCTCCGGAATATTTTACCCAAGAGGACGCCATCATCATTTAATCATACAGTAAAGCTGCATGCCCTCGGGAAAAATTACGACTGTAGTTTCCCCTTGCTTTCAGCCGTTCGCAGTACCAAAACAGCAAGGCCGTTTTGGTTAGTGGTTACAGGGCCAGATCAGTCAATGATCCAGACTGTTGCCCCTGCAACTACTGAAAAGGCTGCTGCCCCTCTTCAGGAACCACACGTTTGTCTGGCCTCTCAACAGATACCCCTCCATTGTGCTTGCACCTACGGTACGGCTATCTGTATCGTTGAGGCATGCAAGCCTTTCCGCCAACGGCAAGGTCCATGGTTCATACCTCCGTATGTTACTCTTGTCAGAAACTGAGCAGGAGCTATTAAGCTGATTGAACGATAATTTTCGTACTTGTCAGCTCTTGCTACCTCTGGAATTGTGTGGATGATGTTTTCCCGTAAGTCTGATGGTATACCGCAAGTCTCATACATTCTACACTCCAACGTTAAGAGTCGTTTTGTTGCCACTTGCCCCAATGATTTTAGAAATTCCGATGGAATGTTATTGATCCTTTCTGCCTTATTTGATTTTAAATTCACTTAAGTTCTTTTACTTTCTAATTCTAATACTATATCCTCTTTCTCTTCCCTATCGACTCCTGTTTCTTTTCGTATCACATCAGGAAAGTATTCTCCGTCATAGAGACCTACAGTGTACTCTTTCCACCTACGCGCTCTCTCCTCTGCATTTAACAGTGAAATTACCATTGAACGCTTTATGTTATGGCCCTTGCTTTTAATTTCACCGCAGATTGTTTTAACTTTCCTATATCCTGAGTCAGTCCTTCCGACCATCGTATCTTTTTCGATTCCTTCACATTTTTCATGCAACTATTTCGTCTTAGCATCACTGCACTTCCTGTTTATTTCTTTCCTTACCGACCTTTATTTTTGTATTCCTGATTCCCTGGACATTTTTGTACTTCCTCCTTTCATCGATCAATTGAAGTATTTCCTCTATTATCCATAGTTTCTTCCCAGGTACCTTCATTATACCTATGTTTTTCTTTCCAGCTTGAGTTATTGCCCTTTTTAGAGATTTCCATTCCTGTTCAACTGTACCGCCTACTTAGCTATTCATAATAGCAGTGTCTGTAGCCTTAGAGAACTTCAAGCGTGTCTCTTCATTCCTTAGTATTTCCGTATACTACGTCACTGCACACTGTTTCTTCCTGGCTAATCACTTAAACTACACCCTACTCTTCACCATTACTAAATGTCTGAGTATTTATCTGCTCCTGGGTACGACTTACAGTCCACTATCTGATTTCCGAATCTTTGCCTGACAATGACGTAATCTAACTGAAATCTTCCAGTATCTCTTGGCCTTTTCGAAGTATACCTTCTCCTCCTGTGATTCTTGAGCAGAGTATTCACTGTTACTAGCTGAAATTTATTACAGGACGCAGTTAGTATTTATCCTCTCTCATTCCTACTACCAAGCCCATATTCTCCCGAAACCCTTTCTTCTACTCCTTCTCCTTCTAGCGCATTCTAATCTATCTTATGACTAATTGGTTTTCATCTGCCTTTACGTACTAAATTACCCTTTCAGTAAGCTCATATTTTTTCTCTATCCCTTCATCTTCTGCTTGCGAAGTCGGCATGTATATCTGAACTATCGTTGTCGGTGTTGGTTTGCTGTCGATTCTGACGAGAAGAACTCCATCACTGAAGTGTTTACAGTAACTCACTCTCTGCCCTACCTTCCTATTCCTGACGAATCCTATTCCCGTCATACCATTTTCTGTTGCTATTGTTGTTACCCTATATTCATCTGACCAGAAATCCTTGTCTTCTTTCCATTTCACATGTAGCCTGAGTCTTTGCATTTCCCTTTTAGATCTACTAGCTTCCCTAACACGTTTAAACTTCTTACTTCCACGCCCCCACTAATACAATGTTATCCTTTCGTTGGTTATTCGATCTTTTTCTCGTGGTCACCTCCTCCTTGGCAGTCAGGTACCGGAGATCCGAATGGGGACTAGTCTAGAATCTTTTGCCAATGGAGAGACCACTAATTTTTCCATTGCAGGGCACGTATCCTGTGGAACTATTTACATCTACATGGATACTCTGCAAATCACACTTAAGTGTCTGGCAGAGGGTTCATCGAACCACCTTCAAAATAATTCTCTATTTTTCCAATCTCGGATATCACGCGGAAGAAACGAACACCTACACTCCTGGAAATTGAAATAAGAACATCGTGAATTCATTGTCCCAGGAAGGGGAAATTTTATTGACACATTCCTGGGGTCAGATGCATCACATGATCACACTGACAGAACCACAGGCACATAGACACAGGCAACAGAGCATGCACAATGTCGGCACTAGTACAGTGTATATCCACCTTTCGCAGCAATATAGGCTGCTATTCTCCCATGGAGACGATCGTAGAGATGCTGGATGTAGTCCTGTGGAGCGGCTTGCCATGCCATTTCCACCTGGCGCCTCAGTTGGACCAGCGTTCGTGCTGGACGTGCAGACCGCGTGAGACGACGCTTCATCCAGTCCCAAACATGCTCAATGGGGGACAGATCCGGAGATCTTGCTGGCCAGGGTAGTTGACTTACACCTTCTAGAGCACGTTGGGTGGCACGGGATACATGCGGACGTGCATTGTCCTGTTGGAACAGCAAGTTCCCTTGCCGGTCTAGGAATGGTAGAACGATGGGTTCGATGACGGTTTGGATGTACCGTGCACTATTCAGTGTCCCCTCGACGATCTCCAGTGGTGTACGGCCAGTGTAGGAGATCGCTCCCCACACCATGATGCCGCGTGTTGGCCCTGTGTGCCTCGGTCGTATGCAGTCCTGATTGTGGCGCTCACCTGCACGGCGCCAAACACGCATACGACCTTCATTGGCACCAAGGCAGAAGCGACTCTCATCGCTGAAGACGACACGTCTCCATTCGTCCCTCCATTCACGCCTGTCGCGACACCACTGCAGGCGGGCTGCACGATGTTGGGGCGTGAGCGGAAGACGGCCTAACGGTGTGCGGGACCGTAGCCCAGCTTCATGGAGACGGTTGCGAATGGTCCTGGGGAGGAGCAACAGTGTCCCTAATTTGCTGGGAAGTGGCGGTGCGGTCCCCTACGGCACTGCGTAGGATCCTACGGTCTTGGCGTGCATCCGTGCGTCGCTGCGGTCCGGTCCCAGGTCGACGGGCACGTGCACCTTCCGCCGACCACTGGCGACAACATCGATGTACTGTGGAGACCTCACGCCCCACGTGTTGAGCAATTCGGCGGTACGTCCACCCGGCCTCCCGCATGCCCACTATACGCCCTCGCTCAAAGTCCGTCAACTGCACATACGGTTCACGTCCACGCTGTCGCGGCATGCTACCAGTGTTAAAGACTGCGATGGAGCTCCGTATGCCACGGCAAACTGGCTGACACTGACGGCGGCGGTGCACAAATGCTGCGCAGCTAGCGCCATTCGACGGCCAACACCGCGGTTCCTGGTGTGTCCGCTGTGCCGTGCGTGTGATCATTGCTTGTACAGCCCTCTCGCAGTGTCCGGAGCAAGTATGGTGGGTCTGACACACCGGTGTCAATGTGTTCTTTTTTCCATTTCCAGGAGTGTATATCTTTCAGTGCGAGCTCTAAATTCCCTTACTTTATTACGATGATCATTTCTCCCTATGTAGAGCGGCGTCAACAAATGTTTTCGCATTCAGAGGAGAAAGTTGATGATTGATATTTCACGAGAAGATTAGATTGCAACGGAAATCGGCTTTGTTTTAACGGTGTCCATCCCAAATCGTGTACCATGTCCGTGACATTCCCTCCCCTGTTTCGCAATAATACAAAACGTGCTCATCTTCGTTGAATTTTCTCGATGTACTGCGAAAATCCTATCTGGTAAGGATCACAGAACGCGCAGCAGTAAAAAAGAGGACGGACAAGCGTAGCGTTGGCAGTCTCTTTAGTAGATCTGTGACATTTTCTAAGTATTCTGCCAATAAAACGCAGTCTTTGGTTTACCTTCCCCAAAACATTTTCTACTTGTGTTTCCCAATTTAAGTTGTTCATAATAGTAATTCCTAGGTATTTAGTTGAATTTACAGCCTTTAGATTAGACTGATTTATCATGTAACTGAAGTTTAACGGATTCCTTTCAGCAATTTTGTGGATGACCTCACACTTTTCCTTATTTATGGTCAATTGCCAATTTTCGCACCATTCAGATGTCTTTTCCAATTCTTTTACCAATTTGTTTTGAACTTCTGATGATTTTGCTAGTCGATAAACGACAGCATCATCTGCAAACAACCTACGACTGCTGCTCAGATTATTTCCTAAATCGTTTGTATGGATAAGGAACAGCAAAGGACCTACAACACTACCTTGGGGAAGGGCATAAATCACTTCTGTTTATCTCGATTATTTCCCGTCAATTACTACGAACTGTGATCTTTCTGAAAGTAAATCACGAATCCAGTGACATAACTGTGACCATATTCCATAAGCATGCAATTTTACTAGAAGCCGCTTGTGAGGTACAGTGCCAAAAGTCTTATGGAAATCTAGAAATACGGAATCAAGTTGAAATCCCTTGTCAATTGCACTCAACCCTTGGTGTGTGTTAAGAACTAGTTGTGTTTCACAAGAACTACGTTTTCTAAATCGGTGTTGACTGTGTGTCAATAGATCTTTTCGAGGTAATTCATGATGTTCGAACACAATATATGTTCCAAAATCCTGCCGCATATCGACGTTAACGATATGAGCTGTAGTTTAGTGGGTTACTCCTACTACCTGTCTTGAATGTTGGTGTCGTGTGCAACGTTCTAGTCTTTGGGTGCAGATGTTTCGTCGAGCGAACGGTTGTATTGATTGTTAGGTATGGAGCAATTGCAACAGCATATTCTGAAAGGAAACTAAGTGGTATGCAGTCTGGACCAGAAGACTTGTTTTTATCAAGTGATTTAAGTTGGTTCAGTACTCCGAGAATATCTACTTCTAAGTTACACATGTTGGCAGCTGTTCTTGATTCGAGTTCTGGAATGTTTACTTCGTCGGTGAAGGAATTTCGAAAGGCTCTGTTTTAATAACCATGTGTAGGAAAGCAGCCTACTCACGCTGTATAAAATTCACACCAGTCTTTCCATTGTGTGCCAGCCTAGTCCGTTGTAACTAGCTCTGACGTCATAAATGTTGCGGAATACTTTAAAAATCAAGTAAATAACCTGAAACGTTCTAGCATGTCAGGAGTAATACTAAATCAATATGTTGAATATCAGTTCAATAAAGTTAACTATTTTCGAAATTTGGACGTTTTTCTGTAAAAATCATTGGCGCAACAGAAAAGAGCTAGAAACTTAAAAATTTATGCTTAGAGTCCTTTTGCATAATAATTTAGTAGGAAAAGTATTCTGTATCTCACAAACTAAAATTTCAATTGAAATTCATGATTTTCTGGTTTTTGTCTTAAAAATGAAGGAAGCAAGATAGATTAAGTAGGCGAATAAATAAGGCTAGGATGTTTAAATTTAAGTAGAAGGGAGATCCGCTATAATAATAAAGATGTGAGAAGTTTCAACTGAATAACTATAAAACTATAGCGATAGCGTATGTCCAAAGGGCAAGTTCAGAGCTCGTCTACTGCGTGTAGTGTAATTAAATTAATTCTCTCGTCCAAAATATTTGACTTCGCCACGTCAGACTTTTATTATGATTACTTACCTGTGTGCTGATTGCACATTTAAATTGAGAGCTTCATCGGCCATCAGCAAAGGAAGCAATGATTTATTCAATAACTTAAAGTGGTGCATTACTAGCCTAGCGGCTAGTCGGGAGAGCGGAATTGATCAGGCGTTCCCTTAGCCGTCCGCACCGCGGCTTTATATATAAGAACGCTGCGCGTGAGAAGAAGGCCCCCAGTTCTCTCCAGACGCTGATTAGCACACCACCTGTGTCGGGAGTCGCGTCGCGTCGCGTCGGTATCATTGCTATAAACAGCCTCGGATGCCGTAATAAGTTACTAGGGATACGCGTAACCATGAAATCGTTTTCGAGTGAAGTGTTAATTCTGGGATGACTTTAATGATCTATCTCCAGTTTGCGTATGTCGTATTTTCACGTGCCGCCGCGGGACAGACTTTCTACCATTATTTAGCGTGGCGTTTGATCAACATTATCATCAAATTATGACGAGCATTCACTTAAACATTTAGTTTGAACAGTTATAGTTGCATCAGCGCATTAGACTCTGAACTGCTCTGGTAGTTGGATTGTGTGGATTCTTCTGCTCTGTGACTTTCAGAATATAGTGCACATTTTTAGAGAATCGTTTTTGATTATGAATTCTAGGTAATCTCCTAATTCCTCAGAGCTATAAGCTGTAGCTATAAGTGTATTTCTCAGATGAAGTGGGCACTAGGAATTCTAATTACAGGCTTCACGTTTTGCTAATCACTTTCTGGTTGTCAATATTGTAGTTAGTGAGCCGGTGTTGAGAATGGCAAAAGACTGCATAAATCATAGGAACATTTAACAACAATTATTCCACCCGCCGCCCCACATATGTTGCTAATCGGCCGGGAAAAACAAACAAAACATTTATATTCTCAATAATTCCACCCGCCGTACCACATGTGGTGCTAATCGGCTGGGAAATGCATCTTTTCTACACTACACTCTACATTTAAATAACAACATATATTCCACCCGCCGCCCCACACATGCTTTCGCAGCACTGTCGTCGATAGCATTTCCATTGTTATCCCGCAGAGAAGATATTGACTGTGTCTTGCCGCTAGCATACTTTACATATGACCAGATCTCTTTGGATGTTCTGCGAGGTTTCTTGATAAAGATTCTTTGTGGAAAATGTTATAGGCATCTCGCATTGAGGTCCGCCCTAAATTACGAGTTTCTGTAGATGATCTCCAATCTTGGAGATTTTGGTTTCGTTTAAACATGGCATGCTTTTGGCGTTGTTTCTGCAGGAGTGTTCTGATCCGTTTTGTGTACCAAGGGGGATCAGCTTCGTCGTTTGTGAATTTATTTCGTATGAATCTCGATTTTTGGCGATACTATTTTTATTTTTATCTGCTTTTCGGAATAGGTATAATTTTCGTTTATTTTTGGAGAATTTTAGGGTTACAACATTCAGTCTCGCTGCGACAACCCTGTGTTCATTAATTCCTGTATCCGTTTTCATGCTCATTATTAGCTCAGGATTATTTGTCGCTAAGAGGTCAAGTGGGTTTTCACAACCGTTTACTATTTTCGTTTGCTCATGATTCAAACATGTATATCTAGGGTAAATTAAAGTCACCACCAACTATAATCGTACGAGTCGGGTACGTGTTTGAAATCAAACTCAAGTTTTCTTTAAACATTTCAGCAACTGCATCATCTGAATTGGGAGGTCGGTAAAAGGATAACATTATTATGTTACTCTGGTAGCCAAAAATGACCTCTGATCACAGTAATTCACAGGAATTGTGTACACTTCAATTACGCTACAAGGTAAACTATTTTTGACAGCAACAAACACGCCACTGCCAACTGTGTTTAGACTACCCTTTCGGAACACCGTTAGGTTCTTCGCAAAATCTTCGGCTGAACTTATGTCCGGCTTTAGCCAACTTTCAGTGCCTATAACGATTTGAGCATCAGTGCTTTTTATTTGCACTTGGAGCTCTGGTACTTTCCCAACACAGCTACGACAATTTACAACTCTTATACTGATGGTTCCTGTATCTACACTCCTAGAAATGGAAAAAAGAACACATTGACACCGGTGTGTCAGACCCACCATACTTGCTCCGGACACTGCGAGAGGGCTGTACAAGCAATGATCACACGCACGGCACAGCGGACACACCAGGAACCGCGGTGTTGGCCGTCGAATGGCGCTAGCTGCGCAGCATTTGTGCACCGCCGCCGTCAGTGTCAGCCAGTTTGCCGTGGCATACGGAGCTCCATCGCAGTCTTTAACACTGGTAGCATGCCGCGACAGCGTGGACGTGAACCGTATGTGCAGTTGACGGACTTTGAGCGAGGGCGTATAGTGGGCATGCGGGAGGCCGGGTGGACGTACCGCCGAATTGCTCAACACGTGGGGCGTGAGGTCTCCACAGTACATCTACATCTACATCTACATCCATACTCCGCAAGCCACCTGACGGTGTGTGGCGGAGGGTACCTTCAGTACCTCTATCGGTTCTCCCTTCTATTCCAGTCTCGTATTGTTCGTGGAAAGAAGGCTTGTCGGTATGCCTCTGTGTGGGCTCTAATCTCTCTGATTTTATCCTCATGGTCTCTTCGCGAGATATACGTAGGAGGGAGCAATATACTGCTTGACTCTTCGGTGAAGGTATGTTCTCGAAACTTTGACAAAAGCCCGTACCGAGCTACTGAGCGTCTCTCCTGCAGAGTCTTCCACTGGAGTTTATCTATCATCTCATCGATGTTGTCGCCAGTGGTCGGCGGAAGGTGCACGTGCCCGTCGACCTGGGACCGGACCGCAGCGACGCACGGATGCACGCCAAGACCGTAGGATCCTACGCAGTGCCGTAGGGGACCGCACCGCCACTTCCCAGCAAATTAGGGACACTGTTGCTCCTGGGGTATCGGCGAGGACCATTCGCAACCGTCTCCATGAAGCTGGGCTACGGTACCGCACACCGTTAGGCCGTCTTCCGCTCACGCCCCAACATCGTGCAGCCCGCCTGCAGTGGTGTCGCGATAGGCGTGAATGGAGGGACGAATGGAGACGTGTCGTCTTCAGCGATGAGAGTCGCTTCTGCCTTGGTGCCAATGATGGTCGTATGCGTGTTTGGCGCCGTGCAGGTGAGCACCACAATCAGGACTGCATACGACCGAGGCACACAGGGCCAACACCCGGCATCATGGTGTGGGGAGCGATCTCCTACACTGGCCGTACACCACTGGTGATCGTCGAGGGGATACTGAATAGTGCACGGTACATCCAAACCGTCATCGAACCCATCGTTCTACCATTCCTAGACCGGCAAGGGAACTTGCTGTTCCAACAGGACAATGCACGTCCGCATGTATCCCGTGCCACCCAACGTGCTCTAGAAGGTGTAAGTCAACTACCCTGGCCAGCAAGATCTCCGGATCTGTCCCCCATTGAGCATGTTTGGGACTGGATGAAGCGTCGTCTCACGCGGTCTGCACGTCCAGCACGAACGCTGGTCCAACTGAGGCGCCAGGTGGAAATGGCATGGCAAGCCGTTCCACAGGACTACATACAGCATCTCTACGATCGTCTCCATGGGAGAATAGCAGCCTGTATTGCTGCGAAAGGTGGATATACACTGTACTAGTGCCGACATTGTGCATGCTCTGTTGCCTGTGTCTATGTGCCTGTGGTTCTGTCAGTGTGATCATGTGATGTATCTGACCCCAGGAATGTGTCAATAAAGTTTCCCCTTCCTGGGACAATGAATTCACGGTGTTCTTATTTCAATTTCCAGGAGTGTATGTTCTTCCGATGTTCAACCTACACCCTTTGAGACTGAAGCCATTTTTGTATTTCCCCGAGAACCGCCCAGCCCACGCCACACAACCCCTGCTACCCGTGTAACCGCCAACTGTGTGTAGTTGACTCCTGACCTATTTAGCGGAACCTGAAACTCAATCACCCTATGGCGTAAGTCGAGGAATCTGCAGCCTACATGGTCGCAGAACTGTCTCAGCCTCTGATTCAGACTCTTCACTCGGCTCTGCAGCAAAGGTCCGCAATCGGTCCTGGGCGACTATGTTGCAAATGGTGAGCCATGCTTTGATCACACAAGGAAGACTAACAGCGTTCACCACTTCTGTTAGCCGCTTGAAAACAGAGAGAATCTCTTCCGATCAAAGCGACACACATCACTGGTAACGATCACCAGAAGTTGGCTGCACTCTATGCTCTTCGTGGCATCCGGAAAGACCCTTTCCACATCTGGAATTACTCCAACCGGCATGCACACGGAGTGCACATGGTTTTCTCCCCTCCTCGGCAGCCATATCCCTAAGGGGCCCCATAACGCCCAAACATTAGAGCTACCCACTACCAATAATCCCACCCACTGTGACTTGCTCGAATCTTGCAGGCTGAGAGGTTCCCTCTGAAATAGGACAGGCGACTGAATTTGGCTGAGGGACAATGTCAGCCACAGACAGCACCTGGAACCCGTCTCTCAGACTAACTGAGGCACCCTGGCACCCTGGCACCCTGGAGACCTTCCACTCGACCACGGGTGAGGAGTAAAACTCAGTGCGAGCAGTAACTGGATTGGCCACTGGTGCGGACCGATCGGAGGACTCAGACGTGATGGACGTCCATTGGATATGCACGGCCGACCCACAACTGTGATGCCCATCCACTGCAGCAGCTTCAAGCTGTGTAACCGAATCCATCACAGCCTTGAGCTGAGAGCGAAGTGTCACCAACTCGGCTCGCATCCGTACACAGCCATCACAGTCCCTATCCATACTAAAGGCAGTGGAAAACTAAATTACACGCAGAGATTCAACAACTGAAGTACCAGAGCACACAGGTGAAACTAAATAATTCGCTCCTTTTTAGGAACTTGTAGTATGTCACAAAATCGGTTTACTTCACGACGCAAACGAAAACGCGAGAACTGTGTCTATCAAATATTATATTATCACGCAGAAACTCTTCGCTCCTGGTTAGGAACTTGAAAATTGTCACAAAATCAGTTACTTTCCTGTGGCTGCTTGAGTTTCGGCTGACTAATGCCACCAAGCGGTCACTAGCTTTGAAAACGAACAAACGACTATCGACATGCGCTTCGTATCTTTCGTGTCTCCATTGCCTTCTGTACCATCACGCCCATCATGCCGTTCATTATTATTGGTGATTCTTCTGCCTGTTGGAACAGTTTCCTACGCCATGGGATAGAGTGTGCCCTTGTAAGTAGGCTGTTTAGGTTTTTACGTTGGTAACGCCACGTAGCGCTCTGTAAGAAAATCACTGACTGTGCTGTGAGCAGTCTGTGGCTGGTTAGCATTGTTGGAATATTCGCTATTGTAGTGTTGGGCAGGTGGTTTTGATCAGCACACAGCGTTGCGCAGTTGCAGGTGAGCCGCCAGCAGTGGTGGATGTTGGGAGAGAGATGGCAGAAATTTGAGAGCGGACGATCTGGACGTGTGTCCATCAGAAAGATAAATTTGTAATATTGGATATCATGAACTTATATATATATATATGATGACTTTCAAACATTATTAAGGTAAATACATTGTTTTTTCTCTATTAAAATCTAAATTTGCTAACTATGCCTATCAGTAGTTAGTGCCTTCAGTAGTTAGAATCTTTTATGTAGCTGGCAGTATTGGCGCTCGCTGTATTGCGGTAGTTCGAGTAACGAAGATTTTTGTGAGGTAAGTGATTCATGAAATGTATAGGTTATTGTAAGTCAGGGCTATTCTTTTGTAGGGATTATTGAAAGTCAGATTGAATTGCGCTAAAAATATTGTGTGTCAGTTTAGTGTTGATAAGAATAAGTTTTGCTCAGCTGTTTGACAATCAAATAACGTAGAGGTTTGTCAGCACAGTCATTCATAAATTTTTCTAAGGGGATGTTTCATATGTCGACCCTTAGCCGAGGATACCTCACTGAAATCTTCTGATTTTTTCTTGTATTTTGCGTAATTAGTGTAGCTATTGTTTATTGCTAGCGCGTAATTATAGAGAGAATTTCCTTTGTAGTTGCAGTTTTTCATTGTTGTACAGTAAAACAGTTGTGGAATGCATGTAGATTTGCACCAAGTATTTCGCAGCTGCGCTCGCAATTAACTAGATATTATTTTCAGTGCTATGTTAATGTGTTTTCTGCTATGTTAATGTGTTTCTTGCTCTTCAAATTGTGAAATACGTGGTAATTATGTCGTGTGAAAAACGTAACACTAGGCTCCAAAGTAAATTGAGAAATGATAGTGACGACGATTGTAGCTTATCAGCACCACCGCGTAGTGAATTAACAGACATTCAACGTAGCAATTTGGTAATTGTGCATAGGGAAATGGAGTGGGCGGCAAATAATGGTATAGACAGTGAAACAATTAGTGAACAGGGAAGCATTATCGATCGATCGGTCGGCAACAGCTCGCCTCAGGAATCCGAAATGACAGGATTCAATCTTGCAAATACTGTAGATTCACGTTTTGGGTCCTCACCGTTTTCTCAAGTAAGTCAAGACACATTTTCTGCTTGTCAAAATGTGAATGTTGCCGGTGCAAATGCACTGCCGAAAAGCATAGAGGAACAGATTAAAGACACTAATACATTATTATTGCAATTAATGAAATAAATGAAACAAAATCAGAGACAAACACAGCAACAGTTAGACACAGTGGAACAAAGTCTTCAAAAGTTACAATGGAACAAAATCTCCAAACGTTATACCACGCTTGAACAAACAGGTGAAGGTTTAACTGCTGAGTTACTTAAAATCGAATCGAAATGTGAAAGTCTGTAATGACGTAAAAACACAAATTTGTGAGCATTTTCAACCTATTTTTTCGCGTCATGAAAATGCATTACAGAATCACGAAGCAGCCATAAAAGAACTGCAAACTATTGTTCAAAAAAATCACGACACCTTGCAAGCTAAAATGATTCAATTGCATCTACCGATTCGGTTATGCAACTTGCAAAAACTCAAGGAAACTTAAAGGACATAGTAGATACGTTTTCATCACAAATGGACACTCTGAAACTTGGTTCAGAAAAACACACTGAGGATATGAGTTCATTATCGGAGAAAGTAGCCAAACTTTCGGATCAGTTCACTAACTTATCTACAAAGGTAGATGATGATCTGAATGACACAAGACCGGTAGCCTTCACTGACACAGAAGAGTATGAACAAATTAGAAAATTCAAACAAAATCAGAATCAAATCAATAAACAGTACAAAGGAGAAATCCGGGAAGTACAAGATCAGTTGACACAGGTAATACAAGAATTAGGTATTTCAGAGGACACTCGCGCTCCAATACGGGAAGAGGGACATAGAAATACGGAACAGCCACAAAATAACAGGGCACCTCGGAAAGTATGAAAGAAACTGTCAAGGTACACCGAATTTTGAGATGGAACCACCGAAACGACGTAACAATGACCGACATGTGACTCGCCAACATGATGATTTTGACTATAAGCTGTTTATTACTACACGTAAACCCAAAACATTTAAGAACTCTGGCAACGACATTCATCCACAAGCGTGGCTTCATCAACTCTCTCGTTGTTTTTCTCCCAATTGGTCATTAGAGCACAGATTAGAATTTATGTGTGGCTATTTAGAGAATGAACCATCTGTAAGAATGCGATCGGTCATTCACGATTGTCACAGTGAAGGAGAATTATATCATGCCTTCCTCTCAGCATACTGGTCTCAAGCTACACAAGACCGGTAAAACATAGCATCATAATGATGAAACATTTCGAACAATTTGAATTTTCCGGTCTTGTGAAATATTTTGAAGACATGTTGCATAAGAATCAGTATCTGTCAAACCCATACAGCCCATCAGAACTCATCCGCATTTGCTTAATCAAATTGCCTGAACATTTACGACATATTATTTTGGCAGGACGTTGCAAAGACGACAGTGGAGCTTTTCAGGGACTGTTACAAGAACTGGAAATTGACACTGACAACCGCGGGACGCGAAAACAGGAACACAACAATTACTGGTCACATCCGTCACAATTCCGTGACGACAGAAAGAATAACTGGACACGACAAGTCTATTCTTACAACGCATATCGTGACCAAAACAGACACCACCCATATGACAACTGTTGGCAGAACAATAGTTACAGAGAAAGATCGCATTTCCGTAGTAATGAATATGACAGAGATAACCACAGACAATATGGGAACCAAAACAATTATTATCAAAGGAGACAGAATAACTTCAGACGAAACAGTTCAGCGCGCAGTTACGATTCACGGAGAAATTCTCCACCACGTGACCGACAAGAAAGAAACTATGGAATCTACCGACATGACGACAGACGATATAATCGTAACGACAGACCTGAATTTCATCAGAACTGGCGAGATTCATACAGGGCAGGGCCCTCTCGACAAGGTGAATTTGTAGAAGTTAGATCTCCAAATCCCAATAACGACGCTCGCCAACAAAGAGACAATAGGCAATGAATTACTCACACCGCTGGCAGCCACAAAAAGTACTTGTGAAGCTGACGACGTAGCTGCTGTGGCTAGTAATTACGTAAAAATGGAAGACATCAGGGACATCTTATTCCAGGAACACGACGTAAAACATAACAACATTGCATATCCTGTAATTCGCATTACAGTGAATGACGTAAAATTTACTGCAGTACTTGACTCTGGCAGGCCCATTTCAGTAATTAGTGAGACAGCCTTTAGCAAATGCAACAAATCGAACGATTGTCCCGCACTTCCGTTACGTAAGATTAAATTACAAGGTGCAATCGTCGGAAAAAGTGTAGATGTACACCAACAAACCAACTCAGAATTCTTTTGTCAAAGCCACAGTTTCTCTATGAACTTTCTTGTTGTTCCATTACTATCGACGGAAATTATATTGGGAGTAGACTTTTTGAATGAATACAAAGCAATCTTAAACTTTCACGATGCTGAAATAAGTTTAGAGGAAGAAGGTAAGTCAATAGCTTTGAAATTTGAAGACTGGCTCTCAAACCATGACGAGGAAATTAATCGGCTTTATCTTCTGTTAGACAACAGTTGACACTAACAATCACTCTGCAAGTACTGACAGGGATGATATCGACGGCGTATTTGATACCAATGAGTTAATACTGAATAACATTCAAACAATTGAGAATTGTAATGACGCTGATAGGCAGGACCTTTTTGAGATTTTACAAGCACATTCCACAGTTTTTACTCACAAAACAGGAACAATCAAGGGATTTCAATACCAATTTCGTGTTCGTGAGCATATTAAATTTTGTGTTAGACCATACGTAATTCTGGCACATTATAGGGACCGTGTTAGAACAGAAATACAATCTATGCTTCACGAGGAAATTATTGAGCCTGCAGTAAGCTCATACAAAAATACATTACATGTTGTTGAGAAGAAAAATTGATCGATCAGGCTTAGATTCGAGACAAATCAATACTATCATCATTCCTGAAACAGAAAGGGCGCAAATGTTGGAAGAACTTCTTCAAAATTTTAATAGTGTAAAAGTGTTGTCTTCCATTTATCTCAGATCCAGCTTTTATCAGATCGAACTTAATCCAGAATGTAGAAAATACAAAGCTTTTCTTTATTTCGGCGTTTGTTATCAATTTCGGAAACTTCCTTTTGGTTTGAACATTTCTTCGGCAGCATTCATTCGTGGGATAAATTCCATATTACCTGAGTTCTTAAAACGTCACATCACCTTATATGTGAACGATATTCTTATAGCAGAAGTCTCATGGGAACAACATAATCACATCCTCAACAGTGTGTTACACATTTTGGCAAAATCTGGAATTACAGTTAACTTGGAAAAGTTGGCCACGTTGCTAAAGTCATTTCAGATAACGGACCGCAATTCATCTCTGCTGTTTGGTCACGCATGCTTCGGAATCATAAAATCAAACCTGTTTTTATTTCATTGTACTCACCACACTGTAACCCGTCTGAATGGATTATGAAAGAAATCAATAAGCTTTGCAGACTTTATTGTCACAGAAAGCATCAGTATTGGGACAAATATTTACACTTATTTCAAAACGTGTTGAATGAAATGCCTCATGACTCCACTGATTTCCACCTATTCTTGTACTGAAGAATGAAGAACCACCAAACAGAATCAGAGAGCTTGTACCTTTTCCGAATACACGTTAACTTCGACACAAAGACAAAATTGATTTGGCTATTAAAAATATAAATTCTGCAGTAGACAAAAGGAGAAAACTACACGGTAAAGCAAATGCAAAGAAATTATATATTGGTCAGAAAGTTCTCATTTAAAGCTCATTCATTGTCACATAAGAAGAAACACTTGAGTCACAAATTCTTTCTGATTTACAATGGACCTTCAGAACCCGACGTATACCACATGATAATTGTGTTGAAGCTGAAACTCTGTGCACTAGGAAGAGTAAAGGATTGCACCACATTTCACATGTAAAACCGTTTATTGAGAGATAATCTGCGTTTTAACTTAGTCTCTGCAATAAAAATTTTCACTTCACGTTACTAGTACGCTTTGTCACACTTAGGAACTGTTAACGTGCAACAATGTTTTTAAGTTAACTATCCAGTCTAGAACCTAGGGAACATATTTAGACAGTAATTGCGAATGCATTGTTATAGTGAACAAATGACACAGTGTTATTGTGTGTGTACATTCTTGCTTGTTACTTGCACGATTACGTAACGACTATAAGGCTCACACACTTAGAACATATACCAGTACTGCTAATGACATTTTAACGCAACATTTTGGTTTACTTGAAAATACATCCTGGTTTTAAACTACTTTCTGAGAGATACCAGATGACACAGTGGTTAGTTTATTTGACAGCTACACGATTATATCGCGACGCTACTAATGAGTGACACAATGTATATTATTGCTTTTGCGCTGTATCTGTTTTATATCTGCACAGTTTTTTCTGAATTCTTCTGGAAAGTAAAACATGTTTTAGTAGTAACTTTGGTGGTAAAGGTACAATGAGGCAGCCATTTTCGTAGCACAACAATACGTTACAGTATAGTACTTTCTTGATCACGGTAATGTACGTAATAACTACGATATCTATACGCATAGCATTTCACTTTGTTTATTACGAGGTAAGTACATTGACTTCTACAGAACTTTGCTTACTGACGACGATAATTACGACACTTAGCACATTTTTTACCCTTAAGTAATGACAGAGATTATCTTACAACAAGACGCACAGTTTAGCGCTACAGTACACGTATTTGAGTGATTAATTTTGTACTTAAAACATTTATTTTTAAAGATTTTTGAAATACAAAGATACAAAGGTTTTCCGTGATACATTTCATTCCATTGCTGTAATCTGTAACACCTCAGGGAATAATTACATTAGTCCTCAGGGGGTACATGTCTACTTTGTGTACTAAGTGTGGCGAGTGCTAGGAGCCCTAGCTAATATGGTATTTGCTTAGTCAACTTTACACATCGGTACCATATTTCTGTAACACAGAATTACGCAATTACACAGTTGGATAACTTCACACTTATGAAATTGTGTTTTGTCTGTACTTTGTGAACTGTTCACATTTTTTTGGAACCATTCTGATACTACGAGAGCTTTGAATGATGTATTTGGTATGGGATCATGATTTTTAAAGTACATTTGAGGTAGATGACACTATTGAAATGAGCAGAGAATTTTTTTTAGGTTTTGAAATTATTGGAGAAAGCTACGACTTTTTTGAGGTTTGACTGAGGTGTTATGATGTTATTATTATGACGATGATGTGTATTATGCTGTTGAGGTATGTTTATGATCAATAAGCTGATTCTTATGAGGAATTTGATTATGCTACATATTTATTGTGATGAAATATTGAAAAAGTGTCGATGAATATGTATATGTGTAATAAGGTAAGGAATAATGAGTAGTGTTTAGGGACGCTGATTCGTGAAAAAGGATGTTGGAATCCGAGAATCGTACTTTAAGAGTTATGAAATGAGTGTACATGTGTGAATGTATCACAATGGCTCTGAGCACTATGGGACTCAACATCTTAGGTCATAAGTCCCCTAGAACTTAGAACTACTTAAACCTAACTAACCTAAGGACATCACACACACCCATGCCCGAGGCAGGATTCGAACCTGCGACCGTAGCAGTCCCGCGGTTCCGGACTGCAGCGCCAGAACCGCTAGACCACCGCGGCCGGCTGTATCACAATGCCAGCGAAAATTTTTTGGACACTTATATTTATAGGATTTTGTTTCTACACATTTGTAACGCAAATTCTCAACCTGTGAATTTTTTAATATGAGACTGTCAATGTAGCGGAAACTGCTATCGCAAATATTTCGGTAAGAAAGCTAAGTGACCTTGACGTAATGCGTTGTGAGCGCCCAGCTTAGTCAGTCGCCTGGAGAAAAACCCATTAGGTGGAGAAAAAATAGTCAATTAACCTCGCTATTGACATTCCTTTGTACAAAGGATCGCAAATAACGCTCATTACTTGGAAACATATGATTACACATTGGAGCTCGTACAATGTGCTGCTTACTGAAATGCTTATGAATTGATGGGAAATATTCTTACATCTGCACATCTGATTATGACAACCGTCTTTCTACGAGAGTTGAGGGAATTTCTACTGACGTATGAAATGCCACATGGCTATTGAATGATATTTTTATGATGGCTATTGAATGATATTTTTATGCTTTGCTTTGTACATAGTTGCTTATTTCATTTGATATCTGGTTTTCAGCTGTTGCAGCATTGGTTTTATAAAATAAAATTAAATGCATTTGCTAAAGTGAACACTTTCTGTCAACAGATCTGTTAAATAATAATTTTATGATCCTCATTCTTCAAAAAAGGAGCACTTGGAAAGGAAAGAACAATAAGAAGGGACTAATAACAGTAACTGCATACATAATTTTCGTTTCAAGTACTTGGTAATTTTTTTTTTTTTAGAATAAGTTGTTGTGGTGCACCACTTTAATGAAATAGACATTAAGATGTGAATAGACATTTCCCTTATCTGCATTGTTGTCTTTAGTGTACTATTTTTTCTGCTTGAGCTTTGTCATATTTAGGTATAAGTTATTGCATTTGCTGCTGCTGTTTGACAGGCATAGTGCTACTGAATTTCACTTTGTATTACTCTGTTAAGCGAGTTTTCCTACCGATTTATTTTTCTTGTTGCTCCACATTGACTCTTATTAGTTGTAATGTTGCATTTGCTCTGCTAATTTAGATTTACTGCTGCTTGCTTTGCCAATTTACATTTTTCGTCATTGCTGTTTGTGTTAATTGTTTTGTGCTGCTGTGTTGCCTCATCCCTTAGTTAATGCATCTGAGCTCAGTAGATTTAAGTTAGCTTCAGAGGGGGTATGCTATATAAGAGAATGAGTTATGATGAACAGGAAAAGAATGCATTGAGAAGTTACATGAAAAAGATTTGGGCCAAAATGAGTATTGTACAAAGGGAAATATTTATTTTGAAAAAGGATATGAACAAAACGGTAGGGGGATAGGACTTTTCGGGAATAATGATGAACGAAGGGAGATCTCCAAGAAGGAAAGAAAGTTTTGTTTGCAAAATACTGCAGTAAAACAAAACCTGTCCTTTCCTTTTGTGTTATCCCGCTATGTGTTTGTGTACCCTTGTGTATTTGTGTTCTTCCTGTCTTTATATGTTTATCTGATAAGAGTTATGTTGTAGAATTTTTCTAATACTATGTTATTTACTTTGTAAAGATGTTTAGACATTATTTATTCTGTTCTGCTTTAACGCTCATGTGTGAAATTAATGTTTCGAAAACTATTCTCATTATTTTATTTATTTTTTATGCCATAATTTCTGTAACACTGATGTACATGTTTATTTCTATTCTTTTGTAAAGCCTGTATTACTACAAATGTTATCTGTATTATTATATTTTTAACGATGTTTCATGTACCTTTGTAGTTGTATTCTCATGTTACAAAATTGTAATTGGCACCAGTTCATCAAATTAAGTAACTTATATGCATTAATTTCAGTGCACACATTTTTGTTGGTCATAGTATATGCACAATATGTGAGAAGTTGGGACTGTTAGTGTTTGCACGTGTGTTAATAATTCAGCAAGGGACTGGTTAACACCATTGCTGGTTCTAAGGACAATACCAAAAAATTTGTGAGTGCACAAGTGGTGGTTTATGGACTTGCCATATTGTCCGCAAGACTCTTCGATGGTGATTGTGCACCTGCACAGTCGCAACAGATGGCTGCTAGCCGTCTCTACAAGGACTGTAGTGAGTCTGCACCTCTGGTGGCCCAGCAATACCATACTCTCTACCAGGACTACAGTGGGTCTGCTCTGTGATGACCTACCTACCAATATTCTTCAAAACTTCGACTGACTCTGCAGTGGGTTTGCTCTGTTGTGGCATGGCAAGAGTCAGCATTGTCTTTCTGTTGGAAGGACAACACTACTTCTTCAAGACTGCATGGAAATCCGCTACTTCCACGTGCATTTTCTTTTACTGCTCAGACTTTGAGAAAAAAAAAGAAAAGGACTGTCTTTATGAGAACAATTTTTGCTTTTGACCAACATTGCATCAATAAGTGTGTGCATTTGATATCTTTGTTATTGTAATTATGAAAAATTTTATCAAATCCTTACTGACCACCGCCCATAACAATTTGTAAAATTTTTTGTGGGTAGCATGTGGGCTATGTAAGTAGGCTGTTTAGGTTTCTATGTTGGTAACGGCGCGTAGCGCTCTGTATGAAAATCACTGACTGTGCTGTGTGCAGTCTGTGGCTGGTTAGCATTGTTGGAATATTCGATATTGTAGTGTTGGGCAGTTGGATGTGAAGAGCACGTAGCGTTGCGCAGTTGGAGGTGAGCCGCCAGCAGTGGTGGATGTGGGGAGAGAGGTGGCAGAATTTTGAGAGCGGACGATCTGGACGTGTGTCCATCAGAAAGAGTAAATTTGTAATATTGGATATCATGAACTGATATATATATATATATGATGACTTTTGAACATTATTAAGGTAAATACATTGTTTGTTCTCTGTCAAAATCTTTAATTTGCTAAGTATGCCTATCAGTAGTTAGTGCCTTCAGTAGTTAGAATCTTTTATTTAGTTGGCAGTATTGGCGCTCGCTGTATTGCAGTAGTTCGAGTAACGAAGATTTTTGTGAGGTAAGTGATTCATGAAAGGTATAGGTTATCGTTAGTCAGGGCCATTCTTTTGTAGGGATTATTGAAAGTCAGATTACGTTGCGCTAAAAATATTGTGTGTCAGTTTAGTGTTGATCAGATTAAGTAAAGAGAGAAATGTCTGAGTACGTTCAGTTTTGCTCAGCTGTTTGAAAATGAAATAACGTAGATGTTCATCAGCACCGTAATTCATTAATTTTTTAAAGGGGACGTTTCACCCTTAACCTCCGTCCACTCCTGTACCCTCTTTAAGAAGTCCGTTGGTAGAACAAGGTGACTTCTTATGCCCGAAGTTTTCAACCGCCATTGCCTACGATTTTTATTCAAAATTTAAGCGGTGGCGGGATTCGAATTCGGGACCGAGGAAGTTTTGATATTTCGTCGAAGACGTTTTCCTCGCTTTTTTTCTTCATTGTCCTCGGAATTTGGTCTAGACGGACGTCACATGACGCTGTTTCAAGTTCAGTGTTGAGTACTCCATTCATTTTACTACAGAGGGCAGCCAGCCCTCTGACTGAACACGCTAAGCTACTGCGCCGACTAAACTCCTAGATCTTACAGGACTTTTATTTATCCATTCCGAGACAACTGGAAGCTACTTGGAACACCAACTGTTTCTACACAGTATTACGCATGGCAATGTGTTACGCTTGTGGTGTTTCCTGTCTTTGTCCACCACCTGTACTTATCGTAGATCCACCTCTTCTACAGACAAAGAGTGAAAGCATCTAAACTGATCGATGTCTTCAAATTAGAAACCTTATGTTTCTCCAAACTCAGTTTAAAATGCAATAAAATTGGCTATGATGTAGGATTTCTTACGCTTTTGATTACTGTGTATGACTGCTTGTAATTTCCTTCTTGTTCTGGCAACAAATTCTTGACGTGTATTTACTCAAATGGGGTATCAGCATACTAAAACCGTTTACGAATTTTACTTCATATTTTAAGATTAAGCCAAGCGTTACCAAAATTATACAGAAGCTTCCTATTAGCCGGAAAATTGAAAATTTGTGGTATGGTCTTATGGGACCAAACTGCTAAGGTCTTCGGTCCCTAAGCCTACACACTAGCTAATAGAACTTAAACTAACTTATGCTGTGGACAACACACACACACCCATGCCCGAGGGATGACTCGATCCTCCGACGTGGGGAGCTGCACGGACTGTGACAAGGCGCCTCAGACCGTAGTGCTATCCCGCACGGCCTATTAGCCGGGTTACCGCGAACCCGAGATTGCACGGATAATCCAGAAACATGGATAATCCTAAGAAACCTAGTTTTTATTGTAAACTGCCCTTTACCGTATTTGCAAAGTATGCTAACATGGCAAATTTGGAAACAACTGTTTTACTTACGCGTAACCTAACGCTAGCTGAGCAATTTTGTATCAGCTGTTTTCAGCTCACTATCGATAAATAACTGCTCAGTTTTTTTCTCCCGTTTCTCATTCACTTTTTTGCTGACGACGCTTCTCATTTTCTGGAGAATCAAAACCTCGTACAGTCAAACGAATTTGGTCCTGCATAGTCTATTGATAGATCAACACAGTCCTGTGTCTCTGTGAGCGTGATTACGTGTTACTGGAGCACCTCGTCTTCGCTTTCTCCACTGTACATCGTCGGCGTTTACAAAAGTACGACCGACAATGCATTTCTTATGTCTGTGTTCAACAGTATGCTTTCTGATCGTATCGACGCAGAGCATGAATTCTAAAGGCAACTGTCCCAGAAGAAAATCTAAATATGGGTAAGGACTAGGCAAAGTTACAGATACGAAATCTATCATGGATAGAGTCCAGATATTTACCGGAAGGTGAAAGGGGAGAAAACGGAAAAATATTTCAGGGATGTTGACGGTGGTTTTAGGACCCGCATCGTCACTTGCGTAATAATGTATTCAAGCCGAAGTGGTCCCATACTCAGGGAATGAGTGGAGGGAAAAAGATGCTGGGAACCTGCATCGTCACTCATGATGGTTTGTATTTGCGTACCTCCTGAGTGTTACAAAGTGTCAAATGGGTATCTGTGTCATGTGGATAACTCTGGCGAGTGCTTATATAATATAATGTTGCGTTTGTGTCGTAATGGAAGAAGGGAACGAAGACTCTGACACACGTTGCCGGCACATAACCTACTCCTCGCGAATAGCACCTAGCAAGTGAAATAAATTTACCATCAACAGTGCTACAAGGCGTTACTTCATGAGATATTGCAGAGAGGTTTTGAGTTTAATCCAGGACACTGGCGTCACGACTGGTGATCAAGAACTTTACGCCAACATTTCTCCTCACCTTGCCGGCCAAATACTGTCAGTGAAAATCTTCCACCACTAGGATCCGAAACGGCTTGCCTCAGAGGCAAGCGTCTCCGCACAAGCGTGCATTAGCGATCTCGGCTACGGAGGCGGGTAATGATGGGTTATAAATGAAAATATTAGTTCTTATTATAACAGATTACTTCAAGCTTCGTATATATTTTTTCTAAAAACGAGGAACTATGAACGGGCATCCAACTGGACAACTGGGAGTTTCCTGTACTGAGAGTAATATCAACATTTTATACAATTTAAAATGTAGTGTTCTGTAGGGCACCTTACATGGAAGTACTCCCACCAAACCTAAAATACGAAAGTATTCTATCGCATCAACATCTACATCTGTACTCGACAAGCCACGACAATATGTGTGGCGGAGATAATACTTTGTCTACCACAGTCATTTCCCCTCTCCTCTTTTGATGATGGGAGGGAAGAACGATTTTTGGTAAGCCTGCACATGAGCCATAGTATCTCTAATTTAGTCTTTATGGTCTTTTCGCGAGGTATATGTAGGAGGACGCAGTACGAGGGCTGACTCTCCTAGTTCTAGGGACGTACGCTTTCGGAATTTTAACAGCAAAGCACACTACGATAAACAACGTCTCTCATATGTGTCACTGACTTGGATGCGCATCATTGTCATTGTTAAACGAAACTGTGACAAAACGCGCTGCTTTTCTTTGGATCTTCTCTATTTCCTCTGTCAGTCTCAATCTGGACAACCGTCAAAATGGGAAAACATTTCATATCAGTTATAACACTCAGGGTGATATCAAGTCACGCTCCCCATTGTACAGGGTGTATCAAAAATGTTTAAACAATTTTAGGTATGCTTTCCTCAAAGAAAAAGGAGAAAAGTCATATAAATATGTAAAAATCATCGATTTTCTATTATTAAGCAAATATTACATTCACCGAAATTGGTGGTAAAATCCAACAACTGAAGTTCTCTCATCAATAATTAAAATTAATTTTGTTACAAAAAAAAGAGAATCATCGAAGCAAGTCAGTTTGCTGCACTGACGCCATCGTTGACACCAGCAACAGTTTAATGTGTGGGGCTGAAATTTTTGCTCTCTGCTAGATCCATATATATATATTTTTTTTTGAGTAATCAATCATCTGACTGGTTTGATGCAGCCCGCCACGAATTTCTGTCCTGTGCCGACCTTTCTGTCTCAGAACAGCACTTGCAGCCTACGTCCTCAATTATTTGCTGGATGTATTCCAATTTCGGTCTTCCTCTACAGTTTTACCCCTCTACAGTTCCCTCTAGTGCCCTGGAAATCATTCCCTGATGTCTAAACAGATGTCGTATCACTCTGTCCCTTCTACTTGTCAGTGTTCTCCACCTATTCCTTTCCTCTACGATTCTGCGCAGAACCTCCTCATTCCTTACCCTATCAGTCCACCTACTTTTCAACATTAGTCTGTAGCACCACATCTCAAACACTTCGATTCTCTTCTGTCCCGGTTTTCCCGCTGTCATTGTTTCACTACCATACAACGCTGTGCTCCAAACGTACACTCTCAGAAATTTCTCTCTCAAATTAAAGCCTATGTTTGATACTAGTAGACTTTTCTTGGCCAGGAATGCCCTTTTTGCCAGTGCTAGTCTGCTTTTGATGTCCTCCTCGCCCAGTCCATCATTGATTATAATGCTGCCTAGGTAGCAGAATTCCTTAACTTCATCTACTTCGTGACCATCAATCCTGATGTTAAGTTTCTCGCTGTTCCCATTTCTGATACTTCTCATTACTTTCATCTTTCTTCGATTTACTCTCATCCACATTCTGTACTGTTTAGAGTATTCATTCCATTCAGCAGATCATGTAATTTTTCTTCAATTTCACTCAGAATAGCAATGTCATCAGTGAATCATGTCATTGATATCCTTTCGCCTTGAATTTTAATACCACTCCTGAACCTTTCTTTTATTTCCCTAATTGCTTCTTCGATGGGGGATTGAACAGTACGGGCGAAAGACTACATCCCTGCATTACATCTTTTTTAATCCGAGAAATTCGTTCTTGGTCGTCCACTCTTATTATTCCCTCTTGGATCTTGTACATATTGTATATTAACCGTCTCTCCCCATAGCTTACCCCTATTTTTCTCAGAATTTCGTGCATTTTATATCATTTGACATTGTCGAATGCTTTTTCCAGGTCGACAAATCCTACGAACGTGTCTTCATTTTTTAAAATCTTGCTTCCATTATCAACCACAACGTCAGAGTTAACTCTCTGGTGCCTTTACCTTTCCTAAGCCAAACTTATCGTCACCTGACACGTACTTCATTTTCTTTCCTCTTCTTCTGTGTATCACTCTTGTCAGCAACTTGGGTGCAAGAGCTGTCAAGCTGATTGTGCGATAATCCTCGCAACTGTTGGCTCTTGCTGTCTTCGGAATTGTGTGGATGATACTTTTCTGATGGTATGTCGCCAGACTCATACATTCTACACACCAACGTGAATAGTTGTTTTGTTGCCACTTCCCTCATTGATTTTAGATATTCTGATAGAATGTTGGATATCCCTTCTGCCTTATTCGATCTTAAGTCCCCCTAAGCCCTTTGAAAGTCTGATTCTAATACTGCATCCTCTATCTCTTCTAAACCAACTCCTGTTTCATCTTCTATCACATCAGACAAATCTTGCCCCTCATAGAGGACTTCATTGTACTCTTTCCACCTACCCGCTCTCTCCACTGCATTTAGCAGTGAAATTCCTGTTGCACTCTTAATGTTGCCACCTTTGCTTTTAATTTCACCAAAGACTGTTTTGACTTTCCTATACGCTGGGTCAGTCCTTCCGATAGTCGTATCTTTTTCGATTTCTTCACATTCTTCGTGCAGCCGTTTCGTCTTAGCATCCCTTCCTGTTTATTTCATTCCTCAGCGACTTGTATTTTTGTGTCCCTTCCTGTTTATTCCATTCCTCAACGACTTGTATTTTTTGTTCCTGAATTTCCCTGAACACTTTTGTACTTCCTTCTTTCAACGATCAGCTGAAGTATTTCTTCTGTTACCCAAGGTTTCTTCGCAGTTACCTTCTTTGTACTTTCTTTTTCTTTCCTACTTCCGTGGTTGCCGTTTTTAGAGATGTCCATTCCTCTTAAACTTTACTGCCTACTGAGCTATTCCTTATTGATGTATCTGCAGCCTTAGAGAACTTCAAGAGTATCTTGTCATTCCTCAGCACTTTCGTATCCCACTTCTTTGCGTATTGAGTCTTCCTGACTAATCTCTTAAACATCAGCCTACTCGTCATCACTACTACATTGTGATCTGAGTCTATATCTGCTCCTGGGCACGCCATACAATCCAGTATCTGATTTCGGAATCTCTGTCTGACCATGATGTAATCTAACTGAAATCTTCCTGTATCACCCAGCCTTTTCCCAGTATACCTCATCCTCCTGTGTTTCTTCAGCAGTATATTCGCTATTCCTTGCTGTCATTTATTACAGAACTTAGTTAGACTTTCTCCTCTCTCAAACCTTGTCCCAAACCCGTATTCTCCTGTAACCGTTTCTTCTACTGCTTCTGATACGACTGCTTTCATCTCTCTTTATGTACTGTATTACCCTTTCAATATCCTCATAAACTTTCTCTGCCTCTTCATCTTCAGCTGCCTGTCGTATATCCTTTTTAATCCGAACACTTAGTTTTTGGTCTTCCATATTTATTTTTCCCTCTTGGTTCTTGCACATATTGTACATTACCCAACTTATCCTGCAGCTTATCCCTTGTTTAATGAGAAATTCGAACGTCTTGCACCATTTGACACTGTCGAATGCTTTTTCCATGGTAGTATTTTGATTTTTATTCACTCCAGCTTCCACTATTAAATGCAACGTCAGAACTGCCTCTCTGATGCATTTACCTTTTCCTACAGCCAAATCATTCGTCACCTAACAGATCCACAATTTTCTTTTCCATTCTTCTGTATATTATTCTTGTCAGCAACTTGTATGCATGAGCTGTTAAGATGATTATGCGATAATCCTTGCACTTGTCGGCTCTTGCTGTCTTCAGAACTGTGTGGGTGATGTTTTCTCCTTAAGTCTGATGTTATATTAACAGTCTCATAAGTTCTACACAGCAACGTGAATAGCCGTTTTGTTGCCGCTTCCACAAATGATTTTAGAAATTTCGATGCAATGTTATCTATCAAAAATGGTTCAAATGGCTGTGAGCACTATGGGACTTAACTTCTGAGATCATCAGTCCCCTAGAACTTAGAACTACTTACACCTGACTAACCTAAGGACATCACACACATCCATGCCCGAGGCAGGATTCGAACCTGCGATCGTAGCGGTCGCGTGGTTCCAGACTGTAGCGCCTAGACTGCTCGGCCACTCAGGCCGGCTGTTATCTATCCCTTCAGCCTCATACGGTATTAATTCCTAGAAAACTGTTTTAAACCATGTCTCTAATATTGGATCCCCTGTATCTTCCTATCGAATCCTGTTTCTTCGTTTATCACGTGATCAGTCAAGTTGTCCGCCTCATAGAAGCCTGTGGAATTCCTATTGCACTCTTAGTGTTAGCGCCTTTGCTTTTAATTTCGCCGAAAGCTGTTTTGACCTTTCAGCATGAGTCAGTCCTTTCGATAATCATTTGTTTTTGGATTTCTTCACATTTTCCTTGTAGCTACTCGCCTTAGTTTCCCTTAGCTTCCTATTTATTTCATTCCTCAGCGACTTGCATTTCTGTATTCCTGAATTTTTCTGAACGTTTTTGTATTTTTTTCGGCGATCAGCGGAAATATTTCTTGTGTTACTCACGGTTTCTACGCTGTTCCCTTCCATATGCTTTTGTTTCTCTGTCCAACATCTGCGAATACTCTGTTTAGATATGTCCACTCCTGTTCAAGTGACTGCCTACTCTAGTATTCCATACCACAGTATCCACATCCTTTGTGAGATTCAAAAGCTTCTATTCATTTCTTTGTACCCCAGTATAATACTAGGGAAGCGGGGTAAAGTGGCCATTCTAAGCGAAATCTGATTTTCATGAAACTGTGGCCATTAGCAGAAGCTTGTCGCATGTACATCTCGAATCTACATTCTGTAAGGTATCACAAAAAATATTTATAGCTAATGTAAAAGTATATTTCATAGGATACATAAATGTTTTTCTGAATGCTTACTTAGTGGCTACTTTTTCCTACGTAATGGGGTAAAGAAGCCTGCCCTTTTCCACCATTCCAAAACAGACTGTTTAGTTTTAGAAAGGGTAGGCGTATAGTTTTTACTTCACCATTGATTATTATTAGGAGAAAAATAGCACAAATGAGAAAGAAACTTCTTGTAATATATTGTTGGCACAAAAATGTCAACAAATGAGAAGTATTAATTATTCCTAATAATGTAAATTGAGAAATCAACGACTAGCTATGGACTGTTATTTCAGTCTGATTGATTCACAATATTGTTTCATGTACAAAATTCGCACGGAGAATTGTCATCGTCCTCATCACATCCAATGCACAGCTAATGAGCCCAGTGTTTACAGCTCTGACATATTATCTATTCTTCATGTTTTTTAGGTCTAGAAAACGCTTCCTTGCGGTAAAAGCACTCTGTGTCACTGTCCTCGTCAGTGGAATTTTCTTCTTCCATTTCTTCTCGAAAAAGTTTCCTTTTAGCAGAAACTCTCTTAGCGTTTGGCCTCATTTTCAGCTTTTTACCTTTTTTGTGTTGACTTATAATGTTTATTTTCCTTCTAAATTCCTTTTTTTCAGTAAACGCTCTTCATCCTTCCTACTTTAAGCTTCAGTCAATACATTTTTACAAGGGCTTGAAGTGAGTATGGCAGGCTTTCCTTTTTTACTCCTAGTTTGTCTTTGATTCACGCTTTGTTTCTTAGGCAAAGGTTTTACATCCTTCGGGTTTACGTGGTATCCACCTGTTGGATACTCAGATGGACGTTCTTTAGTGTTCGAACGCCGAGGGGGACCTTCTCGTTTAGAAGACTTGTCACCTGTAATCTGAAGGCAGCCTGCACTTGAAGACATCTCATAAGTTGGTTCTGGAAATGGATTAATAGGCCTGTTTGAAGAAGAGACAGCAGTTTTGCGTTCAGAGGAGCTAGCACTTACAGAAGAGTCAGCAGTTTCACTATGAGAAGAACCAGTATTTGAACAAGGTACAGTATTAGTGTCCCTACCCAAAAGAAAACCAGTAACCTTAGCAGAAGTATAGTCTTCATCGGTAAACACGTTAGGGTCAAGAGGAAAAATTCCATACTTTTTAAAGCCATTGATTGCTGTTATTAGAACGGCTGCACGGAGAAACGCTTCACCCAAGAGTGCACTTATTTGAAACTGTGTAATAGTTCTTCTTGGATTATTGTCAAGAAATTTTTCGCATGCTTGTGTGTAACAGGTTTTAAAAGGAGACATGAAACGTTGGATCTTCTGGCTTCAGTGTGGGCGAAAGCACACAACTGTTGTACATTTTCCTTTGGCCTTATCAATAATCAATAAAAAACTATGTTCTTCGTGTGGGTAGAGTGACCACCCAAGATTAGTAGAACTGAATCTTGAGCAGTCTGCATGTTTTAAAAAATATTCAAACCAATCCAAAAAAGTTTCACTCTGCGTCCACCAGCTAGGGTGACACGCAAATTCGGTTCCTGGCGAGGCCCCATTTTTAAGTTCAACCTTCATTCTTCGCCCAGTGAAAATTACAAAAGGGGAAATGAAATATCCTCCTATAGACAGGCATACAACAAAAGCCGACAGCAAACCTCTGTCAAAGAAAGTAGCGTCTCCGACTTGTCTTCTTCCTTTGAGTGCAAACCCTCTGCTGTTCTTGGACTGAGCTGTCAGAACACCGGTTTCATCTACGTTATAAATACGACGAGCTAGATGAAATCATTTATCTTGCAATGAAAAAAATGAAATGATCGTATGGCATTGTTGGCCGGGAGGCCCCATTCGGAGGAGTTCGGCCGCCGTATTGCAATTCCTTTTTAGGTGACGCCACATTGACGACTTGCGAATCAATGATGATGAAAATGATGATGTAGGACACACAACACCCAGTCCCCTGCCGGGTATCGAACCCGGGCCCCCTGCATGCTAGGCGGTAACGCTACCGCTACGCTACGGAGGCGGAAATCTTGCCATATTTTAAGGATATCAAAAATCTTGTCTACATTCGCCTTGTTATACTTTCGTTCTCTAGCCATAGAAGTAAATTCTGGCTTCCTAAGATTAATACTAGGATTATGTTCTCTGAAGCACGCCATCCAGTCTTTGCCTGCCATTTCAGACTCTTTGTTGAAACGATGTGGTATTTTGTTAGGCTCTGGCAATTGCAATCTTAATGGTTTCAGGTCGTTCGCTGTGATTCCATAAAATCGATTTTCCATTTCAAAAATGTAATTAAGGATTTATCATCCTTGTTTTCCACTGAACAGTGCCCTTAAGCTGCCCATAACTTTTTTATTGCCAACTGCATCTCTATTTTTGGCCCTAGAACTCTTAGTTTTAGTTTATTACATAGAATACTGAATTGTTTTGCTGCTGCGGAAATGGCATGTTATATTCTGTACTGATTCAATCGAATTTTGCATCACAACAGGGTCCCATGTTTGTAGCTCTGTTTTCCGGATGTATTTTCTTCGTATCTTGAAGCTCCTGCAAATCCGCGCAGAAGAGCAGACTAACAGATATTAGTTTTGTGTATAAAACGATTTGTAATGCTTTAATTTCAAATATTATTCTATGCATAAAATACGAAGTTAGCTAATTAGCTAATTCTCACTGGGATAAACACATTAAAATGAACTGTCGCGAATATTTGACAACTGTCGGGTTTACACGCGAAACAATACAGCCGAAGGAAACGACTGTGGTTTACATTTTAAGCCAAAAGACTTTGCGTGAGCCTTGATATCGCAAAAACCTATTGCTCGACATAAAAGTGAAGCAGCTAAAGTAATATAAGTGACTTACCTTACATCAAACGATTGAAAAACCTAAAAGTTTTCACAGGAAGATAACGGGGCCTGCTTCCATTGTCAACGTCACTGACAACAATAATGGTGTCGATTACACTTAGTTTGGCCTTTTCTCGGTAGGAAGAAGCAATGTAGAAGACATCAAATAAACAGTTGCCACTTTTCCTGACCTGCCCACTTTACTCTCCTTTCCCTATCCGACTACCTTCCACACTGATCCTTCCGAAAGAATCTCTTAAACAACAGTATATTCTTCGCCGCTACTAGACTGCGATCTGAATCCCTGTTTGTTTATAGGTACGTCTTACAGTCCAACATCTGGTGTCAGTATCTGTATCCCCGTGATGTAATTCAGCTGGAATTTTCCCATGTCTACGAGTATTTTTATAATATACCTCCTCCCTTTGTGATTCTTAAACAGCGAATTCGCTATTACTAGCTGAAATTTACTGCAGAAATCAACTAGTCTTTTTTGTCTCTCATCCTACTAGCAAGCCCATATCCCCCCGTAACCCTTTCTTTTACTCCTTCCCCTACACCCGCATCCCAGTCCTCTAAGACAATTAGATTTTCATCTCTCTTGAGTTACTGAATTACCCGTAAATATCTTGCTTGAGAAGTCCGCATGTATACCTGAACTATGGTTGTCGGTGCCGATTTTGATGAGAGCAATCTTATCACTGAAGCGTTCACAGTAACTTTACCTTCCTATTTATAACGAATCCTACTCCCGTTATAAGAATTTCGGCTGCTGTTGATATTACCGAATACTCACATCACCAGCAATCCTCGTGTTTCTACTATTTCAATTCACTGACCCTCACTGTATATGGATTGAGCCTTCACTTTTCTGATTTTCTAACTTATCTACCTACATTCCACGCCCCGAATTGTAGAACGTTATGCCTTCGTTGATTCCATCTTTTCCTCATATCTTCATATAACACGATATACTTGGGTTGCATGCCGAGAATTTATTGAGAGCACTCTTCCAAACTTTCTGCAAGGCGTAACCCTGGAAAGAAGAGGAAGAATGTGATTTAGGCATCATGGGAATACAACTCATTTCAGTCGCAAAATCAGATAAGTATTGGATAGTATCTAGTATTACAGCTGGATACGTAGTGGAAGAACGGTTCCATTGTCTACACGTTTCCTTAAAATCCTTTATCTGGATCATTATGTTTTAAGACTACCAAACTAATTATTTTATTATTGGTTATGGAGAGCAACTTCACAAACATGGCAAGGAAGCCCGTGAAACGATTCGGCACTGTTCAGCCGGAATATCAGTAAAAGAAGTTAACGACAGTCGGCTAGGCATGCAACTTCCCATTGCTCAAAGGTCCGGAAAAATCTAAAAGATCAGAAAGGCTGTGTTTTAATAATATCTCTCTCTCGTTTGTGCGGGTGAGGTATGTTCTGCTTTTCAATACCTAGCGCTGTACTTGGCAAACGGCAATCAATATTATGATTTACGTGGCTAGAAGATTTAATGTAATTGCAATCTTGTCTCTAAAGAGGATAGGTTTCCGATTGCTTGAGTTTTTAAGTAACTCTATTAAAAATACGATTCCACCTAAGAGCGTCATTTATTTTCGATGTTTTAATAAACTGCTTACAAACGAAATTATTTAAGAATATGGCGAAGAAATCAAGATAACTTCGTTATTGCCTGAAATTCGTGTCATGCTCTCCGAGTGCAACCGATTTGTGTAAAATTTATGAAGCTGTGCTAACTTTGCTGTCGTCATAAATGTATTTTGCAAGCAGCTGTGCGGAGAAGCCCTGAATTGAATGCAGATGGTGCGAATGCCGCATGCGTAGGAGCCTCGCTGGCAATAATGTATGAAGGTAAATACCCATATAAATTAATAACCTGCAAGTAACATTTTAGGAACGTTAATTGTTGATCTTGGAGATCTTTTCATACGAAGTCATAGTAACAGTCATTGACACAGATAGTATCAATGAGGCTTTTGAAGCACGCAATTCTAGAATGAGTCAAGGAGATGCCAAGCAGTGTGGGAAGAAATAGATGTAGCGGGCAGTGGCATTGAAAATGATGGACGCATTGGCCGTGTAACACGGAAATTGTTTAGAAACAGCTCAAAAAAGCATTTACACTTCAAGGTAATATAAAAATATATGTCTGTTCGAGAGTGCATATCTTTTTACAATAATGAAAAAAAAATGCTGCTGGTAGCATTCAATAGCGTGTTTCTCGACCCCGTGCATTGTACTATGCTTGCAATCTCTTTAGTTATCTCCATAAAAATACAGTTGGCTGAAATTGATAAAGTTACATTTAGTTCAACTGATCTGGTTAGATGAAATGGTATAAAATGCTATGGGAGATAGCCATTCACGTAATTCTCTTTGTAATACTGACTGCATTTGATCTACAGTACTATATAAAGACAGGTTGTAGTTTATCCTTGTTACCAAAAATCTCGAGAAATTCTTGAACGAAATTTTTACACTATACTCTAATAGGCGTTCGGACGGTCATAAGCTACACATCTGAAAATATACAGTGGAACCTGGCTATAACAACGTTCAAAGGACCTTGAACATTATGTTGTTATAAACTAGTGTCGTTGTAACCGAGATCCGTGTTTTCAGTCTATTTATTTACCCTCATTTTGTCTTACATAAAGTATTCAATGATAAGCTTACATGAATAGAGTATAACAGCAGTATGCCCAGTACTCACCGAACTTTTTTACATAGCAGTGAAGTAATCAGTGTATTTGCCCAATACACACTTTCTAAATTAAGTTTGATGGTCACTATTTCAATTGTAATTTCGCTGCTTCCTGCCCCAGCTTCGTATCACATGTACACAATTCTTATGCCTTCTGAAGCGACGCTCACAGTAGGGATACGCACTTTGGTTTCTTTCTTCTTCCTCTTCTCCTTCCTCTCCCTCGCACACTTCATAGTCACTGTGGCCCTGATTTATCACTTCATTTGCAATTTGGTCTGCAGTTTGCGCTTTAGCTGTAACAAGGTGATCGCCTCTTGTTGCATGCATTTCGTAGTCGCACTGATTGAGAATATCACAGTTGATTTCTAGCAGCACTGTAGATAGTGGAAGATCATCAGTGTCATCGAACATGTCTTCAATTTCGGCGGCATTTATTCCTTCAGTTGTGATTTCCGCATGACGGGAACAGTTCTTGATGGTTTGTGCTGTAACCCGACTCCAAGCTTTAGTAATGCTTCTGATCGCATCCATCAGTGTAATAAAATAATACTGCTTTTTCTCAATGCATGGTATCATTTTCAGTAATATGAACTTACGATAGTGGCATTTCAGACTCCTAATTACTCCTTGCTCCATGCGCTGCAATAAGCTTGTCGTATTTGCAGGAAGAAAAAGAAGCTTAATGTTCTCCAGACCAGAGAGCGCAGGACGTGCTGGACAGTTGTCAACAAGAACCAGTATCTACCTTTACTGACATCTGTGTTTCCGATCCGAACGCCCTATTTCAGCTTAAAAGAGTTCGGAGGTCATCCAGGATTTTTTATTGCACTGTAATTCACTGGCAGATTATTTTTACTTGCTTAAAACACCTGGGATTTTTTGATTTACTTTCCACGAGCTTCTTCTCAGTTTCATCTGCGTTAGCACAAACCAAAACTGTTATTCGTTCTTTAGATAGCTTGCCCCCAACAGACTTTTCGCCCTTGAATTTCAGAGTTTTGTCGTGTGCCAGTCTCGACTACGTTAAAGAATTCACGGTCTGTATATCCTTCACGAATTGTAGGCTACACGGTTGTGAGCCATTGTTGGATTTTTTCAGTATTCACGCTGTTGAGTTCACCGTTCACTTTTCCTAATGCAATGCCGTGAAATTGCCTTAATCTGTCAGTCCAGCCACTGTTGCACACAAATCCCTCATCTTTTACAGGGTGTTTCAGAAATGACCGGTATATTTGAAACGGCAATAAAAACTAAACGAGCAGCGATAGAAATACACCGTTTGTTGCAATATGCTTGGGACAACACTACATTTTCAGGCAGACAAACTTTCGAAATTACAGTAGTTACAATTTTCAACGACAGATGGCGCTGCGGTCTGGGAAACACTATAGTACGATATTTTCCACATATCCACCATGCGTAGCAATAATATGGCGTAGTCTCTGAATGAAATTACCCGAAACCTTTGACAACGTGTCTGGCGGAATGGCTTCACATGCAGATGAGATGTACTGCTTCAGCTGTTCAATTGTTTCTGGATTCTGGCGGTACACCTGGTCTTTCAAGTGTCCCCACAGAAAGAAGTCACAGGGGTTCATGTCTGGCGAATAGGGAGGCCAATCCACGCCGCCTCCTGTATGTTTCGGGTAGCCCAAAGCAATCACACGATCATCGAAATATTCATTCAGGAAATTAAAGACGTCGGCCGAGCGATGTGGCCGGGCACCATCTTGCATAAACCACGAGGTGTTCGCAGTGTCGTCTAAGGCAGTTTGTACCGCCACAAATTCACGAAGAATGTCCAGATAGCGTGATGCAGTAATCGTTTCGGATCTGAAAAATGGACCAATGATTCCTTTGGAAGAAATGGCGGCCCAGACCAGTACTTTTTGAGGATGCAGGGACGATGGGACTGCAACATGGGGCTTTTCGGTTCCCCATATGCGCCAGTTCTGTTTATTGACGAAGCCGTCCAGGTAAAAATAAGCTTCGTCAGTAAACCAAATGCTGCCCACATGCATATCGCCGTCATCAATCCTGTGCACTATATCGTTAGCGAATGTCTCTCGTGCAGCAATGGTAGCGGCGCTGAGGAGTTGCCGCATTTGAATTTTGTATGGATAGAGGTGTAAACTCTGGCGCATGAGACGATACGTGGACGTTGGCGTCATTTGGACCGCAGCTGCAACACGGCGAACGGAAACCCGAGGCCGCTGTTGGATCACCTGCTGCACTAGCTGCGCGTTGCCCTCTGTGGTTGCCATACGCGGTCGCCCTACCTTTCCAGCACGTTCATCCGTCACGTTCCCAGTCCGTTGAAATTTTTCAAACAGATCCTTTATTGTATCGCTTTTCGGTCCTTTGGTTACATTAAACCTCCGTTGAAAACTTCGTCTTGTTGCAACAACACTGTGTTCTAGGCGGTGGAATTCCAACACCAGAAAAATCCTCTGTTCTAAGGAATAAACCATGTTGTCTACAGCACACTTGCACGTTGTGAACAGCACACGCTTACAGCAGAAAGACGACGTACAGAATGGCGCACCCACAGACTGCGTTGTCTTCTATATCTTTCACATCACTTGCAGCGCCATCTGTTGTTGAAAATTGTAACTACTGTAATTTCGAAAGTTTGTCCGCCTGAAAATGTACTGTTGTCCCAAGCATATTGCAACAAACGGTGTATTTCTATCGCTGCTCGTTTAGTTTTTATTGCCGTTTCAAATATACCGGTCATTTTTGAAACACCCTGTAATTTCTTTGCAAATTGTTCTGCTTTCAGCGTAAGGAGAGGTCAACTAATAGGTACACTGATGTTTCTCCGTTCCTTACACCACTTACACCACTTAACCAGCGCTTCATCCAAGTCGCTCCGTTCAGCTTTTCTTGATAGCTTAATTCTAGATCAATTTTCTTCAAAAGCAGTAACAATTTTATTCTTGTTCTTCCAAATCGTTTGGACTGTGGTATATACGAGACCACATTGACGACACACGTGAACGTTTTTAGCTCCATTCTCGATTTCATGAATCACTTCCACTTTTTCTTCCACCATTCAATTTTTTTTTATTTCACTGGCCATGCTGCTCTAAGATGCGTGCACTTCATAATAGATTGTTATGGGAACTGAAATGTGTATTGTTGACGAGTTCTGAGATTGTCACCTCTACTGTAGTACGAATGCGCTAGGGGCAGAGAGAAGAATATGCCAGGTTGCCGTATTACGACAGATTTCCTTCTACAGTGAACTTATTCCTGGAAAATCTTATTGCTAACTGAGGATGAAAGTAAGGTTGTATGCGAGGTACACGCATATACATTTGTCGTATTATGCAAGGATGAGAAGTATGTTCCTTATGAGGAATATGGCCATACCACAGAAATAATATGAAAAGGCAAGGATTTCAGCAAAAATTTCGGAAAGTTCTTATCCGTCCGATTTACTTCAAATTTTTACACGGTACTCTTAATAAATGTTCGAGCAGACAGACTATATATATATACACAAAAAGGTACGGCCAAACTTTCAGGAAACATTCCTCACACACGAAGAAAGAAAATATGTTATGTGGACATGTGTCCGGAAACGCTTACTTTCCATGTTAGAGCTCATTTTATTACTTCTCTTCAAATCACATTAATCATGGAATGGAAACACACAGCAACAGAACGTACCAGCGTGACTTCACTTTGTTACAGGAAATGTTCAAAATGTCCTCCGTTAGCGAGGATACGTGCATCCACTCTTCGTCGCATGGAATCCCTGATGCGCTGATGCAGCCCTGGAGAATGGCGTATTGTATCACAGCCGTCCACAATACGAGCACGAAGAGTCTCTACATTTGGTACCGGGGTTGCGTAGACAAGAGCTTTCAAATGCCCCCATAAATGAAAGTCAAGAGGGTTGAGGTCAGGAGAGCGTGGAGGCCATGGAATTGGTCCGCCTCTACCAATCCATCGGTCACCGAATCTGTTGTTGAGAAGCGTACGAACACTTAGACTGAAATGTGCAGGAGCTCCATCGTGCATGAACCACATGTTGTGTCGTACTTGTAAAGGCACATGTTCTAGGAGCACAGGTAGAGTATCCCGTATGAAATCATGATAACGTGCTCCATTGAGCGTAGGTGGAAGAAACTAAAATGAGCTCTAACATGGAAACTAAGCGTTTCCGGACACATGTCCACATAACATCTTTTCTTTAATTGTGTGTGAGGAATGTTTCCAGAAAGTTTGGCCGTACCTTTTTGTAACACCCTATATATATATATATATATATATATATATATATATATATGTGTGTGTGTGTGTATGGAATCAAATTGTAGTTTAACATTGTTTCCAAAAATAAGGGAAACTTCTTGACGAAATTACTTCAAATTTTTAGACGATATTACACACATCCAAAAAAGATTTGAAGTTTTGCATCACTTCGTTTCTGAGAGTTCCGGAATCTGTAGAGAAAACTGGAATAGAGATCAATATAAATATCTTTTCCGCCCTTTTTATTGCTCATGAAAATCACACATTGCATGTTGTACCATCATACAGTGAGACCTTCAGAGGTGGTGGTCCAGATTGTTATACACACCGGTGCATCTGATATCAAGTAACACATCCCTTTGCATTGATGCATGCCTGTATTCGTCGTGGCATACTATCCACATGTTCATCAAGGCACTGTTTGTCCAGATTGTCCCACTTCTCAATGGCGATTCGGCGTAGATCCTTCAGAGTGGTTGGTGGGTCACGTCGTCCATAAACAGACATTTTCAGTCTGTCCCAGGCATGTTCGATAGGATTCATTTCTGGAGAACATGCTATCCTGCAGGAAGCCATTCGCAAGATGTGCACGATAGGGTCGCGAATTGTCGTCCATGAAGACGAATGCCTCGCCAATATGCTGCCAATATAATCATATTGGCGAGGCATTCGTTGGAGGATGGCATTCACGTATCGTACAGCCGTTACTGCGCCTTCCATGACCACAAGCGGCATACGACGGCCCCATATAATGCCACCCAAAAACAGCAAGGAACCTCCACCTTGCTGCACACGCTGGACAGTGTGTCTTAGGCGTTCAGCCTTACCGGGTTGTCTCTCAACATGTCTCCGACGATTGTTGGTTGAAGGCATATGCCACACTCACGTGATGCCAGTCCTGAGCTGTCCATTCGGCACGTTGTTGGGCCCATCTGTACCGCTCTGCACAGTGTCGCGGTTGCAAAGATGGACGTCGGGAGTGAAGTTGCGCATCATGCAGCCTATTGCGCGCAGTTTGAGTCATAACACGCCGTCCTGTGGCTACACAAAAAGCATTGGTCAACTTGATGGGGTTGCTGTCAAGCTTCCTCCGAGCCATAATCCGTTGGTAGCGGTCATCCACTGCAGTAGTAGCTCTTGGGTGGCCTGTATCTCCTCATGTCCGAACAATATTGCTTTGGTTCACTTCGAGACGCCTGGACACTTCCCCTGTTGAGAGCCCTTCCTGTCACTAAGTAACGATGTGGACGCGATCGAATCGCGTTATTGACCGTGGAGGCATGGCTGAACTACAGACAACACCAGCCGTGTACCTCCTTCCTGGTGGAATGACTGGAACTGATCGGCTGTCGGACCCCCTCCGTCTTATAGGCGCATCTCATGTATGGTTGTTTGCATCTTTGGGCGGGTTTAGTGACATCTCAGCACAGTAAATGGGGCCGTGATACAATATCCACAGTCAACGTCTATCTTCAGGAGTTCTGGGGACTGAGGTGATACAAAATTTGTTTTGATATGTGTATAATAAACATGGAGACGATATATGCTGTTTAACATGTAAAACAGAAAAACTGCTAGCAAAATTTTGCAAAAGTTCTTGATTTACTTTACACTTTACATGATACTCTAGTAAACGTTTGTGCAGACGTAAGCTACACTTTTTAAATATTTATATATATGTGCTACATGAAAGAGACACATTGTTAGCAAAATTCTCGAAAAGTTCTTTGCCAGTTTATTTCAAATATTTAGACGATGCTCTAATAAATATTTGGACTGACAGAAACTACACACTTGTAAATATACATGGTGTATATATCTATAATGCTAGATCTATAAAACTTCATAAAAATAAGTTGTCACTTAAGACTGATACCAAAAATCTCGACAATTTCTTGACAGATTTACATCAAATTTCTCATGATACTCTAATAAATGTTCAGACGGTCTCAGCCTACTATCTTTTGTAATATAAGTTGTATATAACAATGTACCTTATTCATAAAGAGGAAACATTATTTGCAAAAATCTCGGCTTCTACTTGATCTATTTACTTAACATTTTTACAGATTACTATAATAAACGCTCTGACAGGCACATGTTGCATATCTTTCAGTACATAAGGTATATGAAAATGCGTATAATAGATGAAAAGGAAATGTTATCAAAAATCTCCATAACCTCTTGACCCATTTAATTCAGATTTTTACATGATTCTCTAATATATTTTCAGATGGGCGCAGATTACATATTTCTTTAATATACATGTTACATAAATGCATATATAATACAGAAACAGCAAATGTTGTTAGCAAAAAGCTCAGAAAGTTCTTGACTGATTTACTTCAGATGTTTACACGATACGTCCAGACTGACTTAGGCTACATATGTTTTAATATATGTAGCATGTAAATATATATGTAATACATAAAGGGGAAATGTTTTTAGTAAATATCACAAAAAGTTCTTGACTGATTTTTATCCCATTTTTACAACGTAATACCGTAAATTTTTAGACAGGCTTAGGCTGCATACTTTATAAATATGTGGTATACGAGTATATGTGTAATACATGAAAAGGAAAGGTTGTTAGCAAAGATCTCAAAACGTTTTTGACCACTTTATTTGAAATGTGCACTAGTGAAAATTCAGACATGGGCTGTATATTTTTAAAAACATGTTGTTGTTGTTGTGGTCTTGAGTCCTGAGACTGGTTTGATGCAGCTCTCCATGCTATTCTATCCTGTGCAAGCTTGTTCATCTCCCAGTACCTACTGCAACCTACATCCTTCTGAATCTGCTTAGTGTATTCATCTCTTGGTCTCCCACTACGATCCCTCGATGTCTCAGAACATGTCCTACCAACCGATCCCTTCTTCTGGTCAAGTTGTGCTACAAACTTCTCTTCTCCCCAATCCTATTCAATACTTCCTCATTAGTTATGTGATCTACCCATCTAATCTTCAGCATTCTTCTGTAGCACCACATTTCGAAAGCTTCTATTCTCTTTTTGTCCAAACTATTTATCGTCCATGTTTCACTTCCATACATGGCTACACTCCATACAAATACTTTCAGAAACGACTTCCCGACACTTAAATCTATGCTCGATGTTAACAAATTTCTCTTCTTCAGAAACGATTTCCTTGCCATTGCCAGTCTACATTTTATATCCTCTCTACTTCGACCATCATCAGTTATTTTGCTCCCCAAATAGCAAAACTCCTTTACTACTTTAAGTGTCTCATTTCCTAATCTAATACCCTCAACATCACCCGACTTAATTCGACTACATTCCTTTATCCTCGTTTTGCTTTTGTTGATGTTCATCTTATATCCTCCCTTCAAGACACCATCCATTCCGTTCAACTTCTCTTCCAAGTCCTTTGCTGTCTCTGACAGAATTACAATGTCATCGGCGAACCTCAAAGTTTTTACTTCTTCTCCATGGATTTTAATACCTACTCGGAATTTTTCTTTTGTTTCCTTTACTGCTTGCTCAATATACAGATTGAATAACATCGGGGAGAGGCTACAACCCTGTCTTACTCCCTTCCCAACCACTGCTTCCCTTTCATGCCCCTCCACTCTTATAACTGCCATCTGGTTTCTGTACAAATTGTAAATAGCCCTTCGCTCCCTGTATTTTACCCCTGCCACCCTTAGAATTTGAAAGAGAATATTCCAGTCAACATTGTCAAAAGTTTTCTCTAAGTCTACAAATGCTAGAAACGTAGGTTTGCCTTTTCTTAATCTTTCTTCTAAGATGAGTCGTAAGGTCAGTATTGCCTCACGTGTTCCAGTATTTCTACGGAATCCAAACTGATCTTCCCCGAGGTCGGCTTCTACTAGTTTTTCCATTCGTCTGTAAAGAATTCGTGTTAGTATTTTGCAGCTGTGGCTTATTAAACTGATTGTTCGGTAATTTTCACATCTGTCAACACCTGCTTTCTTTGGGATTGGAATTATTATATTCTTCTTGAAGTCTGAGGGTATTTCGCCTGTTTCATACATCTTGCTCACCAGATGGTAGAGTTTTGTCAGGACTGGCTCTCCCAAGGCCGTCAGTAGTTCCAATGGAATGTTGTCTACTCCGGGGGCCTTGTTTCGACTCAGGTCTTTCAGTGCTCTATCAAACTCTTCACGCAGTATCGTATCTCCCATTTCATCTTCATCTACATCCTCTTCCATTTCCATAATATTGTCCTCAAGTACATCGCCCTTGTATAGACCCTCTATATACTCCTTCCACCGTTCTGATTTCCCTTCTTTGCTTAGAACTGGGATTCCATCTGAGCTCTTGATGTTCATACAAGTGGTTCTCTTATCTCCAAAGGTCTCTTTAATTTTCCTGTAGGCAGTATCTATCTTACCCCTAGTGAGATAAGCCTCTACATCCTTACATTTGTCCTCTAGCCATCCCTGCTTAGCCATTTTGCACTTCCTGTCGATCTCATTTTTGAGACGTTTGTATTCCTTTTTGCCTGCTTCATTTACTGCATTTTTATTTTTCTCCTTTCATACATTAAATTCAATATTTCTTCTGTTACCCAAGGATTTCTACTAGCCCTCGTCTTTTTACCTACTTGATCCTCTGCTGCCTTCACTACTTCATCCGTCAAAGCTACCCATTCTTCTTCTACTGTATTTCTTTCCCCCATTCCTGTCAATTGTTCCCTTATGCTCTCCCTGAAACTCTGTACAACCTCTGGTTCTTTCAGTTTATCCAGGTCCCATCTCCTTAAATTCCCACCTTTTTGCAGTTTCTTCAGTTTTAATCTACAGTATATAAATATATGCATAAAACATAAATATATGGGTAATACATAAAGAGGAAAAGTAGGTTAGCATAAAACTCGAAAATTTCTTGACTGATTCAATACAAATGTTTGCATGATACTCTGATACATGTTCAGATACACATAGACTACATGCTTCTATAATGTATATGATGTATAAATGTATGTATAGTATATAAAGAGGGAACGTCGTTAGCAAAATGCTGAAAAAGTTGTTTACCAATTTAATTCAAATTTATACACGAGAGACTAATAAATGTCTGGACTGATGTAGGCTCATGTTTTTAACGTATATGGTCCACAAATATGTACATAGTACATAAAGGGGAAAAGTTATTAGTAAAAATCTCAAAAAGTTCTTCATCGATTTATTTCCTATTTTTGCACGATACTCTAATAAACTTTCAGATGGATATAGGCAATATATTCTTTAATTACATATAGCAAATAAATATAATGTAATATCTAAAGGAGTAACGCTGTTACTAAAAATGTCGAAAAGTTCCTGGTTTATTTTAGATTTTTGTATGATGGTCTAATAAGCGTTCAGACGCACACTGGATGTATTTTTTAAATATATGTAATGTATTAAATATTGAATATCTAATGGATAAACGTTTTTAGCTAAAATTTCGAATAGTTCTTGATCGTTTTACTTCACATTATTCCAAAATATTCTCAAATTGTTTCAAGATACTCTACTAACATTCAGATGAACATTGGCTACAGGTTTCTTTAAACAACAGAGTAAATGTTTGCTGTTAAAATCGACTGCGAGAAAGTAACTGCTGTGCTGTGAAAATTTTTGGTTTCGTTTACATTCTCGCAGTCAGTTGTAAGTTAAACATCAGGACGTACAGACCATTAAACAAATTGTTTCTCCTTAGATATATAATTTTGGGTAAAACTGTATACATAGCGGTTTGCTGTTTTGTTTTCTTCATAGCAGTTAGTCTTAAGAGGGAAGAGGAATGTTATGGCTTATTGACTTGTGATTAGAATACTACGGTAATGTGGAATCTTAATCATCCGAAACATTGCAAGTCCTACCTGTTCATGGGTTAAAACTATGAGCAATAATGTCACTGAAGTTAATATCATCACAGATCCAGTAGCTGGCGAGGTCTCTCCTGTAAAGTAATGTAAAATAAGCTGTAGGCAGATGGACAGCTTCAGGAAAGGGAACTGCGCTAGGCAGTTGAGCGAAGATGTTCGGCGCGCGGGAAACGCGGTGGGATGTCGGCAGAGGGACAGTTCATGTGTGGACACCGAAGAGGACAGCTCGGCTGGAGACACCAAACTGTAGAGTTGGGACTGAGACGCGAAAGCGGACAGTCGGTTTTGAGGCAGCTAGGAAGTGAAACGACTTAGAAAATTTCGCATTATGTGGTATCGCGTGAATAAGTCACTGAGCGGTGAGCATCCGAACGCCTGGCGTGAACTCAGACTTTTCGCATAGTTAACGAGGTGGAGTTGTGAACTTTTATTTCGCGATGAGATTGTGAATGATCGAACCGTGTCAAATGGACATGCGCTCTAGTGTAACAGTTACTCTAAATACAACCACTTTCGCTGTTAGTTTTCTTGTGAATAAATATTATTCTAACCAAATCGCAACTGTATGGCCTACATCATTTATGGGTCGTTAATTTAGTTCCCGATTTACACTACTAGAAATTAAAATTGCCACACCACCAAGATGACGTGCTACAGACGCGAAATTTAACCGACGGGAAGAAGATGCTGTGATATGCAAATGATTAGCTTTTCAGAGCATTCACGCAAGGTTGACGCCGGTGGCGACACCTACAACGTGCTGACATGAGGAAAGTTTCCAACCGATTTCTCATACACGAACAGCAGTTGACCGGTGTTGCCTGGTAAAACGTTGTTGTGATGCCTGTGTAAGGACGAGAAATGCGTACCATCACGTTTCCGACTTTGATAAAGATCGGATAGTAGCCTATCGCGATTGCGGTTTATCGTACCGCGACACTGCTGCTCGCGTTGGTCGAGATCTCATGACTGTTAGCAGAATATGGAATCGGTGGGTACAGGAGGTTAATACGGAACGCCGTGCTAGATCTCAACGGCCTCTTATCACTTGCAGTCGTCATGACAGGCATCTTATCCGCATGACTGTAACGGATCGTGCAGCCACGTCTCGATCCCTGAATCAACAGATGCGGACATTTGCAAGATAACAACCATCTGCACGAACAGTTCGAAGACGTTTGCAGCAGCATGGACTATCAGCTCGGAGACCATGGATGCGGTTACCCTTGACGTTGGATCCCAGACAGGAGCGCCTGCGATGGTGTACTCAACGACGAACCTGGGTGCACGAATGGCAAAACGTCATTTTTTTCGGATGAATCCAGGTTCTGTTTACAGCATCATGATGGTCGCATCCGTGTTTGGTGACATCGCGGTGAACGCACATTGGGAGCGTGTATTCGTCATCGCCATACTGGCGTATCATCCGGCGTGTTGGTATGGGGTGCCATTGGTTACACGTCTTGATCACCTCTTGTTCGCACTGACGGCACTCTGAATAGTGAACGTTACATTTCAGATGTGTTACGACCCGTGGCCCTACCCTTCATTCGATCCCTGCGAACCCCAACATTTCAGCTGGATAATGCACGTCCGCATGTTGCAGGTCCTGTACGGGCCTTTCTGGATACAGAAAATGTTCGACTGCTGCCCTGGCCAGCACATTCTCCAGATCTCTCGCCAATTGAAAACGTCTGGTCAATGGTGGCCGAGCAACTGGCTCGTCACAATACGCCAGTCACTACTCTTGATAAACTGTGGTATCGTGTTGAAGCTGCATGGGCAGCTGTACCTGTACACGCCATCCAAGCTGTGTTTGACTCAACGCCCAGGCGTATCTTGGGCGATACTACGGCCAGAGGTGGTTGTTCTGGGTACTGATTTCTCAGGATCTGTGCATCCAAATTGCGTGAAAATGTAATCATATGTCAGGTCTATTATAATATATTTGTTCAATGAATACCCGTTTATCATCTGCATTTCTTCTTGGTGTAGCAATTTTAATGGCCAGTATTGTATGTCATATTAACTCCATACAATTTTGCAAACTTACAATCAGCCAGACAATTTAACCAAAGGGTCACAAGTGTCTAATTTAGGCCGTGTAATGCAACACGTGGGGTTCAACCCCTAGACGAGTTTGAGCCAAGACATTTCGACGAAGAGGAACCGCATGTGAGCCCGAACATCTATAGGATGTTAGCTCGCAACGTCCAGACATCGTAGGGTTGGGCGGCCACCCCTCACTACAGATGTCGGACGTTGTGGGCTGGGCAGACTGGTAAAACAGGACAGGTGGCGAACTGTGGCGGAATTAACACCAGACTTTAATACTGGGCAGAATACAAGTGTGTCTGAACACACAGTGCACCGAAAACTCCTAACGATGGGCATCCGCGGGCGACACCCCACGCATGTGCCAACGTTAACACCGTAACATCGGCAACTACGACTGAAATGGGTCACGTGACCATCGGCACTGGACAATGGCGCAATGACAGAGAATTGCATGTTCTGATGAATCCCGACACCTTCTTCATCATGCCGATGGGATGGCGCGAATCGATCGTTTTCCAGGCGAACAGCTTCTGGAAATCTATACTGCGGGACGGAGACAAGCTGGCGGCGGCTTCATTATGCTGCGGGCATTGTCGGGCCCAGTGGAGCTCGTGCAAGGCATCATGACAGCCAAGGAGCGTCGTACACTGGTTGCAGACCAAATACACCCCTTCATGACGATCTTGTTTCCCGACGACAGTGGCATTTTTCAACGAAATAGTACACCATGTCACAAGACCTGGAGCGTCATGGATGGTTTGGGAAACACATTGGTCAGTTCGAATGGATGTGTTGGTCGTCCCCAACTCGCCAGACCTGATCGAATACCTGTGGAATTTAATTAAACCTGGAGTTCATCGACACCCTCCCTAGAATTTACGGGAAATGGGTCACTTGTGTGTACAGATGTGGTGCCAGTTACCCCCAGCGACCTATCAAGGTCTCATTGCTTCCGTGCCACAGTGGGTGGCGGCTGTTATCCCTGCCAAAGGTGACTTACCGGCTGTTAGATAGTTGGTCATAATGTTCTGGTGATCAATGTGCGAGATATGGCATAGAAGACAGATTTTTAGGAGAATTGGTCAGTATTCAGGTATATGACGGGAACGATTATCTGAAGCAAAAAACTTGTTTGTACATATGCCCTATTGCGAATGGTTTTCGAAATAGAACGCACAGTTAATATACAATTTTATTTATTTTCTATAGTATCCAGTATATGGTCAGGTTTATACATGTATAATAGTAAACATAACAACACTTGTTTTACAAACTAGCAGCTGAAAAAAAAGAATTTTTGACATATTCACCTCCAACCATTATTTTACACGTTCACGTTACAACTGTTGTATAGTTCACAATAAAAATGTTTAAATATTCCACCATTAACTTCAGTGCGTTTGTGCACTCTTGGGTGAACATGTTGTGTTGCTTTCTGAGAGACTTCGCATGTACCCTAGTGAGGGCAGCAGCGTCAATGATGTGACCAAGCAGTTCATCTCATATATACACCTTTCTTTTGTAGACTTCAGATTTCCCACCCTGACAAACAAAGATCTAACGGCAGTTTAGTCTGGAGATCTTAATGACCAGTCAACTGTACTACTGCGACCAATCCAGCGATTAGGACAAGTGCAGCTGAGATGTTCCCCCACCCATCTAGTAAAGCATGGAGGGCCTCCGTCATGCTGGAAGTACGTTACAGTCTGTATGGTCAAAGGAACGTCCTCGAGGTGATCAACAAACAAATTTTTCTAAAAATACATTACTGGCCATTAAAATTACTACCCCAAGAAGAAATGCAGATGATAAACGGGTATTCATTGGACAAATATATTATACTAGAACTGTCATGTGATTACATTTTCACGCAATTTGGGTGCATAGATCCTGAGAAATCAGTACCCAGAACAACCACCTCTGGCCGTAATAATGGCCTAGATACGCCTGGGCATTGAGTCAAACAGAGTTTGGTTCAAATGGCTCTGAGCACTGTGGGACTTAACATCTGTGGTCATCAGTCCCCTAGAACTTAGAACTACTTAAACCTAACTAACCTAAGGACATCACACACATCCATGCCCGAGACAGGATTCGAACCTGCGACCGTAGCAGTCGCGCGGTTCCGGACTGCGCGCCTGGAACCGCTAGACCACCGCGGCCGGCCAAACAGAGTTTGGATGGCGTGTACTGGTACAGCTGCCCATGCAGCTTCAACACGATACCACAGTTCATCAAGAGTAGTGACTGGCGCATTGTGACGGGCCAGTTGCTCAGCCCGGCCGGTGTGGCCGAGCGGTTCTATTCGCTTCAATCTTGAACCGCGCGACCGCTACGGTCGCAGGTTCGAATCCTGCCTCGAGCATGGATGTGTGTGCTGTCCTTAGGTTAGTTAGGTTTAAGTAGTTCTAAGTTCTAGGGAACTGATAACCTCAGATGTTGAGTCCCATAGTGCTCATAGCCATTTGAACCATTTGAACCAGTTGCTCAGCCACCATTGACCAGACGTTTTCAATTGGTGAGAGATCTGGAGAATGTGCTGGACAGGGCAGCAGTCGAACATTTTCTGTATCCAGAAAGGCCCGTACAGGACCTGCAACATGCGGTCGTGCATTATCCTGCTGAAATGTAGGGGTTCCCAGGGATCGAATGAAGGGTAGAGCCACGGGTGGTAACACGTCTGAAATGTAACGTCCCTTGTTCAGAGTGCCGTCAGTGGGAACAAGAGGTGACCAAGACGTGTAACCAATGGCACCCCATACCATCACGCCGGGTGATACGCCAGTATGGCGATAACGAATACACGCTTCCAAAGTGCGTTCACCGCGATGTCACCAAACACGGTTCGTCGTTGAGTACACTATCGCAGGCACTCCTGTCTGGGATGCAGCGTCAAGGGTAACCGCAGCCATGGTCTCCGAGCTGATAGTCCATGCTGCTGCAAACGTCTTCGAACTGTTCGTGCAGATGGTTGTTGTCTTGCAAACGTCCCCATCTGTTGACTCAGGGATCGAGACGTGGCTGCACGATCCGTTACAGCCATGTGGATAAGATGCCTGTCATGTCGATTGCTAGTGATACGAGGCCGCTGGGATCCAGCATGGCGTTCCGTATTACCCTCCTGAACCATCCGATTCCATATTTTGCTAACAGTCATTAGATCTCGACCAACGCGAGCAGCAATGTCGCGATACGATGAACCGCAGTCGCGATAGGCTACAATCCGACCTTTATCAAAGTCGGGAACGTGATGGTACGCATTTCTCCTCCTTACACGAGGCATCACAACAACGTTTCACCAGGCATCGCCGGTCAACTGCTGTTTGTGTATGAGAATTCGGTTGGATACTTTCCTCATGGCAGCACGTTGTAGGTGTCGCCACCGGCACCAACCTTGTGTGAATGCTCTGAAAAGCTAATCATTTTCATATCACAGCATCTTCTTCCTGTCGGTTAAATTTCGCGTCTGTAGCACGTCATCTTCGTGGTGTAGCAATTTTAATGGCCAATAGTGTACAAATAAATATGTCTAGTCACTCGCTTTTCTGAAGTGACTGGACCTTTCAACGTGTTGCCAACCACCGTGGGAACCCCGATCCCGTAAGAGGTATAAGGTATCCAACTCATAAACTGTTCCGAGGACGCAGCTAGGGGCTGGCAATCAAAGCCAGACGGAGCGTTGCGAAATCGGTTGGCAAGTAATCCAGCTAGGCTATATACTGGTTTCGACCGACAAACAGGTCTTGTACACATAGATGAAGGTTCAAAAAATGGCTCTGAGCACTACGGGACTTAACATCTGAGGTCATTAGTCCCCTAGAACTTAGAACTACTTAAACCTAACTAACCTAAGGACATTACACACATCCATTCGAACCTGTGACCGTAGCGGTCACGCGCTTCCAGACTGAAGCGCCTAGAACCGCACGGCCACACCGGCCGGCATAGTTGAAGGGAAGCGTGCACTGTGTACGTAACTCCTGCCACGCCGAGCGCAGTGGCATGTCAGAGCAGATGATCTAGAAGCTTCCGAATATAGTATGGTTCAAGAGAGCGACCTGTACGAACAATATTAACCACTTGTCGCTCGTCACCCGGTCTCGGACTTAGGACAGTTTGTTAGTATCGACATGCCACCATTGCTAACGAAACAAATTCCGAAAAATAGCCAGCAGACTTAAACCAGCACGAATTCAGAGCTAGACATGAAATTAGCTAAGGATGTCTTAGCCACGGAGCAGTGGCTGCAATAGATTTCCAACGCCACGAATTCAGTCTGATTTTCATTTTCCTTCTGGTTCCCTGACATTTACACCGGGTCCGTATTTTGAAACACTTCCAGCTTGTAGCCAAGCCGCTGTCAGAATACTTCAAGCGGCCTACATAACTTTCCCCCATCGATTGTATCGAATGAGGTGAGTTCCCCTGTTGTCCATAAGATGTCCTATCTTCCTCTTGGGAGAGGACATCATGCCGCATCAAATATTGATCTGAAAACGAACTTGGAAATTGATTTCCACTGTAGCGTGTGGATCCTCCTGCAACTCTCGATGATTATTATGTGTGTTGTTGATTCCGTTCCGTGTAAACGTTGCTTCATCAGTGAATAGTATTAATGGAAGCTAATTACGAATATAATTTAACCAGTGCCAAAATTCAAGTAGAGTGACATTGTTGCCAATTTGAAGATTATGGACAGGCTCTATGTGAAGTGGGTACATGTTTTCCGCATGTAATGTTGGCTATGCACGTGTTCGTGGGACGTTGATACTTGTAGAAATTCGCCGTGTACTGGTAGCAGGACTACGCTTCACCATTTGAAGAAAGTGTTGTTGTTCCTGCACAAGATTTGAACTACACGTTAAGAAGGAAAACAGGAACTTGGAAGAGTACCTGTTTCGCGCTATTTGCTGAAAACAATGGTAAACATTCTACGACCAGGAATTCGACGTGACGGCAAGCGCCGACGGTATTCTTTTAGTAGAGGAGCATAACCGTCGAAGATGCCGTAAACATACACCATATCTGCATAGTCTTCATTGGTGTAGATGGACGGCATTTTATCCAGGGCGTGTGCAAATACAGTTAGCTGTTGCTTCTCTCTGATGCAATCTCAGCCCTTCGACTACTTCACTTACAACACACCATGAACAACTGCGCGTTCAACGGCCTTGTTTAATGACAGGGAGACATCCAGAGCAAAGTGGTTGAAAGCGACGAGTTAGGTTGGGATAGAATAAAACGTCAAAGAGATTGGATGGGTAGGACACACACCTGCGTGCCACTAGCCCGAGTACAAATGTACATGAAATTGAAACTAGAAGTAACAAAACTTTAAAGTGCGACGATTGTTTTCGTAGAGCATTTATTCAGATACCCAGTTTCGGAAAACTACTCGTATATTGCCACCTTAGGATCCGTAAAGCTTAGACCGAGTAATTATAAAACGGGATGTAAGCTATCTAGATTGCATTTTTAACATAATATGGAGCCATAAAGTACCTTATGCACTACACTTCAAGAAATTTCGTCCATGTGTACAATAATTTGTCACATAATAAAACAAAGAAGAACATGCATGGTATAGTACACTGAAGCGCTAAAGAAATTTGTATCACACAGTATTCTGTACTACATATAATGTTTATAATCTTATTTGTATGTAATTTTATTTATTCCGTTTTAGGTTAATCTCATACAATAGCAAAGAGATATTTTACTGTACCAACATCGACTATACAGCAACTGTAAGTTAACATCGTCATGACTGTAAGCTCTTTGCAAATATTGTTCTCGTTTGTAATATGAAGCTGGGCCACGTTTTGTAAACGTTATTCGTGTGTGCTGTGCGTGTGTAATTTAGATGACGAGGTTGAAAGTGACGTCCATTGACTGGAATAGCACTCACATAGTGCATATTGAAAATTGTATCAAGCTTACGCTCGAAAACATAAACGCACGAATATTTCGTCAGGCAGAACTACATAGCTCGTAAGTACAATAACCTGCACGTTTACTAAGTTGAAAACAGAAAACTATCTCATGAGCAATTAGATTTTGTAAAAGAAGTAAATCTTTTGTAAAAATACCATTACCGATATGACAACTAAAATATTTCTTTTCTTTCCCAGTGCATCAAACGAATAACAAAAACAAAACTAGGTCCAACTTAGAATGCTTGTAACTGCCATCTGAAGATGGATTTGTAAAGAAAAAATCCGAAACCGGTCATGGTCTGAAGATAATAAACCTTTTTAAACCATACATGTGGCTGGTAGCTGTTTTTTATAAATTATAAACCTTAGTACAACAGCCACGTTTCTCAACATGTCGATTTTCGACAAAATAGCGTATGTTCTTTTTATTATGCGTGACAAATTATTGTACACATGGACGAGATTAATTGAACTGTAGTGCATAGGGTACGTTATGGATCCATATTGTGTTGTAAATGTTATGTAGGTATTTCATACCCCGTTTTGTGCTTTACAGATCCGAAGACATATGAGTATTTGCCGAAACTGGTTATCTGAATAAATGCTCTAAGAAAGCGATCATGACATTTTGAAGTTTATTACTTCTATTTTCGTATAAATCTAAAGCGCCCCCGGAGTGTAATAGTGTCAGTCATATATATTAAATGTGTTTTATCCCAGAAAGTATTCGCAGTGGGGCATACATCCACATGAAGCTTTCTTTTGCTTCAGATAAGCGTTCGTGTCAAATCCCATAATATTGAGCTTTCCCCTTGCCATACACTGCATGTTCCTTCTGTAATTACACTATACGTGTGTAAACTTCGTTTTCCACCTCCTTCCGTATAAAACTTTTCAATATGCACCATTTTATGCATTAATAATGGCAGATAGGCTTGAAAATAACTAGGATCTGATGGACAAAACCTTTCATGGACTCAATAATACACTTATTAACGAATATACAGCTGCGATATAACAGCACTCTTTGAATGTGGAGAAAGTAAAAAAAAATTTCACATAGCCAACAGCTGTCATGCTGCCTCAAATTGTTACCGAAGGTCCCGTGGAAGCCCAGGAGAATGTCCCCCCATCGCACAATCCACCGGTCAGCGACTGTGACGCCATGCAAGTTTCGAGCAGCCGGTCGCTTGGATGATGGTAAATTCGGGCCCAACCATCGAGCTGGTGTAATACGAAACGTGAATCGTCCGGCCAGACGACACTTTGACACTTATACACGGTCCAGTGTCGATTATACCGTGCCCCAAGCAGTCGTAACTGATGATGTCGTTGGCTCAACGTGGGGATATGTAGGGGTCGTCTGCGGTGAACTCTCTTGTAACGCCATAGTCCTCTATGGTCAGGCCTACCGCAGGTCGCCGGATATTCTGTTTTACGGAGTGAGTAAGCCTCCAACCTCCGCGTTCTGTGATGAGGCATGGATGTCTAAGACCTTGTCTCCTGTCATGGTTTCATCGTCCTGCAACAACTCTGTGGAAATGCACACGACAATACACTCGAACAGCTGACCAGCTTCACCGAGACGTTCCTAGGCGCCAATCAGTAACGATCTGCAGTTTTTCAAAATCGCTTATGTCCGCGGATATCTCCATTTGCGGCCCGAATCGTAGCTAGAATAATTCCCTGTCGTTTCTGTTCCATTTGTGTACATCGAATTCATTTTCATGAAACACATGTGTAAGATAAAAAACATATATCTATATAACAAGATCAGATATGAGCCATTAGACAAATAAAGCGATGCAGCACGAAGGAATTGTCCGAATAGGTCGGAAATCGGTAGATGTGATGGGCATTTACAGACAACACATGATTACAAAAACAGAAGAATTGGATGATTTATTCAAGAGAAATAGCTTCACAAATTGAGCAAGTAAATAACGCGTTGGTCCACCTGTGGCCCTAACGCAAGCAGCTACTCACCTTGGAACTGACAGATGGAGTTATTAGATATCCTCCTGAGGGTATCGTGCCAAATTCTGTCCAGCTGGCTGGTTAGACCATCAAAAATCCCGAGCTGGTTGCAGGTTCCTGCCCATAATGTTCCAAACGTTCTCAACTGGGGAGAGATCGAGCCATCTTGGTGGTCAAGCCATGGTTTGGAAAGAACGAAGACAAGCAGTAGAAACTCACGCTGTTTGCAGGCGGGCATTATCTTGCTGAAATGTAAGTCCAGGACGCCTTGCCATGAAGCACAAAGAAAATGGGGCGTAGAATATCGTCGACGCACCACTGTGCTCTAAAGGTGCTGAGGATGGCAACTAAAGGGGTTCTGGAAATCATATGATACCGTACCCTAGACCATTACTCCTGGTTGTCAAACCGTGCTGCGCCTCCAGACAAGCCTTCGCTGGTCATCAGGGCTCTGTTCGAACAGGGACTCATCACTGAAGACAATACTACTTCCGTCAATGAGATTACAGGCCGAATGTGTCCGACACCACTGCAAACAGGCTTGTTGGTGTACAGGGATCAATATAAGTCGGTGCAACAGACGCTGTGAGCTCAGCCCCTTTTTTGTGAGCCGACTATTAATGGTCATTTTGGTCACTGAGACACCAGTTGCTCGTCGGATCGATGATTGAACCGGGCAATCGGGAGTTAAGGAAAACGGGAAGGACAGGGCCACAAATCAACTGGTTATTATTTCATGCAAGTAACAATTTACTGATAAGTTAAAATTTAACTTAAAATCAAAGAAGTAAGTATTGCAATTTAAATCTTAAGGCCACGAGCTTTTAATAATAATAATAAAAGGGTCAGCTACGCTAAAGTTCAGGTGAAATTTGCAATTTAAATCCTAAGCCCACAGTTTGGGGAAATATAATATGCTTTTAATAATACGAGGGTAAGTCAATTATTATCCGCAAAGTAGTTATAAAATTTTATTGTAATCAAATAAGAAACTTACAAGAGCATCGTTTTTCGACATAGTCTTCTTGCCTTTCAACGCACTTGGCCCATCGTTGTACAAGCTTCCTGATGCCCTCATAAAAGAAGGTTCTCGGTCGAGCTGCGAGCCAGGAATGCATCGCTCCTTTCACTGCTTCGTCCGAGGCAAATCGACGGCCCCTTAATGCCTGTCTGAGTGGACCAAACAAGTGATAGTCAGAAGGGGCAAGATCGGGACTGTATGGAGAATCATCCAGTGCTTCGAATTTGAGTTTCTGGAGCGTTTCAGCAGTGTGGGCAGCAGTATGCGGACGAGCATTGTCGTGCAACAACACAACACCTTTTGACAACAATCCTCGGCGCTTGCTTCGAATTGCAGGCTTTAGCCTGGCAGTAAGCATCTGGCTGTAACGTACACTGTTTATTGTTGTGCCCCTTTCCCCATAATGTTCCAGTACTGGACCTTGTGCGTTCCAAAAAACCGTAAACATCAGTTTTCCTGCGGCCGGTTGGGTCTTGAACTTTTTCTTGCACGGCGACTTTGGATGTTTCCATTCCATACTCTGCCGTTTACTCTCTCGTAATGACGGATCCATGTTTCGTCACCAGTAATGATCCTGTCTAAGAAATTGTCCCCTTCGTTACCTTAGCGATCCAAATGTTTTTTGCAGATGTCCAAACGCGTTTGTTTATGCAACTGTTTGCGTTGTTTTGGGATCCATCTTGCACAAACTTTATGAAACCCAAGTATGTCGTGGATGATTTCGTAAGCAGAACCGTGAATAATTGCACTCGATGTGCCACTTCGTCAATAGTTAATCGTATGTCTGAGAGAATCATTTCATTTGAACGCTCAATGGTTTCTTCATTTGTGGCGGTAAACGGTCGTCCGGCTCCTTCATCTTGCATAAGACGTGAGTGACCATTTGGGAATTTTTCAATCCATCCGTAGACACTCCGTTGTGGCAAAACACTGTTCCCGTACTGTGCCGAAAGTCTTCGATGAATTTTGGCCACTGACACGCCTTCCGACCCCAAAAAACGGATTACTGAACGTTCCTCGTCTTTGGTGCAAACAGACAACGGAGCAGCCATGGTTAACAGCACGGCAGCGATAGCCAAAATAACATAGCAGCTTGAAAATTGCGAAGATATAACAACAAATAAACAAAGCATGCTTCATCAACGTAAAACGACAGTACTTCCAAAATAAACAAAAATATAACTAAACGAAGCCACACGAATCAGGCTGCGAGTAACGTGAAGCGGCAGTCCATACAACCCGATTAATTGCGGTGTCACTAACCAACAATCGGACGGCCACAAAGTTGCCCCTTTCCTCATCCGGAGGCCCGCACTAGCTGGCGGACGCGACGAAGCAGACCCCACCAGCCGACCGAAGCGCCCCACACACCACTCGTCCAACAGACAATTTCCTGTGTCGGACGGATGCGGCTTTCGCAGGCCAACTTGGCTCAAACAGCCCCACTTAGCACTCACACAGGAACCGATGTCACAAACAATTCGGCTCTTACCGGGAAACTCTGCTGTCTCAGGCCAACTATCTTCCCAGCCAGAGACACACCACACTTCCTCGTAGGCCGACTTCGACACAAGATGCTTACTGAACAAGGCGGCCGGAGTGGCCGAGCGGTTCTAGGCGCTACAGTCTGGAACCGCGCGACCGCTACGGTCGCAGGTTCGAATCCTGCCTCGGGCATGGATGTGTGTGATGTCCTTAGGTTAGTTAGGTTTAAGTAGTTCTAAGTTCTAGGGGACTGATGATCTCAGAAGTTAAGTCCCATAGTGCTCAGAGCCATTTGAACCATTTTTTTTTACTGAACAAATAGTAAATCGATAGAAAACTCATTCCAGGGCGCCACACGAGGCCCAAACGAAGTAAAATATGGCGTCACAGCTCAATTATAATGATGAATCCGGGGATCTGAGTGCCTCTCTGACGATTGCTCGGTCATCTAGTTCTGTTGTCTCTATGGATCGAATCCTTCTTGGTGCTGTGTTTAGCCATGGTTCATCCATTCCCGCCAGCACTGTCGAATAGTGGCATCGCCCTAGTGAAGTGACGCGCGGTTCCCCGATTACTGCAACCGGCTTCCTTGAGCCCAGCAACACGTCCTCTCTCAAATGGTGACATATTGTTCACGTGCATATCTGCGAGGCCTAATTAATGTCGAACTGAGTGGACGGAATAAAATTTGCAAAGAATTTATGTCCTGGTATCGACATATCCGATGTTTATTATCCTTGCCAGCTGCCCGTTAAAATTGCGCTGCAGCGTCACAACATCCATCAGTCGCCGAAGTATACCTGTGTGAAAATCAATTTGTGACGAATTAGAGTAATTCCTTCGTGATGCGTCCCTTTTTTTCTCTTAGGGTGTTATTATATTTCAAAATGGCCACCCTGCCTGTCAACATAAATAGATTACTATTCCGCTGCAATACATTCTGTAGAGTTGATCAGGTGTGATGTGTTGACTGCCTCCACAATCCGATCACGCAGCTGACGTAGGTTGTTACTGATTTTTAATCTTGTGAGACTTGATGTAGCCCCCACCCGAATAAGACTACGAGGTTAAGGTCAGATGACCTCGGACTCCACATAAGCGGTGAACCTCTGCCGATCCTTCGTCCAGGATACATGCTATTGGCGCAGTCTCGAATAATGTGAGAAAATATGGAGAAGAGCGGTCATTTTGGTTCACAACGGAATTCCATCAGATTTCAGGTGCGGTTCCAGGAAAAGCTCAAGTATGTCAAGGTAACTGACACCTGTCATGGATTCCTCTGCAGAGGGAAGTGGTCCATAAATCTTAGGCTTGGGCATCCCTACACTAACGTTCAATTTTTACGTTGTTTTCAAGCATTATTGCAGCCCGTGAGGATTCTTGTCGGCCGATATCCGGAAGTTGTGATGGCACACAAAACCACTTGTGTGAAATATGGGCTCGTCCCAGCAGACGAGGTTATCTAACAGGTTTACATTTTCTACAACCTCTTAAAAGTCAGCACACATTTCCATACGGACCACGTTATCTTCCTCCTCTAAGTGATGTGTTACCTGGATGCGATACGCCTTCTTCTTCACCGTAAAACGAAGAATACGCCAGACAATGAATCGCGGAATGTTAAACTCGCCGCTCAGTCGACGAATGGAAGTTCGTGAACCCCTTTTAGTGGCATCCTCGATGCTTGGACTGCGTCGTCAGATGTTGATGGTCGTCCAGGTCGTTCCTCGTTGAGCACTCTTCCTCTTTGTCTGAATTTGTTGACATGAAGCCTGATATCAGTGTTTGTTGTTGTCTCTCTTCCATAACTTCGGCGATAAAGCGCACACACCTCCTGGAACGTTTTATCACAAAGTTTCGAGGAAACAATGGCTATTCTTTCTTTTACAAAAATGGCTCTGAGCACTATGGGACTTAACTTCTGAGGTCATCAGTCCCCTAGAACTTAGAACTACTTAAACCTAACTAACCTAAGGACATCACACACATCCATGCCAGAGGCAGGATTCGAACCTGCGACCGTAGCGGTCGCGCGGTTCCAGACTGTAGCGCCTAGAACCGCTCGGCCATCCAGCCGGCCTTTCTTTTACAGGGAGCATCTTAAGGACATGTGCAATAACAACTGTTTACATGAATGTTTCCATGAAGATGAATCGTTACATTCGCGGCACGCTGTGGTTTGCCTACCGTGTCTTGTGGGTGAAATGCCACCAGGCGGCGTTCAGTTTGGTAATGGCAGTGGTCACAATGGTTTGGTTTTTCGGTGAGTGTTCAGTCACCGGGGTTCAGTTCTCTCTGTTCCCTAGGATTGTGTGAACAGGATCTGAAATAGCGTTGGGGGAGGGAGGGAGGAAGGGCGAGGGTGACACTGTGCTGGAAGTTTCACGATGAGTGACGAAACAGTACTGAGATTTCACGACAAACGGCTCTAGCAAGGCTCCACGCTTGCAACTTGTCACTGTCCGCTACTCTCTTTGGGTTTCTTCGAACGGATGCTGATCAGATACGTCTATCTGTCTGGTGGGGCATGAGGCGAGTTAGATTTACGAAGCCTCCTTTTTATCCCCTCTTCTACCCTCCACTGAGTGCGCCGTACCTTTTATCTATCGGCAATACAGACGAATAACAAATAGGCACTCAGCTCTGTTAACAGATACAATTAAGCTACAACATACATAATGAAGGGAAAGGGTCAATTAATGAGAAGGAAACGGTTCGTATTAGGTGGCTAAACAACGCTTCGTTGTCTACCACTCAGCAACGCAATAGCATAGAAGTCTTCGTATACAGTTGTGTACCTAAGGGTTATGCGCATTCCTGTGATTTTCAGCAGTGTTGTGTTTGCGGCATGGTACCGCTCTAGCACCTGACGGAAGTGCGTACAACACCGTTTCGGAGTCAGCCACAAGCCGCCTACGTGGTTTATTTGCGCTCTCGATTCGCAAGCAGGCAGTTAAACATGCGTAACTGTGCGAAACTACTCGCATCCTGTATTTAGGGATTCCAGACTTTATTGTCGAGTTCAGTGCCCTCTGTAACCCAAAGCGATGACCCGTTGCTAATTTGAGCCCTGCTTGACGCTCACACTCGTTACCATAATTATGCAGCCTTTCGTCCGTAAGCCTTGTCTGTATAGAAACTGAGGGTGGAGAGGGGAGAAAGGAAAGGGAAGGGAATGAAGTAATGATATCGGCTGCATATCAGGATGGAGATCAAGCAAGACGAAGAAAGACAACTATCCAAAACAACAGAATATGCACTGGACATAGACACTATAGTGGATGCATACAGTAAATTTTACGTCGAATTAGCGGATTTAATGCGAAAATGGTCTCTTGTAATAAGTTCTAAAAGAGAAGTGTTATAGACATTTGATGTTTCCATAGGATTTCTAAATTATTTCAGACAAATATTCATGTGCTTCATATAACAACGATGTTTGTGCTGTAAGTCTTTTGCTGGCCACGGTTGTGAATGCTCATGGTAGTGAGAGTCTGCTGCTATAGCTTACACTACATTCCACATGCAGGCTCACGATTGTGAAGCATGAAGACAAATCATTTCTACAGAGGTTTCTTCCGGAAATATCAGACACAACTACTGTAAACTGCAGGTGTAGAAACTAATAATTTGATCACTGTTTCCAATGTATAGCAAATTCAACTGCTATGCTTTGAAAACTGACCAAAAAGATAAGTGCAAACTTTCTACCAATTTTCCGGCTGAAAGAAAGCTATTTGACTTAAAATTGATCAATTAGACGCTGATCTGACACCCACTGAAGATGCCTTGTAACTAAGGCAAAACGCATCTGGGTGCACAAGATAAATGCAATAAAAAACTTAATGTGCAGCACGCAAAAGGAGTTTTCTTTTGAACTACTTTAATTTACGTACAGCTACTGCGAAGATGGCCAGCACAAGAAAACTTGTGAGATGATAATCTTGATGGTAGTGGTACAGTCTGCGTGGTTCTGAGTTTAGAATTCAAAATGGCGATATCAGAATCCAAGACCACTATACAAGCTGGCGGACCTGCCGATATGGGGACAGCCTGCGCTGCTGTTAGTCGAAAACAGTTGTTTCAATTTCCTCAGCATCCAAGCTTACTAGCCATCAAGTGGACCTGCCACTTGCTGTCTGTACTCCATAGTGAAAGGATGATAATCATCTACCACCTTCAGACAGAAAAAAATGCTTTGCACACTTGGAAATAAGTACTGACACATTCCTCTATCTTCATGTTATTATTTTTATTCATTATTTGTGTTTTTCATGGTTTTCTTTTATTTCTCCCCCAGGACAACGTCTCCCTCATGTATATAATAGTGTGCTAATACATTTGAGCAACACCAGAAATCAATCCAGTATACAGCTCCCACCATGCTGGAGTGGAAATCAGCATGCAGAACTATTTCGAGACTTTTAGTTTCCACTACATCCATCACTTGCTCCACTAACTAAGCCCATAGACAAGCTCTCTGATGCAAAATATGATGTATCAGAACTGAACACAGAATGTCAGCTTAACATCTGTCATAGACAATGAAGTTATAATAGAAATAGAGAATGTCTGGCGAGGAACAAAGGTGCAGTTCAGTGATATGAAGTGGGATCAACTGTGCAGGAAACTGAAATACATCGAGGATAGCATGACAACTGACTACAAATCCTTCCCTCAAAAGGTTAGTATCTTCAGCAGCAAACAGTGCATCCTTGGCGATATTTTTGTGGGTGATAAGATGAAGTTAACATCTCAGTGGATACTCTCAGTCTGGCACACACACTTGTTAAACTGCTCTTCGATAATGTTGTCAAGTACGTACTGGAACATAAAATTCACAGTGAGGAGCAGAAGTCAGCTAAGTATATAAGTGTTTGTACGGGTGCTGTACTTGTGACAGAATTACTCCTATAGACAGAAATTCTGTTGAATTTGAGTTTGCAGATGGCATACCTAAATCTATTAGTGCTCTAATTGGTTTGTGCGCAATACAAGCCGAATTTAAAAGATATGAAAAACAGTTTTTGGAAAATGTTTCAGAGCGCTGAATAGAGTTAGTGTAGGATTTTTTGACGATATTGGTTTATTTTCCTCAGTATATAAAGTACAAAAATGTCTATAAAATATATCAAATAGTATAATAATAATACTTTTGCAATTTATAATATGGTGTTATTCCACTGAACAGATATCCTATGAGACTTAACAGTTCAGCTATTGGAGAGGGAGTCTTAGTAGTTCATAAATTTGCACTGTCCGAGAAACAGCCCAGTTGTTACTATGTCGAAGACACCTAGCACATTTCTACGTTGAAACTTACTGTGCCAGCTGTTGGAATGTGACAGCCAGATAAAGCAGTTCACACATTATTCAGTTGTTGCTGGCCTTAGCAGTTCGTTGTTAGAAGAGATAAAATTATGAATGAAAAAAATTGATCAAACATTGTATATGTGAAAACTGTTCATTTTTAGTAAATTTATTGTGACAAAAAAGAAACGCCCTTACTTTAGCTAAAATAGGATTCAGACACACAGCACATGACGAAAGATATACATTTAATCTAAAGAGCAGCTTGTCTGCATGAATGGAATAGCACTCCCATCTCTTCAAGGAAACAAAATTTTACACAGGAGAGTGTTGTCGATGATCACTTACTGTTTATAGGAAGGACATTTAGAGTTTAATGTTTCATTCAAATCAATACCAAGTTACAAACACACCAAGGCACACCTACAGCGAAAATTAGTGCTGGGTAACGAATAGTACTGATATCATTATTTACCTCTAACTCATGTTGCAGCAATACTGCAGCAATTGTAATAATTAACCCTCCTATTTAAGATCCAGTAGCTGACAACGCAGTACCTAACACCCCCAGTAGCTAATAGCTCTCCTAGTTGCTGACATACTCAGGAGCTGACACCTACTGCATAGACACAACATTTTAATAAGCTATATAATACTTTCTGTGTCTTCAATGTCACTTTAATAAGATAACAGCATTTAATAAACAGTCCACAGAGAACACAGTTTTTGACTGTGTAACAGCAAAAGATGAACACGTTTTTCAGTGTGCTAGTGGAAGGCATTCTGATCATGTTACTACGCTAAACGCATTTCAAGATGTATAGTCAACTGCTTCCTTCTAATATTATCATCGTTTACTTAGCTAATTCTTGGTGTACTTTTGGCTGTAAATTAAATCAGCATTAACGCTCTAGGTGAAGTTAATGTTGTCAGTGAGTAGGCCATGTGTACTTCAATGTGCTATACACACAATTTAAAAGTGGAAACATTTAATTTGAAGGTCCATTGCACTTGCAAAAGAGTGTGAGTAGGAATATCAGACTTCCGTCTTAGAGACGAATTTTAGACGTGAGAGTGACATTGTTAATTCTTGGTACATTCTAAGCTATAAGTTAGAACTGCAGAAGTGCTCATGTGCGTGTGTTTGCAACTAATCGTTATGTATTTAGATGAATTTAATACAAGATCGAACTACAGTCGTCTACTAATCCATAATATATTTAAAAGGTACCAATAACTGAGCTATATATATTATAGTAAGTAATACAAACAGTTTAGATGCAGAAATATTAAATTTGGGAGACTCTACAGCTTGCGAAGTGAGCAAAGTCTTACTTATATTGAGCAATATTACAATTTTATTTTGCTCGAATTTTTGTAGACATTTACAATTATGCTTGTGCCTTACGATAAACAACCTATGTGTATTTTTGTGTGCATTTGTGTGTGTGTGTGTGTGTGTGTGTGTGTGTGTGCGTGTGCGTGTGTGTGTGTGTGTGTTTGTACTCGATAAACAATTTTATAAAAGAGTATACTTTCGAAATATCGACCTTGTCTTGTTGCACCATCCCCTGTGGTAATGCTTCAGCTCTGTCATCTTCTTTAGTTGTGATATATGTCTAAAAAGTGGAAAAATTCTCGATTTGTATTAAGAAAAAATATGAGGTTTAAGAGCTATATTGCAATAAAATAATCAAAACACCTTCTGTCTTCCTTCATAACGTGGCATTTGCTCTGTTTGTTTGTCTTTTGGTTATGTCACATGTGTGGTGCGTGTTATCACATCGTGTATTTTTATTAGAAGCCGGTAGTTGATTATAGGAGATACAGTCTATAAACGTTTAGAGACCCTTGGCACCATAATTACTATTGGTAAATGTTGCAACTTTCATCGAAAGTTGATATTGTACACAGCCTCTAGTAGGCCTGAATCATTAGTCATGAAAACAGTAATTGTCAGTCAATATAATCGATTATATTTTTTCTAGTGCATAACATTATCTTTGTCGCTCCCAAAATCGTGTTTCAAAACAATTTGGATATGGAAATTTTAAATTCGATGGAGTATTGTGACTTACATAGAGAGTTGACCCAGTAAATTACGTTCTTCCAGGAAGTTTGTGTGCTTTCTTGCTTAGCATAGTATTTTAACTAACGTATTTTCTGCAACTATGATTAGTTTTATGCTACTGATCTCTTTGCCTAACTTCTAATATCAACTGTTGCTTTAACGTGTTATTTGTAGCTATTTGGACATGGAAATACCATTGGTGAACTTACTTTAGAGTAGGAAATCATGTTTCAGGCCTTAATTTCACGAATATCTGCGTATGAGAAAAAATATGTAGCACTGAAATACTTGATGTAAGCACAGCACTGTTTTGTGCCGCTGACGTATTTTTTCAGACATTTTGGACTTGGGAAAAGCCTTATGACACTTGACAAGCATCATAGATGAGGAAAATAATTTGAGGGTCTGTTGTGCCTTGAACAAAGCTTGACATTCAGACTGAACAATGGATGTCTTTCCAGAACAGCCATCTATTGACTAAGACACGCAGAATGAGCTTAAATCAGTAGTTGAATTTATTTCCCTTTTCTATATTTTGTGGAAAAGTATTTAAATTGAAAATCATTTTTGACAACAGCATTATTTCTAATTTGCTGATTACATTGGATAAGCAGACAGTGGTTTTTAGCTATTTATGGAGAGTATATTTTACACACTTTCCAATTCTCCATAGCGAATGATATAGCTTTCCACAAAATTTACTGATGCAAATAGTGAGCTAGTCCATAAACGATTTTTTGAAGTCAGTAATGAAAACTTTTTCGACACTCTTTCCTCATTTTACGCAGTTCAAACACATTTTAAGTATGTGACCTATTTTAATAAATAATTCAGGTCACTCATATACTTTTGAGCACAGCCTATATGGTGCTACATGGTAACTGTCTCTTTCATTTTAACAATGGCTAAAATACTAGGCTTTGATTGGATGAGAGATAAGTGATGGATTATGGATTATACAGTGTGTGTGTATCAAATAGCTTTGACCTTGTAATTTTTACTTTTTGCTGTGATTTGATGGAGAAGGCGGGGAGGAGGGCTAAGAGGGTGTGACATGCTTTTGTTTTCTAATTTTCACACCAGCACAATTGGACTAATTCCACCATTTAGGATACTGATTGTTTGTTTCCTTGTATTACACATTGTGATTGGCTGGAAGGGGAAGGGGCTGGGATGGGTTGTGAGACCATGGTGGGAGGGCTTGGTGACAATGGGGCATGTCTTTTGATGCCATCATGAAGAGGTCAATGACCTATGTCATGTGATCTAAATGAAGTGGGCCAGAATCCATGTCTAGGTCACTGATCTAAATCACAAATGTAAACAAAGTGGGACAGGATCACCATACCCATACTACCAACATTCATGACATCATCAGAATCTGGCCACCGTGCACTTTGTTCCAGAACATAGCTACACTGCTGTTAGCAATTCTTGAAAGAAACTGCACAAAAAACGGTCTCCAGATATCTTTTGAAAAGATAGCCTACGTTATCTGCTGCAAACAAGCGCAAAACTTCATGGAGACGGACTATGACAAAGTAAAAGAGTTTCACAGTTGAAATATCTCAGTAAAACCATTCAGGAAAACGGAATCTAAACAAAAGAAACGAAAGTAGAAAGCAAAAGACGGAAACTGCATACCGACTTGCCCATTTATGTAAAACGAGAAATGGATCTTCAAGCACACAGAAGTAAGACATTACAGTGCCATAATTAAACTAGAATGTCTGTACGGACCAAAAACACAAATCCTGAACACGAAGAAAGACGTCGAAAACACTGAGAAATAGGAACACATAATCGTAAGAAAATTCTAGGAGCCAAACGTATAGACGAGCAATACCGATTCAAGGGCAAACAGGAAATCAGTCAGTACACAAATAGCCATAGTGACATTAGAAATCGCATGTTAATATTCTATGAGAACGTTAAAAGTATGAACACAGACTTATAAAACAAGTAGTCGAATTCTTCGACAGCAGGACTAAAACCAAAACGAACACGACGAAATGGATTGGCAAGATCAAAACTGATTTGAAATTGGTAGGAATTACTGAATATGACGTACAAAACCGGAGACTTTCAGTTCTAAAATTCACAAATCCAATTTGACCACGAGGAAAAACCGAAGCAGAAGACTGGAACAACGTGTCTGAAGAGAGAAAGGATGCTCGCAGGAAGAGAATGAGATAAATGTGGAGGCAAATGCCCATCTCGAAGTACTTTGGTAGTCCTAATGCTCTTATTCTCAAGTAATAATGTTCGTAGATAAAAAACCTATTTGGAGTGCCTAGAATGGATGATTCACGACTCACCACTTATTTTGTATTATTCGCGGTTGATTACCGTTTATGCAAGCAACTCAGAAGTCTTTAGTAGTACAAAACCAGCTCTCCATGATATTCTTACATTTGCTTATGGTAATTTCATATACCATATACCATATTATTTCATATACCAATTCCCACAGAAATTTTCATATTCCTGAACTCGATTAATCCGCGCTCTTCTTAAAAGCTCTCAACGAAACAGTAAATGGCAGAGAGACATCGAAAAAGGGACAAAAAAATTACACAGTTTCTTGATGTCATAAAAATGCGTTATAACGCTTAGTTTACGGAATCCTTCTAAAAAATGTTCAATATGGTCTTGCTTCTGTTTTCACATGTTACTTGTTTGGAGAATATTCAAGACCGATTTTACTATCAACATCTGTTTCAAGGAGGTTGCATTTGTATCTCGACAGTACAACTGAAATAATAATCGGCACAACGAGTACAGGGTAGATAAAGACAGATGTCAGGGAGCGGGATTTCTGCAGTCTTTCGCTGACATATCTTACGTAGAAGCCAGTAATGTAATTTTTCATCCGAGGCCGCAGTTCTGTAGTTTTACACGAGTCAATAAATTAAGTCTATTAAGTCGTAAAGGAAATCTGCTGGTCGAAGCGTTTCATGAAGCGGCTCTACTGTTTCGCATAGAAATGATAAAATATTGCTTTTTCAGTTGGAAACCCAGTTCTGGATTTCGTAGGGCTTTTATCTACCAATTTACGCCCAGTAATTGAAAGTCAACTGTTTGTTTTCTTCCTCTTAACAGTTTAGTAACTTAGACGACTTCTGTGCTGGAAATTTCATACTTGCTTTGCACCACCTACTTTATGTTTCTTTATTCGTCGATGATTTGTGATGCCTAGTATGGCCGTATTCTTAGCTGGGAATGTATTGTCTGCACTTTTTCTTTAGCCCGTAAAAAATATTTCAAACGTTTTGTGAAATGTTATTCTTGGTTTAAACAGATTAAAACTCCATTCATTTTATCCACTCCGCCAAACCACGAGAGCTAATCAACTATATCTATTTTCTTGGATTTTTCCTGCCATTAACCTGCTTTGCTGAGTCCGCATCTGTATTGTGTGCTAGCGTATCTTTATTATGTGTTATTATTTCAGAGATAGGGAACCAGTGAACCATTCACTTAAGCAGACATGTGGAGCAGACTTAACACCACGCCGGGGCTGGCTAGGGTACATAACCTAACGAGGACCACACTCACCTCCCTGTCTTGGACGTGTTGCGCTATATGAGGAGACCTCAGATCAATACAAACAGTAGTTATCAAGCTGCTCCAGAAAACTACAGGTTAACGCAAGCAGGTGTTCCAGTGCCTTTTATGCTTAGCAGTTATGGTACTACTCCTAGCAACTTTTTTTATATAAAAAATTTTCTGGGGAGCACAACAACAGACATCGTGAACAGTAATAACAACAACAATACAATGTGCACATTATACAAGAAATTTAATACGTCTCAGAGTGCGCTGACATAGTAACTCCAGATTTAGTAATCGTATACAACCGATCGCTCGTTGAAAGATCCGTACCTAAAGACTAGGAAGTTGCTGAAGTCACGCCAATACCCAAGAAGGAAAATAGGCGTAATCCGCTGAATCTCAGACTCATATCGCTAACGTCGATTTGCAGTAGGATTTTGGAACATATACTAAGTTCGAACGTTCTGAGATATCTCGAAGAAACCGATTTTGGCGAACACTCAACACGGATTGAGAAAATATCGTTCTTGTTAAATACAAATAGCTCTTTATTCTCACGAAATGATGACAGTGGACGTCAAATTCATTCCATATTTTTTACATTTCCACAAGGCTTTTGACATCGTACCTCATAAGCAACGTCTAATCAAATTGTGTGCCTATGGACTATCGTCACAGTTCATATTAACTGACGGAAAGTCATCGAATAAAACAGAGTTAATATCTGGCGTTTCCCAAGCAAGTATTACAGCCCCTCTGCTATTCCTGATCTACATAAACAATTTAGGAGACAATCTGAGTAGCACTCTTAGATTGTTTGCAGATGATGCTGTCATTTGCCGTCTTATAAAGTCATCGGATGATAAAATATTACAAAACTATTTAGACAAGATATCTGTATGGTTCGAAAAGTGGTAATTGACTCTAAATGATGAGAAGTGTGAAGTCATCCACATGTGAATCAAAAGGAATCGGCTGCATTTCGGTTACACGATACTTCACACAAATCTAAAGGCTGTAAATTCAACCATATACTTAGGCATTACAATTACGAATCATTTAAATTGGAACTATCAAATAAGTAATGTTGTGGATAAAGAAAACAAAAGACTACAATTTATTGCCAGAAGAAAGAGAAAATGCAACAGGTCTACTAAAGGGAATGCCTACGTTACCCTTGTAGGTCCTCTTCTGGAGTATTGCTGTGTGGTGTGGGATCCGCATCAGATAGGATCGACGGAGGACATCGGAAAAGTTCAAAGAAGGGCAGCTCGATTTGCACTATCGAGAAATAGGGGAGAGCGCCACTGAAACGACACGTGAATTGGGGTGACAATCCCAAGGCGTTTTTCGTTGCGGCAGGATGAAATTTCAATCACAAACTTTCTCTTCAAAGCGTGATAATATTTTGTTAGTACCCTCCTACATAGGTATGAACGGTCATCATAACAAAATAAGAGAAATAACAGCTCACACAGAAAGATTTAAGTGTTCGTTTATCCTGCGCGCTGTTCGAGAGTGGAACGATAGAGAAATAACTTGAGCGTTGTTCCATGAACCCCCTGACAGGCGCTTAATTATGAAATTCAGAGTAATCATATAGATGTAGATGTTTATGTTCCCTGACGGAAAAAAAGATTTTCCATTCCCTACTTCACTCTCCTAGGGGGTGGTTTCTCTCTCTCTCCTTTTTCACCCCAAAGAAGCCTATGTTTCTCCTCAGTGTTCAAGCTACCTCCATACAAAATTTCGTTGCAATCGGTTCAGCGGGTTCGTCGTGGAAACCTAATAGACAGAGTTATTGCCACATTCAGTAACATTGGTATGGAAGAATGGATTAAACACGTTGAGGAATGTTTAAGCATTGTATTCATTACGTTGAATCGTATTATGTGGGACATATGAACCAATAAAACCATTCTCACGAATATGATGAAGCTAAAAAGTCAAAGATTAAATACGTTTTACAAAGTAATTATTTCCTTAATTCCCTTTATATTTTTCAAATCAGTAAGTATCTTATATTACACACTCTCTAAAGTAGCCTATGTTCTTCCTTAGTGTTCCAAACCATATTTAATCGAAATCGGTTCAGCCGTTTAGTCATGGAAACGTAACAGAGTTTCTTTCTCATACATAAGTATGGAAGTGAGGACTGTGTCTTCCTTTGTTATTTATTACAGAAGCACAGTGATGCGAACTGAACGTAATTCTTTCCGACCGTATTAAAGAGTGCTTTCGTGTCTAAACCACGCCTTCCGCCCGTTCACGTTCTACACACGCTCATTTCCGAAACAGTTCAACAACACTTTATTTGTCAATATAACATTTCGGGTTGGAATGGCGTTAAATGGTTAAAAACTTTGCCTACTGTTACAGCTTTTCAAATGCATCTGCGCTGGATATAGCACTTGTTTCGTATAAACCCTCTTATGTCTCACATTGGTATTCTTTGATACTTGACTATATGGCGACTGTCCGTAGTATGCTCATTCTTAGTTCGGCTAGGACCTTAACACGGAAGCTGCAGTACAGGACCTTACTTCTGCCTTCTTGAGTGAATTATACTACACTGACGTACACCACACACACTGTCAATAGAAAGTCAGTCTCTAATACAACGCCGTTGTTACAGGACTTCGACAATTTGAATATAACAATTCTATACATTCAAAGATAGTTTGGTAGTGTATTTAGTTCATCAACAACATAGCCAGTACAAGAAATTTAGTGCTACATGTTTTCTGAAATTTGCTATAAAAATATCTGCACTTGAATAAAGCGAAACAAATTTAAGTTGTTTTTGTCAGAATCATTTTATCTGATATATAACTCTTTTAACAGAATATAATCCAAAACATACGTTACATGACCAAGTATTGCTGATATCAAAACTCACACACATAATCGGACCTGTGAGAATTACTTTTACATTACAATGGAATAGTGACAGAATATATTCCTGAGTTGATACCGCCTGTGTATGTTTTTATACTGAGAAAAACTCTTCATAATTTACGTTAATATTTATTACAAGCCTCCGATAAGTTTTCTATAATTGATGACAGTTTTCTTTTGCGCTTCTACTCTTCTGTTCATTGTTGTCAGCTATGGTTGGTGTTGCTGTTTCTGTTACGCGACACAACATCGACAGTGGAAAACGTTCCTCGTTGATCTATAATCCGCTTATAATAATCGCTGACCGTCGACGTGCATGCCAACATTGTTATTGAGCCTCTTTAATTTCAACAGGTGGAAAATTCTAGTTGTTATTTCAGCTAATTTTTCAGTGTGCAGAACTTCTCCAGGCATTCTGCTGTTATGTAAACTGAAAAATAATTTGACAAAATCTCATTTCGGGATGTGGACGGAATCTTTTTTTTTTTTTTTTTTATAGAATTGGAAGACTCGCGTATTGCAGTTTCAGGTACGTGCACGGACACATAAATCATATGCGCACATCAAAAAATGTTTTGCATCACCACGCTTCCGAGAGTTCCGGAACCTGTATAGAAAATTGGAATAGAGATTAACATCTAACATAATTTCCGCCCTTTTTATTGCTCATGAGAACCACACATTGCACGTTATGCCACCATACAGCGAGACCTTCAGAGGTGGTGGTCCAGATTGCTGTACACACCGGTACCTCTAATACCCAGTAGCACGTCCTCTTGCATTGATGCATTCCTTTATTCGTCGTGGGATACTATCGACAAGTTAATCAAGGCACTGTTGGTCCAGATTGTCCCACTCCTCAATGGCGATTCGGCGTAGATCCCTCAGAATGGTTGGTGGGTCACGTTGTCCATACAGCCTTTTTCAACCTATCCCAGGCATGTTCAACAGGGTTCATGCCTGGAGAACATGCTGGCTACTCTAGTCGAGCGATGTCGTTATCCTGAAGGAAGTCATTCACAAGATGTGCACGATGAGGGCGCGAATTGTCGTCCATGACGACGAATGCCTCGCCAATATACTGCCGATATGGTTGCACTATCTGTCGAAGGATTGCATTCACGTATCGTACAACCGTTACGGTGCCTTCCATAACCACCAGCGGCGTACGTCGGCCCTACATAATGCCACCCCAAAATAGCAAGGAACCTCGTCCACGTTGCTGCACTCGCTGGGCAGTGTGTCTAAGGCGTTCAGCCTGACCGGATTGCCTCCAAACACGTCTCCGACGATTGTCTGGTTGAAGGCATATGCGAGACACATCGGTGGTGCCAATCCTGAGCGGTCCTTTCGTCATGTTGTTGGGCCCATCTGTACCACGCTGCATGGTATCGTGGTTGCAAAGATGGACCTCGCCATGGACGTCGGGAGTGAAGTTACGCATCATGGAGCCTATTGCGCACAGTTTGAGTCGTTACACGACGTCCTGTGGCTGCACGAAAAGCATTATTCAACATGTTAGCACTGCTGTCAGGGTTCCTCCGAGTCATAATCCGTAGGTAGCGGTCATCCACTGCAGTAGTAGCCATTGGGCGACCTGATCGAAGCATGTCATCGACAGTTCCTATCTTTCTCTGTATCTCCTCCATGTCCGAACAACATCGCTTTGGTTCACTGTGAGATGCCTGGTCACTTCCCTTTTTGGGAGCCCTTCCTTGCACTAAGTAACAATTCGGACGCGATCGAACCGCGGTATTGACCGCCTAGACATGGCTGAACTACAGACAACACGAGACGTGTACCTCCTTCCTGGTGGAATGACTGGAACTGATCGGCTGTCATGCATGGATGTTAACATCTTTGGGTGGGTTTACTGACATCTCTGAACAGTTAAAGGGACTGTGTCTGTTATACAGTACCCACAGTCAACGTCTATCTTCAGGAGTTCTGGAAACCAGGGTGATGCAAAACTTTTTTTGATGTGTGTAATTTCACAAAACCATTTTTAATTACAAAACCACTCATACACAGTAATTTTATTCTGGGGTGACAGAAGTCATGGGATACCGCCCAATATCGCATCGGAACTTCTTTTGCCCGGCGTAGTGCAGCAACTCGACGTGGCATGGACTCAACAAGTCGTTGAAAGTCCCCTGCAGAAATATTGACACATGGTGCCTCTATGGCCGTCCATAATTGCGAAAGTGTTGCCGGGCAGGATTTTGTACACCGACTGACCTCTCCATTGTGTCCCATAAAGGTCGACGGGATTCATGTCGGGTCATCTCGGTGGCCAAACTGTTCACTCGAGCTGTCCAGGATGTTCTTCAAAGCAGTTACGAAAAGCTGTGACTCAGTAACATGGCACATTGTCATCCATAAAAACTCCATTGTCGTTTGGGAACATGAGGTTCATGTATGGCTGCAAATGGTCTCCAGTAGCCGAGCATCCATACCATGTAAACACAGCCCAACCATTGTGGAGGCACCACTAGATGCCTTGTTGACAGCCTGGGTCCGTGGCTTCGTCGGGTCTCCGTCGCACTCGAACCCTACCATCAGCTCTTATCTACTGAAATCTGGACTCAGCTGTCCTCGCCACGGTTTCCCAGTCGTCTACGGTCCAACCGATATGGTCACGAACCCAGGAAAGGTGTTGCGGGCGATGTCGTGCTGTTAGCAAAGGCACTCTCGTCGGTCGTCTGCTGCCATAGCCAATTAACACTACATTTCGCTGCACTGTTCTAACGGATACGCTCGTCGTTCGTTCCACATTGATTCCTGCGGGTATTTCACGCAGTGTTACTTGTCTGTTAGCACTGACAATTCTACACAAATGCCGCTGCTCTAGGTGGTTAAGTGAAGGTCCTCGGCCTCTGCGTTGTCCGTGGTGAGAGGTTATACCTGAAATTTAGTAGTCTCAGCACACTCTTGAAACTGTGGTTCTCGGAATACTGAATTCTCCAACGATTTTAGATATAGAGTCCCATGCGTCTAGCTCCAACTACCATTCCCCCCTCCAAAGTCTGTTAATTCTCGTCGTGTGGCCATAATCGCGTCGGAAACCTTTTCACACATTAATACACATGACAGCTCCGCCAGAGTGCTGCCCTTCTATACCTTGTGTGCGCAATACTATCGGCATCTGTGCACCATCTGTGTATGTGCCTGTCACTATTGCACGACTTTTGTCACTCCAGTGTAGAATAACGGGTATTCACACCTCCTCTTCCTCACAGAGGAAAGGAATTATCTGTCATTCGTTGCACAACACTTATGTTTTTAAATTACCATTGAATTCCATTACAAAGAACACACTCCTTCTTACTTCTCTCTTTCGCTTCTTAGTTAAACAATTATATCGTTCAGTTTCAACTGTTTTACTATTACAAATTTTGCCAGAAAAGAACAAAACATCAATCCCACTTCTCTTTCCATTTTAAGACATGTGTCTTTTCCTCTCTCTTTGACTGCTCCTATTTAAGCTGGTTCTTTCTCGCTTCTGGACTCATCTGAATGTACAGTAATATATTTAGAAAATTAATTTCCTTTTGGCGAGACCGTTTAACATTTTTGCAAGGAAGTTTCATGTTTCATAGCGCCAATGACCTTGCCACAGTGGGTAACACTGATTGCCGTCGGATAACCGAAGTTAACTGTTGTCCGAAAGAACAGATGGCATCTTCATACATGAAGTTAACTGCTGTCGTGCTTGGCTAGCACTTGAATGAGTGACCATCCAGGTCTGCCGAGCGCTGGTGGCAAGCGGGGTGGGCTCAGCCCTTGTGAGGCCAACGACGAGCTACTTGCCTGAGAAGTAGCGGCTCTGGTCACGGAGAGAGAGGTGTGCTTACAACATGCCCCTCCGTATCCACATCCAGTGATGTCTATCGGCTGACGATGATACAGCTGTCGGTCGGTACCTTTGGACTTTCCGAGGCCTGCTCGGACTGTTTTACATTTCATACAATATAAAAACAATTCACAGAAACGAAAATTACATGAATTCTCTCATAATGTGTTACACAGAAAACTGTCATGAAAATTTCTGCCGTTTTCAGCGATCCTGTCCCTTAAGATAACTCCTGGCGACGAATTAATAATAATAATAATAATAAAACCTATTATTCTAACGCAAGACATCCAAATTGCTCAGAAACAAATAGAAATTCTTAAAGAAACAGCAGAAAGAGTAGGTCTCCAAATCTCATTTGAAAAAACACAGTATATGACTAGCAACAAACTGGCACCCAAACTTTTGGAAACTAAGTATGGAAAAATCAAAAGAGTTTCGCAATTCAAATATTTAGGTGAAACAATCTCAGAGACTGGTCTAGAAAAAATTGGAAATGAAATTCGTTGTCAAAAGATGGAGACAGCTTTTAGACTTACAAAAGACATCTACAACAAAAAATGTCTCTCGAGGTACTCTAAATTGAGACATTACAACACGGTCATAAAACCAGAGTGCCTTTATGGGGCTGAAACGCTAATTTTAAACAGAAAAAAGGACATTCAAGAAATCCAAAAAAGAGAAAGAAAAGTAATCAGAAAAATTCTAGGTCCAAAATATACTGAAGAAGGAACATACAGGCTAAGAGCAAATAGTGAAATTCAACAATACACCAGCATATATTCGGATACGAAAAAACGCAGATTAAAATTTTATGGGCATATTAAAAGAATGGATGCTACCAGACTAACTAAACAAGTAGTGGAATTCTACGAAAATCGAAGTAAAGCTAAATTTGAGACAATAAAATGGATTGCTGCTATAAAAGAGGACATGAAAGAGGCAGATATAAAACAAGATGAAATTCAAGACAGAAAATTATTTAGGCAAAAAATTCATGACTGGGTAGTTGGTCAAGCTGAAAAACCAAAGAAAACTGGAACCACATGGTCTGATGAAAGGAAAAGAGCTCATTCCGAGAGAATGAAAACAATTTGGGCAGAGAGAAAGTCTAAAAGAAAATAACTGAATGCCCCGTGATTGTACTTCGCGTGGTCCAGTAGGGCCCAAACGTGAATAATAATAATAAAAACCTAGGGACGGGCCAGCAGAGAAGAGAAATCGTCAAATCACACCATTTGAGAATTTCGTCAATGCGAATGTTGTTCTCGAAGGCAGCAGCTGAATCAGCATGAATGGCTGGATGCGACGGAGACCGTGTGCAATGAAACAACTCGGTACGTCAGGGTCATATCACAGATGCCACGTCACAGCAGCCAAAAGTGCAGGTTCGGACCACGTACTTGCGACATCTAAAACAGACTGCACATTGAGGTGACTTCGTTTGCACACTGTTACAGCGCTCAAGGACATGCAATTGATCAGTGCCTGGAGCAAAGAATCGTAGCTGAATCTTAACAGGGTGTTTCTAAATGAACCTCGGCGTTTTAACGCTGTATAATATTTATTACATTAAACTTACAGTTATAAATGATATGTCAAATGAAAGAGTAACTCAAACAGTTGTGTTTGGCACCAGTGCGCATGCGCAGCACACAATGTTTCCGCCACAATCCGCTAGACAGCAGTAGTGGCGAAGATGGCGACTAGTGAACAGAAAGCGTTTTTTTTTTTTTGCAATTTGCAAAGACCGAATCTGTAGTTACTGTGCAACATATGTTCCGGCTGAAGTTCGGTTGTGACCCTCCAAGTGATAATAACATTTGTAGATGGTATCATCAATTTGAAGATACTGGATACCTTTGTAAAGGGAAGAGCACAGGACGACCAAGAGTCAGTGAAGAGACTGTTGAACGAGTGAGAGAGTCATTCACTCATAGCCCAAAGAAATCAGTTCAGAAGGGTAGTCGAGAATTACAAGCTCCTGTGTCGACTGTTTGGAAAGTTTTAAGAAAACACGTACAACTAGTCCTTACCATTTACAGTCATTACAGGCTCTAAAGCCAGCAGACCATGAATTACGTGCCAAATCCGCAAACGAAATGTTGTTTCATGACGATGAAGATTTTCTGGATCATGTTGTCTTCAGTGATGAATCGACCTTTCACCTTAGTGACATGTTAACACTCAAAATGCGCGCATCTGGGGCTCAGAAAATTCTCATGAGGTGGTACAAATGCAATGAGATTCCCCTGAAGTGACTGTTTTTTGTGCCGCATCCCAGCGGAAAGTTTATGGGCCTTTCTTTTTTGGTGAACCTACTGTAACTGGAACTTCTTACCTTGATACACTAGAGCAATGGCTCTTCCCTCAGTTGGAAGAAGATGAACCAGAGAACTTCATTTTCCAGGAAGATGATGCTCCACCTCACAGGCATAGCAAAGTATGCAATTGGTCGAACTTCACTGTACCCTGGCGCTGGATAGGCCGCAAGGGACCCAATGACAGGACTTGCTTTGCAAGGCCTCCATGTTCACTCATCCTAACGCCATGCAATTTTTTCCTTTGGGGCTTCACCAAGGATCGTGTGTACGTGCCTCCGCTACCAGCAGACCTCCCTGAATTAAGAAACTGGATTGAAGCAGCTGTTGCTACAATCACTGAAGACACACTTATCAACATTTGGGAAGAACTCGGCTATAGATTTGATGTGTTCCATGTGACAAATGGTGCTCACATTGAACATTTATAAGGTTCTTGGTAAAACTGTTTGAGTTTCTATTTCATTTGACATATTTATAACTGTAAGTTTAACATAATAAATATTATAAAGCGTTAAAACCCCGATATTCATTTATAAATACCCTGTGCAATATCTGATTAAAGGTATCCAGACACCTGTTAGGGGATATTAGTATAAGAATGTGTCCACCCTTCGCCTTTATGACGGCTTGAACTCTGCTGGGGACACTTTCAGTGAGATGTCAGGACTCGCAACCCATTATTCCTCAAGAGTCGAAGCAGAGGAGGTAGTGATGTTGGACGCTGCGATCTGGAGCGAAGTCGATGTTCTAACTCATCCCAAAAGTGTACCACTGGGTTCCAGTAAGGACTCTGGGCACGCTTGTTCATTACAGGAATGTTATTAACCTCAAGCCACTGCCTCAGATGCTGCTTAATGACAGGCTGCATTCTCATGCTGATACAGTCATCGTCTCGAAACTGTCTCATTACTGTAGAGAGTACACAACGCTGTAAAATGTTTTCATGGCCTTCTGCATTTCGCGTTTTCATTGTCGGTAGTTTACGTGATGGGAGATAACGTTCTCCAGGCAATCGCCCAACCCAAACCGTACAATCGGACTGCTACAGGCTGTAGAGTGAATCATCACTCCAGCCATCCATTGTCCAGTGGTGCAGCTCTTTACGCCAACTCAAACATCGATTGGCTGTGAACAGATAAATGTGTGGCTTATGAGGAGCTGCTCGATTATTGTATCCTGTTGTTTTTAACTCCTTACGCACAGTCATTGTGCTAGCTGGACTGCTGGTATAACTCTGGTATTCAGAGGGATTCCTTCCGCTGACTGCATGCGATATTTTACGATCATCCACCTCAATACTCGACGGTATCTGACTGTCAGTAGAAAGGTCTGCCTGGGCTCGGTTTAGCTGTGGTTGTTCCTTCGCGTTTCCACTTCACAATCACATCACCAGCAATTCGTAGGGGCAACTTTAGAAGGGTTCAGAGTACACATAAATTTGTTATTCAGGTGGCAGCCAATGGTTAGACCTCGTTCGAAGTCAATGAGCTCTCCTGACGGACGCATTCTGCTGTTACTATTTCTCTACTGACGACACAGTACTGCCAGCCTCCTCCTGCACTGGCGGGTCTGCCCCTCGTGAGATCTAATAATCAAATCCGCATCACATAGGAGTGTCCCGATATTTTTGATCAGACAGTATAGATGTAGAACGTCCACTGCAGCGTCAAAGAGGATACAAGAAGCAGCTACAGACTGGAGAGCGGCGGAGAGCCTTTGCAAAGTGCAGCACGTGAAAAGTTGGCTACACTTGATTTTAAATAGCGGTACTCCGTTTTATAGTAATAGCAATGGGAAGTATAATTAGCTACGGTAGTGGAGCTAAGGCTACCTCTTCTTCTCACGGCAATACACGCACGTATAGGTCATAACGTTGCAACAAGATTTCGCCATTCTACCCTCTCCATTGCAGTTATATGCCAACCTCTATCTTCAAGAGATTTTGTATCCTCTACCACAGCGTACATCCACTACTTTCATAATCTTCCTCTCTCTCTTCTTATATTTGGTCTCCATTCGTAAGTCCATTTTATTGTTCTTACAGAACCAATTTCAAGAAAAGTCCCTGCCAGACTATTCTCCTACTTTTTGCTGCTCTCAGAACATCTTTCTGTATAAAGAGGTCCAACTCGGTGTTTTCTCTACATTTTAATCTGCGAGTGATATCCTCCACTGCCCCACAGATCTTGTGCAACACCGTACGTTCAGAGAGATACTACTGGAAATAACTAAGATGATGGTAAGTAGTAACTGAAGTAATAGCAAAGAGTACTTCACTGTAAGCAATACGTATCTAGTATCATGAAGGAATGATAATGAATATTTGTTTTTTAGTGTTCAGATTGATCAGTTAGTCGTCGTATATTCGTTGAAAGTCTGTAGACTTTGTGTGCATTGGCTACAAAGAAAATCCATTTCTCAACGATCTCGTTCGGATAACTGAAACAACAGGAAAAAGGTAGTCAAAAAATTCAATAAAAGATGGAGTATTTTACTGCCTTCTTGTTTTCTTGGCAGGCCAGTTCTCAGAAACAACGAAATAACAGCGGTGTATATAAATACCAGCGTACGAATACTACACGCATTCTTATTCTCTGTGTTTGTCAGAATTGTTACCTGGGGCAGGTGGACAGCAACAGCGCAGCACGCATACGCATCACTGAGCGAAAGAACGATCCGCTACCGTTTCCTTGCTGGCGGCGGAATTCGAGTTGCTGTAGCTGTTGTTTGAAGAGTTGGATTACAAGCTACGTGACGGCACAGTCTCAGGTATTGGCACGTTCTACATAGTCTCTATGTCGCTTGGAGCTATTTGTCTGCATTGAATGGAGTAGAATTGTCTACAGTTATGAGTCCTGCTTCTAATTGAGCCCCGATAACTAAAAGGTATCAGATAGATTATATAATGGTAAGACAGAGATTTAGGAACCAGGTTTTAAATTGTAAGACATTTCCAGGGGCAGATGTGGACTCTGACCACAATCTATTGGTTATGACCTGTAGATTAAAACTGAAGAAACTGCAAAAAGGTGGGAATTTAAGGAGATGGGACCTGGATAAACTGAAAGAACCAGAGGTTGTACAGAGTTTCAGGGACAGCATAAGGGAACAATTGACAGGAATGGGGGAAAGAAATACAGTAGAAGAAGAATGGGTAGCTTTGAGGGATGAAGTAGTGAAGGCAGCAGAGGATCAAGTAGGTAAAAAGACGAGGGCTAGTAGAAATCCTTGGGTAAGAGAAGAAATATTGAATTTAATTGATGAAAGGAGAAAATATAAAAATGCAGTAAATGAAGCAGGCAAAAAGGAATACAAACGTCTCAAAAATGAGATCGACAGGAAGTGCAGAATGGCTAAGCAGGGATGGCTAGAGGACAAAGGTAAGGATGTAGAGGCTTATCTCACTAGGGGTAAGATAGATACTGCCTACAGGAAAATTAAAGAGACCTTTGGAGATAAGAGAACCACTTGTATGAACATCAAGAGCTCAGATGGAAACCCAGTTCTAAGCAAAGAAGGGAAAGCAGAAAGGTGGAAGGAGTATATAGAGGGTCTATACAAGGGTGATGTACTTGAGGACAATATTATGGAAATGGAAGAGGATGTAGATGAAGACGAAATGGGAGATACGATACTGCGTGAAGAGTTTGACAGAGCACTGAAAGACCTGAGTCGAAACAAGGCCCCCGGAGTAGACAACATTCCATTGGAACTACTGACGGCCTCGGGAGAGCCAGTCCTGACAAAACTCTACCATCTGGTGAGCAAGATGTATGAAATAGGTGAAATACCCTCAGACTTCAAGAAGAATATAATAATTCCAATCCCAAAGAAAGCAGGTGTTGACAGATGTGAAAATTACCGAACAATCAGTTTAATAAGCCACAGCTGCAAAATGCTAACACGAATTCTTTACAGACGAATGGAAAAACTAGCAGAAGCCGACCTCGGGGAAGATCAGTTTGGATTCCGTAGAAATACTGGAACACGTGAGACAATACTGACCTTACGACTTATCTTAGAAGAAAGATTAAGGAAAGGCAAACCTACGTTTCTTGCATTTGTAGACTTAGAGAAAGCTTTTGACAATGTTGACTGGAATACTCTCTTTCAAATTCTAAAGGTGGCAGGGGTAAAATACAGGGAGCGAAAGGCTATTTACAATTTGTACAGAAACCAGATGGCAGTTATAAGAGTCGAGGGGCATGAGAGGGAAGCAGCGGTTGGGAAGGGAGTGAGACAGGGTTGCAACCTCTCCCCAATGTTATTCAATCTGTATACTGAGCAAGCAGTAAAGGAAACAAAAGAAAAATTCGGAGTAGGTATTAAAATCCATGGAGAAGAAATAAAAACTTTGAGGTTCGCCGATGACATTGTAATTCTGTCAGAGACAACAAAGGACTTGGAAGAGCAGTTGAATGGAATGGATGGTGTCTTGAAGGGAGGATATAAGATGAACATCAACAAAAGCAAAACGAGGATAATGGAATGTAGTCGAATTAAGTCGGGTGATGCTGAGGGTATTAGATTAGGAAATGAGACACTTGAAGTAGTAAAGGGGTTTTGCTATTTGGGGAGCAAAATCACTGATGATGGTCGAAGTAGAGAGGATATAAAATGTAGACTGGCAATGGCAAGGAAAGCGTTTCTGAAGAAGAGAAATTTGTTAACATCGAGTATAGATTTAAGTGTCAGGAAGTCATTTCTGAAAGTATTTGTATGGAGTGTAGCCATGTATGGAAGTGAAACATGGACGGTAAATAGTTTGGACAAGAAGAGAATAGAAGCTTTTGAAATGTGGTGATACAGAAGAATGCTGAAGATAAGGTGGGTAGATCACGTAACTAATGAGGAGGTATTGAATAGGATTGGGGAGAAGAGAAGTTTGTGGCACAACTTGACTAGAAGAAGGGATCGGTTGGTAGGACATGTTTTGAGGCATCAAGGGATCACAAATTTAGCATTGGAGGGCAGTGTGGAGGGTAAAAATCGTAGAGGGAGACCAAGAGATGAATACACTAAGCAGATTCAGAAGGATGTAGGTTGCAGTAGATACTGGGAGATGAAGAAGCTTGCACAGGATAGAGTAGCATGGAGAGCTGCATCAAACCAGTCTCAGGACTGAAGACCACAACAACAACAACAACCAGCGATGACGTGTCTCGAGAGGTACCGACAGCGGCGGGATGCGTACTTGGCTGTCACTCGCCAAATAGCCCGACAGCCAGGAGTCACGGTCTGATGCAAATGGCTCTGAGCACTATGGGGCTTAATATCTGAGGTCATCGTCCCATAGATTTGGAACTACTTAAACCTAACTAACCTAAGGACATCACACACAGCCATACCCGAGGCAGGATTCGAAACTGCGACCGTAGCAGTAGCGCGGTTCCGGACTGAAGCGCCTAGAACCGCTCGGCACTCATTGTCTGAGATGCCATTTCTTTCCATAGCAGGCCCCTTCGGTTGTCATCCGCGACGTCCTTACAGTACATCGGTACGTCGACAATATTCTATGCCCCGTTTTGTTGCCCTTCATGGCAAACCATCCTGAGCTTAAAGCCCGCCTGCACATGGCCGTGAGTTTCTACTACTTGTCTTTGTGCTAGCTAAACCCTACCTTGCCAGCTAGGTCGCCGGATCTTTCCCCAGTTGAGAACATTTGGGGCATTATGGGCAGGTTCCTCAACCCTTCTTGAGATTTTCACGATCCCACGTAGCAGCTGGACACAATTTGAAACCATATCGCTCAGATGGCATCCAACAACTATGTTAATAAATGCCTAGCCGAATAAGTGCTTGCATGAGGTCCAGAGATGGACCAACGCATTGTTGACTTTCTCAATTTGTGAATCTCTCTCCCTTGATTAAATCATCTAATTTTTCTGAAACTGTAATCATTTGTTTGTACATGTATAACACATCTACCGATTACCGTTCCATTCGGATAATTCCTTTTTTTTTGTCTTAGAGTGTATATCAATTTTTATTCTAATTGCTATTCCCTGTTAAAAACTGTCAAACCGCAAAAATATCATAACCCCACAATAAATTTAATTCCTGATTCTGAGGAACTACTAAGAGTGAATAATGGAAAAGTCGGAATGGATGTAGAGTCTTTCGATGAAAGCACTACCTACATTCTAGAACGTTAGTATGTGTTATTCCACTCTGAATCTAAATATCTCAACTCTAAATTTTGACCACAGCGAACGTGAAGTATTTTGCCCACATTCGAAGCAAAAAACCAACGTGTAGACGGGATTGCGTTATTACTGAACAACTGACCCTACTTTGTAGGTTGCTGTCTTCCGAAAAGCAGTTGTTCTTATGGTTTCTTCTAGAACATTCCCCGCTCGCTTCCAGTTCAACACTAGCTCTCCATCTAGGTGTGCCACACCCCAGCTTTGAGACAGCTGATCGCAATGTCGATACTATCTACTTTACATCTACTCCCTGCTTTCCTTCTCTATGTTCTCCCTCTCGTGTCGATACCTATCAAAGCGTTTCAGTATCACTGTTGCAGGCATCGTATGTAGCTGCGCTTTTCATATTACTTTATTAGTCAAATACTCAATAACATGATTAGGAAACGATCTTCAATCACTACATAATTTCTTCTCGTCACTTTTAATGACTACTGTTGTGCAGTATTTCTTTCAGTTAAGCTTCTACTTTCACAAAGTGTTTGGAATGCCTCTTCTTGAGGTAAGTGAGAAAAAGGTGTTAATACTGTACATAAGGCTCCGCAAACTAGTCAATATAAATGAGAGTAAAAAAGGAGCCACTCCCACTGCGTAATACACGACAGAACGTAGAACTACGAAAATTTGTTAGGAGGATGACGCTGATATATTTTTAAGTACTTGATATGTGGATGGACACTTCTTACGTAGTTTATGAGCTCTCTGGCGGTTATGATTTTCCGGACTTTCAATTTGTTAAAATAAAGCAGGACGATTTCGAGGTTGAAATCACAGACCCTTGCGCTTTATATTAGCCGACACCAAATACAGTACAAAAATTGCAGCTTTATAACACAAAAGTATCACATATACAGGGTGTTACAAAAAAGGTACGGCCAAACTTTCAGGAAACATTCCTCACACACAAATAAAGAAAAGATGTTATGTGGACATGTGTCCGGAAACGCTTAATTTCCATGTTAGAGCTCATTTTAGTTTCGTCAGTATGTACTGTACTTCCTCGATTCACCGCCATGATTTCATACGGGATACTCTACCTGTGCTGCTAGAACATGTGCCTTTACAAGTATGACACAACATGTGGTTCATGCACGATGGAGCTCCTGCACATTTCAGTCGAAGTGTTCGTACGTTTCTCAACAACAGATTCGGTGACCGATGGATTGGTAGAGGCGGACCATTTCCATGGCCTCCACGCTCACCTGACCTCAACCCTCTTGACTTTCATTTATGGTGGCATTTGAAAGCTCTTGTCTACGCAACCCCGGTACCAAATGTAGAGACTCTTCGTGCTCGTATTGTGGACGGCTGTGATACAATACACCATTCTCCAGGGCTGCATTAGCGCATCAGGGATTCCATGCGTCGAAGGGTGAATGCACGTATCCTCGATAACGGAGGACATTTTGAACATTTCCTGTAACAAAGAGTTTGAAGTCACGCTGGTACGTTCTGTTGCTGTGTGTTTCCATTCCATGATTAATGTGATTTGAAGAGAAGTAATAAAATGAGTTCTAACATGGAAATTAAGCGTTTCCGGACACATGTCCACATAACATATTTTCTTTCTTTGTGTGTGAGGAATGTTTCCTGAAAGTTTGGTCGTACCTTTTTGTAACACCCTGTATATGATGTTACAATGTATACGATAACTGTCTGTAAAATGTATAGGCCAAACTGTTGTGCGTTAACGAGGTGTGCTTACAGTGAGAAGTTCAAATGCAGAGCTCTGTAGGAACCTAAACAATAAAGACAGAGAGGACTGTAGGTATTGGGACATCGTGCAACTGACCTAAACTAAGGAACAGTCAGCTGATGATAAAGCAAAACATCCGAAACGGGACGTAAGTACAAAAAGAAACTTTAAATTTAGTGATTGATCACTTTGTTTCTATTTATATTTCAAACCGATAGTATGAAAGAAGGGAATGAGAAAGCACTACGGACCTTAGGGGAAGGAAAGTTCCGCCAACTGATCGAATACAGGGAGAACTATTTAGAAAGTTAGGTAATAAAGCGAAGATGACACTATATGACTTGGTATGTGACATTTACAAGTCTGGGGAGTTACCAGAAGACTTTGTTAGATGCATAATAGTGCCATTAGCAAAAAGACCAGATGCGTGTGAACAACATCGAACATTGAGTCTGGTGTGCCACGCATCGAAAATAGTTACCAAAATTATTCTCAAAAGAATGGAAAAACAAATAGAGCGACAATTATCTGAGGGCCAGTACGATTTTAGAAAAGGTGTGGGAACAAGAAAAGCAATATTGGCACTGAAGCAAGTGACGGAGAAACAGCGAAAGAAGGGCAAGAGTACATTCATAACATTTTTAAATCTGGAGAGAGCATTCGACAATGTCAACTGGGATGTGTATTGAGCATCCTTCATCAATGAGGACTCAGCTGTAGAGAGAGACAACGTATATAATGTCTACACACGTGAAATCTGAGTAGTTCGGTATGATAATAAAGAAGAATCAAAAAGACGAATTCAAAAAGGGATACAGCAAAGTTACTCCCTATCCACATACTTATTTAATCAGTTCATACAGAGGGCAATCGACCAGATGAGAGAAGAGGTAAAAATAGATGTAATAATTCATGCAGATGGGTAGCCATGCTGAGATTTGGCAGTGATATGCCACTAACTGCAGGAAGTGACGGAGGTGTTCAAAAAATCCTGAACACGATGGATAGAGTAATGATGGAGGAACTCCATATGACAATAAAAACACGTAAAACCAAAATTCTAGTCTAAAGTAGAGACGAAGAAAGCAAGAATGTGGTTAAATTGAAAAATAAAACAACTGAGGAAGTGAAGGATTTTAATTACCTGGAAAATTAAATCACGAGTGATGGAAAAAGGCCGGCCGGGGTGGCCGAGCAGTTCTAGGCGCTACAGTCTGGAACCGCGCGACCGCTACGGTCGCAGGTTCGAATCCTGCCTCGGGCATGGATGTGTGTGATGTCCTTAGGTTAGTTAGGTTTAAGTAGTTCTAAGTTCTAGGGGACTGACGACCTCGGAAGGTAAGTCCCATAGTGCTCAGAGCCATTTGAACTATTTTTGATGGAGGAAGCTACAAGAAGTTAGTACGGAGAACTGCACAGGCCAAGAATGCTTTTAATAACAGGAAAAACATGTTCAGAAATGGTTCAAATGGCTCTGAGCACTATGGGACTTAACATCTATGGTCATCAGTCCCCTAGAACTTAGAACTACTTAAACATAACTAACCTAAGGACAGCACACAACACCCAGTCATCACGAGGCAGAGAAAATCCCTGACCCCGCCGGGAATCGAACCCGGGAACCCGAGCGTGGGGAGCGAGAACACTACCGCACGACCACGAGCTGCGGAGAAAACACGTTCACTACAATGAATATAAGCCTTGACCTAAGGAAATAAATGTTGAAAACGTGTGTGCGGAGCATTGCAACACACGGCAGCGAAGCTGTTGGAGTGAGAGAGAAAAGGAAACTCGCTGCATTCGAAACATAGTGCTACAGAAGAATCATGAAAAGTAGCTGGAGGGAAATGATCACGAACGAAGAAGTTTTCACAAGTGCAAGAGAAAAAAGATATTTCCTGAAATAACTAAGAGTAAGGACGCAGCTGACAGGTCATATACTCCGAGATGATCGTCTAATGAAAAAAAAAAATGAGGGAAGAATAGCAGGCAGATATTACACAGAAAGACCCAGGCTGGAGTACATTAAATATAATGGAGGACATGAATTGTTCTTCATACTAAAAGCTGACACGCAAGGTGGCTGCTCACGAGAGAGAGAGAGAGAGAGAAAGAGAGAGAGAGAGAGAGAGAGAGAGAGAGAGAGAGAGAGAGAGAGGGAGAGAGAGAGAGAGAGAGAGAGAGAGATAGTCATTGAAAAGAAGTGCAAAACATGCGTACATGTAAATTTGTGTATATGTTGAAACAACAGTCATTGCTGTGCATCCGATGATGATAGACGTCCAGCAGTTAAGAGTAGAACATATTGTGATCACTCGTGTGTCTTAGGCTCTGTGTGGTTATAATACTCGTATAATTTATCTGCAGAGTTGGAGGTACTGACGAGATCGTTGACCACAACGCAGCACCCTCACGACGGAGGGAGGCCTCCGGTCACGTGACTAGGCAGCAAGGCCACGCGTCCTTCAGGCGAGGTCGCCGGCCGAATTTATCGCCGCCCCCATGCACCCGCGAGTAGAAAACACACGCGCGCGCGCTTTTATTCCCCTTTTATTACGCCAAAGTCGTTTCCGATGTGAGCCAAGAGGGGAAACGATGCTAGCTGGAAAGGAAGGAAGAAAAAAGGGCGCGTAGCTGGCTACAGAGACGGCAGCCTACAAGAGGGAGGACAAACTCGGCGTCCGCCGCGCCGCGAGGGCGCTTTGTGTACATTACGCAGCGCCCGCTAACGGCGGTGAGCTACGGCGCTATTGTCACGGCTGGGATTCGCCTCGCCCGCTTGCGGCAGGTCGCGCTCGCCTGCAGCATCCATTCTCACCGGCGCACACAAAGGTTACGCCTGCGTGGGTTCAACGCGGGCGCACTCGCCCCAGGCTCCCACTGAGACTGCGCCTTCGCGCGCTTGTATTCTCCGGGCTTTACCTCAGTACTCGGTAAATCGCCAGGCCTGTTCTACTGCGGCCTGTTGATGGGCGTTGTTAAATGTCTATCGTTACTTCTACACTGCTGGCCATTAAAGTTCAAGCACCTGGCAGGATAGCAGACAATGTAATTCTACTTATTGTGCTAATAAGTATGGTGGAAGAATAGGTGGAGAAATTTGTAGGCGATGTGGTGGTATCCAGGTTGCGAAATGATGTACATCCCCATTGCAGCAGTGCCTCTTACCCGACTGGACTCCGAGTAGAACTGATGTTGGGTGACCGATAGAGGTGTCTATAAGATGCGTCTTCGACTCAATACCGGGGTTCAGTATCGTGTGGCTGACGAGCGGTAGGGTACTAGTGTCGCAGCAAACCATATCCAGATTGTTTCCTGGATAACGTGCTTGCCAGGGCAACAGTTGAACCGCTTCTGCATCCAAGTAGGTCAGGACAGCAAGGGCAAAATATTCTCTCGACTTATCTTGCTAACAGATAACGCTTAGGAGATACTGAGCGTGGGACATATATCTTGTAGTGGCAACTTCTGACACCGAATGTAGCAGCAACACCAAATGTAGCGGGAAGAGGTACAAGGCACCGTATTAAGACTCGTAGGATTGCTATCCAAATTGCCAACTACATTATGTGATCAAAAGTATCCAGACACCCCCAAAAACATAGTTTCTCATATTAAGTGCATTGTGCTGCCACCTAATCCCAGGTGCTCCGAATCAGCGACCTCAGTAGTCATTAGATAGCGTGAGAGAGCAGAACGGGGCTCTCTGCTGAACACACGGACTTCGAACGTGGTCAGGTGATTGTGTGTCACTTGTGTCATACGCCTGTACGCGAGATTTCCACACTCCTAAACATCCCTATGTCCATTGTTTCCGATGTGATAGTGAATCGGAAACGTGAAGGGACAGGTAAAGCACAAAAGCGTACAGGCCGACCTCGTCTGTTGACTGACAGAGACGGCCGATAGACAGTTGAAGAGGGTCGTAATGTGTAATAGGCAGACATCTATCCAGACAATCAAACAGGAATTCCAAACTGCATCAGGATCCACTGCAACTACTATGACAGTTCGGCGGGACGTTAGAAAACTTGGATTTCATGGTCGAGCGTCTGCTCATAAGCCACAAATCTCGCCGGTAAATGCCAAACGACGCCTCTCTAGGTGTAAGGAGCGTAAACATTAGACGATTGAACAGTGGAAAACCGTTTCATGGAGTGACGAATCACGGTACACATAATGGCGATCCGATGGCAGGGTGTGGGTATGGCGAATGCCTGGTGAATGTCATATGCCAGTGTGTACCAACAGTAAAATTCGGAAGCGGTGGTGTTATGGTGTGGTCGTGTTTTTCATGAAGGGGGCTTGCACCCCTTGTTGTCTTGCGTGGCACTATCATATCACAGGCCCACATTGATGTTTTAAGCACATTCTTACTTCCCACTGCTGAAGAGCAATTCGGGGATGGCGATTGCATGTTTCAATACAATCGAGCACCTGTCCATAATGCACGGTCTGTGGCGGACTGGTTGTTTACAGTAACATCTCTGTAATGGACAGCCCTGCACAGAGTCCTGACCTGAATCCTATAGAACACCTCTGGGGTGTTTTGGAACGCCAGCTTCGTGCAAGGGCTTACCTACCGACATCGATACCTCTCCTCAGTGCAGCACTCCGTAAAGAATGGGCTGTCATTCCCCAAGAAACCTTCCAGCACCTGACTGAACGTATGCCTCTGAGGGTGGAAGCTGTCATCAAGGCTAAGGGTGGGCCAACACCATATTGAATTCCAGCGCCACAAACTTGAAAGTCATTTTCAGCCAGATGTCCGGAGAGTTTTGATCACGTAGTGTATCTGGCCCAGGCAGTCGAGCTGTGTACCTGTTGTACCATCATGCCTTGTGCCAGGTCCTAATGGTAACAGTGAATACAATCTGGCAATGCTCTTTCCCCACAGATCCTCCCATGTACGGATGCGACCATCGTGATGTTGCACACACGAAAAAAAAAAAAAAAAAAAAAAAAAAAAAAAAAAAAATTAAATTTCATCAACTAAGTTAAGTAAAAATATTTTCCGTCAGCGTGCTCTCTTGATGTACACTACGTAATATATACGAGCTACAGGAAATTACGTAGTGCCAAACTGTAGCGCTCAAAAAGATCTAAATAAAAGTTCGAGAGAACGTATGTTTATCTTTTACGTTAGGTCAACAATGATGAGTTTTCTGTTTTGGAGTCGCATGTTTTAGCACATGCAAAGCAGAAAAATAGTGATAGCGACTGCAGTGTAAAAGATAAACATATGTTTTTGCAGACATTTTTGTAGTTTATTTTCAGTTCTACAATTCAGTACTAAACCAAACGTTTTTGCCCAAATAGTTTTGGTAGCCTATGCAAAAGAGCGTAATGGCAACTCATTTATCTTCCAACTTGATGTAGAATTATCGCCACTGCTTACTGCTTATGTTACCTTACTTGGCTAAATACATACCAAAACATAGTCAATGAACATGTGTGTGAATTAAAAAAAGAAACCAGGAAAAGCAAAAAGTCGGACTAATAATTTCAAGTTGAAACTGAAAACCACATTCGTGCCAAAGATATAATCTTGTGAGATTGGCTGAATTTTTTTAAAACACATATTTTGACCAGTCTTTTTCTTGTAGAGGTGTAGTGTGTGTGTGTGTGTGTGTGTGTGTGTGTGTGTGTATTGTTTATTGAACCGGGGACCTAGAAACGACGGACTGGCTTCGTCAAGCCGTAGTCAGTGGTTCACAACCCCACAACAGACCACAGCAGTGCATTCAACCCATAGCCGCCCCACCCCGAACACAGGGTTACTGTGCTTTTCGGCCGCCAGTGGACCCCCACCCCCTCTACCCCTCCGGGAACGTCTCATACCAGACGAGTGTAACCCCAAGTGTTTGCGTGGTAGAATAATTATGGTGTACGCATACGTGGAGACGTTTTTGCGCCGCAATCGCCGACATAGTGTAACTGAGGCGGAATAAAGGGAACCAGCACGCATTCGCCGAGGCAGATGGAAAACTGCCTTAAAATCAATCCACAGGCTGGCCGGCACACCAGACCAGCGATTCCCGCTCGGAAAACAGCGCGTTAGATCGCGCGGCTAGCCGGGCGGGCCTGTAGAGGTGTTAGTTTTCAGGTGATTCATGCTGTATGTGCACATCTCATTTTTCACGTCATTCGCTGTTGGCGTTCTCTAGTGCACATAGGAATCGATTTATTAAATCAATTTGTTGTTCAGAGAATAGTAATGCGACTGTGACTGAGTGCATTAAATTCCGGACAGCCTTAATGGGGCTAGCGAACTGTACTGAATCGAGCCGCAAAATGCTACCCTCGTATAACATGGAGATTTGCTGGATGTGGCCTAATGGGCGAGGTAGTGAAATGTGATACTCGGAGTTGCTATAGCGGTCAGCATCGGTTTTGAGAGTGACACTGAGCAGCAGCTGGAATCCTCTTTTTCGCTGCCAGAATATTGGGCTGCGGCGTTGGCAGGACTGGAGCGTAGCTCCAGGATGGCCGCAGTATCGTAACTCCGTGGTGTGGCCCGCCAGCGGGGTCGTGAGCACGCATAAAGAAGCGGCGAGGGCACGCTGGCAGCCTGCCGCGGCTTCGAGAGCGCTCCACGGCGATTTGCGATACCCCCGTTCCCCTTCCCCGAGAGTCGAAGTCCAACTGGCAGTCGCTCCCAGTCACCAAATTCCTCAAACTGGCGTTCATTCCCAGAGGTGACTCTTCAAGTTATCCCGAGACGTCAACACCTCAACAGAAGGCAATTGATATCAGAGGCCAGCTTGATTCCGTATTCCTTGACTTGTAGTAGGCGTTCGGTACAGTTCCGGTCTGTCCTCTAGTGATCAAAATACGAGCGTACGAAATATCAGACTAGTTAAGTCGTTAGAGAGAAGAGTTGTACCATCCACTGACGGAAACAATTTATAAAAATGTTTTAATGCAATGGTAATAATTTATTGTTTATTAGTTTTAAAATCATAGGCAGCTGTGGCTTGTTAAACGTGGCGGTGACAGCGAGGTATATTTGGCGTGCTGGGGGGGGGGAGGGTCGGGGGGGGGGAGGGAGGGAGAGAGAGAGAAAGAGAGAGAGAGAGAGAGAGAGAGAGAGAGAGAGAGAGAGAGAAACAAACCGCGGCACCTTCCCGTTGTAGTGGTTCTTTATTTACGTGACCATTACGGCACTCCAACCCCAGTTCTCGATACCAGTAATATCGTACTACTTTTCTGCGTAGTAACAGACATATTTTTGTGACAATATTCACATTTGGTTTTATTAATGTATAGGTACTTCGATGTATCGATATATTACAGTGATATGGTTCTTGTGTGTATTCATTTCTGTGAGACTGTCATAATCTTTGACTTACTTGTAACCGTTTTGGCGCGAATGCGCACAGAGCAGTCTTTGTTTCACTTTGCTGAAGTTAAGTTGTTATTACGCTTTGTAAAAGAACAGTCAAGTCTTGTGTTTGGTTAAAGTGGAAATTAAATATATGAAGATTGATACAAAACTGTTTTCTTGATGATGTAACAATTAAGAAGAAACATATGTGAATTTACAGGAAGTTTAATAAAAATGTGGATCTTGATAACCAAGTAAAAAATTATTTCTACCTTACCATTGTTCTGATCTGGGATTGTTTGAGCATTAAGAATTTCCTGAAAAACGCATTTGTTAGGTCTTCAAATATTGCTAAAATACAGACCTGGACCTTCTAGCAGTCAAAGTGGAATCACCCTAGAATCAACAAGATGAGCCATAACAACTTCGACGAAATCTACGTGGGAATCCATTCAAGATAAGTACCGAAATTAATGACTTTTTTACAGTGATTTCATTATTTCCATTCTGACGATACCATCCACAGTCAATAACTTTGTTGTTGCTCGATAAAGCGAACATATGCTGCGTGCGCAACATTATTAATCTGATTTCTAACCTACTTTGCAAGTGGTGGTATTGTTAGAAATGCAAACCCTTATCAGCGCCTGATACCAACCGTCGTCCTCCAGAAAGTGAGTCCATTGACTTACCACTCACTCATTTCACTTGGTTAACTTTTCTTTTCCTTTTTTTTAAAGGCATCAGTCCTTTGACGCGTTTCATGCGGCCCGACACGAATCCTCTCACGTGCCAATCTCTTCATCTCAGAGTAGCGTTTGCAATCCACGTCCTCAATTTTCTTTTACAATTTTTAGCCTTTGCAGCTCCCTCTAGTGCTACGGAAGTTACTCCATGATGCCTTAACCGATGTCCTATCATCCTCTACCTTCCGTTTGTCAGCGTTTATCATCTACTCCTTTCCTCGCCGGTTGTGCGCGGAACATCCTTATTCCTTACCTTATCAGTCTACCTAATTTTCGACAGGCTTCTGTAGCACTGCTTTTCAAATTCTTCGATTCTCTTCTGATCCTGTTTTCCGGCTGTCCATGTTTCACTAACATGGAATGCTATGCTCCAAATGTACATTCTCAGAATTTTTTTTCTCAAATTACGGCCTATGTTCGATACTAAAAGACTTCTTTTGGTCCGGAATACCCTTTTCGCTAAAGCTAGTCTTCACTTTATGTCCTCCTTGCTCCTCCAGTCATGGGTTATCTTGCTGCTAGGTAGCAGAATTTGCTTGACTTGATCTATTTTGTGATCACGAATATTGATGTTAAGGTTCTCTCTGATCGCATTTCCGCTGCTTTTCATTACTTTCGTCTTTCTTCGATTTACTCTCAATCAATATTTCGTACTTATTAGATTGTTCATTCGATTCAACATCTCCTGTAGCTCTTCTTTACTTTCACTGATGATTGCAGTGTTATCAGTGAATCTTGTCATTGATATCCTTACACATTGAATTTTAATTCCACTCTTGAACCATTAATTTATCAGGCGTAAAACTGATTACTGCAATTGCAAGAGGGGAAGGCTGACGTCTGGGAACGACAGCTCTTAATAAGTTTAATAGACCTCTGCGAGCATCCATTGGGGAGTGAATGTTTCTCTGAGCGCCTTCTGTAACCACTATCATATGCTATATGGCAAGACAACACCACAGTTCACAGAAGACCTACAGGAAACAACTGGCAATTTACTCAAGCGTACTCGACTAACGGATAGAATCGGCAACGTCAAGGATACTGAGTATCTTAATGGATTAAAATGTTAAAAAGAAACAAAAAACGAGATCCGTAAAGGCCTACTATTAATATGTTCATGAAATTTATAACTTATTCTGAACCACGCAATGATTTAAAATATAAACGTAACAAAACAGGGTGAAGTTCGACCATTGAGAATATGTTTCTTGGTGGAAGAGACGCGAGAATGACAAATGGTTCAAATGCTTCTGAGGACTATGGGATTTCACTTCTGAGGTCATCAGTCCCCTAGAACGTAGAACTTCTTAAACCTAACTAACCTAAGGACTTCACAAACATCCATGCCCGAGGCAGGATTCGAACCTGCGACCGTAGCGGTCGCGCGGTTCCAAACTGTAGCGAGAACGACACTTTGTGATAGAAGCAGTCAGATGGTTGCCAGAGGCGGTAGCTTGCCACTGTGTGAGGGTGAGATACGGTGTTGCAATAGCAGTCACCAAGCAGTTATAGGCGCGGGCCGGAGAAGGAGGAACGAAGCACCCAAGTCCCACCTGGTGCTGCCACTACAGACGACGTATTCACTGCCGTCTTGGAGAGTGCACCCATAGTTATGGTCTAACTCAGCTAGTAACGTCTAGGCTGCAAGTAGTAGATGGGGCTACTCTCAAAAATAAAGATAGCTGTCGTTTTCTGCGTCACTTAAAGGAAGAGATCGACACCATCTTGTAAAAAGATCTTCGTAATTTCAAAGATTGCTTGCATGGGGGCTTAGTTAAAATAAAGATATAAGAATGCAATGCAAATACTTTTTAATTTTCTGTCGCTGTATGTCCGATTACGCTGTTTCGTAAACGGCTGGCCCTGACTAGTATTAGTACGCAATCTGACTGCATAGAACAACAACAAAGAACGAAATGAAAATTTCAGTTAATACAATTAATTAATTAAGTCCCCAGCAACTATAAAACCTACTAAACCAACGAAGCACAAGTGTAGCTGTTCTGTATGTGGTAGTATGACTCAACGCACATCTGGCACGGTTCTTCTTCAACAAGACAAGAATTTTTAAATACCAATTATACTGACGTGATAAAAGAAAATCAGAAATACTATAATTGTGCAAGAAAACCAAAATTACACTCTAATACAAGAACACAAGCCAGATGCTTTGTTGACTGAACCTGTAATGAGGGAGAAAAATAAAAGTAGTTTGTTACCTTAATTTATATTGACGAAATGCACTCTGATCATTACAATGTATCCATTAGAATAACATCTGCTATCTCTCCCATCAAATAGCTGCATAAAACATGGAACAAACACTCACTACTACCCCATCTCACTCCAACTTCAGCGACAAGCAGTGTCCACCACAACTTCTCGGTAAGAAATGCTTGCCGCTACGTCTCAATAATCACTGCCAGTGGAGGCGGCGGAACAATACTCTCTGGCGCGATTTCTGGCGCTGTGGCTCAGTGTAGCCACCTTTCATGCTGAAAAAATGTTCTATTAATTGATCTCGTCGCTGCAGTGATGGTTCAGAATTTCATTTACATAAGCCTTCATGTTTGCCAATAATACATCATTCATAAAAGTTATTTGAAGCTCTGAGTTATTTTCTCCTTGAATCATTGTAAATTACTGATCCTGCTTCCGTTGTAAATGTTTCTTCCGGAAACTTTAGCGATGAACGATATCAGAATAGGAAGACAGCTGCCCATCATCATCCCGCTGATCTAGTGCTACGAAGACGTCTCAGGTACGTGAACTTTCCGACTACACAGAACTGTAGCATAATTTGAAGTATCAGACGTAACTGCCTCAATTATCTTTTGTTTGATTAACTGTGTCTGTGTTGTAATTTATTGTTGGACTGCAGAGTCTCAATAATTTTTCTCATTAATGTCTCAGCAGCAAAATTAGTAAGAAACTTTTATTTTTCATCTTATTGATGTACATATTGAGCTCGGTCTCTTCAATGAAGCTGCGAATCGCCCTTCAGCGTTGTTGGCCAAAGCATTGTGTTCAGAGCCCAGTTTAAGAGAGACTCCACCCAAAAATTTAACTTCCCCTCTACTTTATATGTTTCAAACAAATCTTAAAATCATGTCTAACATATAAAGATGCAGCAATTGCCGTTTTGAAGTCCAGAAGTTCATTGCTTTTCGAGTTTTGAATTTTTAATATGATTTTAATGGTATTCCTGCAAATCAGCTTCAACATTGACATTCTAAATTTTTTAAGTACATCCACAAGACAGAATTCAAAAGTTATATGCATTTATCTTATAAGAAATGTTATTAAATTACGTTCCGTATTTTTTCAAGTTTCATACTTAAATTTTCTGTGATTCTCAGTACATAAATATGATAATAAAACAGACAACAACGATTTTGATAGTATTAATGCATAGAAGTATGCAAATGCATCAAGACTTCTTCCAGCAAAAATTTCGTTGAGACAGGTTAATATTTAGGATAAAAATTTGACGCCGAACTTAGGAAAACAAACGTATGGGATAAAAGCTTTTAAAATTTTATTGAAAAATGAATGCTAGTACAAGACACATATTCATTTAAAATTCGCTGCAGACCAGGATAAACTTTTTCACGAATTTTTCCTTCTCTAGGCAGCATATTGTGATCCGTTGTTGATCTCTAGAAAAGCTAATTTTCTTGTGGGAGGATGATTAAGGAGTACTGGGACTCCTGCTCTCCTTAGTCTTCATACATCTCATTCTAAACTGAGAAACAGCTTCTACAAGACCGAAAAATATCTTCTTTTTGTTCACAAAAAATTTTTAGAAACACTTGGACCAAATGACACTCTGCAAAGTTTCATTTGCATTTCGTGCCTTGCCGTCAGATCATCTTGCCAGCTGTGCATCAGGTGCAAGTCTCTGACGGAGAAGTACCATCTTGTCCACAACATGTGTACTAAGATGATTGTATTACCTCTGTGAGGTTCTGGCACTTCACCTAGTCCCTGTAATTCGTTTTGGCACCTAAGAGTAAACACTCTAGAGGTGTGAAATAGCCTTTGAAAATTTTTAAAAAGAATTGAAGTTTTTAAGGCGATGCCTCCCCTTAAAGTGGTACGGTGGTATGAACGTAGCAAGTTTTTCTTTGCGACGAGCCAGTTTAATCCGCTACGGCCAAAAGTTGGCTAGAAAAGGAGGGCCGAGAGAGTGAACGTAATGATTTTAACAGCCCGGCCCGTTGCAAGGAGCACAGAGAGTTTCGTACGGGCGTTTACAGTCCCCAGCCTACCGGGAAAAGGGAGTGGAGCTTGAAAGGTCTCTGTTGGATTCCTTTCATGTTTAATTTCTTAAATCCATTGTCATTTACGGCATAAATTCCTCTTCTAAATTTACTGTGGCGTTTCTGACTACCTGGGAGGAGACTGAGTAGTGGAACGTGTTACTTTTACACATAAACAAGAACGATCTGTCACACTACTACACTTTAAAACACAGTTTATATGTAATTCATGTCACACAGTCTCATACGGAACCTACATCCGCTTTCTTTTATACACTGTGTATGATAAGATACTGTCATCCCCCTTCCCTTCTGTGTGAGAGGATGAATGAGCAAATGTATTTGTAGTTGCATGCTTGATGGTAGCAGACAAGCCTGTCTGCTAGAGAACAGTAGGACCAACGTCGGAACAGGTAGCTACGCTTTCTAAAAGCAGAGAGGTTTCTATCTTAGTATGGTCCCGTCCGTCCCTTGTCATGTTGGTATAGGAAGCTGCCACTCTGGTCACTTCCGTTTGTATCTGTTAAGCACGCTCGGTAGTGGCCCAGGTCAGTCTGTACGCAGCGAGCGTCTGAAGTGGTAAGATCTCCGGCTAAGCGCGTGTCTGCTAAGTCCGTAGGACAATGGATTTCTTAAGTTCAGCCTAACTGAAAATTTAATCACCTTTATTTCAGGTTTAGCTCTAAAATATCTAATGTTATCTTAAATTGCAGCGCAGTGTAATTCTCGTGTGAAGTTCAGATTATTTTCTGGTAGTTGCTTTGTCACTACTTTGTGAGTAAAGTGGAACCACGTGTTGATCAGTAACTCTAACTAAGATCAATCTTAAATGCGAATGCTTGTGTGATTATAACGTCTCGTCTTGACAATATTTTTCAAATAGCAACTTTTCTTTATGTTCAACCCACGTGGGGTGTACTTTGCGAGACCAGTACCACGTGCTTATATAACTGTTTGACCCGTCAGGTTAACAGTAAGACGTTAGTAACCAGTTCGAGGTTTTTCTTTTGTAAATTGCTTTTCGATCTAATTTATTTTAATTATCAAAATTATTGTGGAGTTACACTCTTTGTGTAAACCAAGTTGACCACGTGAAGCAAGTGGTGTAATCATCAAAGTAGCCCTCAGCTATTCTTTTCGCGAAGATTTCACAGAGTTAATATGAATTTAGTATACCAGTCTGTGGTAATTACATGACGGACAGGATTGTGCTACGAACGTATCTTCTTTGGGTGAAAATTTGAATATGTTGGTAGTGGTTAACTTTCTCTTGCATACGTTTCAACGTTCTTTGTGTGTTGTTTTATGAATGCAGTGTTGTATGCAGTCTCCCGATCTTGCCTCCATATTTGATGTGTTCTGTAAGATTGCAAACTCACATTTTCACAGTCCTAAATAAGGCACCAGCTCAGTTATAACTCACGTTCAATATGCTGAAATTTCAATGATCAATGTTAAAATAAATTTCCAAATATAAACTGATTTATTTCTTTTTATTTAAATTCACTTTTTTATATATATATCACCGGTTGTCGTATGACTATTAAAAGATTATAATTAATGTTAGTCTGGTTGGGAATTTGGTAAGCTAGACTGGATACCTGGTGAAACAGTTGGGCAGTAATGCAAGGTTAACTTCCCCAGGCAGCTCACAGCTTTTAACCCGCTTTTATTGTCGAGCAGTACCGCTTTCATCATAGCAAATTAAAGTATCAATCTTACAAGCTGTCTGTGTAGAATGTGCATTTTTAACATTAATAACTTCTGGTTTTGATCATGCACATGTTTCATTGTTGAGTCTGACTCAATACTATAACCAAAACGAAGTCCGATGGCAGAAAAATTGTTGCGTTGGTGAACTGAAACGCAACAAACTTGGGAACGGAGTAGAATTTTAGTACCTTTCCCTTCGCAAAGCAAGAGGCGAGCAAAGCAAGTCTATACGCAACCTCCGGCTGGAACGCCAACAAGCAGAGACTGTTGATGTTACTTGTAATACGGCCACAGGACGGAGGTAGTTGCTGAACACATTAAGAGCTGGTAGTTCGGAACGCCCATGCAGCAGAGAGCAGGATTCCGTCATTGTGTTGATCAGGTGGAATGAAGTAACAAGCCATGGTGGTAAGTTCCTATGGGACCAAACTACTGAGGTCATCGGTCTCTAGGTTTACATACTACTTAATCGAACTTCGAACCTCCGACGGGGGAAGCCGCTCGAACCGTGGCAAGGCGCCTCAGCCCGCGCGGCCACCCCGCGTGGAACAAGCCACGAGTCGGACGTAACAACGTGACGTCTGATCTGATCCTGACCTCAAAATGCCAATACCTTCACCTAACATACCGTCATGTTGTCGGGCAGTTACAATATGTTAGGTGATTAGCTTAAATAAGACCGGAAATAATGAACGGAATCGAGGAAGGAGAAACGTCTTAGTAACATCTTATAATATACAGTAAGAAGCGGACCCAATCATAATAAAAGTACAAAAGGAAGAATAAGAGACTATGAAGGCATTATAAAATAAGTGCGTAGCTACTTTCAAAATCGTCATGAACAGGTACATGATGTTACTAATGATGAAGAAGCTCGCTCAATCTTGAGAAACATAAAAAATAAATCCAACGCAGAAGGTAATCGGTTGCTGTGCAGACTGTTTGGGGAATATCGAATGGACAAAACAAGTATAAAAGATGGTGTTGCTGAAACTTAGAGTTTTACACGAAGTTTTGGTGGACGATAAAAAAAAAGCAAAATGTTTCCCAGTTTGTGAAGAAGGATTTTGGGGATTTATGGAATTCTATACTGATCCCGAGCGTCTGTGACAACGAAGACTGTCCAAAGTCTCAACTCTCGCTGTTCGTACAAAATGTTAGGGAAGCCATCTGACAAATAGAAATAATTTGTCTGTTAATCATTTACTCAGTGTAACACGCTCAGTAGTGAAAGAGAAACGCTACCGAGTTTACTTATCGAGAAACAGTTCGTTATCTTTCTCTCCTGAAACTATCGTCACACGAGCTCCTGTAGCTGAATCGCCCATCACACCGACAAACTCACGAAAAACGAGGGCTATTGGCCGTGCATCCTGTCTGGTACGAACCTAAGAGGATGCCTTACGTAATTTTAGTTACAAACGTATTACGGGCTAAATGTTATTTCAGAAAACTTTCTCTCATGTTTCCTGTTATAACTTGCCGAAGTTACCACGGATACCAGGCGGGGAATTTCGTTGGCGAGGTTAGCGTGTACGAGTGACAAGCGTGTCTTCATCATATGGGTACCAAGTGTCTTGACCTGCTACTAAAGAAGCATGGCAGTGTCAGTCAAAATTCTTCTGGGTTTGTGACCGCATTGTCAGCTATAAAAGTTCGACGTTTCGGCGACTATTCCAAGATGCCTTCCTCAGGGTGTATTGCTAACTGCTGAATGGGCGCTAGTTTATTACTTAAATACTATGGAGGAGTGTCGTCATTGTATATGAGGATGAGGAGGAAGGGTATTAGGTGTTCTATTATTGCTCTTTGCATTGCGTGTTGTTATTGACGGAAACAGGCGTTTTCCATTAGAATTTCCTTTACTGCTTACCATTGGTGGAAATCGGCGAATAGGAGACTGAGCGGCGACTGCAGCGTAGCGTTGTTTACTAACTGCTTAGTACCGACTAGGGGGCGCCAGCACTCTGTGTACCCTCCGCCGCTGTGGCCTGCCGCGCGCCTGTTGCTTTGCGAGAGCTGTCCTTCTGCAAAGCTGTCACTGCTGGCAGCCAAGACGCTGGGAGTCGGTACCCGTCTTCTCTATTCACTTTACGGGTCGCTTGGCTATTTTCGTAGCAACAACAAAATAAAAGACGTTCTGGGCTCGACGAAAGATACAATTGGCAAGTTCCATGTTGCCGGAGTTCATGAAATCGGGTGCGAATGTGGACTGGTGTATGTAGGCGAGACTGGGCGTCTAATAAGTACAAGGTTATCTGAACACGTTGAGATATATCCGTCCCAAACAATACAAGAAAATCAGCGGTTGCAGAACACCAGGAACAGTGCAGGATCTTGATTGAATATCGAGAGGCTCGTGTACTGGCGAAACAGTCGTTTAGCTTGAGAAGGAAGATCAGAGTGACCCGACAACATGAATAGAGAAGACGGGTACCGACTTCCAGCGTCTTGGCTGCCAGCAGTGACCGCTTTGCGGAAGGACAGCTCTCGCAAAGCAACAGGCGCGCGGTAGGCCACAGCGGCGGAGGATACACAAAGTGTTGACGGCCCCTGGTCGATACTAGGCAGTTAGTAAACAGCGCTACGCTGCAGTCGCCGCTCAATTTCCTATTCGCCGATTTTCACCAATGGCAAGCAGTAAAGGAAATTCCAATGGAAAACACCTATTTCCGCCAATGACAACGCACAGTGTAAAGAGCAATAAAAGAGCACCCATTACCCTTCGTCCTCACCTTCATATCCAATGACAGCACTTCTCCATAGTATTTAATTAATCAAACTAGCACCCATTCAGCAGTTAGCAATACACCCTGAGGAAGACGTCTTGCAATAGTCACCGAAGCTTCGGAATTTTATAGTTGACAATAGGGTCACAAACCCAGAAGAATTTTATTGACTGTGACAACGGCCGCGCAAGCCTACGTTTACGACCATGGCAGTGCTTTTGACCTCATTTGAAGGTTCGCTTTATCATTAAAACAGTGATTCTATAACTCGTGTGAAAACTGTCAATTTATCCCTCATGAACGCGGGAAAGCTTCATATCACATATCACGTATTTCTCCTCATCACCTCCTCATCAGGAACCCAATTTTTTTTTTTGCGTCATCAGTCACCTCACTGGTTTGATGCCGCCCGCCACGAATTCCTCTCTTGTGTTAACCTCTTCATTTTAGTGTAGCACTTGAAGCCTCAATTCTTTGCTGGATGTATTCCAATCTCTGTTTTTCTCTACAGTTTTTGCCCTCTACAGCCCTATCTAGTACCACGGAAGACCCTGATGTCTTAATAGATGTCGTATCATCTTGTCCCTTCCAGCTGTCAGCGTTTTCCATACATTCCTTTCCTCTCTCATTCTGCGCAGACTCTCCTCATTCCTTATCAGTCCACCGAATTTTTCAACACTAGTCTGTAGCACCATATCTCAAATGCACCGATTCTCTTCTATTCCAGTTTCTCCATTGTTCATATTCCACTACCATACAATTCCGTGCTCCAAACCTACATTCTCAGAAATTTCTTCCTCAATTAAGGCCTATGTTTGACACTAGCAGAGTTAACTTGGCCAGGAATGCTCTATTTGCCAGTGCTAGTCTGATTTTGATATCCTACTTGCTCCGTCCGTCATTGGCTATTGTGCTGTCTAGGTAGCAGATTTTCTTAACTTCGTCTATTTGGTGACACTCAGATTGATGTTAAATTTCTCGCTCTTCTTGCTTTCGTCTTTCTCTGATCTGCTCTCAGTCGATGGTCTGTTCTCATTAAACTGTTCGTTCCTTTCCACATATCCCGTAATTCTCGTTCACTCTCACTGAGGATGTAGACTTCATCAGCGAATATTATTGTGTTCAACTGGATCTGCTATAGTGTAGAAACAGGGCATGCAGTTGGCTATAGTATCATCTATACGTGGAACGTCATCTTATCAGGGGCCCTAAGCATATCCTCACATGTTCTTTGTTGCACTATCGACTGTGAAGTTCATTGCAGTACACCAATCCAAATCAGTGATGTCTTTCCAACTCTTTCATCCCCTGGAGCGCTGTTGATTATCACAGAGTCCTCGACGCTTGTGCTTTATAAAACTTGAGAGAGTCTTTCTAGGATGCAGATCCTTCTGACTGAAAATACTGCAGTCTGTTTTAGGATCTGATTGGCTGGAAGACCTAAATATTAACTAATTTGCTAGAACTGAGGAGAATAGAGACACCTAGGTGTGTGTATGTGGACAGGCCATAATTTTTTTGATACTATACTATATAAATGATAATCGCACTGCTCATCTGAAATGTGTATGTGCTGAGGAGTAAAGTTACTGTGGTCGGTGTTCCTATATGTGCAAAGAAAATGATGTGGGTGGGACCATGCCTGGTCATAAGGGGGGTATAGATTTGATCTTGAAAACTACGATTTCAGTGCATGGATAGGCATAAGGGGTAAGAAAGATTTTGCCTGGAAAATTATGTTCAGTCATAAGGAGGATAGACATTTACGTAGGAAATTGATTATTCCAAAGCCAGAGACATCAGGAGGAGCTGTTTCCCATACTTCACTCATTGTCGACTGTCACCATCCTGGTGCTGCAATCGTAATATTTAACTGCATTAAGGTGATAAATATGTGGCTGGTTTCCCAGGGCGACACCACTTGGTGTCCAGGTGCATGGTGGAGGTAGCTGGTGGCCGGAATGAATGGACATTTCCAGCTTAAGATGCAAGCTGCCACTCAGTCTCCCAAACGACTCAAGCATTTGACCCTGCCATGTCGCCTGTTGGGCGGCTGAATAGCGAACTAATACTCAGTATGTTTTGGGGAGCCTTTGTGGTCATGTGTGTTGCGAGTATTCTGTGATGTTTGTATGGAAATTTAAGAAGATGCAATATGGCAAGTGTTTGTGCTGGATAGCAATCCATCCCTCTTCAATATAAGTTGATCAGTAGACGGCTGGGCAGCCACTGAGGCAGTCTCTTGACCTCTGAGCATCTGGTATGGCCAGCATATGGATGCTGGGAGATGAGTGTGTAGCTCTGGCGTGGCCAACAGGTGGCAGTGACTCTTGGGGGTTTACAAAAATTTCTGTAGTTTCCGATATCTAGCTGTAACAGCTACTATATTATGTATCATGGTTTAAGTGTATGTGTTTACAAAGTGCCATGTCCATGTGGTGACAGCTGCTGTGTGTGTCGTTGAGTGCTTCTCAGTACATCCCAATGGACTCTGCCTTGCAGTGGAAAGATGAATAGTGCTCTGAGAAGTACACTTAGTAGTTCTATATGTGGTCAGGAATTACTCAGCTCTGATGGTATTAATTTCTGTCGAAATATGGAGTTATACTTATCATTTTATATAGCACAGCTTCCAATCGAAAAATGCCAAATTCCCGATTGATCCGTTTACTGTTTCCAATAGTGGTGTTGTGAGCACACTTCAGTCAAAGCTCCGCCCTATCTCCTGCAAATAGTTTGAAGACACAGCGCCACTGCGGCTGAAATTTGAAATTCTTACTACCGTTTTCATCTACCTCCAACATACTCGATTTCCCGCCTGATGACCTAACTGTGCCTGTATCCACGAATGGGAGATAAGGAATATGCAGAAAGGGGAAGAGCAGGATTTGAAAACTGTGCGGCTGTGGGAGCAAATCTTGGATAGCCCTAGAGTTTCCAACCAAATATACTGCTCCTAGTATTCATCAATACGAAGCAAGGAAGTACTGTTCCACAGAGAGGACATCAATTTAATTAATTATCAATCAATTTGATTGAGTGGGGGTTAGTGTGGTTTCTGGTGGCATGCAGCAGACGCTCGCTGGTATTGAGAGAGAGAGAGGTAGACTGAGAGGGAGAGAGAGAGAGAGAGAGAGAGAGAGAGAGAGAGAGAGAGAGGTAGACTGAGAGGGAGAGAGAGAGAGAGAGAGAGAGAGAGAGAGAGAGAGCATGTATTTCGATAGGAATTTCCTAGGCATCAGTACCAAACAGCTGCCATCACCTAATGCCTTGTCCAAGGTGAATGGGTGATGGGAGGAGGGAATTGAAGGGAGGGGGTGGGTAGGTTGCTTCTCCCAGGGTCCTCTGCTGGTGGCATTGAGAACTGACTTAGTCAGTATCTGCGTAGCAGTGGTAGCGCATAGAGCTGCTGATCCAACTGACCTGGTGAGGAAGGTGTGTGTTTGGGAGCAAAAGAGGAAGTGAGTGTGGTATCAAATTTCAAAGAAAGCTGAAATCCAGTATCAAGTATTCCACTGCAGACGGCTTGGCCTCCCAGTCCGGTGTTCGGACTTAAAGGATTGCTGGTAGTCTGGCATGTGTGGTGCTGTTTGGCTCACCCAGAGTCGCGATTGGGAGGAATTTTGTGAGATGTGTTTAGCGCGATTTGTAACAGTGTCATTACATGTGGTGAGTGTTTTGTACTGAGGTCGATTTTGCGATGGTATTCCTTGTGCGATAGGAAAAAACCGATCTATTGGCGTATTTAGTTACTCCTTTCTGATGTATTTTTCAAGAACTGTATTTTTTAAGACCTAAGGATTTCCTAGAGTAGTGGGGGATTTCTCAGAAGGATGGTTGATCCCCAGTGGGTCATAAATCAGTTAACATAATTGTAGGTACCCCCAGGAGTCATAAACCACTTAGCAGAACTACTGGATAAGGGGAGAGAGAGGGGTTATGTAATTGATCAATTTAATTAATTAGTGTATCAATTTGATATCAGACGTGCACCAGAACGGCATTGCAGAACCAGTAGCCAACGGGCAAAGCCAATTATTGTGGTACAAACACCTAAATACCCGTTAGGGTAGAATTAATGTCTAAATCAGCTGACAGCAGATATTTTGCAAAACTGGATTTGATACAGGCCTACTTACAACGACCTGTGGATGAGGAAACAGCGATTCGTAAGTTCTCTGGACTATATCAACACAACATATTACCATTTGGGCTTGCCAATGCACCAAGTTTGTTCCAGCAGTACTCAGAATGATCACGAAGGAGAACTCCTAATGCTACGAACGACCTGGATGATGTCATAGTCTCAAGGGAAACTCTGGAGAACTACTGAGTGATTTGGAAAGTATATTTAAGATTATACGTGGAGCTAATTTGGGTAAAGTGCATATTCTTCCACCGAAAAATTCATTATTTAGGAAACATTTTTTCACAAGAAGGCATCAGACCAACCCTACAACACATTGCAGCAATTAAGAACCTTCCGGCACCCAAAAATCTTAAGCAGTTATGTGCTATTCTTGGCCAAATCAATTACTACCTGAAATTGATTCCATAGCATCCATAAGCTAACCTATTAACGAAAAAGTATAAAATGGATCTAGAAAAATGAATGTAAGGATCATTCTATAAATGAAAACAAAATTTGGTGGACTTCAAAAGTCTCGTCACAAACGATCCAGTTAAACTATTAAGTATTGCAGCAGTGCTTCGGAATACGTAATTGGTGCAGTCTGCTAAAATACGTAACAATATGATTTAGAAAAGCCAACTGCATTCATATCGAAAACACTGAAAGTTGTTCAGATGAATTATAGTTAAATTGAAAGAAAGGAAGGTTTCACTATCGTCTTTGCTCCCAAAAAGTTCCATGAGTACATTTACGGCATACTGATCAGAATCCATTGGCGACTATATTTGACACAATAATACTGTTCAACCTCGAACGGCACAAAACTTACAGCAATGGCCACTGCTTTTATCAAACTATGATTATGGAATAGTTCACAGATCCACAACTCACCGGGCGAATCACAACTGCCAACAGTGAAGGATAAACATTTAGATTCTCCTGCTGACGTACGTTTCGCTTTAACTGTTGAACATTTTCCACTAAATGTCAGCTCCATAGCAAAACTCGTGCCAAATAATCCAGTGTTGTGCAAAATTAAACAATGTAACCATAAAGTAAATCATTTGGGCTCATGATATATGCTCTCACTCTGCTGCATCCAGGATCAAGTCAAGAAGTGTTACAAATGGAAGTGCTCCAAATGCTACGTCAATGCCACTGGGGCGTTGTACGTACCAAAGGCATCGGTAGAGAACATTTCTATTGGAAAAATATGGATAAATACAAAGAAATGATGCTGGCAAAATGCCACTTACGCCGAAAATACCAGACAGCTCCACAACGGCCACATTGTCCTTGGCCACATGCATCAGATCGTTGGTGACTTTTGCACAGGGACAATGCTGGACCATTTCTGGGAAGCTACTGGCTGATTGTCATAGATACATTTTAAAAATTTCCATTTGCGGTGAAAATGTCGTCTTCAACTTTTATAAAAACAAACCAAGCTTTGTCGAGAATTTTCTCCATCGAAGGGCCTCTGAGATCAGTAGATACAGACAGCGACACTCAGTTGTCTTCGCAGGAGTTCAAGCTTTTCTGTAATGGGACAACAAATTTCAAGACTGCACCATTTCACCATGAAGCAAACGGACTGGCTGAAAGATCTGTAACCACAGTGAAATCTCATATGAAAAAGTTGCCACAGCAGTACAACAAGGGTAATGCTTCATTAACTTTTCTTTCACTCCAAAAGATAAAATATCTGCAGCAGAAATAGCGCATATAGAGTGCACCATATACTAATGTCAATCGTAAAGCCTCCTGTACATCCACAGATAGAGCAGACACGAAAGTCGAGAAAAAGTTTTTCGAATTCAGTGATCAAGCACGCATTACCATATTCAAAAATGGGAGGTAACCATGGGTACCTGCCAAAGTGATAAAACAGCTGCAGAGTCCCCGGGTTTTGGGTACTGCGGTAAATGCCAGGGAGAGCAACAAAAGTGCACTTATCATAATCAGAGAAATGGCAGAAGCTAATGAAGGAAGTTTCCTCCAACGCCCACCCCAATCCCAAGGGGGAATACAGCCATACGTAGAACATCGCAGAGATGCCTATGATGCAGGCACAACTGGGAGAAGGCTAGCCTCCCCAGAGGCTGTACTCGAGAGAGGAATACACTACTCTTCCTCCTTCAACATACAAATAGTTCCCAAATGGACAGTCATCCACCAAATGCGGATGTAAGCAAGTGCATGGCTACACTCCATACAGTATCAGCATAGTACCTCAAGTTAGCATCAGGACAGCGTTCTAGCAAGTAACATATGACTTATCTACAGTTGCCACCAAGAAGAGTCAACTGGACATTCTACAACTGATCGTAATAATCGTTACTGGATTCAGGACTACACCACTGTTCAAAGATGGACTAGTACAAGTGAATGTTGAACTGTTGTCACACACCATCTTCATACTGAAGTTAAGTAGTGTAAAATTTCAATTAATAAGTTATTGTGAGCTGTTGCTAATCTGTACCGCTATAATTTTTTCTGTAGGTGCCCAACCTTATTTGGTGCTGTGACGAATGCAAGACCTCTCGTAACAGCAACTCCTTTCAGTGGTAAGGGGTTCACTTCCTGCTATATTTATGTCTGACACCAGGTGTACTTGAGAAACACAACAGTCCGTCATGTGTCATTTTGCTTCCATAACAGCAGAATTCTTTCGCTTCATCTAGTTTCTGGTAACCAGTTTTGAAATTATGGATACTGCTAATCTCGTTTCTGCTATTCCTCATTACTTTAGTCTTCCTTCAGTTTACTCTCAATCCATATTACGTGTTCATTAGACTGTTCAGTCCGTTCGTTCAACAGGTCCTTGTGGTCCAGTGCATGACATAGTTTGGGACAGTTGCGCATTTAATGATTTGTCAGTATGTGCCTTACTTACTGCCGATTTTAGATTGAATTATGCTACTCGCGCCTAACTGGTATCCGTGATTCAGATATACAGTGTGTAACAAGGACAGATATTTTTATATGTAGTAGCTTAGTATGTACACACATCAGTGTGAAGGTGGTTTTTTCTCTGCGTCGAACTGTCTTCCCAGAATCACTTCACAAACTTAACGACGATGATGTTTTCTTCACGGCTGTACGGAACCACTAAGTGGACTACGCCTGTCAGTATAAACTAACCAGTTTGCGTCCACGCGTCCACACTTCAACACCTGACCTGTTGCCCAGCGGAAGATAAACATTAATGGCTCGTTCTTACCACATGTACCTGCAGGTCCTAACCAACCAACAAATGGACATAATTATTAGTCTACTAATGGCGTAAATAATGCTGTAATATTATTTAGTCTACCGTTCTCAGTCACCGATATAAATATCGTCACACCTTGTACAGGAGGGCATCCCGAAAAGTAATGCCTTCGAACATTTTGTGTGAATAATCTTAAAACTTTTAAAATAAAACAAACGTTATTTACATTCTAGATCTTTATTCTTAATGTCTACATATTTGAAGCCCTCTGCCATTGGAGGGCTCCGAATTGTAGTGTGTAACAGGGCGGTGTGTAACCTGAATATGTCTTTCTATGAGAAACAGTGTGCTGTAACCGAGTTACGTTTCAAGGAGTTCGTTCACACATGAGACACCCTCTCCTTCAGCATGACACTGCCGGACCACACACGAGCGCTGCGACATCTGCAACAGTCCATCACACTGGATTCACTATCATACATCATCCTCCACACATTCCCGACCTGGCCCCATCCAATTTCTTTCCAAAACTCAAATAACACCTTCAAGGACATCACTTTGGCAGTGACGAAGTGATGCAAGCACGATGTGGTTGTGTCTCGGTCAACGAAGTCAAACATTCCACAGTGAAGATATAAAAAAACTGGTCTCTCATTGGGAGAAACGAGTTCGTCGCCAGGGTGACTACGTTGAGAAATAAACATGAAGATACGGAGAATAAAGATGCAGAACACTAGTAACGTTTGTCTTATTTAAAAAAGCATTAACAGTTTGCACACAAAAAATTCAGAGGCACTATTTTTCAGCTCGTCCTCGTCTATTAACGTAGGATCATTGTTCTCTAGGTAATTCGTATCTGTACTAGCGAAATGTATTCAGTTGTAATCATGTAACATGCAACGTTTATTGAGCTCAGTTGATTCTGTCACCATAGGAACCAGAGATCATACAACACTGCCGCACGGCGTATAGTGTTAGCCTCTGGATGCAAGTCAGTAATAAGTATTATATTTCAGAACATTAGATCACTTATAAACTCGTCCCTGTTAGGAAATATCAAATACTCTGTCGTAAATTTACTTCCCGTGTTGGCTTTCACAGCCGGCGTCTCCATTAGTTAAATCTTCCGGGCTGAGAGCCCGTGGTCGATATGTAAAACTTCTTCCTGACGTTTCGTTGCCAACTGTGGGTAACATCTTCCGAGTTGCATAACCTCAGAAAATGTTGCCTGTAGGTGGCAACGAAACGTCAGGAAGAAGAAGTGCTACAGATCGACCAAGGCCTCTCAGACTGGAAATTTTAACTAATAAATTTACTTCGTAGTAAAAGTACAACCAGAGATATTAGTACTTGTGCACTTCCGTAAAACTGACTTTTTTGAACCACTTATAGTTTCAAAATGATCGATCTTCATTTAAATAATCACAATAGCACAAATGAAAATAATGGTTCTGAATGTTATCTACTTTCAAAAATTCGAAAGACCAATAATATAGGGTGATTATTACTAAAGTTAAACTTTCAAAACGCTGTAGAAATAACACCACTGGTCAGAATGACATCAAACTGTAACGGAATATTATTGGAGAAGGGGGGAAACGTATGGCAGAAGAAAAAAAAATAGTGTGAAAATTGAAAATTGTATGTGTCAAAATAGGTAAATGAAAACTCCGGTCATGCGTACGACTCATTGAAGTTGTTATATACACGCCGAGCACACGGCTTTTCCTCCTTTCGCGTCTGCGACGTTCGCCATGACTGTCTCAATGCAGGATCGCGCTCTCCTTGTAAAGCTGTATTACAAGAATGATGACTGTTCACACGTCGCTCTGCAGAAGTCCCGGACACTGAAGGGTTTGAAAAAAGGCGTTGGTCCGATGACTGCCGTGGGTCTGGAGAAAATGATTTGGAAATTCGAAAAGAGTGTGCGACCTGGTAGGGGGAGGAAACAGATTGATTCGACGTCAGTGGAAGCAGTGGCCACAGCAATGCAGGAGGAGACGAGTGGTAGTGTGCAAACATGTAGTGCATGGAGAATTGCCTGAACATTGCACATACCGGTGTGCACAGTGCGTAAAATCCTACGAAACATCCTTCTTTGCTATCCATCCAAAGTTACCCATGTGTACGAGTTGCTTCCTGTTGACCTACCAGCAAGAGAGACCTCTGCTTCAGAATTTCTTGCTCGCATGGAAGTGGACAATGATTGGTTGTGGAAGATTTTGTGGACAGACTAAGTCTACTTCTATCTGGCACGATATGTCGATATACGGAATTGTCAAATATGGGCAACGGAAAATCCACATTCAAATCAAGCAGTAAGACTTCATCCTGAAAAGGTCACTGTGTGGTGCAGGTTTACGGCATCATTTACCATAAGGCCATATTTTTTCGAAGAGACAGGTGCTTCCGGTCCTGTTACCTGTACCGTCACTGGTAAGTGCTATGAGTATCTTTTGCACAACCATGTCATTCCAACTCTCCAATAGTGTGAATGTGTGGATGGGATCATATTTATGCAAGGTGGCGCACCTCCGCACATTGCAAATCCAGATAAGCAGCTGCTGAAGCGCCATTTCGGAAATGCTAGAATTGTCAGCCGCCATTTCCCTACAGCCTGGCCGTCCCGATCACCTGATCTTCATCCGTGTGACTTTTGGCTGTGGGGGTACCTGAAAGGTGTGGTGTTCAGTGTTCCGATTGCAAACTTAGCTGCACTGAAGGCACACATTGCGCAACACATTCTGACCGTGACCCCAGAAACACTCAGTTGTGGAACATGTTTCTCGATTTCAACTTGTTGCAGAAAACGGTGGACAGCATATTGAATATGTTTTGTTCCAGTCACACGGAAATTAATAATCCGATATGATTTTGATTCATGCATTTTATGCGGTTTTTGGTATCATGACAATTAAAAACCGATATGATTGATGCTTTTTATGCTGTTTTTGGCCTCAGGACAGTTAAAAACCAATGTGAGTGATGCTTTTTATGCGGTATTTGGCCTTAGGAAAATTAAAAACCGATTTTTTCCCGTCCGTTGTGTATGACCTTGCCGTAGTGGATGGCTTACGTAACTAACACTATCACACCTGTACACCCATGCACACTGAGTAGTACAGTTTAACGTCAAACGTACACCTTAGCCATTGTTGTATGATTCATTTGTCATTTTTAGTCGACCACTGGTGTTATTTCTACAGCAGTTTGAAAGTTTAATTATAATCACCCTGTATCTTTCGTCATCAGAACAACTTCAATCTGATATATTTCCGCCACAGAATACCTAACATGCCACAAAAAAGCAACATACATTATACGTCCTCCCCCCATGAACCATGGACCTTGCCGTTGGTGGGGAGGCTTGCGTGCCTCAGCGATACAGATGGCCGTACCGTAGGTGCAACCACAACGGAGGGGTATCTGTTGAGAGGCCAGACAAACGTATGGTTCCTGAAGAGGGGCAGCAGCCTTTTCAGTAGTTGCAGGGGCAACAGTCTGGATGATTGACTGATCTGGCCTTGTAACATTAACCAAAACGGCCTTGCTGTGCTGGTACTGCGAACGGCTGAAAGCAAGGGGAAACTACAGCCGTAATTTTTCCCGAGGACATGCAGCTCTACTGTACGATTAAATGATGATGGCGTCCTCTTGGGTAAAATATTCCGGAGGTAAAATAGTCCCCCATTCGGATCTCCGGGCGGGGACTACTCAGGAGGACGTCGTTATCAGGAGAAAGAAAACTGGCGTTCTACGGATCGGAGAGTGGAATGTCAGATCCCTTAATCAGGCAGGTAGGTTAGAAAATTTAAAAAGGGAAATGGATAGGTTAAAGTTAGATATTGTGGGCATTAGTGAAGTTCGGTGGCAGGAGGAACAAGACTTTTGGTCAGGTGATTACAGGGTTATAAATACAAAATCAAATAGGGGTAATGCAGGAGTAGGTTTAATAATGAATAAAAAAAATAGGAGTGCGGGTTAGCTACTACAAACAGCATAGTGAACGCATTATTGTGGCCAAGATAGACACAAAGCCCATGCCTACTACAGTAGTACAAGTTTATATGCCAACTACCTCTGCAGATGATAAAGAAATAGATGAAATGTATGACGAGATAAAAGAAATTATTCAGGTAGTGAAGGGAGACGAAAATTTAATAGTCATGGCTGACTGGAATTCGTCAGTAGGAAAAGGGAGAGAAGGAAACATAGTAGGTGAATATGGATTGGGGGGAAGGAATGAAAGACGAAGCCGCCTTGTAGAATTTTGCACAGAGCATAACTTAATCATAGCCAACACTTGGTTCAAGAATCATAAAAGAAGGTTGTATACCTGGAAGAATCCTGGAGATACTAAAAGGTATCAGATAGATTATGTAATGGTAAGACAGAGATTTAGGAACCAGGTTTTAAATTGTAAGACATTTCCTGGGGCAGATGTGGATTCTGACCACAATCTATTGGTTATGAACTTCAGATTGAAACTGAAGAAACTGCAAAAAGGTGGGAATTTAAGGAGATGGGACCTGGATAAACTGAAAGAACCAGAGGTTGTAGAGAGTTTCAGGGAGAGCATAAGGGAACAATTGACAGGGATGGGGGAAAGAAATACAGTAGAAGAAGAATGGGTAGCTCTGAGGGATGAAGTAGTGAAGGCAGCAGAGGATCAAGTAGGTAAAAAGACGAGGGCTAATAGAAATCCTTGGGTAACAGAAGAAATATTGAATTTAATTGATGAAAGGAGAAAATATAAAAATGCAGTAAATGAAGCAGGCAAAAAGGAATACAAACGTCTCAAAAATGGTATCGACAGGAAGTGCAAAATGGCTAAGCAGGGATGGCTAGAGGACAAATGTAAGGATGTAGAGGCTTGTCTCACTAGGGGTAAGATAGATACTGCCTACAGGAAAATTAAAGAGACCTTTGGAGAGAAGAGAACCGCTTGTATGAATATCAAGAGCTCAGATGGCAACCCAGTTCTAAGCAAAGAAGGGAAGGCAGAAAGGTGGAAGGAGTATATAGAGGGTTTATACAAGGGCGATGTACTTGAGGACAATATTATGGAAATGGAAGAGGATGTAGATGAAGACGAAATGGGAGATAAGATACTGCGTGAAGAGTTTGACAGAGCACTGAAAGACCTGAGTCAAAACAAGGCCCCGGGAGTAGACAACATTCCATTTGAACTACTGATGGCCTCGGGAGAGCCAGTCATGACAAAACTCTACCATCTGGTGAGCACGATGTATGAGACAGGCGAAATACCCTCAGACTTCAAGAAGAATATAATAATTCCAATCCCAAAGAAAGCAGGTGTTGACAGATGTGAAAATTACCGAACTATCAGTTTAATAAGTCACAGCTGCAAAATACTAACGCGAATTCTTTACAGACGAATGGAAAAACTGGTAGAAGCCGACCTCGGGGAAGATCAGTTTGGATTCCGTAGAAATGTTGGAACACGTGAGGCAATACTGACCTTACGACTTATCTTAGAAGAAAGATTAAGAAAAGGCAAACCTACGTTTCTAGCATTTGTAGACTTAGAGAAAGCTTTTGACAATGCTAACTGGAATACTCTCTTTCAAATTCTGAAGGTGGCAGGGGTAAAATACAGGGAGCGAAAGGCTATTTACAGTTTGTACAGAAACCAGATGGCAATTATAAGAGTCGAGGGGCATGAAAGGGAAGCAGTGGTTGGGAAAGGAGTAAGACAGGGTTGTAGCCTCTCCCCGATGTTATTCAATCTGTATATTGAGCAAGCAGTAAAGGAAACAAAAGAAAAATTCGGAGTAGGTATTAAAATTCATGGAGAAGAAGTAAAAACTTTGAGGTTCGCCGATGACATTGTAATTCTGCCAGAGACAGCAAAGGACTTGGAAGAGCAGTTGAACGGAATGGACAGTGTCTTGAAAGGAGGATATAAGATGAAAATCAACAAAAGCAAAACGAGGATAATGGAATGTAGTCAAATTAAGTCGGGTGATGCTGAGGGAATTAGATTAGGAAATGAGACACTTAAAGTAGTAAAGGAGTTTTGCTATTTAGGGAGTAAAATAACCGATGATGGTCGAAGTAGAGAGGATATAAAATGTAGACTGGCAATGGCAAGGAAAGCGTTTCTCAAGAAGAGGAATTTGTTAACATCGAGTATAGATTTAAGTGTCAGGAAGTCGTTTCTGAAAGTATTTGTATGGAGTGTAGCCATGTATGGAAGTGAAACATGGACGATAACTAGTTTGGACAAGAAGAGAATAGAAGCTTTCGAAATGTGGTGCTACAGAAGAATGCTGAAGATAAGGTGGGTAGATCACGTAACTAGTGATGAGGTATTGAATAGGATTGGGGAGAAGAGAAGTTTGTGGCACAACTTGACTAGAAGAAGGGATCGGTTGGTAGGACATGTTTTGAGGCATCAAGGGATCACAAATTTAGCATTGGAGGGCAGTGTGGAGGGTAAAAATCGTAGAGGGAGAGCAAGAGATGAATACACTAAGCAGATTCAGAAGGATGTAGGTTGCAGTAGATACTGGGAGATGAAGAAGTTTGGACAGGATAGAGTAGCATGGAGAGCTGCATCAAACCAGTCTCAGGACTGAAGACCACAACAACAACACATTATACGTACACGTAATGTAACACTCAGTACAGACAGAATAATTTCCATTACATATTACATTTTTCCATAAGTTTACATTGTTCAAAAAGAGAGTGGACATAGCAAATAAGTGTAGTATCCGACATTTCTTCCTTCCTGCAACCATCAGCTCGATGAAGAGTAAGTCTCGTTTATGGATGAAGATCACCTTCGGTTGCCGCTTAGTTCGGCTGAATCGTGGTGTCATCGCTGTTTACCCTTCGCTATTTGTTCGTGGTATGAAGAATGTTCACAGTTCCAGTGGCTGTTTGAACAAAAAGCGTCAATCTAGTGACCTAACGTCACAATCTTTTAAGATTAATGGGAATGACAGAAGAGGAGGATGAGATTTCTCAGTTCGCATAAGGGACAGATACTGCATATATGCTATGAAATGAGATTACAGTACCACACAGAAGCCAATGCAACCCATAAACACACAGACACTGCAACAATCATCTACCAAGATGTCGTGGCCAATATATATACCACACAGAAAGAATTTGAAGATTTAGTTGACATTAAAAGAGCAAAAATTACAGCGATCAACAGGTGGGATTCATTATCTGCGGATCAAGAAGCACTTTGTGCTAAATTTGCAGCCAAGGAGCACGTGAAGAAATTGGTGATACGAATAGTAAAATTTCTGAAGTCGCGCGGATTATTTCATTGTCATGTGCAACAGTTTTCGGTGGAACTGAACGAGGAGTATGGAGACTTCATTCATTATATTGGTTAAATCAAGAACGATGCGTGGAACGATTTTTCGATTTAAAACTCACTATTGTTGAATTTATGAAGGAAAAAGGACTGCAGGAACGAAAATTAGAACATCCAGAATAGATTCCAGACTTCGCCTTTTAAGTGGACTTTACTGCAAACTGCCCACAGTAAGGCACGACAAAGTAACTTCCGATTTGTAACTTCCGATTTGATGGGTTCGAATTTAAAAAAAAGATTCCCTAAGCTGACTGGCTTTAAAGAAACGGCGAGGCTTCAAGAATTCATTGTGGCCTTGAAAGAATTACAATTATAATTTTATAAAGATTTTGAGGACACTGTCTATCTTGCATCTATTTTCAACCTGTTTTCGAGACCGTTTGCCCTTTCAATTGAAAGCTCCCCTGTGCATATGCAAATGTAACTGACTGACAGGCAAGGCTATTCCAATTTTAATGACAAATCCTTTTGCGTTGAAACTGTCCAGGACGTCTACATTTCTTTCCTCAGGTAGAGTGACCATAATGAACTTGCAAAAGAGCTACAATATTTCGATCTACATATATGTATGAAAGACCTTTTTTAAATTATGAAACCAAAGAAGTCACAATTATGTGGCAACTTGAGTGCATAATTCAACGAAAGTTTCTATGGCTGTCCGTATGCCGACGGTTTGTATCAAATAAAAATTATATGATGTCTTCAGCGCGTTAAAAATAATTAAACACTTTTGAAAATTTGTTTTGTTTGTGATCTACGTTGTTGAGAAACTTGAAATGTAAAACAGTCGTGTGCAGTGCGACCGCATTGCCATTTAAATGCGGCGCATTCACAGATTTCCCTCCTCCCCCTTCTCGAAGTGAGATGGCGTGGCGTGGAAGAGGGGAAAAAGTGGCAGGCAGGCGGAGCATTTTGGCATTTGGCACCAGGCATGGTCCTTGAGCCGAAGTCTTAGCCACCGCTGGTGTGAACTCTTTCTGCTCGACTAGTGTTCACGCAAACAGTCAAAGTTCATACCGGTATTTGCCATACTTCCATAGGCCCTGACATACTGTTATTTCTTTTAGATTGGTGCATTACATATCAATAACGAAAATTAAAGAAAAAGTAAGTATAATTTCTACCATTTTTAACAATCACTAGCTACAAATGATTGATACTACTAAATTTAATTACAATTTCATTAACAATATAAGGTTTCTTTTTAAAGTAGTGTACCAACATACAATAGGTTCATTCAAGAAACATCATCAAAATAACAATCAACAAAAGTTAACATATGAACGCCCTACTATCGAAACAAAACGAAACAATGACTGCATGCCAACGAGAGATGAGCAGTTTCACGTTGATCCTCAAATCCCAGCAAGCGTGATTCAGGCATCTCTTCTCGAAGAATATTCCATAGTCCTATCTCATGGTTCAGGTTCTAGAAGAAACACAAAATAAGATTTCACCTTCTCATACCCGGTACACCCGAGCTGTGTGGAGGATCCACGAAAGCACTACCAAAAAAACTGGCATAATATTGATGATATCTCGAGTGACTCATTAAAGAAAAGTGGCGATCTTGGAGAAAAACCCAAAAATCAATGACGCTTTCGCTACCATCATGAGACAAATAATGAACTGGCAGGCTTTTGATCCAAGTCATTGCGTTTGTCTTTCTGCATGGGAGAAAGGAGTCATCAGGGAACAAAAACGAGTGCGGTACAACAGCGTGTGGAGCAGCTCGAAAGAAGAAAAACAATTATTTTCCATATCAGCAGCCACATCTCTGAACAAGTCGATGTTCATCCGTGTCAAGCATATGTCATTGTGGCAAAGGCGGAGAATCTGCCATATTAATACCATTTATCTGGAGCTGTGCCATGTCTTTTTCGTTGACAATCAGACACCAGATCACATGAGGTTCCGCGGCGAGAAGGACGTAGTGCATGGAACACCACACCATGGACCATGCGATCTCGGAATGCTGGCTCTCCACTATGTTCTGGGTGTGACTCCTCATCATTATATGATTTGTCACATGCCATAGGACTTCTAGTACGAGGCAAGTTTTCAAGGACATAACTGTATTCGATGAAAAGTTCTTGAGGTGCGAAATAGAAGTAGAAATACATGCTACTGCAGTACTCCACAAAGAGAAGCAAATTCACGAACCAGGGCTCCCACAAACCGGTCTGATGGAGGGTCCCCAATTTAACCATCGTTCAGGTATAGAGGGGAGCCATTCTAAAACGTACCTTGACAAGACCGAGGCCACCTTCCCTACGGGGAAAAGTAAGTGTGTCATACCGAACTTTATAGATAACGGCCGCATTCACGAAATAGCCAAATGCTGCCGGCAGCCTGTTCCCCATTGCCATTGGTAAGATGTGAGCCAAATGTGGTGTTTTGGACGCCAAATGAGAGTTAACAAAATCAACCCTTTGTGCTATGTCCAAAGTTCGCAGTAGATTACTGCCGACGCTCGGATCACTTGAATCAGGGTTTTAGTTAGCTTCTATCGTTGTCTATGTGTCGTGTGTGAAGATAATTTCCACAGGTTTGAGCGTGCCCATCGACCATATCGGAGGCAGACTCCCTTCCAGAAGGTCCTGACAATGTTCTAAGCACTAGACTCCGTCCAGTTCATAAGAGTGCCAGCAGCAGTTCTACATCAAGTGATCCGTTCCAGCATAACATGCGCATCATCTGTCGACTGAGCCAAAAAAGACCACGTCTTCCGCAGACTCGACAGATTAATAAATGTCTCCTCATTGTGAGTCCAGTTAATCGACTCCGCAATGCTCATGAGTAATGGCTAAACGATCATCGGCAATGGACATACCTGCCGGACCGTGCAAGGATGCACTTGAGATGCCCTGCGAGGAGCCGGGTGGAAATCCTGAAATCACAATTAAGTATGGTAAATGGCTGATAACGCTCAACTCCTCGTCTCCCAGACAGCTTACGGACCGGAGTAATCAGTTCTTCCACAAAGACAGGAGGGAGTGGAACGGCAGTTCTTGGTACACAGCAACTCAACAAGGAGCCATTATGTGGTGGAAAGCACGATAAAACTCCAGCGGGAAACCAACTGGACGCGGGGACTTTTTTAGTGCTCTCTTATGGAGAGTGTCCTTGAAGTCATCAGTCGTAACCACAGCTGTAACAACAGCCGTAACCACAGCCATAAGGATCCCTACAGCATTCCACCAAGAACATCAGGCAAAGACTGCAGAACATATCCCTTGTCGTAGCATCCTAGTCTAGTTCAACATAGAACAGCACCTTTATGTTTGAGTCTTCAGTCTTCTGACTGGTTGATGCGACTCATTACGAATTCCTCTTCTGTGTCAAAGTTTTCTTCTCAGAACTTCAGTTCCAACATACGCCCCTAATGATCTGCTGGATGTATCCCAATGTCTGTCTTCACTATAGTTTTTAGCCTCTACTGTTAAATAGTAGTACACGAAGGTGCTCGCAATATCTCTTTGCCGGCCGCTGTGGCCGAGTGGTTCTAGGCTCTTCAGTCCGGAACCGCGCTGCTGCTGCGGTCGCAGGTTCGAATCCTGCCTCAGGCATGGATGTGTATGATGTCACTAGGTTAGTTAGGTTTAAGTAGTTCTAAGTCTAGGGGACTGATGACCTCAGACGTTAAGTCCCATAGTGCGTTGAGCCATTTGAACCAATATCTCTTTGGGACGTCAACTGCCGACCATCTACCCTGTCAAGGGTACGCATCAGTACTGTCCGACACTGCTGTTTCTCTCTGGCAGTGTAGTGCATTGACGGGGTTCCCCACATCATTGTTCCCTCAAGGCGGCGATGTGTAAGCGAAATAAACTGCACCTCTACCCTCTGAATTTCAACCTATCGATCAAGAGATGGTGCTTGGCCAGAGAGCTCCAGTGGCAGTGTGAAATAAAAACCCATCGTATTTCGATGTCAATATACCTTTTCGCTACCATATTATATCATTGTGTGACTCAATGCAGGCTTAGCACATTCGAGCCATCACTAAAGCGTTGAAGGGTATGTTGGAAGGCGTGTTTCGCAGGTGGTCTATGTTGCCTCTATTAACTGCCTGCACTCCGGATTCCGGAGAAGTCTGACATTAAACTTCCACGTGCCTCGACTGCGCCGCACTCTCTGCCGTTGAATAGAGACAGTGCATATGTACACGATATGTCCAGAGAAGACTATAGGCACAGCTCATTGTCAACTGTCACAGCTGTGAGACCGTGGAAACATAGACACGATCAAGGCGACTCGCCGAATATTCGTAACATAGATATATCCACTTCGATCACCATGCTCATGTTCCCACTTTCAGCGAGATTCAAGTCCTGCACCAGTTGTTGTAGTTCATAACATGGGGTATAAAGGAGAAAATGGTTCTTTTAGGGCCGGCCGGTGTGGCCGAGCGGTTTTAGGCGCTACAGTCTGGAACCGCCCGACCGCTACGGTCGCAGGTTCGAATCCTGCCTCGGGCATGGATGTGTGTGATGTCCTTAGGTTAGTTAGGTTTAAGTAGTTCTAAGTTATAGGGGACTGATGACCTCAGAAGTCAAGTTCCATAGTGCTCAGAGCCATTTGAACCATTTCTGATTCTTCTAGGATATCATACAGCAGAAGTCTCCGCCAAGAATAGAATGATCGCAGTGGCCTGCAAACAAAGGCGCGACCTCTTCCAAATAAAACCGCGACCATTCTCGTCGTTTTTCCATTGATGGTTTTACCAAAGGCAGATAAACCACATCGTCGACGACGATCCCCTCCCATAGGAGTAATGCCGTACCAAATCCGCCTTCAGCGCATAGCGTAACATAGATATCGCATTCATACAGATCTGGAATATCTGAATATCACAGCGTCTCCCACAGTTTGTTTATATTCATAGAGCTGGATGTCCAGCGGACCTATATATACACTCTGACTTATAATGCTATAATTATTTACAATTTGGACATGGTAGCAAACAGTGCACAAGTAACACAAGATGTGTATGCTGTAGAGATCCACACCGAAGTGATACCTGTGGGAGGGTCAACCAACCAACATGTATTCATTGTACCGGTGGTCACAGTGCCCTATCTCGAACCTGCCCAATGTATCTAAAACACATGGAAATTGACAGAACTATGTCTCTCAATAATATTACCTTCCGAGAAGCAGCAGCTGTGTTTTAAAACAGGCCTTATGCAAATACAGTTTTTTCTCACCCAAACATTACGAGACAAGGTAAAAAATTCCTCCCGCTTCCGATTCAATAGAAGCTTAATTTCAACAGTATCATCTGCATTCAGCAGCAACCAACGCGTGCCACGACGACAATGTTGCAGCCGTCAGGAACGGTGTCTCCAGTGGATTCACCGCCGATGTCACAGGCCTCCTCCATGAACTTTTAGAATCGATCTTGTGCATGACAGCCTCGTCTGACGTAATGGACACGTAAGACGAGGCGGCATAAGAAGAGGACAACAGCGTGATTAGACAACCCGTTTCACTGGTAGAACTGCATACTTCGCACTCCCAAGGGATGGATACTTCACCTAGCCCAAATTATATCGACTTCCCAATGCTACCACACATCCCATGCAAAGAGATACCGATGCTGCTCAAAATTTACTATATCATATGGGCTCAAAAGATACAAATCGACTGGCTGAAAAAAGTCGTGTCGTCCCTATCAGCAAATCCTGAAAAACATGAGGTAAAGCTGAGTCGTATCGGCCTATCACCTTATCAAAAGGCGCTTGGACTGTTGTTCCGAAAAAAAGAAAATTTTACCAGAAAAACAGCTTAGTAACTGACTTACAGGTAAATTTCTGCCGAAATAATCATGTGATAGTTGCTTTCACAGACTTGACGAAAGCATACGACATTGTCATCTTGTCAGTCTTTATAAAAAAATTGGAGAAACTGCAGAGTCCAGAACCACTCGTCGCTAACATTGTAGACATCCTCAGCAATAAGAAGGCAATCATTTTGAAACACGGAAATACACTAGGACCCAGAGGAACTAGCAGAGGACTCCCACCGGGATAAGTCTTAGCTCTATTATTATTCAATCTTCATACTGCAGACTTTCATGACTTCTTTGCGAGTGATATACAAATATTGCAATACGGAGACGCCGTATGCATCTATTCCAAAGACAATACTCTTCAGTCCTATTGACCGAAAATGCACACCTTTCTCATACGTCTGCATGAGTGACGTACTGAACGTGGTCTCGAAATATCTGATAGCACGTCTACTCTAATGATCTTTACTCGCCACAGGATTCGACTTCCCCAAACAATGCGACTGGGACAACGCAATTTTCCGGTTGCGAAAACAACACAGTATCTTGGGAGGATTGTCGACGATAAACTAAGATGGGCGCATCATGTCCAGCATATCATTACTAGAGGTGAAGAGGTATGGATTCTCACCAGAGCCACGACTGGAGTATGGTGAGGCTCTGACTCGTTGACGAGATGACCTTATAGCATTCTTTCCTAAGGTCACACTTCGACTATGGACACATGTGCTACTGAAGCGTTCATATCAACCCCAACCAACGCATTACTGGTTGAAGCGAATGGACCACCTTTAAAGGTGGTACGAGAAATCGGCCGCAAGAAATTCTTTCTCAACAAATATGAGTCCCTCGATGACAAAATCAGGGAATTAATATCCTACTGTGCGAGCTGATTACAATGGATTAAGAAGCAACTTCCTTTCGTCACGTCTGAATATATGAAGATATAGACGAAACATCGACTCTGCAGAATATCGACTCTGCAGACTGATGCCAGGACCAGTTTAACATTTGCAAACCAGGAACCAAATAACGCAATGGGCGTGGAATTCCTGTCTCACTATCACAATGCATATACAGATGGGTCGACGTCCAGCGGCCGCGCTGTTAGTGCCTTTTGGGTGCCCTGAAGCAGACGACAAGACCTATACAAGCTGGATCCACATTCCACTGTTATGACAGTCGAACTGATAGTCATTCTTGAAGTCCTGCTATTCGCACAGACGACCACAGCAGACAAAACAGTAATAATCTCTGATACTGCGTCAGCCCTGCAGATGATCAGAAACCACCGTAATGGCTGTACCAATTCCATATTGAGCAATTGTCGACGTTGTATTTTGGGTGCAGCGGAAGTATCGCAACATCATGATGTTGTGGATGAAAGGCCAATCTGGGATACCTGGAAATGAGCAGACAGATGTTCTAGCAAAGCAAGAATCTCTACATGGAGCGGAGCTGTAAAATATTATTAACTCCCTCTGACCGAAATGATATCCATGCTCAGAAAGCGGTTGTCATCGGACTGCCAAGAAGATTGGTCAAGGACATCTAAAATCAAAGGCAGTAACTTCCCACTAATGCATCCCACTATTCCAAGAACACCATATTGTAATAAGACGCAAACACCGAGGAGCTTCGCGACATAGAGCACACTGAAATTTACTCACTAGGTGTTCAACAAACACCTGCATCGGCTCAACCTAAGCCCTACCCCTCTGTGTTTGCGGAGAGGAACAAGATCCAAAGCATATGTTCCTACAATGTTGTCGGAAAATGTATCGCATCAACATCCTTACAAGTAATCTTCAGACATTTTGTCATCAGTTCCGAAGCAGCTTTCGAACCTTTTTAGCATCGAACGATACAACAACGTATAAAATACTGTACGAGTTTGTTAACAGTGTCAATATCCAAAAATAGCTGCCTGCTCTGCTAATCTAATGCTCTTAATAATTAAAATGCCAGTAGAAGACCAAAGCACAAAAAATGACTTTTTTTCCACGTTCTACTCGGCAGGATGCGGAACACTCAGCTCATACATGAATGTCACTATATTCCACCAACATGCATGTGTCTGAATGTTGGAGTAACTTCACGTATGGCTCTAATATTCTAATCAGGTTATTGTATACAGTTCTCGTGTTCTGTGTAGATGGTACTTTTAGACCTTTCAATTATCTGTCAGCAACTTTTGAAACAATCCTTCAAGTACATAAAAAAACATTTTATTATTTAGATGCATAGTAATTAAAATAGATTCAACAGGAAATATCCAAAATGTGTACTAACGGCGTTTTATCAGTTTTTATTGTGTTACCAGCAGGACTTTTAAAGCATACCACCTCTGTGTATCCTGTGTTACATTTTCTTCTTGTTTACTCGCTTCAGTACACTGTGGATATAAAATTTGTTTTATGGAGGACTCTGTTCTTTATTAAGCCTATATAACTTCATACCAGTGAACGACTTAAACTAATGTATACTCTGCACTGACAAAACAAACTGTAGAATCATATTTCCTGTGTTGAGATGGCTGTCTGGGCACGTCCCAAAAGCCAACCGTTAAAAAAATACACACGTTTTATAGTTTCAGAAAAATGTCATTTGGTGCTTAATACATAATTTACTAGGCAAATACTAATACTTATCATACGTGGTTGGTACAATCAGACTCATAATGATACAGCAAAATAACGTGTATCATCACATCCTGCAATTTTTGTTTACTTTCACTAAGGGCAGCAATGTCATACGCGTATTTTATCATTGGTATCCTTTTCCTCCCTGAATTTTGATATCACTCCTGAAACTTTCTTTTCGTTCTATGTCTTCTCATTATAATTAAAAAATGTTATACAGCTTCCAGTCGGCACATTTCAGAATATATAGATCTTCCACTCGACGTAACTTAATATTAGTACCCGACCAGTGGAGGATCACGTTCACAATTTAATGGTGACAAGACACAATTTAATAACTTCCACACCGTTTCTCCTGTGGTATTAAATACAGCTGTAACTGATACCAGTCATAACACACACAGTGCAGAATACACAATGAATTAATTGCGTCTTTCATGCAGTGGTGGTTAACCCCGTGGCCTGCAGAAGCTGTCGCCGCAGCTGGATTACACAGCTCACCATACGGCACGCTTACAGTTTCAGCTCACGGTAATCACTCTACTCTGGTCAGAGGCCACCCCCTGAGCGGCAGGCAACCCGCGCAGCCTCGCCGTCTGCTCCATCACACGCTGTGGCCTGCCCGTGCTAGCACGTACCACATGTCAAACGCAGGCAGCTGCGCGCCGGGCTGGGCCGGCTCAGTTTAAATCACGCTGCAGGCGGCCCGCTAATGAAACACGCGGAGAGGGCCGCCTGTGTGTGTGCGTGTGCGTGGCCAAAGTGTGGAGAGTGGTCCTGCGTAGCCGAGCGGTGCAGTCTACTCCTCGCTACCCTAGCAACGCACTCTGTGCCATAACTAACAGCGCAAAAATTGAATTTATTCGCCCATTACAATAGTTTTCTTTGCACCAGCGATTTGCCATTTCGATCCTACTTTATATCCCTGTCATCTAGGGCACTCAGTATGTTTAACGTCAAAATTATCGATGGAAGGTCGTTACTGAACATAGCCTGTTTAAAAAAGATTCATCCCATTTCACAAGACTATTCATGGTTGATAAAAGGAGCTTGTTGTGCATCGAAACAAAAAGTTGTTAGCTGCTCGCTGTTGTGGTTACCGGTAGAGTTTTCCCATGGGCAGCTCCCTCACTCTTTCATTACTCAATAAGCATCGAGTCCAAATGGCGATAACAAACCAACAGAAAGATGTTTTGTGTTTTCAATTTCAACAAGTGCAATTGAGTTAGAACTGTGCGGCGTGATTTTCGTCGAGAGTACGGCACGTACCCCGTACAGCACAAAGTGTTCGAGCAGCAGTTTTATTAGACTCCACAGTCGTGTGATCTCATGGTATGCAAGTTTCATGTGAGAGTTTGTGAGACTCTCCGTCTACGTGTCATACCTATCAACAACTTTGTGTAAAATTCGCTGCTGCACAGCAAGAGAAGTGAATGCAGCAACTCTAGAAGTGCTCGCAAAAGTGTGATGCTAGTTTGACTATTGTCTGGATGAAGGGGATATTGAACATTTCTGAATGGTAAATGAACACGCTATCTTGTCGAAAGCAGGCGTTATGAGAACCATGGTTGTGGTACATACTAAGGTGACAAAAGTCATGAGATAGCAGTATGCCCATATACAGGGTTATTACAAATGATTGAAGCGATTTCACAGCTCTACAATAACTTTATTATTTGAGATATTTTCACAATGCTTTGCACACACATACAAAAACTCAAAAAGGTTTTTTAGGCATTCACAAATGTTCGATATGTGCCCCTTTAGTGGTTCGGCAGACATCAAGCCGATAATCAAGTTCCTCCCACACTCGGCGCAGCATGTCCCCATCAATGAGTTCGAAAGCATCGTTGATGCGAGCTCGCAGTTCTGGCACGTTTATTGGTAGAGGAGGTTTAAACACTGAATCTTTCACATAACCCCACAGAAGGAAATCGCATGGGGTTAAGTCGGGAGAGCGTGGAGGCCATGACATGAATTGCTGATCATGATCTCCACCACGACCGATCCATCGGTTTTCCAATCTCCTGTTTAAGAAATGCCGAACATCATGATGGAAGTGCGGTGGAGCACCATCCTCTTGACCGTCGGCTGTGGTACGTTTAGCTCCCTGCTTGCTTTATTCGTCGACTTCCGCGGGCTGCGCGTGAAACTTGCCCGCACGCGTTCAACCGTTTCTTCGCTCACTGCAGGCCGACCCGTTGATTTCCCCTTACAGAGGCATTCAGAAGCTTTAAACTGCGCATACCATCGCCGAATGGAGTTAGCAGTTGGTGGATCTTTGTTGAACTTGGTCCTGAAGTGTCGTTGCACTGTTATGACTGACTGATGTGAGTACATTTCAAGCACGACATACGCTTTCTCGGCTCCTGTCGCCATTTTGTCTCACTGCGCTCTCGAGCGCTCTGGCGGCAGAAACCTGAAGTGCGGCTTCAGCCGAACAAAAGTTTATGAGTTTTTCTACGTATCTGTAGTGTGTCGTGACCATATGTCAATGAATGGAGCTACAGTGAATTTATGAAATCGCTTCAATCATTTGTAATAGCCCTGTATATAGATGATGGTAGTATCGCGTACACAAGATACAAAGATAGAGGAGACGTGGAGCTGTCATCTGTATTCAGGTGATTGATAGGAAAAGGTTTTCGATGTGATTGTGGCCGCAGGACGGGAGTTAACAGACTTTGAATGCAAAATGATAATTGGAGCTATACACACGGGACATCCAGTTATCCCTGGGTTTCGGAAATCTTTAGGGAATTCGCTATTGCGAGATCCACAGTGTCAAGAGTGTGCCAGAATACTACATTTCAAGCATTGCCTCTAACCACGGACATCGCAGTGGACGACGGCCTTCACTTAACGGCTGAGAGCAGCGGCGTTTGTGCAGAGTTTTCAGTGCTAACAGACAAGCAACACTGCGGGAAATAACCGCCGAAATCAATGTTGACGTACGACGGACGTATCCTTTACGAGGGTGTGGCGAAATTTGGCGTTAATTGGTCATGTCGGCAGACGATCGACAGGAGTGCCTTTGCTGACAGCACGACATCGCCCATAGCTGTTGACCATATCGGTTGGACTCTAGATAACTGGAAAACAGTGGCTGGACAGAAGAGTCCCGATTTGAGTTGGTAAGAGCTGATGGTAGGGTTCGAGTGTGGCACAGTCTCCAGGTTGTCAACAAGGCACTGTGCGAGCTGGTGGTGGCTCCATAATAGTGTGGGCTGTGTTTACATGGAATGTACTGGCTCCCCTGATTATGTTAGGCTTTCTGGGGACCATTTCCAGCCATCCACGGAGTTCATATTCCCAATGAGCCATTTCATTCGGCCACAACTGTTCGCGATTAGTTTGAAGAACATTCTGGACAATTCAAGTGCTTGATATGAATCCCAGCGAACATTTGTGGAACATAACTGTGATATCAATTCGTGCACAAAATACTACAGCACCGGCAACAATTGCGCAATTATGGACTGCTATAGAGGCAGTAAGGCTCAATATTTCTGCAAGGGGACTTCAAACGGTTTTTTGAATCCATCCCACGTCGAGTCGTTGCATTGCGCCATGTAAAAGGAGCTCCGACACAATGTTAGGAGGTATCCTTGGGTTTTATCACCCCAGTGTAATCATCATAATCAGATTGCGAGTATTCTACAGCTTTCGCCGCTTCTCGCTTCCCATTTTCCACTTTCTGCTATCATTAATCTGCTTTTTGTAGTCCTTCTTTGCCATGTCTATTTCTGATTTATCGACGCGCATACCTTTGATTAGCTTAATATTTGATATATGGTCCATGTTGAAGATGCCACAGCGTCGCCTCCAAACGTCCATATTTATTTCAAGCAACTTGTTCATCTGACGCTTGTTTACTTCTCATGCTTCTGCTCAGTACGGAGCAATGTTTTCAGCAACTGAGCGATATATCATTTGTTTGGTCCTTTTTGTCCAGATATTTACAAGACTTACGTCCCTCGTTATTATAGGTTTCAACCTCGAGTCAACTATGGTGCTGTCACTAACACTCAGATACGCCGGTTTTGCCAACCTAATTACACTGAAGAGCCAAAGAAACTGGTACACCTGCCAGATATCGTGTGCCCCCCCCCCCCCCCCCGAGCCCGCACTTAATTCTTGATAACCTGCCACTGTAGCAGCAGTAACCAATCTAACAACTGCGCCAGACACTTGTTGTCTTATATAGGCGTTGCTGATCGCAGTGCCGTATTCTGCCTGCTTACATATCTCTGTATTTGAATACGCATGCCTATATCAGTTTCTTTGGCGCTTCAGTGCATGAAGGACTTTCTTCAGGCAATTGTCAGCAGCGGATATGTGTTTCAGGAAACTCATAACACTTCACTGCATTTGAATTATTTATTAATTTGCTATCAGTTCCGGTCAGCGGCCGTCATCTAGCACCTGAACCCACAATAAAAAATTGAAATGACAACAAAACCTCAATGTACATAACGTCATAAAGACACGAAAATACAAAACGTAACTCACGAAAAAATGGATCATGCAAGACACATGAAGGGCTTATTTCAATAGTGGTACAAGTCCGTTTTTGTTCTTTCTGAGATACAGAGTCCTAGAGTCATTTCTGGTATCTCAAATGCAGATTTTTCAGTGCTCATTTAACTTTAAGACTCTGTATCTCAGAATGAACAAGAAAAGACTTGTACCACAACTGAAATAAGCCCTTCGCATGTCAATCATGTTGAACCATAATATCGCATTAGCTGTCAAACTGGGCTGATGTTTACAATGTTCATGGCATGAATGAAAAATATAACACTTTAGCTAATAAAGTCCTTACCTTATTTGAACAGTTTTCCACCAAAAACATACCAAGGTAAGATCAAAGTCTACAAAGAAGCCATGGATTACTGAAGGAATAGGGGTATCTTGTAAAACAAAAAGAAAACTGTATCTGTCAATCCGAAACAGTTCTGATGTTGATGCTATAGCACATTACAAGAAATACTGTAAAAAAATTAAAGACTGTAATACGAACATCAAAGCAAATATATTACAAGGAAAAGATAGTCATACCAGATAACAAAATTAAGACAGTATGGGATATACTGAAGGAGGAGACCAGTAGAACCAGACATGAAGAGGAACAAATAGCATTAAGAGTAAATGATACATTAGTGACAGATGTGTATAGTGTTGCAAAACTTTTTAAAAAACATTTTATAACTGTTACTGAAAAGATGAGGTTGTTAGGTTCGGTAGATGCTGCTATGGAATACCTCAGAGCAGACATTTCAAGTAACTTCCATAATATGAATTTGACCCTCACTGCCCCAGCAGAAATAATGTCCATCACAAAATCTTTAAAATCAAAAACATCTAGTGGATATGATGAAATATCAACAAAGTTAATTAAAGAATGCGATTCTGAGCTAAGTAACATATTAAGCTACCTGTGTAACCAGTCGTTTATCGGTGGAATATTTCCTGAATGGTTGAAATATGCTGAAGTTAAGCCACTGTTTAAGAAGGGAGATAAAGAAATAGCATCAAATTTCTGTCCAATTTCACTGTTGCCAGCATTCTCCAAAATTTTAGAAAAAGTAATGTACAATCGGCTTTATAACCATCTTATCTCAAATAACATACTGTCCAAGTCACAGTTTGGATTTCTAAAGGGTTCTGATATTGAGAAGGCTATCTACACTTACAGTGAAAATGTGCTTAATTCATTAGACAAAAAATTGCAGGCAACTGGTATATTTTGTGATCTGTCAAAAGCATTTGACTGTGTAAATCGCAATATCCTTTTACGTAAATTAGAATATTATAGTGTAACAGGAAATGCTGCGAAATGGTTCAAATCTTATATCGGTGGCAGGAAACAAAGGGTGTTATTAGGAAAGAGACATGTATCAAGCTATCAGGCATCATCCAACTGGGAACTAATTACATGTGGGGTCCCACAAGCCTCCATTTTGGGGCCCTTACTTTTTCTTTGAACTTTTCTTTGAACTACTGACAGCTTTGGGAGAGCCAGTCCTGACATAACTCTACCATCTGGTGAACAAGATATATGAGACAGGCGAAATTCCCTCAGACTTCAAGAAGAATATAGTAATTCCAATCCCAAAGAAAGCAGGTGTTGACAGATGTGAAAATTACCGAACTATGAGTTTAATAATTCACAGCTGCAAAATACTAACGCGAATTCTTTACAGACGAATGGGAAAACTGGTAGTAGCCGACCTCGGGGAAGATCAGTTTGGATTCCATAGAAATGTTGGAACGTGAGGCAATACTGACCCTATGACCTCTTAGAAGAAGGATTAAGGAAAGGCAAACCTACGTTTCTAGCATTTGTAGACTTAGAGAAAGCTTTTGACAATGTTCACTGGAATACTCTCTTTTAAATTCTGAAGGTGGCAGGGGTAAAATATAGGGTGCGAAAGGCTATTTACAATTTGTCCAGAAACCAGATGGCAGTTATAAGAGCCGAGGGACATGAGAGGGAAGCAGTGGTTGGGAAGGGAGTGAGACAGGGTTGTAGCCTCTCCCCGATGCTATTCAATCTGTATACTGAGCAAGTAGTAAAGGAAACAAAAGAAAAGTTCGGAGTAGGTATTAAAATCCGTGGAGAAGAAATAAAAACTTTGAGGTTCGCCGATGACATTGTAATTCTGTCAGAGACAGCAAAGAATTTGGAAGAGCAGTTGAACGGAATGGACAGTGTATTGAAAGGAGGGTATAAGATGAAGATCAACAAAAGCAAAATGAGGATAACGGAATGTAGTCGAATTAAGTCGGGTGATGCTGAGGGAATTAGATTCGGAAATGAGACACTTAAAGTAGTAAAGGAGTTTTGCTATTTGGGGAGCAAAATAACTGATGATGGTTGAAGTAGAGAGGATATAAAACGTAGACTGGCAATGGCAAGGAAAGAGTTTCTGAAGAAGAGAAATTTGTTAACATCGAGTATCGATTTAAGTGTCAGGAAGTCGTTTCTGAAAGTATTTGTATGGAGTGTAGCCATGTGTGGAACTGAAACGTTGACGATAAATAGTTTAGACAAGAAGAATGCTGAAGATTAGATGGGTAGATCACATAACTAATGAGGAGGTATTGAACAGAATTGGGGAGAAGAGGAGTTTGTGGCACAACTTTGAAGGGATCGGTTGGTAGGACATGTTCTGAGGCATCAAGGGATCACCAATTTAGTACTAGAGGGCAGCGTGGAGGGTAAAAATCGTAGAGGGAGACCAAGAGATGAATACACTAAGCAGATTCAGAAGGATGTAGGCTGCAGTAGGTTCTGGGAGATGAAGAAGCTTGCACAGGATAGAGTTGCATGGAGAGCTGCATCAAACCAGTCTCAGGACTGCAGACCACAACAACAACAACAACACTTTTTCTTGTGTGTATCTATGGCCTTTCATCAGTAACATTACCAGATGCCAAGTTCGTTTTGTTTGCCGATGATACAAACATTGCAATAAATAGAAAATCAAGTGTAGTCTTAGAAAAGATCAGCTAATAAAATATTTGTGGACATTAATCACTGGTTCCTAGCCAATTCTTTGTCACTAAACTTTGAAAAAACACACTACATGCAGTTCAGAACTTGTAAGGGGTGTTCCACGAGTATATGCCTAAGATATGATGACAAGCAGATAGAAGAAGTGGACAGTGTAAAATTCTTGGGATTACAGCTTGATAATAAATTCAACTGGAAGGAGCACACCACAGAACTGCTGAAGCGTCTTAACAAATCTCTATTTGCAATCCGAATTGTGTCAGACATAGGGGATATAAAAATGAAAAAGTTGGCTTACTATGCTTACTTTCATTCCATAACGTCATATGGGATTATTTTTTGGGGCAATTCATCAAGACAAGCTAAAGATTTCCAGGCACAAAAACGTGCAGTAAGAGTTATATGTGGTGTGAACTCAAGAACATCCTGCAGAAACCTGTTTAGGGAACTAGGGAAATTAACTACTGCTCCCCAATATATTAATTCCTTAATGAAATTTGACATAAAAAATATACGACTTTTTCGAACCAACAGCTCAATTCATGGGATCAATACGAGAAATAAGAATGATCTTAACAAGGATTTAAAGTCACTTAGTCTTGTACAAAAAGGTGTGCATTATTCAGGAAAACACATTTTCAATAGCTTGCCAGCAGCCATAAAAAGCTTAACAAGCAATGAAATTCAGTTTAAGAGAAGCCTAAAGGATTTATTGGTGGCCAACTCCTTCTACTCCATTGATGAATTTCTCAGTAAAACCAACTTATTTGTATATAAGTACAATATAACTTCTGTAAAATTTCAGTGCAGTAAGTGTTCATTATATACATATATATATATAAGTGTGTGTGTGTGTGTGTAAGTACAATCTAACTTCTGCACCATTCAGTGCAGTAATGTGTTCATTGTAAATAAGTATTATAGCAGTTGTATTACATGTTTATTACTTTATAAATAAATAGAAAACTTTTTTATTTTAAATTCAGTGCATTAGTATTTGTAAAATGACTCTTTCATATAGTGTTCATTAAAAAATGATGATCATTCCACTCGGGACATGTAGAATGGTACATTAGCTTATTTGTTTTAGTTGTAAATATTTGTCATGTATTGTTGTTTTTCTGACATGTCCTACATCCTGGAGGAGCTCCTCACTGCGGATCAATTGGAATGAAATTAAATCTAATCTAATGTAATTCATAAATAGTATTACAGAATGACACTAATTTTCCCTGTCATGCTCACATAATAGGGAATTGGACATATGTAGCCTGGACCTAGCAAGAGTAGACAAAGTATCTGTACCCTCAAAGGTAACGTCACAAAAAATTTCTAATAGATGTAAATCAAGACACATAATGATTATTTTAAGATGAAAAAGAACCGTAATTACAACAATTGCTGTACAGTCATAAGTAATACTTTACAAAAATCACAAGCAACAATTATCACAAATATTTTCATTTTTTAAATACAATTAATGTATTTGCACATCACAGTGTACTATCGGTTTATAGGCGTTACATGATAATAACGTAAATAGCGTAACTTGTGACAAAAATCTTTGAAACATAACTAAAACGAAAGTGCCGAATTGTGACTACAATTTACAATTGAGTGTATCACATATTGCAACAGACAGGGGCCCAGGAACAGATGGTTGAATCGGGGTCAACTGCATCAGGTAACTGAACATTGTGTTGAATGGGATGAGACATTTGACCAAAAGATGAATAACTTAAGCAGTAGATTTTTTGGAAAGTGCCTGTGCATTTAAAAAAAAATGTAATTAATTTTAAACCATTACTACTCATTAGCATTCTTAAATAACTAAGACATATTGCTGCGCTATGATGACGGGAAACCATCACAACAAAGACAAAAGTACCTCAACTCCAGTATGCCATCTAGCCATCACAAAGCAATTCTGTTAAGTAGAATAAATATAAAATCTCATATTCTACAGGAGGGCACGAAGAGGTATTATAACTTTTCAATATAAGCCACATATAATGGTATCAAAATAAAATGTAGCAATAAAATTATCAAGAAATACAAATGCATAATAACAGATAACATTGAATGATCACAAAGCGATCATATTAAAAAGTACAACACAAATCTCCAATTTTTCCAGGGGGGAACAGAAGGAGTACTATAACTTACGAATATGAACCATATATAACAATATCAGAGTAAAATGAATCATTCTTTGACAATTTTACTGATATATTGTACTCTGATATTGTTATATATTGTTAATATTCGTAAGTTGTGGTACTTCTTCTGTCCCTCCCTGCAAAAATTGGAGATTTTGTGTTACACTGTTTAATAAAATCATTTGCGATTATTCATCCTTGTCTGTTCTCATGTATGTATACTAGCCTTTTATATTTCTTGAGATTTTAATAATAATTATCATGAGTTAAATGAAATAAAGATGAAGCCCCGTCTATCACGTTCCACTTTTACCTTCTCAAGCATGTACTCGGCATCATCCTGTACTGCTGCTACGATGACCTGGTCATCAGCGAAGTGTATACAAGATTTTGTCTCCCACATAGACTCTCATGTCTATGCATTTGCTCTTCCAGGATTTAAGTGCTTTCTCCACATGGCTTTTAAACGGCGTCGATGCTGTACCACACCCTTGAAGTTGTCCTTTTGTAGCAGGGAACTCCGATAAAACTGAATTTTCTACTTTTGACGCTACTCACACAGTCCGTACAGAACTGTTTTACTGTTTAGATCTAAGTAGTTGAGACGCCACTATTCTTCATATTCATCCACAGATTGTTTTGTGGTACCATATCATGCAAATCCACGGTGAGTAAGTAGGTCTCTATCCCTCTGGCAATTTGTTCCTCTATTACATACCGTAATGTGAATATTCCATGAATACATGAGTGGCCTGGTCTTAAACAGTTTTGTTCAAAATTCCATCTCTTTTCCATCTTTTAAGATTCTCTCATATAATTGTACTAGTGGTGTGACACTAATATTCCGTTGTTTTCCACGGTCCTGCTTATCCCCCTTCTTATAGATTGAAGTAGTAATAGACTTTTTCTACTTCTTGGTACCCAGTCCCCTTCTCCACATTACCATAGGAGGTGCTTTTATTAATTCTATGTTTATTCCACATGGACCCAGTGATTTCATATTTTTCGTATACTTCACGACTTTACAAATTTCTCGGCACCTACCTCCGCAATTGCGTCGGAGCTCCGTACTTTACCCCTCTCCCGCTCCCCGCTCCAATCTCCGTCCACGACGCCAAGCGGATGTTTGGGGGTGAGAGGCATGAAGTGTCGTCGAGTATCGAGAGCGGGGCAAAACGTATCGACAAACTTAGAGATACTACACAGCAAAGCGCAATCACGAGGCGCCAATGAGATGCTAGGAAGAAGACGTTGCTCCTGTAGTTCTGAGGCACCATCGGTGAGCCTCTGCTCTGAAACAGCGTCGCCAGTTCTGTTCGAGGTCGGATCCTACCCACTACCAGGACGTTCCTGTGAAAGTAACGTCGTTGTGCTGCCTACTCGCCGTGACACAGCCCGTGTCAACTGTCGGGGAGTGCCGACTGCTACGGTCGCAGGTTCGAATCCTGCCTCGGGCATGGATATGTGTGATGTCCTTAGGTTAGTTAGGTTTAAGTAGTTCCAAGTTCTAGGGGACTGATCACCACAGCTGTTAAGTCCCATAGTGCTCAGAGCCATTTGAACCATTTTTTTTGTCGGGGAGTGAAGAGACTTCCGTCTCCTGTGAACTGTGCCTACATTCCAACGCTTTCAGAACTGTGTAAACACGTGTCTAAAAACTTGTGTTTTCTAGCGACTGTAGTGTAGCCACAATACGGCCATTTTGAACTTGTACCAATACGCCACTCCTGGTTCATGGCTCAGTAAGTGTGTTCTGAACTGCAAGTGCACGTGTGCAGTTTCATAGCTACAACCGAGCCTGGCGAGCAAAGATATGTTTTGTTGTAATTAATAATGCGTTATTTAGAGTGTTCTAATTAACTTTATTATTACTAACCACCTCAGTGTGCAAGAAGTTGGACAGAACAGAGAGTGCTTTTTCATCTTCAGCAATTTCTCTGCTTCCTCATTCCACAGTTCTCTCTACCCAGTGTTGATTTTTACCCCAGAGCCTTAACTAATTGTTATTCAAGCCCTTGATATGCGATCCCTTCGCCGTCAGTCTAAGTTGATAGAGGAAGTGTGTCGTATCCTACTGAAAACTTAACAGTTTATGTCGAACCTCCGAAGACTTCACACTTGCCAACTCTTCACCTAATACTTCTTTTCGTCGAAAGGGGAAGTAGAATTTTGAAACCATTACGTAATGGTCTGATCCACATTGGGAGCCCCATAAAATCCTCATATACTTAATAAACAGCCTTGTTTTCTGACGTGTTATCATGTAGTATCATTGATCTTAACTTATTATGGAAGGAAGATCGAGTTTAACGTCCCATCAACATCGAGATCATTATAGACGGAGCACAAGCTCGGATCATGTCAGGGAGGGGGAAGGAAATCGGCCTTGCCGTTTCAAAGGAACCATCATGACTTTTGCCTGGAGCAATTATGGGAAATCACGGAAAACTTACATCTAAATGGTCAGACGCAGGTTTAAACCGTCGTCCTCCTTAACTTACAAGACCGTTGTTCTCACGTGTATTGATGCGTTGACTTATGCCTAAACCATGCACTCATCGTCTTCAAAACGTTTTGTTGACGTAAGTCTACCAGCCTATCCACATTGTCATTTAACACGTTTTACCCATACTAACCAACAATGGGTTCATTAGTTCTCCATCCAGCACGTGCATTCAAGTCCTCACCAACAACTAACATTTCTTTTCGATTATCTTCTACAGTGATCCCGTCAGTTTGGCACAAAATGTTTCTTTTTCCAATGACTTGACGTCGTCATTTGGGGCATACAATGTCATGTTCACTACTGAGTGGTTCAAAATTTTATTTTCACTAATCTGATCCCAGGATTTTATATCTTATTTTTGTTTCTTCCTAATAGCCACTTGTGGATCTCCTCTTTAGGCACCCCCTGTAGAAATGGATATAACCATTGCGCTCTTCCTTACCTTTGCCCTTTTTCTACGTTTAAGCTAAAGCTTCCACGTCCATCACGTCCACGTTATATTTCTTTATTTCATGAAATATTTCCTCAATTTTAGTGCAATTCCTTGGATATTCTGCGTATCGATATTCATTGTCCTTGTCCATGCCAAGTTTCGTTTATCAAAAAGACCAACCTGTTTATCCGAAGCTATTTTAACGAGAAATTTTGCCTTGTATTTATTTTATAGGTGACGGGGTGTAGGCCAGATGCCCCAAGCTCCATCCTGGAGGACCGCGTAATTTTTACTTATGGTTTTTTTTCAGTAGACGGACAGCCTTTCTGCGGTATGGGGCTCGGTCTACCCTGCCCCTTAACTCTTCTGCACTCTCAATAAATGGGACGTTGTTGATCCTCCCCTGCTCTGGAGACCGTTTTATCTCAATGCCGGCACACAGTTGTAACCTGCCAGGAAGTTTCAACACGTAAACTGCCAGTGCCAGTACATGAGAAACTTATAACTGTCTCAAAGGGCCGGCCGCGGTGGCCGAGCGGTTATAGGCGCTTCAGTCCGGAACCGCTTGACTGCTACGGTCGCAGGTTCGAATCCTGCCTCGGGCATGTATATGTGTGATGTCCTTAGGTTAGTTAGGTTTAAGGGACTCATGATCTCAGATGTTAAGTCCCATAGTGCTCAGAGCCATTTGAACATTTTTTGTCTCAAAGGACAACTAGAATCTATTAAGGCATCATTATAACAGCTGGGTACGTTGAAAGGAAGACGGAAAGACGCAGAATCCGAAAAAAACATAGACGACAATAAAGGGACAATGTCAGGAACATGGAAGAGATACCGAACGAAAGTAGAAAGAACAGTAACCCAAAGATGTAATGGCAATAACAGAGGAGCACGTGGTGATGGTTTCTGAGGAAGAAACAGCGGCTGAAGAGATAGAGATGGCGGATTCGTTCACTAAAACGCTGGGCGCGACGAACCGCAAGTGAGTGAACTGACTTGAAGAGGAGACAGACGTTGAGCAGCAGAAGTGGCACGAGGAAAACTGAAAATGAGGTCGGACTGGAAATTATGGAAACAGGACCACTAATGTTGGTAACATGTGAAGAGGATAGAAAGTGGATGATCTTAGTGGATGATTTACTGTGCGAAAATGGAAGAGAGCCTGAAGGAATTTCCAGTCCTTTACAGAGAGCGATGTTTTTTATATGAAGGTTGACATTTTACTAGACTTAAGAGAGTCCTGTTAAGGAGATACCACGGGAGTCATATACGAAGTAGTTGGAGCTACCAGAGGAAATAGCAGTGTGACCTCCCTTTCTCTCTTTGCTCCGTTTCTTTCGCTGATCTTTCCTCTTCTTTCTTCCTTCTTCGTACCGCGGCTATATCTCACGATTTTCAATGCAGAAATGTAGTGAGAAGGGGGCACATGTGTGTGGTGGTTCACGATATCGTAGTGCTGTGAGGGAGCGTCACCCGTGCGTCTGGTTTGAGAATACTGATGACTGAAGTACGAACATGTCTCAAAAGAAAAACAGGTATCTGCTCTCTTTTCTTTTAAAATTATAAATAGTAGCGTAGCTAGTACTATCTATCATTCTACTAAACTGAATGAGCGCAACACCATTGATGAAATTTCAACCTCGAAAGAAGTTTATTAATACCAATTAGCTGAAATAGAAAAAAAAAACTCATCCAATCCAGAAGTCACAGTTAGAGTAATTAGTTTCTGATGTGTGTGTAGTAGTCATTGATACTTAAAAGATAGTTTCAGTAATTCTATCACTGTCCGTTTATGAGTTGCTAAGCAACGTATTAACAAGCTGACTATGCAATGATTAATATTTGTCGTATCCAGACAGTAAATCGCTTCTCGCTTGCTTTAAGCATGAAGACGATTACTATGCAGCTCATGTAAGTCTTTGATAGTTATTATCAAGCTAATGTCCGTAAAATGCGGTTAATGTTATTGAATCCTACACGCGACGATAAGCCCGATATGCAGCCGCGTATCTTAAAACTCCGAGCCGATATTTGAGAATTCACGCGCGATTTTTTTGCACCAAAGTCGGGCCGTGGTTCCCTAGAATAATTTTTAAATCAACTACAGGTTGTAAATTAGCAATTCTGTTCCCATTCGTGAAAGTTACAGAAGATCCGCACTCGACGACTAATTGATCGCTCTCTCGAGCAACACGGAAGTTTTTCTTCTTACAAAGAAAAAACTTATCATGCATAACGCAACAAGGTTATTTGCTACGTCAAAACGAATCTATCTCATTAAAACTCATAACCTGTTAAATGTTGTACATAATTAAATTTTTTACTCTGCAAATAATCAACAAAATTTAGAATTGAAATACATGTACAAAAAAATCTAAAGTTGATATGACGTCATGGGTCACTACTTGTTTCGACTCCCCTACACTTACGTGACGCAAAGTAGATGCGACTATATTGGACATACTCATGTAATGTTACACCAGCTCTTCCAGTGAAAGGAGTCTACATTACTGGTGCCGCAGGAACGAAGAGTAAAGCTGTGAAAGATAAAATTTTAGTCGTTATGAGGATTCAGGGGGGGTTTATAATACTGCGGCACTGGTAGTGCCTTGTCCGTGATTGCCCATAGTTTAAAATATGGACTAGTTAGCGAATCAGCACAGATACATACATTTTTGTAGTGGGAGTTAAAATGTTGTAAATAAATAAGAAGATGTTATCGCATCTGTGGGTGTAGTGACCACACGGAAATCAATGGAAGCGAAAAGGTTATGCTATAATATGGAATAATACTCTGAAGAGTCAAAGAAACTGGTACACCTGCCGGATATCGTGTGCCCGCCCCCCCACCTGAGCCCGCAAAAGTGCCCCTACACGACGTGGCGCGGACACGACTAATTTCTGAAGTAGTGCCGGAGGGAACTGACACCATGAATCCTGCAGAGCTGTCGATAAATCCATGAGAGTACGAGGGGATGGAGATGAACAGTGCATTGCAAGGCATCCCAGATACACTCAATAATAGTCATGTCTGAGGAATTTGGTGGCCAGAGTAAATGTGTAAACTCAGAAGAGTGTTCCTGGAGCGACTCTGTAGCAATTCTGGCCGTGAGGTGTGTTGAATTGTCCTGTTGGAATTGCCCAAGTCCGTCGGAATGCACAACGAACATGAATGGATGCAGGTGATTAGATAGGATGCTTACGTGTCATCTGCCAGAGTCGTATCTAGACGTATCACAGGCCCAATATCACTCCAGCTGCACATGGCCTACACCATTACAGATACTCCACCAGCTAGAACAGTTCCCTCTGAGATGCATGGTTCATAGATCCATGAGGTTGTCTCCATGCCCATACACATCCATCCGCTCGATACAATTTGAAAGGAGACTCACCCTAACAGGCAACATGTTTCCAGTCATCAACAGTCCATTGTCGGTACTGACAGGCCCAGGCGAGGCGTAAAACTTTGTGTCGTGCAGTCATCAAGGGTACACGAGCGGGCCTTCGGCTGCGAAAGCCCATATCGATGATGTTTCGTTGAATGGTTCGCACGTTGACACTTGTTGATGGCCCAGCATTGAAATCTGAAATTTGCGGATGGGATGCACTTCCGTCACGCTGAACGATTCTCTCAGTCGTCGTTGGTCCCATTCTCGCAGGACATTTTTCCGGCCGCAGCGGCGTCGGACATTTGATGCTTTATAGAATTCCTGATATTCACGGTAGGCTCGTTAAACGGCCATCCGGGAAAATCCCCACTTCATCGCTACCTCTGAGATGCTGTGTCCTATTGCTATTGCGCCAACTATAACACCAAGTTCAAATTCACCTAAATCTAGACAACCTGCCATTGTAGCAGCACTAACCGATCTAAGAACTGCACCAGGAACTTGTTTTCTTATACAGGCGTTGCCGACCGTAGCGCCGTATTCTGCCTGTTTACATATCTTTGTATTTGAATACACATGCCTATACCAGTTTCTTTGGCGCTTCAATGTAGATTCTACAGCAATAATTACACAGAGCATATACTACAGCACTGAACAAGAAGGAGTGGAGATGGGAAAACCAAATTAAAACCGAAAACCATGAACTGCCATGGAGAAAATGGTATCAACAGAGCAAGCTAATCATGAAGAAAATAAAGTCTCATCCATATGCTGAAGAAGCACAGTCGAGTGTTTTCAAGTGAAGGAGGCATAATTAAATCAACAGAACGTAAACTAGAAGTAACGAAGGACGAACCATTTTTTGTACGACCTTAATCAGTTTCCATGGCAAGACGAGAAGATGTAGATATAGAAATAAAGAAAATGGTAAAGATAGGAATTATAGAAACATCAAAATGACAGTACAACATTACAGAGAAGAAGAATGGTGATGTCACAGTGGCATTAGATGCTTGCCTGACCAGTACACAGAATAATACTGCCACAACGAGACAGACCACAGACCACAAAGACTAGAACAATCGCCTAAAAAATTTTATGAATGAATTATGTTGTTCAGATCGCGAATCGCATTGACTTGAATTTTGGTTATGTCACCAAAACGTTGACCCTTCATGTGAATTTGTGCACTTTGTCTTTTATACGATAGGTTTTTTCTGATAAAACCAAGTTTCATCACTCATGATGATTTGTTCCAGAAAAGAATTGTCTACATCATATCTTTCAATCAAGTCATATCAGGTGCCCACGCACAGACTGAAGGCTTTTACGACTGGATGACATAGCTACTGGTAAGCCTTTTGGGGTATAAGGTCGTTTTCTGGGTATAGCATTCAAAGAAATGTGACTGACGCCCGAACAGCAGGGACTTACAAGCATCGAGAAGAGAAAATAGTGCATTGAGAATGACTAGCCACTAGCCGAAATCTGGATTTGCCTAATCAAATCTATAAAAGGACGACTGATTGCTGCACTCTATAATTTATAATACCGTAAACGTGATAACAGTGTTGCCAGATTGCCAGTCTTTAACGTCAAATTATTTCCCGAAAAATGAGCAGGACGACATTTTGTGACAGACATTTTTGAATTGCTAATATGTGAGGAATCGTGCTGCGAAGTCCGAGTGAGCGAATTTTTCTCCATCCTGTATATGTACTGCAGGAAAAGTGGCTGGCAGGAGTTGTACGTGGGAGGGGCCTGCTGCCATCTTAAATAGCTCAAAACATTAGCAGACTACTGTTTACAATTCCTTGATGTTCATTATTTCTGTCATGTGCACGAAAGAGCTGTTTTAAATACTAAAATTACAGTGTTTAGATGAATAACATAGTTTCAGAAAGGCAATTTCGAACGTTTTTCCTTTCCTGAATGCGTTTTTGCTGTAATAATACGACGCATTTGGTCTCGGTAAAGTAACTTGTTTTTTGTTGATATACTTCGAACAACCAAGAAGAGAAGGATATGAGGTGGCTGGAACTCCAAAACCAGTGCCTATTTATTATTGGTACTGCTTCTTGTTCCTCAAATTTACAGCTTTCAACTTGTAAGAGGTACATTTTCAACGTTCACGTTTGCAAAAAAATTAACTACGTGTTCTTTGTTAGTCCATAAATGTGTGCAATGACGAAAGAAGCAAGGTATGCTACTGTATCTTGTGCGTGTCAACAAAGTGAACGTTTATTGAAATGTCAAAGAAACAGAACTGCATAGGGGTATATCGCCATGCAGAATAGAGTTCTTGTTTTATTAGACTGTCACTGCATTACTCTAACTAAAGTTTACCCATTTTCAGACTTTGAAATTTTAGCTATGATGCGTCATTCAGTGAGTGGCCAACAACAGCTATTTATATACCAGTTATATAAATGTGATTAAGGGAATTATCTCAAAAGCTGAAGACCCTCTAAAATGGATATTTTGCTTCAATATATATGTAAGTCATTATTTTTAGTAACGATAGGCTGAACTGCGTAACAAGTAGGCCGACCTTTCCAACAGTAACCCATTTGCTTCTTTTACCGGAATATTTCTCGCCAGTAAGGCTGTCAGTTTTTTAGGAATAACAAACATACCACAATTGGTATGTGTACTCTGATCATCTGTTTGATTTTACTTTTGAATTTCATTTTGAAGTTTTCAGAGAATATAAGCCAATGCCAATATACCAATAGCTAATTTCATGCTCCATATATAATTTGCACGAAAAATTGTTATGATGTGGAACGGATCATTTTGTATTAACATATATTTTTTTAAATATGCCTCCATGCTGATCATTTATAAAATTTGTATTTGTTTTTTGACTAAAGACAGACAGAAGTTAGTAATTCCTACCCATTACCGTTTATCCATTACAGTAATATAAGCCAGGAATAAAATCAATCTCAGAATTTATTGAACATGCAATGTATAATGAGAGAATTCAAAACACCATCCTAAACACTTTCTTAAGGATGCCACCAGGTAGTGAAACTATTAACGTGAGTGAATCAAAAGGAAATGAGTTGAGAATTAACGTAATAAAGTGTGCCTCAGGAAGCTTATGTGAGAAGCGTATTAAAGAACTTATGACGTGAACAAAATCTGTATCCAGCACTGAAACTTGCTAGAACCAAATATTGACGTACAGGCGAGGAGAACCTTCTCAAAAACTATTTCATGCTTCACATTTTGTACTGGAACTTGGATGAGTAAAAAAAGAAGAGTTGGAAGTGTATATTACTGAGCGTGAGATAGAAAATTTAATCTGGCACACCCAGTTAATGAACGTAAATTTTAGCACCGATAAGCACAATGAAAAACTGAAAGAAATTTTTTGACAAGACTTGGTAGGTATGAAAGGTATATCATACTTGTGACAGCGACAGTCAGACATCAAGGAAAATGCAGTCGATTTTAGCGAAGGGAATTAAATATATGGTTCCTGTTGACTTACTGAGACTTTTGCTAAAAGCACGGAAAATTTTACCCAAGCTCTGGTAGTGTTGCAGGCAGGTTCTGAATATGATAAATTCTATCCATTACGAAGAACTGCTAGTAAAATAACGGTTGCAAAGATGGTACATCGTTGTTTCGCAGCTGTTTGCAAACAAACAAAAGAATTACTTTAATTTCATCTATATTTTGCAATTTCAAACGTGACTGTACTCAGTACACTCGAGGTATGAATTAAAAAACGCCTTCAGTCACAATTTTTCGTGTTTTATTCAGTACACGATGCATTTCGGACCCTGTGGGTCCATCTCAGGTGTAATTTGTCTTAATACATGCTTTATTTGTTCTCTTGAACGAGATGAAATGCATATTCCTGTCACAAAAAGGCTTGATGTTAAGTTAAGAATTTCTTAAGTCAGGCGCGGAAAATATGTGCGAAATAGTCGAAAAGATGAATAGTGTAAACTTACCAAATAATCCAAGAGAAGCGTTTTTAACGCTTCAAACATATCACTTCATTCAAGAGGCACATTCGCAAACGCATATTTGTAAACACTTCACAGATGTTTTTGTACATGGTGTGGTCAAAGATGAATTTTTCATAGTGCTAAAGATATGATTATTAACAATTGACATATGCAGGAAACAACTGACATACGCAGGAAATAATTTTGGAACAGATTTATGAAACTACTGAAATAGCTGTGACTTGCGAAATCTGTTTGTTCATTTAACATCAATTCTGGTTTTTTGATTTTGTGTAGGTATATCTCCAGTTGTTCTAACAGATTTAGGGTCTTACCATTGGCTTCTTTATGTAATACTACCAAATTGTTGTATAGATTGTTGATGACATGTTTCGTTTCCAACATACACTGCTGGCCATTAAAATTGTTACACCACGAAGATGATGTGCTACAGACGCGAAATTTAACCGACAGGAAGAAGATGATATGATATGCAAATGATTAGCGTTTAATAGCATTCACACAAGGTTGGCGCCGGTGGCGACATCTACAACGTCCTGACATGAGCAAAGTTACCAACCGATAACTCATACACAAACAGCAGTTGACCGGCGTTGCCTGGTGAAACGTTGTTGTGATGCCTCGTGTAAGGAGCAGAAATGTGTACCATCACGTTTTCGACTTTGACAAAGGTCGGATTGTAGCCTATCGCGATTGCGGTTCATCGTATCGCGACATTGCTGCTCGCGTTGGTCGAGATCCAATGACTGTTAGCAGAATATGGAATCGGTGGGTTCAGGAGGGTACCACGGAACGCAATGCCGGATCCCAACGGCCTCGTATCACTAGCAGTCGACATGACAGGTATCTTATCCGCATGGCTGTAACGGATCGTGCAGCCACGTCTCGATCCCTGAGCCAACAGATGGGGACGTTTGCAAGACAACAATCTTTTGCACGAACAGTTCAATGGCATTTGCAGTAGCATGGACTATCAGCTCGGAGAGTTTGGCTGCGGTTACCCTTGACGCTGCATCACAGACAGGAGCGCCTGCGATGGTGTACTCAACGACGAACCTGGGTGCACGAATAGCAAAACGTCATTTTTTCAGATGAATCCAGATTCTGTTTAGAGCATCATGATGGTTGCATCCGTGTTTGGTGACATCGCGGTGAACGCACATTGGAAGTGTGTATTCGTCATCGCCATACTGGCGTATCACACGGCGTGATGGTATGGGGTGCCATTGGTTACACGTTTGGGTCAGCTCTTTTGTTCGCATATTGATGGCACTTTGAACAGTGGACATTACATTTGATGTGTTACGACCTGTGGCTCTACTCTTCATTCGATCCCTGCGAAACCCTACATTTCAGCAGGATAATGCACGACCGCATGTTGCAAGACCTGTTGGGGCCTTTCTGGATGTAGAAAATGTTCGACTGCTGCCCTGGCCAGCACATTCTACAGATCTCTCACCAACTGAAAACGTCTGGTCAATGGTGGCCGAGCAACGGGCTCGTCACAATACGCCAGTCACTACTCTTGATGAACTGTGGTATCGTGTTGAAGCTCCATGGGCAGCTGTTCCTGTACACGCCATCCAAGCTCTGTTTGACTCAATGCCCAGGCGTATCAAGGCCGTTATTACGGCCAGAGGTGCTTGTTCTGGATACTGATTTCTCAGGACCTATGCACCAAAATTGTGTGAAAATTTAATCACATGTCAATTCTAGTATAATATATTTGTCCAATCGATACCCGTTTATCATCTGCAATTCTTCTTGGTGTAGCAATTTTAATGGCCAGTAGTGTATGTTATGCAATGACTGATTTTTCATACCTTTTCGTGACAGGAATATGCATTTCATCTCATTCAAGAGAATAAATGAAGCATGTATTTAGACGAATTACACCTGAAGATGGACCCACAAGGTCCGAATTGCATCGCGCACTGAATAAAACACGAAAAATTGTGACTGAAGGCGTTTTTTAATTCATACCTCGAGCGTAAAAAAATTAATGACACGGTACATAATTTGTTTTTAAAGAATGGGAGGGATGCTGTGAAATAACAATGTAGAACAACTTTTGCTAGCCAAGTAGACGCCTGCTTTATATTCCGAGGAGGAATAATGATGGAAGTCAGCTGCATGTGTCGGTCATATTGATATTTCAAGTCCTGCCGCCATTGGGTAAGCAGCAGCCAGCTGCAAGTGGCACTATTAGCTCACTTATTTGTTTTATAGTTTAATTCTTAATTTCTTTACGTCTATTTTGGTACTTGCATAGCTTAATTCACAAATTTCGGGCGTATTATAGTATCTGAGAGTTGTAGCAACTCGTTCTAGTACCCGTATAGTGTAAATTCGCGTAGTCGTCAGTCATCTGTTTGTTTTGAACGGCTTGTGAGATAAAAGAGAGGAAAAAAAATTAGTGACGGATAGGGACTGCGCCTGTTGTGTACGGATTCATGGGGAATTGGCAACCGTCCGTAAACAGCTGGAAGCTGTATTGGCCATGGTCGACAGGCTCCAGGCTGTTGCCCTGGGCCGCGGTGACATTGGGACACCCGAGGCGAGCGCTTTGGCGCCTCTGGAACCTGTAGCATCGCCAATGATCTCTGGTGCCACTGCGCCCTCAGATTCGGACGTCCCTGCCGGTCGACACTTGCCTGACGTTGATTGGCGAACCGTGGCGGGGTCGTGAATCCCTGGGCGGAAGGCGAAAGTTGCTACTGGCAGAAAGACTGTACCCTTACGCCTCTGTAACAGGTTTGAGGTACTGCCCACTGCTGAAAGTACTTCTGAGGCAGCAAGGGCGGCCTCGCCTGTTGCGGCAGTGGCCTGTCTTCCTGAGAGGTCCGGACAAGCCCAGAGGGTGGGATTGCTTGTCAATGGGAGCTCCAATGTTAGGAGGGTGATGGAGCCCCTTAGGGATGTGACAGCTAAGGACGGAAGAAAGCCAATGTGCACTCCGTGTGCATACCGGGGGGGGGGGGGGGGGGAGAGTCATCCAAGATGTGGAAAGGGTCCTTCCGGATGCCATGAAGGGTACAGGCTGCAACCAAATGCAGAATGCAGGTGGTAACTCATGTCGGCACTAACGACGTGTGTAGCTATGGATCGGAAGAGATTCTCTCTTGTTTCCAGCTGCTATCTGAGTTGGTGAAGACTGCCAGTCTTCCTAGCGAGATGAAGGCAGAGATCACCGTCTGTAGCATCATCGACAGGACTGATCGAGGACAGAGCCGAGTGGAGGGTCTGAATCAGAGGCTAAATCTCACTACAAATAAGTACCGCACTCATACTGTTATAACTGGTGGAGACTTCAATCTACCCTCGATTTGTTGGCGAAAATACATGTTCAAAGCCGGTGGTAGACAGAAAACATCTTCCGAAATTGTACTAAGTGCTTTCTCTGAGAATTACTTTGAACAATTAGTTCATGAGCCCACAAGAATTGTAAATGGTTGCAAAAACACACTTGACCTCTTAGCCACAAATAATCCTGATCTAATAGAGAGCGTCATGACGGATACAGGGGTTAGTGAACACAAGGTCATTGTAGCTAAGCTCAAAACCATATCAACCAAAACCACTAAAAATAAACGCAAAATATATCTGTTTAAAACAGCAGATAAAAATTCGCTTGATGCCTTCCTAAGAGAGGGTCTCCATTCCTTCCAAGCTAATTATGTAAGTATGACCATATATGGCTCAAATTCAAAGATACAGTATCGACAGCAATATATAGATTCATACCGCATAAATTAATAAGAGACGGGACTGATCAACCACGGTACAGAAAACAGTTCAGAACACTTATACAGAAGCAACGAAAAAAGCGTGCCAAGTTCAGAAGAACGTAAAATCCCCAAGACTGTCTAAGTTTCACGGAAGTTCCAAATTTACTGCGGACGTCAATGCGAGATGCTTTTAATAGTTTCCGCAATGAAACACTGTCTCAAAATATCGTAGAAAACCCAAAGAGCTTCAGGTCGTATGTAAAGTACACCAGTGGCAAGAAACTGTTAATACAGTCACTGCGCGATGGCGATGGAAATGTTACCGATGATGGTGCCACTAAAGAGGAGTTACTAAATACAGTTTTCCGTAATTCCTTCACGAAAGAAGACGAAGTTAATATTTCATAATTCGAAGCCAGAACAGCTGTTAGCATGAGTGACATAAAAGTATATATCTTAGATGTTAAGAAACAACTTATATCACTTAAGAAAGGCAAGTCTTCCGGTCCAGATGGTATACCAGTCAGGTTCTTTTCAGAGTTTGCAGACACACTAGCGCCTTTCTTAGCAATCATATACAACCGCTCACTTGACGAAAGGTCTGTTTCTTAAGACTGGAAAGTAGCACAGGTCACACGAATATTCAAGAAAGGTAATGGGAGTAACCCATTGAATTACAGACCCATATCACTGACCTCAACTTGCAGTAGGATTTTGGAGCGTATACTGTACTCGAACATTACGAATCACCTTGAAGAAAATTACTTATCGATACATAACCAACACGGATTCAGAAAATATCTTCTTGTGCAACACTGCTAGCTCTTTATTCCCATGAAGTAATGAGTGCTGTCGACAAGGGATCTCAGATCGATTCCATATTCCTAGATTTCCAGAAGCTGTAATTTACCGTCTAGTAAAATCATCAGACGATTAATTTCAATTACAAAATGATCTAGAGAGAATTTCTGTATGGTGCGAAAAGTGGCAATTGGCACTAAACAAAGAAAAGTGAGAGGTCATCGGCATGGGTACTAAAAGAAATCCGATTAATTTTTGGTATACGATAAGTCGAGTAAATATAAGGGCTGTCAATTCGACTAAATACCTAGGAATTACAATTACGAGCAACTTATATTGGAAAGACCACATAGATAATATTGTGAGGAAGGAGAAACAAAGACTGCGCTTTGTTGGCAGAACACTTAGAAGATGCGACATAGCCACTAAAGAGACAGCCTACATTACACTTGTCCGTCCTCTGCTGGAATATTGCTGCGCGGTATGGGATACTTACCACGTAGGATTGCCGGAGGACATCGAAAAAGTGCAAAGGAGGGCAGCACGTTTTGTGTTATCGCGCAATGGTGAAAGTGTCACTGATATGATGTAAGAGTTGGTGTGGCAGTCACTGAAACAAAGGCGGTTTTCTTTGCGGCGAGATCTATTTACGAAATTTCAATCACCAACTTTCTCTTCCGAATGCGAAAATATTTTGTTGACACCCACCTACGTAGGGAGAAATGATCATCATAATAAAACAAGAGAAATCAGTGCTCGAACGGAGAGATTTAGGTGTTCCTTTTTCCCGCGCGGCATTCGAGGGTGGAATGGTAGAGAAGTAGTACGAAAATGGTTCCATGAATCCTCTGCCAGATACTTAAGTGTGATTTGCAGAGTAACCATGTATATGTAAATGTAGAGAGGAATACACAGGCTGAATCACGTACAACTTGCACTGTAAAATTAGCGGAAATTGAATGTGCTATTGATGTGTTGTTTTCACTGAACGAATTGGCAGTCAGGGGTTCGTATTGTTACCAATAACCAGATTGTAATAATCTTAGAAAGTGTATCTTTTATGGAATCATACACTATTTAAATGGAAAAAATGCTTATTGACATTAACAGAGTAGAAGTAGGGTAAATTAGGATGTCAGTTGTGTTTGTTGCAGGATTCTAGTGTGAGTCGTTTACGAGATGACGTACTTTGAAAAGTTTCCACACCGACCCATGTTCGTGCCACTCAATCTGCGTGGTTGCTAGGTACCATGTTATGTTTGCTTACAGTGTACTTGTGTGTTCCTTGAGTGCAATGCGACTTGCTAGTCAATTAGTGTATGATAATACAAGCAGTAGATCGTGAGTGGACGATGGGATGCAGAAAAAACCGACATGATCATGGTGAATCGGGAGTGTAGGAAGTATACAGTTTGTCCTTGTGCGGTGTATGCGGCAAGATATCCCAACAGACGTCAATCATCTCTGCAATTATTTATTAATCACTTCAACTACTTACGTGAAAGTAGTAGTGTGACATTTAGATAACGTAACAGTAGGAAAACAGTGACGACTGAAGAGGGGGAAATTAATGCTGTTGCTGTTGCTGTTGCAGCTGATCCGCACGTTAACTCCCGCACAACTGCACGAGGAAATGGCATGAGTCTGGCAAGTGTCCTACGCATTTTCCGTCAACATAAGTTCCATCCATATTACATATCTCTCCATCAAGAGCTGCATGGAAATGATTATGGGAATTTTGTTAACTTCTGCACATGGGCATTAAGACAGGATACTCCATATGTATCTTCTTTAGTGATGAAGCCACATCTACTAATCATGGCCAGGTAAAGCGCCGAAAAATGTACTATTGGCCATTGACAATCCCCGTTGACCTCGTTAGGTGGAAGAATCAGTGTCCACGGAGTGTAAACGAGATGTGTGGGATAGTGAACCATCAGCTCATAGGACGGAACACTAACGGCGCCCAAGTATCGCAGCCTCCTAACAGACTATCTTCCAATGATGCTAGAAGACGTTCCTCTGCAGACTGGGAGGAACCTGTGGTAGCAACATCATGGCTCTCCAGCCCATATTGAAAGAAGTGCTACAGCATGTCTTCACGAATTGTTTCCAAATCGTTGGACTGGTTGCAGAGGACCAGTACCTTGGTCAGCCCGTTCTCCGGATATGACGCCTGTAGACATTTCTCTGTGGGGAAAGCTGAAAGACGCTGTCTACAAGGACATACCGACTACACCCGATGATATACAACGACGTATTACGCAGCCTGCTCGGACATCTCCGCTTAAATGCTAGCATGTGTCAGCAGTCGTCCCATACCAGACTGGAAGCGTGTATTGCCGCTGCTGGTGGTCATTTTGAACACAACCTGTGATGGTCAGATGCCTCATTAATGGTCAGAATCCTTGTAACTAGTGCATGCACTTGTATTGTTATTTAGTGTGTGCCATCACCGGTCTTGTGCAAGTGTCGGTGTGGGAACTTTTCAAAATACATATCTCGTAAACGACTCGCACTAAAATCCTGCAACAAATACCACTGACATTCTAATCTATCATACTTTAAGTTCACTAATGTGAATAGGCATTGTCCCTTTTAAAAAGTGTATGTTTGCACAAAAAATATACTTTCTAAGTATTATTAAGATCTGTTGATTGGTTAACAATACGAGCCCCTGAGTACCAATCAATCCTATGGAAACTGCATATCAAAAGCACTTTCCATTTCCGTGATTTCTGTGGTGGTAGTTTTAGGTAATTCACCCTGTATGGTGGACTACGAAGGTATGCTCAGTAGTATCCCACACACATCTACTCTGCAGAATATTATTAAACGTAGAGCCACGAAGCATATTTGCTAAGCTTGTCAAAGACGTTTGAAAACCCTCTTGACATCGGAAGAAAAGATACAATCAGTAACCAAACATAGGAAGCAAAAATAAAACCAGAAAGAGGAGGGTCACGACAGAATCAATTGACATAGGCATGCCATCAAGACTGAAACTAAATCATGGAAAATGAATGACGTAATTCGTAAATTCACTTCAGAATATAAAAGGCTATACAATACGATGGGCACTGATTCCCAAATACGTGCCGGCCTCTGTGGCAGAGGGGTTCTAGGTGCTTCAGTCTGGAACCGCGCGACCGCTACGGTACCAGGTTCGAATACCTCGGTCATGGATGTGTGTTATGTCCTTAGGTTAGTAGTTCTAAGTTCAAGGGGACTGATGACCTCAGATGTTAAGTCCCATAGTGCTCAGACCCATTTGAACCATTTAAACCCAAAAAGGGTAGATCGAGAAGCTGTCAAATTGGGAAAGTAAGGAGGGAAGCGACATGAGAATATCTTAGCCATACCACAAGAGCGACTCATGTAAAGAAACGTAGTTTGTTGAAAACAAGGTTTTCTCTATGTAACTACGAGGTGCATTCAAGTTCTAAGGCCTCCGATTTTTTTTCTAATTAACTACTCACCCGAAATCGATGAAACTGGCGTTACATCTCGACGTAATCGCCCTGCAGACATACACATTTTTCACAACGCTGACGCCATGATTCCATGGCAGCGGCGAAGGCTTCTTTAGGAGTCTGTTTTGACCACTGGAAAATCGCTGAGGCAATAGCAGCACGGCTGGTGAATGTGCGGCTACGGAGAGTGTCTTTCATTGTTGGAAAAAGCCAAAAGTCACTAGGAGCCAGGTCAGGTGACTAGGGAGCATGAGGAATCACTTCAAATTTGTTATCACGAAGAAACTGTTGCGTAACGTTAGCTCGATGTGCGGGTGCGTTGTCTTGGTGAAACAGCACACGCGCAGCCCTTCCCGGACGTTTTTGTTGCAGTGCAGGAAGGAATTTGTTCTTCAAAACATTTTCGTAGGATGCACCTGTTACAGTAGTGCCCTTTGGAACGCAATTGGTAAGGATTACGCCATCGCTGTCCCAGAACATGGACACCATCATTTTTTCAGCACTGGCGGATACCCGAAATTTTTTTGGTGGAGGTGAATCTGTGTGCTTCCATTGCGCTGACTGGTGCTTTGTTTCTGGATCGAAAAATGGCATCCACGTCTCATCCATTGTCACAACCGACGAAAAGAAAGTCCCATTCATGCTGTCGTTGCGCGTCAACATTGCTTGGCAACATTGCTTGGCAACATGCCACACGGGCAGCAATGTGGTCGTCCGTCAGCATTCGTGGCACCCACCTGGATGACACTTTTCGCATTTTCAGGTCGTCATGCAGGATTGTGTGCACAGAGCCCACAGAAATGCCAACTCTGGAGGCGATCTGTTCAACAGTCATTCGGCGATCCCCCAAAACAATTCTCTCCACTTTCTCGATCATGTCGTCAGACCGGCTTGTGCGAGCCCGAGGTTGTTTCGGTTTGCTGTCACACGATGTTCTGCCTTCATTAAACTGTCGCACCCACGAACGCACTTTCGACACATCCATAACTCCATCACCACATGTCTCCTTCACCTGTCGATGAATTTCAATTGGTTTCACACCACGCAAATTCAGAAAACGAATGATTGCACGCTGTTCAAGTAAGGAAAACGTCGCGATTTTAAGTATTTAAAACAGTTCGCATTCTCGTCGCTGGCGGTAAAATTCCATCTGCCGTACAGTGCTGCCATCTCTGGGACGTATTGACAATGAATGCGGCCTCATTTTAAAACAATGCGCATGTTTCTATCTCTTTCCAGTCCAGAGTAAAAAAATCGGAGGCCTTAGAACTGAATGCACCTCGTAAAGCATTCTCTGTGTTACTTGAAATGATGTCCTTAATAGTCTAAAAAGGAAGCTAAAGTTAAGTTTACGATTACAAAAAGTCTGTAAAGAGCATTAATAAATCAAATTATCTCTTGTGTATTGTTTTGTTACGTGGTGTTATGTAGAATTGTAACCTTCACATAGAAAATTTTTATTAGTAATAAATAATAATAAGAATATGATTCTAATTTTAGTGTAACCTCAAAACAGAAAATTTACCATAACCTCCCAACAAAATTCGTTCCCGTTTAACCTCCGCACATAATTCATTCACATTTAGTGTAACCTCAGAACAAAATTTCTTTCCCATTTAACGTGCCCACAAAATTCTTTTCTCATTTAATGTAAGTTCAAAACATAAAAATTCCTAAACCTCTCAACAATAAAAATTATAATTATGTCATTCACATTCATGTGTAATGTCCCCAAAAAAAAAAAAAATCAGTAACCTGGTAATAATACAATGTAACCAACCTCTCAAATTGTTACTCACTTATGGCTTTTCAATAATTGACTCTGAATTTAACCTGGTAAATTTTGGACGTCAGCAGTGCTGCGTATTTATTTATCGTATCCAAGACATCACCATTTAAAAAAAAAAAAAAAAAAAAAAAAAAAAAAAAAAAAAAAAAAAAAAAAGAGAGAGAGAGAGAGAAATAATACAATGCAAGAGAAGCAGTTATAATACAATAATAAATGGTTATAAGGTAAATTAACTACAATAATATAGGAAAGTATGTAACATATAATGATAAGCGCTAAGGATGCGAAACAGAGCGAATTTCATATCCTACGTGAAGCCCAATACACTGCAGCTTGAATAGCCTTGTCATTTGCTTCAAATAGGTCTTGAGTCGAACACGGGTTGTTTAGTTTCCTGCAGACCAGTAGGTGTTGTGGGTCTTGCTGTTCTCCACACTCGCAGGGCTCGTCTGCACTGATGTAGCCCCATTTTTCCAAGTTTGCTCTGCATCTTGATACGCCTGTTAGTAGTCTATTCAGGGCTTTCCAGGTCGTATATGGGAGTTCAGAGCCAGCTGTGGGTTCTTCCCTGGGGCTATTCCCTGGTCTTCTTGGGTCCATATTGTACCACAGCTCTTCTTGTCGTGCTCTAGGCGATAAAAGATTTGCTTCAGTTGTTCGTAGGAAACTCTTCCTTGATTTAAGTCGGCGAGGTTGAAGATTGTATCCGAACATTGGATGCCTGGGATCTGTCTCCTGTTTATGTTTCTCGATTTCTGCGGCAGTCCTTCTTCTGATGTCTGGCGGGGCTATGCCCATGAGGCGGTACAGCTGCTTTGTGGGAGTTGGGCGGAGGCATCCTGTCACGATGCGTCCAGTCTCATTCAATGCTATATTTACTTGTTCAGCGTGGGTGGAATTTTGCGAAACGGGTGCCGAGTACTCCGCAGTGGAGAAACATAAAGCTAAAGCTGACGTGTGGAGAACTGTAGGTTGCGCTCCCCATCTGCTATTTATTAGCTTGCGGATGATGTTGTTCCTGGCACTAACTTTCATCTGTGTGGCCAAACAGTGTTCCTTGTAGGTGAGAACACGGTCAAGTTTAATCCCAAGATATTTTGGTGTGTCGCAGTGAGATAGATGTTGTCCCTTCCAGCTTATGTTGAGTTTCCTCCTTGCTTCCTTATTACGTAGGTGAAAAGCACAGACCTGGGTTTTTGCTGGGTTTGGTTTGAGGTGGTTATTATCACAATAGTCACCCAGCTTTTCAATCGCTAAAGTTAATTTACTTTCTACCTCTTCAAAGGTTTTTCCCTGGGTGGTAACGACTGTATCGTCTGCATAGATGAAGGAGCGAGCGTCCATGCTAATCGGTTGGTCATTGGTATAAATATTATACAGCAATGGGGCGAGGACGCTACCTTGAGGTAGGCCGTTTTTCTGGGTCCGCCATCGGCTCTTCTTCGACTGCAGCGTGACATAATACCGTCTATTCTGCAACAGGCACTGGATGAATTGCGCCAGTCGGTAGTCTTTTGTGGTGTTATATATTTTTGATATTAACTTACTGTGGTTTATGGTGTCGTAAGCTGCTGTAAGGTCGATAAAGGCTGCACCTGTAATTCGTTTCCGCTCGTATCCATCTTCTATGTACTGTGTAAGGTTGAGGATTTGTCCACAGCATGACCTTCCTGGGCGGAATCCTGCTTGCTCTTTAATTATATTCTTGTCTACATGTTCTGAGATGCGGTTAAGGATCATTCTTTCTAAGACTTTATAGAGCTGACAGAACAGGGAGAAAGGCCGAAAATTTTTAGGGTCTGTGGTTTTTTTTCCAGGTTTTGGTATAGCTACTATATTTGCCTTCCGCCAAGTCTTGGGGATTTTCATTTCAAGAACACGTTTGTTCATCATATCTAGTAACCACCGTCTGGTGACAGGTCCGAACATTTTTATTTGTTCTGGGCGTAGATCATCTATGACAGCGGCTTTATTAATTTTCATTATGGAGATGGAATCTTCTAATTCTTTCAGAGTAAAGGGGGTGCCTAGGTGGTCTTTTTCTTGAGTGCCTCTCTGTAGTTTCTTTCTTGGGTGCTTCCTGTTGGTTTTACCATTAAGTAGAAGTTGATTTGCTATTTGATTTGGTGTGACCTTATACAAATTTTGTGTATTAGACAAGGGGTCATTATTGATGTTTTTAAGGAGTTGCCAGGCCTTTCGGCTATTCTCTTTCATGTCTAGGTTTGTGATTAGATTACACCATTTCATTGTTCTTGAGGCTGATATGGCCTGGAGGAGTTCTTCTCCCGCCACAGTCGTTTCCTCTGAAAAAGGGTTTTCCTCGAAGAGCTGTTGGTAATGTTCCAGAAGAACCTTTGAGTTTCCGTCAAGTCCAGGGACATAACTAGTTCTGCAGCCTCGGGGGATATTTCTTCGGGAGACAGTTTTAACTAATTTAATGAAAGTGTCATATTTTTCCGGGCTAGCATCAAGGTTCTGCACCTCTTTGTCAAGTTCTTCAGAGAATTTGTCCCATAGGGCACGTTTAAAATTAAAACGTCTTTGCAAATGGGTAGTTGCTGGTTTAACAACTGCTTCGACCAGACATAATATAGCTCGGTGCTGTGTATGTGGGAGGGGTTCTCCCGCATCCTTCCTGGTTTAATGTGCTACGTTTTCGCTGAAAAAGGTGTTATCTGGATTGTATCCACGGTTCCACCTGCTGCTGTTGAAAGAATATGGAAGTTTGGGGTCGTGTATTAATTTAAGGCCAGTTGAGTCTGCCCAGGTTTCTAGGTCGTCCCCACTTTTGTCTGTGTGCCTGTAACCCCAGGCTGATCCATGACAGTTGAAGTCGCCCATTACTATTTTCGTTGGTTGTGAGTTGAAGTTGGTTGGCTCACTGAATCTGAACTCCCTGCTCGGTGGCTTATACACTCCTGGAAACTGAAATAAGAACACCGTGAATTCATTGTCCCAGGAAGGGGAAACTTTATTGACACATTCCTGGGGTCAGATACATCACATGATCACACTGACAGAACCACAGGCACATAGACACAGGCAACAGAGCATGCACAATGTCGGCACTAGTACAGTGTATATCCACCTTTCGCAGCAATGCAGGCTGCTATTCTCCCATGGAGACGATCGTAGAGATGCTCGATGTAGTCCTGTGGAACGGCTTGCCATGCCATTTCCACCTGGCGCCTCAGTTGGACCAGCGTTCGTGCTGGACGTGCAGACCGCGTAAGACGACGCTTCATCCAGTCCCAAACATGCTCAATGGGGGACAGATCCGGAGATCTTGCTGGGCAGGGTAGTTGACTTACACCTTCTAGAGCACGTTGGGTGGCACGGGATACATGCGGACGTGCATTGTCCTGTTGGAACAGCAAGTTCCCTTGCCGGTCTAGGAATGGTAGAACGATGGGTTCGATGACGGTTTGGATGTACCGTGCACTATTCAGTGTCCCCTCGACGATCACCAGTGGTGTACGGCCAGTGTAGAAGATCGCTCCCCACACCATGATGCCGGGTGTTGGCCCTGTGTGCCTCGGTCGTATGCAGTCCTGATTGTGGCGCTCACCTGCACGGCGCCAAACACGCATACGACCATCATTGGCACCAAGGCAGAAGCGACTCTCATCGCTGAAGACGACACGTCTCCATTCGTCCCTCCATTCACGCCTGTCGCGACACCACTGGAGGCGGGCTGCACGATGTTGGGGCGTGAGCGGAAGACGGCCTAACGGTGTGCGGGACCGTAGCCCAGCTTCATGGAGACGGTTGCGAATGGTCCTCGCCGATACCCCAGGAGCAACAGTGTCCCTAATTTGCTGGGAAGTGGCGGTGCGGTCCCCTACGGCACTGCGTAGGATCCTGCGGTCTTGGCGTGCATCCGTGCGTCGCTGCGGCCCGGTCCCAGGTCGACGGGCACGTGCACCTTCCGCCGACCACTGGCGACAACATCGATGTACTGTGGAGACCTCACGCCCCACGTGTTGAGCAATTCGGCGGTACGTCCACCCGGCCTCCCGCATGCCCACTATACGCCCTCGCTCAAAGTCCGTCAACTGCACATACGGTTCACGTCCACGCTGTCGCGGCATGCTACCAGTGTTAAAGACTGTGATGGAGCTCCGTATGCCACGGCAAACTGGCTGACACTGACGGCGGCGGTGCACAAATGCTGCGCAGCTAGCGCCATTCGACGGCCAACACCGCGGTTCCTGGTGTGTCCGCTGTGCCGTTCGTGTGATCATTGCTTGTACAGCCCTCTCGCAGTGTCCGGAGCAAGTATGGTGGGTCTGACACACCGGTGTCAATGTGTTCTTTTTTCCATTTCCAGGAGTGTATATAGACGTCACAGTGCAGGACTGTAGCTCTACAGTCAAGATTTCGATGTCTTCTTGATATGTCAGTCCTGCAGATATAATACCTAAGCCCACTTTGGCGAAGATTGCGCTGCCATATTGCTCGTATGGTCTTTCAATTACAAATTTCATTCCGTGGATCTTTGGCCTTCTATTTGTGGGGCCAATGTGGGTCTCTTGGATTAGTAAGAGATCACAGTTGTGAGTTACATGCTACAGCAAGTAGCACTTCTTTCTCATGAGAGAGCCCTTCAGTGTTTATGGACATTATATTTAGCGCTGGCTTTGATAAAAGCCTTTTTGTGGTGTCTTGGTGTTGAAAGGATTGGCCGTTAGGCACAGGCCTAACGCTGCCCAGGGTACGCCCGATCGTTGTCATGATCTTCGGGGAGGCTCCTTTCGTGTACCCCAGTGCTGTGTCATGGCCCTGAAAGATGATTCTGAATAAAAAAAAAAGAAAAATTGTTACCTCAATGAAGTCGCCGGATAACGCATGTATATCTGCTCTTAAAATAATGTTTTCTAGCACAGCCCTGTGCAATGCTGGCCGATAGACTTTTCATTTATGTAAGGAAGCAACTGATTTTTCTTTTGCAACAATCGGGATGATCATGGATGGGAGAAATTAGTAAATTCTTTAAATTGAAATGAATGGTTGTTAAAAGTTACTTTTTATGAGAAAGATTATTATTATGAGATTTTAAAAACATTTACATGGGACTTGAGATGACATTACTACATATGCGCGAGGCTGCTTTTTACCTTATACAATAATACTCAGGCTCCGGCATCGCTGCACCGCGACCGGCCACCCAACACGCTACACCAGACCAGACCAGAGCAGACTGCAGACTAGCAACAACTTACTGCTACAGCTACACAGTTCATACTCAGTCAACACTGCTCTCTGGTCAGCGATTCTCTTATACCTTGCATATCGCAGGCAGTGCATGAGCAATACATCAAAATTACATCTGCTCGGACCTCTTACATAACCCTCCACTGGGGGGGGGGGGGGGGGGCAAAAATTTGGCAGCGATGGTGAGTCAATTGCACTTGCCATGAGCAACAAATTTTTCTTAATTAACTAAGTTTACAGTCACAGAGTATATACATATATATAAGTGCAGAACATACAATGAAATAGAGTGCACATGCACTAAGTACAGAACATATCAAGTAATGACAAAATGTATACACAATGAGTACAAAACATATTAACAAATGACAAAGTGCTCACACACTGTATATATTTTTTACCATTTTACAAGGACTAGGATATGCAATGAGTACAAAACATATTAACAAATGACATAAAGTGCACACACACTGTATATATTTTTTTACCATTTTACAAGAACTAGGGTAGGAAAGGGAAGGATTGCATCGTGCTTGTAGCACAGTAGGTTGCACGTATCTGCACTGAAAGTCTGTATCTTTCTACAGAAGCACAACACCAAGTGAGACAATCTGAAGTTCTCTTCCCTGAAGTATTAATCAGTGTAGCCAAGACACTGAAATGTATTAATATTCAATGTTATCATTTTGGTAGTACATTAGGTACACCAAACAGTGGGGCCATAGTAACATCTCCATCATTCAAGGTGGTGGACAGCATGACGTGTCAACACCACACCCTTGCAGAATCCATACTCTTTCACCAATGTAGAATTAGTGCAAAAACCAAATATAGTGCTCCATGGTCATGAGGATGGACAGGACAAACGGATATTGCAGTAATTTCTGGTTATTAGGTCAGAAGGTGAAGGACATTAAGTCCTATGCTAGTCATCATTGAGAATTACACTAGTCTATCAACCGATTTGAGTAACTGTTGGCACTCATTGCCTAGTTACTAAATATTTCTGTACTATGTATGGAGTATTACAGAACATTATTCATAGGTCATCTAATTACAGTAAATATTGGCACTCACTGGCCAGTTACAAACCATTTTTATGCATTATTCAGAAGTGATCATTCAAAGCAAGAGTTAATTGATGGCATAGCATTTACATAATTCATCTAATTATAGTAATCATTGGCATTCATTGGCCAGTTACAAACCATTTTTTTGCATTGTTCAGAAGTCATCATTCAAACCAGAAGTTAATTAATGGCATAGTATTTACATAATTCATCTAATTATAGTAATAATTGGCAGTGATTGGCCAGTTACAAACCATTTTTTATGCATTGTTCAGAAGTCATCATTCAAAACAAGAGTTAATGAGTGTAGCATCAAGCTACTGGTATTCATATATGATATCATGTGAGTGACATAAGACAAATTTAAAATATAAGAAACAGTGGCATTCATTGGCCAGTTACTAAACATATAGTAAGTATTGAATATTACAAAACATTTTTCATCATTCAAGTGACATACGACATATTTAAAATAATTATTGGCACTCATTGGCCAGTTACAAAGTATTCATATCGTTTTATAAAACATTATTCAGTATTATTCAGAAGTCATCATTCAAGTGACATAGAATTAGAAATATCTCTTAAACTAGTAGCATTATTTGGTTGTATACTGGTAATACATTTTTTTGTGCTAACAATGCATTGCATTGAGATCGATAATTAATTTCTAGGGCATGAAAATATTTGCTTTTGACTTATTGCTGCAAATAAGGATTAGTAACGTCATTCGTCGTGAGTCAGCTGTAGCAAGGTTATGAAACAAGTAGAGTATATGTGATCACATTCATGAATGACACACACAAATGGGTAAAAACAATGCAAGTACTAGAACAGGTTTAATGACTAACTGCTTATAGCACATTAATTTCATGAATAGCTTCTCTTAGAAAAAATACAAAATGGATTATTGAGCTGAAAGAAGAAACACATATTATGCTGAAAAGTAGTGAACTTCGAATTAACAGGTAATGAAACGTGTACTCAATATGTATATACTCTAGCTGTCCTTTCCAAAACATTCAGTCATTATACCATGTGACATAACATATACTGTCAAAACAAACTGCAACAAATACTTAAATAACTACATAGCACCTCTTAACTAATAGTAAATATTTAAACTTCATCATTATCCTCATCTGTAAAGAAAAACTTCATTATTCATATTACCATAACTTCATTCCTATCATCACCTGCAAAGAAAAACTTCATTATTCATATTAGCATATTCTTCATATAACTATTCATCACCATTCATTATCATATGCAAAAAAGACACTTCATTATTCATTATTCATATTACCATTTACTTCATACAACTATTCATAGTATAGAGTTTCTTATTTCTAGCATATTTCATCACTAGAACTAAGATGTGCAGTTCTGTCTGACAGCCTGCATCAATCGCCTCATATTCTGAAAGAAAAATAATTAGTTAAGACTGCTATCATACGATGTGTATAGTATATTCTTGTTAATGCTTGTTAATTCTGATCCATTTACTCTTCACGACATGGTATTGCATCTTCTTTCGTTCATACCGAAGGTGAAATTCCCATTTCATAGTAATCCACTGTGGTTTGTTTAAGTTATTTCTTTTACACGTTATTGCTTTCTGAAAATGATGAATAGGGATTGATATCTTGCATTTAAATCATACACTCATTAAATAAAAACTTGTTTCTATTGATATAATTAATCATACAGCATACCATGACAGAAAACGTATTGTCAAAAACATAGACACTTTTCAAGTGCAAACAAAAAATGTACACGGAGTATCATAAAAAAATGTAAAATGGTCAAGATATTGAGATTTCATAAGGAAAAACGTCAAAGTCAACTGGTGTTTGTTACATCTTAAACAATTCATCGTGCATACAGACAAAACAGGAAAACAATCATACATACACGAAAAATGGAAAATGTGCACGGTCTGATATATAACGACAAGAAAAGCGACCTGCTAACCTTACCTTGCCGGGCACTTGCCAAGAAAAAATACGATAATCATCAGTAAGTGTTCATATAAATATAATTGCATAAGTGGTCATATAAAAATCAGGAAATGGCATTACAGTGTGATAAATCATAAAGTATGTTCATTCAATAAAGGGTTTAATATTGGAGACATGGTGATTGCCCTTGCTTTTTCTTGTTCTCTAAGTTTCGACATGTACTACATTGGGGTGAGGAATGCTGCGAATTCGATATGGACCTGGTATAGAAGCTCAAATTTACTACATCTACTCTTTCCTCTGTTGGATAAATAATGTGTGCGTACTAATATCTTCTGTCCAATGTGAAAGTCACGGCGTGTACAAACCTGTTTTTGCTGTCTTCTCCGGCGCTCTGCGGCACGTTTGATGGTGTTGAGTGCAATGTCAATTATTTCATGGTGTCGTAGTCGACGAGAGGTGGGAAAGGATACTAATTCTTTAATTTTGTTAGGTGGTTCAACATTTTTCAATACAACAGTCGGAGATAGCATAGTGGATTCATTTGGTATGGAGTTAATTACATCCTGGAATGAGAGTATGTGTGTGTCCCAATCAATATGTTTTTTATTGCAGTATATTTTACATAGTTTACCAATTTCTTTCATTAGTCGTTCACAAGGGTTCGAAGAAGCGTGATACTTGGATATATAGATCGGAGAAATGTTTCTTGTTCGTAACATACGTGTCCATATAGCAGATCGAAACTGTGGTCCATTGTCGGAAATTACTTTCAATACATGTCCTACATGAAATAGAAAATGTTTTACAAACGCTTTCGAAACAGTTTTAGCAGTAGCTTTGCGTAACGGAGTGAAGGTTACAAATTTGAAGTGAGTTCAACAGCGACAAAGATGCGGCAAAAACTTCTATTAGTTCTGGGAATCGGACCAAAAATGTCTACATCGGCCATGTGTCTCAATTCAACGGATACAATGGGATGTAACGGAGGAATATGTGAAGTCGTGTCTGACTTAGCTTTCTGGCAGATTTTACATGACGCTAAAACTCGTCGAATACGTTTCTCCATGTTGGCAAAATAACAGTTCTGCCTCAGTATAAGAAAACATTTTCTGGCTCCGTAATGTGCTTAACTTAAATGAGTATAACAAATTAATTTGCTAACAAGCTTGTCAGGAATACATAATAACCAGTTGTTGCTGTCAGGGTGAGAGCGGCGAAACAGAATATTATTGCGTACAGTGTAATGGTTTCTGATGGTAACATTATTCCTATCTTGCCAAAGGTGTTTAATTTATTTCCACACGTTGTCTTTGCTCTGCTCTTGTGCTACGTCTAGTAATGATGCCGAAATAAAATTTTCGAATGCAACTTGTTGAATATACATGACGCTAAAATTTACTTGGCAAAAGTTGGTTGCGATGTATTGCTGATTGTTGCTGAGAGAACGGGACAGTGCGTCTGCTACAATATTTTGCGTACCGGGAACATGAACAATTGTAAAATTAAATTCCTGTAAATAAAGTTTCCATCTGCTTAATCTGTCGTGTGTAAATTTAGCGGAAAGTAAAAACTGGATAGCTCTATGATCTGTGTAAACGGTCGTATGTCTTCCATAAAGAATATGCCTAAATCTCGTAAATGCCCATACAACACATAATGTTTCAAGTTCTGTAACAGAATAATTGCGTTCAGCAGATGACAGAAAGCGACTCGCAAAGGCGATGTTTTTAATTACTGTAGTACCATCTTCTTCAATTTCCTGAAAAATGTGTATGCCTAAAGCGGTGTTAGAACTGTCGGTGGCAATGGAAAAATTTCTAGTAAGATCTGGATGTGATAATAGTGGTGCATTCAACAAAGCTTGTTTCAGATTGACAAATTCAGAATGTGCTTGGCTATCCCATGACCAAATAGTGTTTTTACCCGTCAACTGGCATAATCTAGGGGTGCCTAAAGCAGATTAATGAATAAATTTACGGAAAAAGTTAATTAATCCCAGAAAACTGCGTAGTTGTTTCTTCGTCGTAGGAACAGTAATGTCACGTAAAGCTTGAAGTTTTTCCGAGTCAGGCGCAATGCCTTCTGCTGAAATTACATGTCCAAGAAATTTTATAGAAGTTTTGCCAAAGTGCGATTTGCTAAGATTAACTGTGAGTCCTTGTGCACGAAAAGCTTATAACAGTTGTTCAAGAACCAGATTGTGTTCAGACCAGTTAGCTTCTGAAATAAGAATGTCGTCTACATACGTTGTGATTCTGTCTTTAAGTTCTGTCGGAAGTATAGTATTCAAACCGCGAATAAATGCTGCTGAAGAAATAGTTAAACCGAACGGTAATTTACAAAATTGATAACAGTCACCAAAACAGAGAAAAGCTGTGTACTTTCTGCAGTTCGGATGGAGCTGAATTTGCCAAAATCCCGATTTCAAATCTAACGTGGAATAAATAGCAGTACCATGAAATTTCTGTAGAAGTTCTTCTAGTGTTTGAGGGCGATCTGTTTCATTAATAATAATGTCATTTATGTGGCGCGAATCAAGTACGAGCCGAAGTGATCCATCCTTTTTCTTAACAATATGGATTGGGTTTATGTACGGACTAACTGCCGGTTCAATATCTTGGTCAAGCATAGCTTGCAATTCTTTCTTAACTTGTTCTCTGTGAATATACGGAATGGGATAATATTTGGCTTTAAATGTATCGTGCTGTTTAATTTGAAATTCATACATAAAACCGGACATAGTACCAGGGATGTTATCAAAAACTGGAGCTTGCTGTAAAAGAATTTTGCGTAGCTCTGTACGTTCGTCGTCTGTATTTGCACTGCTCTGTTTAACGTTATCAGAAATCATTTGCATAACGTCATAGTGGGCTTCGTCTGGTCTGTTGTAGTTGTGAACATACGTATCTGTGAACAATGTGGAATGACAGTCTATGTTACGTGATGCAGAAATGACCTCTGTACGATTAATTGTTTGTTCTTCTGCAGATAAAGAGTGCTGAAATTCTAATGCCAGTTGTACATTTTCATCCTTTAACATTAAATACGAATTTCTAAAGTCAATAATTGCGTCGTGTTGTACCAGAAAATTCGTACCTAAAATAACGTCTGTTGTCAATAAGGGAACAATCCAAAAATTTGAGTGAAATGCATGACCTGCAATACAAAATGATAAGTGTGTCTGTAATTTTACATCTACTCCTTTACCAGATATTGCACCTTTTACTTTAGTTTTGCCTAATGGTAACGTAGGATAGGTATTCTCTTTGTTACATTCGTTGAAAGTTTCCTCATCTATAACTGACATAGGTGATCCAGAATCTATTACTGCTGAAACTTTGGATGATCCAATCTTTACTTCAATGACAGGGTGGGAAATGGTTTTTTGAATAACTGGTTTTTCCTGCAAAAGAGTGTCTCGGATGTCGTCCAAAGTAATAACATTTTCGTGAATAAGTTTCTCTGTGTCAAAAGTATTGCTTGCGTTGCTGGAAGATGCAACCTGTACTGTATCTAGTCAAATTCTTTCTGACGTGCTGTTATTTTCGGGTAGATGCTGTGGCATTTCAACTATTTGTACTGTTCTGTTTTTTCGTCCTGACGTATTACGTTCGGGATGATATCTACTGTCTGGTTCATTCATGATAATTTCTTGTTTCGGATGATTCTGCTGCTGGTAAGACCGACTGTTATTAAACGTACGCTGAAAATTGTGCTCATTACTTTTACGCCTGTCTTGATAGTCATTACTATACGGGGCGTTGCGGTACGAGTTGAAATGATGTGTCTTCTGTACATAGTGGTTTCCTTGTTGCTGTGCGTTACTATTTGGCGGAGCCGACGCTATACGTGTAGGCGGCGAAACATTAAAGTTTGGTAGACCTTGCAGACTTCATTGTTGGTTAGGTATGCTAACCGGCTGGCTTTGATGCTGTTGCGGGGAAAACCCTCTATTGTTGCCAAAAATGCTTCTGCGATAGCTGAAAATTTTGTACATACTGGTGATTACGCTTCTGTCTTTCATTAAAATTACGCTGATAGTTCTGGAGTGTCTAATGAAAATTGTCACTTTCGGTAAAACTTGTCATATTAGGTTTTCTTTACACGTTTCTAATCCTAGATAGATCGGTAGTTGAAGAGCTGTTTTGATAGATATAAAGGATAGTAAAAGAGAAGGCAGCAGTGCAGAAAACTAAAGATGAAATAGCACTACTACGGCTCGGGGCACTGTGCACGCTACGGCACATATTCATCACCGTGTAATGAATCCCCTGAGGTCTCTTACGCGCTACAAATAAATTTTAGTTTCTGCGTTACAGCCAATGGCGGTGAAAATTCAAAAACAAATTATTGTATCCAGGCCAATTCTAGTTTCTGCATTACAGGAAAAGCTGATGAAAATACAGAAGCAAATTGTCGTATCCAGTCCAAAGGATGTATTTGTGTTCTGTCATTTTTAAATACCTTAGATTTTTTTACGGATAAAAATTGCTTATAATCAACGTTATCGTCTCTGCATGTCTGAACAGGTTCAGGATTGTATGAGAATCTATTTGTCTGTGACTGTTCGGAATCTAACTCATGTACTCTCTGTAAATTACCTAAATTATACTGGCTGTGTGAGTCTGACAAATGTACGGAGAGTGGCGTATGCTGTGATGTATTAAAGGCTGAAACATGTTTCATCTCTGTCACTTCTTGCTGTAAAGTTGACAATTTTCTACGTAATGTATTATTGGACGAACCTATCTCACTGATCGTCTGCTGTAAATTTTGGAATTCGGGTGTTTGATTAAACGAAACTGGTGACGTATCGTCTGATTTGGTGTCATTATTACTTTCGATAACATCAATACGACTGGCCAATACATCATATTTTTCAGTCAGTGCTTTTACGTGATCGTCGTTTTTAGTGTCACAAGCATTAATTTGTTTTTGTAGTTTACGCGTGGTTTTGTTCAATTTCTTAACATCTGCTTTGATGGCATCGGGATCCTGTATTAATTCCAATTTTTCAAGTCTGTTGGTCATTGTCTGAAAGTCTAATGTGTGTGTGTCTGTTTTTGTTTTAAGATCGGAGATTTCATCATGCAATTCGGTGTTCAACTGTTTGATTTCGTCTGATACTGTAGCAATATTGTTGTCTACGTATGTTTTTGCTTTCGTAAACAATTTACGCTTATCTTCCTGTCTCTGTGCAGTAATTGTTTCCATGACTTGTTACTTTACTTTATTCTGTTCCTGTATAAATTTACTATAACGCGTTTCACTGTTTTGTAGGTGGTGATTAAAACGTTCGTCAATTTGGCTGTTCTGTTGGTCAAATTTCGCGTCTACTTTTGCATCCAGTGTGCGTGAAAGTTCTGCTAACATTAATTTAAACTCGTCGCGTAACTGTGTTGCGTTTTCAGAGCATTGTTTAGCGACTGCACTAATTTCATCTCTAAGTAATTTAGTTGTGGCTGCATGTGTATTATTTAATTCTTGAGCCACAGGTCTAATTTCTTCACTACTACTCCTAGCACAAGCCTTAATTTCCTCACGTAATTGTTCTTTAGTATCAAGACATTGCACGGCAACGGCTGTAATCTGTTCACTAAGTTGTTTGTTTTGTTCATTTAGGTTGTCGTGTTTTTCAATCAACTGTTTGAAATTTTCATTCAGGTTGTCTTGTTTTTCATTAAGTTGTTTGAAATTGTCGTCTTGTTCTTTCTTAGACTGCTTGAGATTTTCATTGAGTTGTAGCATTAATGCTATAACTTGATCCATGCCAAAATTAGCTACTGTATTCTCAGTGCTGTGTGATGATGTATCTGTATGTGTCACGTTTTGTATAACCATTTGGTCATTCTGTGATTCTTGAAAAGGTTTGCCAATCGGATGTGCACTGTTGGCCACTACATCGGAATCAAACAAATCTGACGTACTTTGAGTACAGTGTTCACCTTCGTTAGAAACAATTATCTGTTCACAATTCAAATTTTGCAAACCGGGTGTGTCAAACTGAGCAGCGTTCATTGTAAGCGCCGCGTGCCGCGTCATCAATTGTTACATTTACTGTGGACATAGTTGAATTTGTTTGCTCATCATTAGAATTAAAATCATTACTAATGGTCGGTAGGCACTGATTGTCTGTAAATGGAGGACTATCATTGAGACACCGAGTGTCGCAAGTATTATCGGTCAAATTATTCGAGTCGGCTATTTCACTCATTGCACATCGGGATGTACTGTTAACAGTTTTTCGCGGCATTTTTCACAAATCAAAATTAAGCACAAAAATGAAACAAAGACAAAGCAAAAATGGAACAAACACAATTACAACAAAGAGCAATAAATTGCCGATGATCTGTGAAAGAAAGAGTGACAAATTAGTAAATGCTTTGCGCCAGATGCAAACTACATTTAAGTAAATAAGAGCAGATATATGACTACTTATCAGAAGATTCACAAAGAAATACGATCCTGGCAGGTTGTCGCCAAGTGTAACCTCCCCACAGAAAAGTTTTATTAATAATAAATAATAATAAGAATATGATTCTAATTTTAGTGTAACCTCAGAACAGAAAATTTGCCATAACCTCCCAACAAAATTCGTTCCCGTTTAACCTCCGCACAAAATTCATTCACATTTAGTGTAACCTCAGAACAAAATTTCTTTCCCATTTAACGTGCCCACAAAATTCTTTTCTCATTTAATGTAAGCTCAAAACAGAAAAATTCCTAAACCTCTCAACAATAAAAATTATAATTATGTCGTTCACATTCATGTGTAACGTCCCAACAAAAAAATAAATAAATTCAGTAACCTGGTAATAATAAAATGCAACCAACCTCTCAAATTGACACTCATTTATGAGTTTTCAATAATTGATTATGAATTTAACCTGGTAAATTTTGGACGTCAGCAGTGCTGCGTCATGGCCCTGAAAGATCATTCTGAATAAAAAAAAGAAAAATTGTTCCTGAATGAAGTCGCCGGATAACGCATATATATCTGCTCTTAAAATAATGTTTTCTGGCACAGCCCTGTGCAATGCTGGCCGATAGACTTTTCATTTATGAAAGGAAGCAACTGATTTTTCTTTTGCAACAATCGGGATGATCATGGATGGGAGAAATTAGTAAATTCTTTAAATTGAAATGAATGGTTGTTAAAAGTTACTTTTTATGAGAAAGGTTATTATTATGAGATTTTAAAAACATTTACATGGGACTTGAGATGACATTACTACATATGCGCGAGGCTGCTTTTTACCTTATACAATAATACTCAGGCTCCGCATCGCTGCACCGCGACCGGCCACCCAACACGCTACACCAGACCAGACCAGAGCAGACTGCAGACTAGCAACAACTTACTGCTACAGCTACACAGTTCATACTCAGTCAACACTGCTCTCTGGTCAGCGATTCTCTTATACCTTGCATATCGCAGGCAGCGCATGAGCAATACATCGAAATTACGTCTGCTCGGAGCTCTTACAGAGAGTTATGTGTAATATTGAGATTCATATATTTTGACACTGGCCTTGCTTTGCTTTAGGAGTGGGTCAATGTGATGGCTGTACTTCACGAGAGTTGAGCGCATTTTACTCTAATATATATGTATTTTATCTAATTTGGTAGGTTACGAGTTATGTCAATATGCAATGGGCGATGGTGTCAACCACATCGGCCTCATGACTATCACTGTATTTAGTTTTGATGTAACTCTCTTTCACTTTCTGATTGTTTTGTATGTCTACTGATGTAACGATAGCCATAAATGGTTAGAACTCTTATTTTGTGTTAGATTTAAGGTAAATACGTCACTCATGGGACGCTACTTGTTTTTCGTGATCTATTTGGTGATGAGCGTACAGGTGTGTTTCGCAAAGGTGCAAGCGATAAATTCAGTCGACAATTTTAGCGATTAGTGCGCGTTATAAACTTATATGAATATATACATGCAGTATCGCGTTGAATGATCCAGGAAGATCGTGACAATGCTCATGAGAAAGCGATTAGTAGGGTTGGGTGGTTCGGCTGTAAAACTGATTCAGACCGATGTATGAAAATAGCATCTGGACAGTGTAGTCCTCACAAAGAACAGATTCAGGAATAGAGTTGGTATTACCAGAGCTGTGTTACCTTAATTGGTATTATAGTACTCAGTCCCTCCGGTTCGATCTTTTGTGATGTTTTGAAGCATTTCAACATCTCAACAGACGACTGTTTCACAGAAGGACCAGCATGTGATGAAGCTTCAAGTAGATAGTATGGGCCAAGGTCGTAAAACAGACCTTCATATTATCTATCGAAGTGAAGTATCATATTAGTCCAGCCAGATCGCTTAGGTAGTTCAATGTAGGTATATAACACCTATCGACTTATATACAGGGCGGTCAGAAACAGTCTGAAAAACTTGTAAAGGTTTTGTAGGGTAAATTGTCCTGAGAAATAACTGAGAAAAAAATTTGATATTTTGCGCCGTTTCCGTGTTAATTAGCATTGAAATTATCCAATCACGCCGTTGCGCACGCAGTTTTAGGCGACCTGCCAGATACAATTAGTGTCAATTGTTCCCATAGCGTAGATGATAGCGCACGAAACTGCTCAGCCTTTGGTGATTCAATCCTTACTACCCTCGCACGTCCAGTTTTTGTATCGCTCTCTTGTTCGGTTTTAGGAAACCAAACGAAGTAAACGTTTGGCGACACCGTTTCTGGCGGGCCGCTTGGATCTGCACGCGCAGCACACTGACTGGCTAACTTCGGAACTAATTAAGATGGAAACGGCGCAATGTTCCAAATTTTTTTCTTAATTATTTCTCAGCGCAACCTACCCTACATCAGCCTTACAAACTCTTCAAGACTGTTTCTGACCACTCTGTATATTCGAGAGTCCCACAAATAAATGCGTGAAACAGCAGAGAAATCTTGAAAAGGGAACCTTCTAAAGAAAGCAATACATAGAGTAGAGGCATACGAAATCCATTTAGGAAAAAATTCTGTGAGGCAACAGAAGCGAATGAAGACGAAGTGATGGATACTGCAGGCTGCGATTCAGCTCAAAGAGTGGTACACGGCATAGACAGCAATTGTTCTCGATTCACTGGGTATTAGATGAGAGCTAAAAACAGACTGTACGTTATCAGTGTGTATAACATTTATTCTTAGATATCGCTATTTAAGACAAAATATTAGTGATGTAGTGTTCCGTGAAAATGGGCGAAAGATGGATGATGCAGTGAAGGTTGTAGTTGTATCATATCAAAGGGAAAAACAGAAGTCTAGAGCCACGTATGTACGCATGTATTTGGCACCATTTGAATCTCTTCCTAATACTGTAGGCCATCAGTGATATGCTAACACTTCAAGGGAATTTGTAGAGGGAGGGACGGTCACGTGCTGACGCTCACCGGAATTATGCTGCCACCTGTGAAGCAAAATGGGAATCGGATGCAAGGTATACACTATTTCATTCAGTGTTCACACAAGATTACAATATCATCTTTTTTGGGTATGAAAAGTATTTATGCGTGTCATGTGTTGCATACGACAATACTGACAGTAAAGATAAGGAAAATATTAAATCGAAATACGATGTACAAAAGATAGTTGGTCCAAAGCAGGAAAAAGATGATGAAGTTAACACCAGCAGGATTACGACACTATATGACTTCAGGCTGTTGCATGGTTACCAAAATGCGGCATTTCCGAAATTTACTAAGAATCGAAAGTAATTTTTTAAAAATTTAGCATTTATAATCTTAATACAAAAGCACTGTCCCTGCCTTTTCTACCTCTTCTTCTCTCTGTGTGTCTTCCTCTCTTACATTTTTTATATATCATCTTCTCTCTATCTGTATCCTAAATTTGATGTTTCTAAGGTTAGTATATGGTTACAAAGTACAACATAGCACAGTCCCTTACTAATTAGAGATCAAACACCGTAAAGTATGTTCGGAGACAGAGATTATGATTTTTTTAAAAAGTTTTGCCTGTAAAGAGATAACAAGTGTGACTAGTGCTTTCAGTCGATTTGAGTTACATGAAGTGTAACTATGTTCTCATTAAGTTGAGGAAAAATTGAAATATGTTACCGTGTGATAACCCGCCAATGATCGGGACAGCGGTTGCTGACCACGTGTCCCTCCATACTGCATCCGATGATAACTTTGGCAGGGGATGACACGCGGTCGGTCGGCTTCTACCTACTCTGTGTGATACTTGTAAAATGAATTTCTAATTCTACACGATAAATCTACCCCTTAGAAATACTTTTAATTGTGAGCATCGTTTTAAGCGCAAACAGTGATTTTCTTAGTACGCTTTGGCATATAATTGTTTCAACTTCCATAATACTATGTAGTACAATAACTGTAGTATGTCTTCATCTTTTTCTCTCTCTCAGTTTTAGACAATACTGACAAATCACAAGCAATTAGCACTGGTAATCTCTAAAATATCAAGGTCTATCTTTCAGCTCAATAACTACACTACCATTTTAAGTTTCAGGTCACATATATAGCTGAAATATGTGCCGACTCTTAGAAGCAGTTCTCCCTTCACAGGAAAAACGCAAACAGTTCACACGAGGAGCTCTGGGAAACAAATGTCGAAAGCTTGAGTCCAGGAAAATACGGCTATTAGAACTTTCACATCACATTTATATCTGAGACACATACAGCTACTTCGAAGCAATTCTGGTTGTCAGAACTTTAAAGAAGGGACACGGCACAGGGAGAGATATATTTGAGTGTGGCGGATGTTAAAAGTCTCACAGAAGGCCAACGGGTTATCAAGTTTAACCGTACAGAGGAAATAGCTGTAGCTATGATTACAACAGGACTGCAAATTTCGCTTTACACGTTTCATTTCAATAAGCCATTGAACGTGGTGTAGAAGAAGAACGTAGTTTCCAGTCTCTACGACATAAGTGCAGGGTGTTTCACACACGATGCAAGCCCTGTGTCCATCGTTGTGTGCGAACCTGTACCGGCGAGCCTAGTTCTAGCCACCACGTACCGTTCGTTGCTTGGACTTCGGCAGGTGGCGTATCTTTTTGAACCGACAAAGCCTTCGATATAGCCCGCTAGCTTTGAGTCATGACGTAGTACTGATGTAGTGGGTGGCCTCATTCATCAGCCAGAGTTTAAGCATTATCTTTGGTTGTCCTAATAAGGGTCGAAACCGGTGATTACAGTTTACGTAAACTATGAATTATTTATGCATTTTTTCCCTTTCGAATATAAAATTTTTACTTGGCGTGTTACTTGTTTCGAGAATTCAGCGCTCAGTTTGTGTGTTATGATGATGTTAATTAATTAATCCTTTGCTTCATTTTGATACTGTGTTTCGATGTTTTAGACTCTGGAATTTTTGGCTAAGTGTTTTGGTTTCGCCTTTTCTACTGCTAGCGGTTTTTTCCTTTTAGTTTTAGTGTTGATGTTTGGGTCAACATGTGTTTCGTTAGTTCTTGCAATTTTTGGGTATGTGTGTTGGTATCGCTTTCACTCTCTTACTATATTGATGGACGTCCAGGCCAAGCACTGAGACGGGAACCGACACCGCACTTTCACTGTAAACAGAACCGCTGTTAGAAGCTATGATAATACTCTGTAAAGGAATGCAGAAAACTGTATTTAAACCTGAGATTTCTTGTAAGGCTTTAACTACAAAGCCTCCAAACCTATCATAAATCTAGTTTGACATTATGTATTTCATTCATATGGTGTAAATGCAGAACTGTATCGAGCATGTTGTGAACATAGACCCATGTATCTACCACTGCTAGCTTTCGGCGTTTTGGGTCACACGAAACCCTAATAGATTTCTGGAGGGATATAACCTTAAATGGATATGAAATTCGAGTTCGATTATGGTTCAGCAATTATGATTTTCCATACTGATGACAAAAAAGCATACCAACCTTGAAGAGATTAATTCGGAGTTAGATGGTACACGTGCTAAGAAGCCGTCTGCTAGCGGCAGAACCAATAGCGTGAACGTACGATGATTTAACACAATTTTACAGTGCTTACGAAATGCAGCCGTGGTCTAGAGGGTTGTCGCTAGTAATCGGAACGTCCTCGGTCCCATGTTCGAACCCCACCTCCGCTTAAGTTTTGAATGAAAATAAGCTTTGACGGTTGAAGACTTCCGGCACAAGAAGTCACACTCAATTTGCCAACGGCAGTCTCAAAGACAGTGGAGGAGCGGACTGAGGTTTAGGGCAATTTCTTGCCCTTCTGGAGGGAAACTGCCCCTAAAGGCCGAAGAATTAGCAATGATCAACTACATGAGGATGCAGAAGGCTACGGAAAACACCGCTTTACAGACTGTTAATGTGTATTCACCGCACATATGGCCTGTAATTGAGAAAGCCTCCTGATGATCTCTCCAATGGCGAAAAATTCCGAACTAGTCACCGCTTCGGATCTCAGGGTGGGGACGGCCAGTGGGGGACTGACCCTAAGAAAAAGGTTAATCAACCAACGAAGGGATAATGTTCGATGAATCGGGGCGTGGAATGTCAGAAGCTTCAACGTGGTAGGGAAGCTAGAAAATCTGAAAAAGAAAAATGCAAAGGCTCAGTCCAGATATAGTGGGGGTCAGTGAAGTGAAATGCAAAGAATGCAAAGATGTCTGGTCAGATGAGTACAGGGTAATATCAACAAAGTATAGGGTAATATCAACAGCATCAGAAAATGGTGTAATGGGGGCAGGGTTCGTTATGAGTAGGAAGGTAGGGTAGAGAGTGTGTTACAATGAACAGTTCAGTGACAGGTTTGTTCTCATCGGAATCGATACCAAATCATCACCGACAACGATAGTTCAGGTACACATGCCGACTTCGCAAGCAGAGTACGAAGAGATAGAGAAAGTATATGACGATATATTCATCGCATAATGGCAGAAAAAAATATAATAGTTAAGGGGGACTGAAATGCGGTTGTAGGAGGAATAGAACAAAGGGTTACGGGAGAATATGGCCTTGGTACTAGGAATGAGACAGGACAAAGACTAATCGTGTTCTGTAATAAATTTCGGCTCGTAATAGCGAATACTCTGTTCAAGAATCACAAGAGGGAAAGGTATACTTGAAAAAGGCAGGGTGATACGGGAAGATTTCAGTTGGATTACATCATGGTCATACAGAGATTCCTAAATCAGATTGTAATGCATACCCAGGAGCAGATATAGTCTCAGATCATAATGTAGTAGTGATGAAGAGTAGACTGAAGTTTAAGGAATTAGTCAGGAAGAATCAATATGCAAAGAAGTGGGACATGGAAGCACTAAGGAATAAGGAGATACGCTTGAATTTCTCTAAGGCTATAGGTACTGCAATAAGGAATATCTCAGTAGCTAGTACAGCTGAAGAGGAATGGATATTTCTAAAAAGGGCAATCACAGAAGTTGCAAAGAAAAACTTAGGTACATAGAAGGCAACTGCAAATAAACCGTGGGTAATAGAAAAAATACTTCAGTTGATTGATGAAAGAAGGAAGTACAAGAATGTTCACGGAAATTTAGGAACACACAAATACAAGTCGCTGAGGAATGAAGTAAATGGGAAGTGCAGGGAAGTTAAGACGAAATGTCTGCATGAGAAACGTAAAGAAATCGAAAAAGAAATGACTGTCGGAAGGACTATCTCAGCATATAGAAAAGTCAAAACAACGTTTTGTGAAATTAAAAGCAAGGGTGTAACATTAGGAGGGCAACGAATATTCCACTGTTAAATGCAGAGGAGAGAGCAGATAGGTGGAAAGGGTGCATTGAAGGACTCTATGAGGGGGAAGATTTGCCTGATGTGATAGAAGAAGAGACATGAGGAGATTTAGGAGAGATAAGGGATCCAATATTAGAATCAGAATTTAAACGAGCTTTGGAAGACAACCTCTAATAAGGCAGAGGGGATAGATGTCATTCAATCAGAATTTCTAGTATCGTTCGGGGAAATGGTAACAAAATAACTATTCACGTTGGTGTGTAGAATGTATGAGTCTGGCGATATACCATCTGACTTTCGGGAAAAATATCATCCAAATATTTAGAAGACTGCAAGAGCTGACAAGTGCGAGAATTATCGCACAATCAGCTTATCAGCTCATGCATCCAAGTTGCTGACGAGAATAATATACAAAACAATGGAAAAGAAAACTGAGGATGTCTTAGACGACGATCAATTTGTCCTTAGGAAAGGTAAAGGCATCAGAGAGACAATACTGAAGTTGCGGTTATAATGGAAGCAAGACTGAAGAAAAATCAATACACGTTCATAGGATCCGTCGACCTGGAAAAAGCGTTCGACAATGTCAAGTTGTGCAAGATGTACAAAATTCTGAGAAAAATAAGGGTAAGCTGTAGGGAGAGACTGGTAACGTACAACATTTACAAGAGCCAAGAGGAAACAATAAGAGTGGAAGACAAAGAACGAAGTGCTAAGATTAAAAATGGTGTAAGACAAGGATGTGGCCTTTCGTCCATGCTGTTCAATCTGTATACCAAAGAAGCAATGATGGAAATAAAAGAAAGGTTCAGGAGTGGAATTAAAATGCAAGGTGAAAGGTCATCACTGATACGATTCGCTGATGACATTTCTGTCCTCAGTGAAAGTGAAGAAAAATTAAATGATCTGCTGAATGGAATGAACAGTCTAATTAGTGCAGATTATGGATGGAGAGCAAATCGAAGAAAGACGAAAGTAATGTACGTAGTAGTAATGGGAACACCGAGAAACTTAACGTCAGGTTTGATGGTCACGAAGTGGATGAAGTTAAAGAAATCTGCTAGCAGGGAGCAAAATAATCAATGACAGATGGAGCAAGGAAGACACCAAAAGCAGGCTAGCACTGTTAAAAAGGCATTCCTGGTCAAGAGAAATCTACTATTATCAAACATAGGCCTTAATTTGAGGAAGAAATTTCTGAGAATGTACGTTTGGAGCACAGCATTGTATGGTAGCGGAACATTGACAGTGGGAAAACCGGAACAGAAGAGAATCGAAGCATAATAAGGTAAGGAATGAGGTGATTTTGCGCAGAATCGGAGAGGAAACGAAAACGTGGAAAACACTGACAAGAAGATGGGACAGGATGACTGGACACATGTTAAGACGTCAGGGAATAATTTCCATGGTACTAGAGGGACCAGTGGAGGCCAAAAACTGTAGAGGAAGACAGAGACTGGAATATATCCAGCAAATAATTGAGGACGAAGATTGCAAGTGCTACTCTGAGATGAAATGGTTGGAACAGGTGAGGAATTCGTGGCCGGTAACATGAAATCAGTCAAACGACTGATGACACAAAAAAAGTCCTTAAATCAATATTCCACAGTAAAATCAGCCGGGCCGTGCTTCAGAGGATTGTTGGAGGCGAACATAGAAGCGCTCTGTAGGTACCAGACGAAGATACCTGACAGAAAACAGTTATGTAAGCAGTCATTCTTATATCACTCCACTTTCGAGTACAGTATGAAGATGAATCACTATAAGTGATAGTCGCTACCTTTCTCTACGCCCTGTTTGACGGCTTGTAGATTCATTTCTGATCAAGAAAATTGTAGTGACACTGGGACGAACGCAACTTCTTACAATAACGACACAGTATTCGGAAAATGAATGGTTAGCTCAACGAGATGGTGAAATTAAAAGAATCAGGATGAACGTATGAAAACATCAGGATAGAGATCAACCAAAATGAAGGAAGATAACTACGCGAAAGAACAAATCAGGGCATCAACATAGACAATATAGAGCGTGTAGTGCATGTTTCGTCGAAATCAGCGAATTTCGTGTCAAAATCAGCTCATATTAAAGATTCCGAGAGAGAAGTACTCAGATTGTTAGATGTAGTTGTACTGGTCTGCAGAATATGCTTTTTTAAGTGCAGTAGAGAAAGGAAACCATCGATGCAATTCAGAGGAGTGCAGAATTCTTTCGTGAAACATTACTGAGAAGGTTGTAGGTAGGTTCCTTCTGAGAAAGAATTTGCATGGGGGCTTAATTAAAAAAAATATAAATGCAATGCAAATACTTTTTTATTTTCTGCCGCTGTATGTCCGATTACGCAAGTCTCGTAAACGGCTGGCCCTGACTAGTTTTAGTACGCAATCTGACTGCATAGAATAACAACAAACAATGTAAGAAAATTTCTGTTAGCACAATCAATTAATTAAGTCCCCAGCAACTATAAAACCTACGAAACAACAAACTCAAGTGTAGCTGTTCTGTATGTGGAAGTATGACTCAACGCACATCTGGCACGGTTCTTCTTCAACAAGACAAGAATTTTTAAATACCAATTATACTGACGTGATAAAAGAAAATTAGAAATACTATAATTGTTCAAGAAAACCAAAATTACACTCTAATACAAGAACACACGCCAGATGCTTTGTTGACTGAACCTGTAATGAAGCATTATTCAGGACACACAAATAATAAGAAAATAAAGAACAGTAGTTAGTTACCTTAATTTATATTGACGAAAAGCACTCAGATCATTATAATATCTCCATTGGAACAACATCTGCTATCTCTCCCATCAAATAACTGCATAAACATGGAACAACACTCTCCACTACCGCATCTCAGTCTAACTTCAGCTACAAGCAGTGTCCACCACAACTTCTCGGCAAGAACTGCCTGCCGCTACGTCTCAATAATCACTGCCAGTGGAGGCGGCGGAACAATACTCTCTGGCGCGATTTCTGGCGCTGCGGCTCAGTGTAGCCACCTTTCATATGCCCTTCCTCCACAGGCTAGAATTTGATGGTATTTTTGCCAGCATTGGTGGTGAAAATGCCACCAAATTCGTAAAAAAAAATACAGACAAAAATAAAAGATAATATTAATACGTAAATGTCATATAACTAGATAAAATTTTGGCTTTGCACTGACCTTTCAATAGCCTAATATATAAAATACACTAAGCAATACAAATTCTTTCATACATGTGACTTTACATAATAGTTTACACAAATATCATGTGGTTAAACAGTTCAATCAATAGCGTCAGCAATGACGAATATGTACAGGTAAGAGTCTCATAACTTTTCACAAACAGTAATACACAAAAAATCAGTTTATACAAATATTCACAACAAGTAGTTGACAGTTCCAGCAGTAGCACCCAGCACTGTTGAATAGGTGCTGCAGCAACAAGTGACATCATCTCAGTAGAAGCAGTTCATCAGTGGCACCCAGCAATGTCGAGTAGGTGCAGACTCCAACAGGTGACATCATTTCAGTAGAAGCAGTCCATCAGTGGCAACCAGCATTGTGGAACAGGTGCAGACTCCAACAGGTGACATCATTTCAGTAGAAGCAGTCCATCAGTGGCACCCAGCAATGTTGAGCAGGTGCAGACACCAAGAAGTGACTTCATTTCAGTAGAAGCAGTTCCATCTGTGGCACCCAGCAATGTTGAACAGGTGCTACAGCAACAAGTGACGCCATTTCAGTAGAAGCAGTTCATCAGTGGCACCCAGCATTGTGGAGTAGGTTCAGACTCCAACAGGTGACATCATTTCAGTAGAAGCAGTCCATCAATGGCACCCAGCAATGTTGAGTAGGTGCAGACACCATCAAGTGACATTATGTCAGTAGAAGCAGTTCCATCAGTGGCACCCAGTAATGTTGAACAGGTGCAGACAGCAACAAGTGACATCATTTCAGTAGAAGCAGTCCATCAGTGGCACCCAGCAATGTTGAGCAGGTGCAGACACCAAGAAGTGACTTCATTTCAGTAGAAGCAGTCCATCAGTGGCACCCAGCAATGTTGAACAGGTGCTACAGCAACAAGTGACACCATTTCAGTAGAAGCAGTTCCATCAGTGGCACCCAGCAATGTTGAACAGGTGCAGACACCAACAAGTGACATTATTTCAATAGATGCAGTCCATCAGTGGCACCCAGTAATGTTGAACAGGTGCAGACACCAACAAGTGACATCATCTCAGTAGAAACAGTCCATCAGTGGCACCCAACAATGTTGAACAGGTGCTACAGCAACAAGTGACATTATTTCAATAGATGCAGTCATCAGTGGCACCCAGCAATGTTGACCAGGTGCAGACATCAGTCCATAATATTCACTATCACTAATCACACTGTTGATCAGAGTTTATCAGCAGAAATGAAACATGTCCTAGTGGCACCAATCACGTAGAAAAAGTGCAAGTAACAGTCCATAATATTCACTATCACTAATTAGACAGTTCATCAGCAGTAATTAAATATTTCCAGGTGGCACCCATTATGTTGAACAAGTGCAGGTAACAGTCCATAATATTCACTATCACTAATCAGACAGTTCATCAGCAGAAATTAAACATTTCTAAGTGTCACACATCAATTTGAACAGGTGCAGGTGTGAACAACAGTTTGATGCACACACAATTGCTTTTACAAAATTATTATCAATGCTCTTACACTAAACATACAAATCATAACAAACACACAAATGATGTCAGATAATTGTCATATTAACTATTACAAGTACACAAACATCAGTAACCTATAATATTTATGGGTGTCAGTGCAAGCCACTACAAACAAATAAAATAATATTTAGGAGATAGGTGGGTAGGATTAGGAAAGGAAAACACACAAAACACACTCACTCATCTTTCATCCACATTAAGTACTACTGTGTAATTGAATAGTGTTAACTGTGTACATGCACTTCTGTCAAAATTTCATGTTCATCATGTGTATCAAGTAATAGTGGCAGCAATGTATAACAGTCAATAATAGTTAAGTCAACGTCATAGTCATCATGTCAAGACCAATGTTTGCCGAGCCAGATCAAAATGTACGGTTGCTGAACAACTGTCAGTGTGCCAGGATATGCAACTTCCTCTCTCCAAAAAAAAAGTACATACTGCTTAGTGATTTAACAAAGTGTGTGTAGACAATCTTCCTTCCATTTTAGTGTTCTAGTCTGCTATCTTCATCCTCCTTGTTCCATATAGACCAACAAAAAAAAAAACATATGCACCTCACTTACTTTACCTCTTATACACCAAAACTCCAATCAACTTCATATAATCTCAATACCTCAATAATACCTCTTCAATACGTCGATACATATAAACCTTATTGCCAGTATCATTTCACTTCCATAACAACTCTTTCCTCTATTCAGTCTCCTCGAATAAGTACAGATAAAATCCTAATGCAAACCTCCTTATCCCATACAATCCGAAGACACACTGTCAACACACAACCTCTGTGTAATCCATCTGACCAAAATCTTCTACTCATTATGAATTATAAACAAAGAATGCATACATGACCTCTAACAGACTTAGTTCGAATAACTCTCAGTAATTAAGTACGATTACGGAGTGTGAATGATCCTAATATTTCACAGTGTGTACACCACTTCAAGAATTATGGCAAACAGAAGCAAACATGTGGAGTATTTCTTGTGTCAAGTGTCACTTCCTATTTCAATTGCTCACGAAAAATGCAGTGTAATAACTGTGTTGGTTTGTCATGTCGTTAGCTTCCTTCCTATTGGCATACATTTATACAGCTTTCAAAAAACCTCCAGCTCATGTGACTTCTATGAAGTTTCTTGTACTAATGTCGTTCGTCGAATTATAGCAGTTCATTTTCTTATCTTAAAAATATAAGGCACTGAGCGTAAGCAAGGCAAGCAATAGCGAGTAAATATACCAGTAGTGAACAGAATGTCAACAAGTGGATGCAGCACAATTCTTACAACGAGGCTCTGCCAAGCAAACAATCTGTAACTAATACCATAGTGTAACCTAAACTCTATGTTCATACACAGTACAACAGCATTTCTATATACAAAATTAAAGAGTAGTTGTGACAACAAACAGAAATGTATAAATATGCAATCCATACGCATAGCAGTAAACATATATCTTACGTACTAAACAGGTCATTAGCATCGTATCTTAATAAGTAAACATGAAGGAGCAAGCAGATAAATCACAAAGTATAACTTACATACCTAACCACATCAGCACAATTAATCAGGTGACAATTATAATTTAAATAAATAGGCACAGCAGGCACATAATTAAAAATATGACATCAGTGAAAAAGCAGTGCAGCCAAGCGATGCATAATATACACAAGTAACAATCCAGTTCATTAATAATCATTGTCAAAATCAGTTAACGTACGCAAGCACGTCGCTTCACAAGTAATTTCATTGAACATGTAATTAGCACAAAGTATGAATCACGTAATCGCGAGCAGCAAATTACGTCTAAAGTACGTACCTAAGTGGAAATATGTTACCTGAAAAATAAACTCAATTAATAATTACCTTTTTAGTTTATTACTTTCTTCTTCGAAATGACATTTTTCCTGAAATTTTCTCGATAGCAAGTCGTCTTAACGTCGGACACGCACAGAATTTACCTGAAGTTCTTAAATATTTTATAGAACCGTATCCTGAAAAATACTGAATGTTAATAACAGAATTCATCAAGTCACTATAGCTTTATACTGAATTTAGTCGGAGAAATTAGACTGTGTATTTATTTACGGCTGTCAGTGCATTCGCACTCAGCGCTCGATCAGCTGTAGGCGCGTGACGTAGGAAGCAATTGTTTGCGGTCAACGACTGCCCTGTGCGGCGCGCAGACTTGACTGTTGCTTTGAGTATATGCCGCCGCCAAAACACAGCGCGGTAGCCTTGTACTCTCTGCGTGTTTACGTAAACAGTTGATTTCTCGAAAGTATGTCATTCCACAAAAATTTTAACGTTTGATATATGATGTATTCCCTTAGAGCGTCGTCATTTAAGAGTTTCTACTTCAACAGTGTTATCATGAATAATTTTGCGAATTCTATATGGACCGTTATAAAGCAGAAAAAATTTCCGACACAAGCCTTTTCCTTTGTGAGACAATCGATGAGCCTTAATTAACACCTTCTGATCAACTGACAAGATTTTTAAACGACCAGGACGCTTAGCTGATTTCTCTCTTCTAGCAGCCGCAGATGCAATATTTTGTAGAGCCAGGTTGACAACTTCAGAATGCTGCAGTTTCCGTGTAGGCGGAAAAGGAACGATTTCAGAAATGCGATTTGTCGGTGCTTTGTTTTTTAATATCAGTATAGGTGGTAAAGAAGTTGAGTCGTTAGGAAGTTCATTCAGAATGTTTTGAAAAATATGAAGATACTGATCCCAAGTTCTGTGATTCTGATGACAATAAAGACGACACAATTTATTGATTTCCTTCATCCATCTCTCTGAAGCGTTAGATTGAGGGTGAAAAAGTGAAATGAAAATTGGTTTAATTTTACGACGCCGTAGAGTACGAAGCCAAATTTTAGAACGAAACTGTGATCCATTATCTGATATAACCTTATCAACATGACCCACTTCTTTAAGAAAATGGTTAATGAAAGCATTAGATACTGAACGAGCTGTTGCTTTGCGTAACGGTGTAAAACACACATATTTTGATGTCAACTCCACTGCTACGAAAATGTACGCAAAACCATTAGTAGATCGAACCACTGGACCGAACAAATCAACTGCAGCCAAGTCCTTTAATTTCGCTGGAATGATAGGAAACAACGGTGCTCTGTGAGAAATAGTCGGCGGCTTAGCGTTTTGACATAATTTGCATTTGGCAAGAACAGATCGAATACGTTTTTCCATATTATTGAAGTAGCAATTTTCTCGTAATTTATGAAAGCATTTTCTGGGACCAAAGTGTGCATAACTGAAATGCGTATACCAAATCAGCTTATTAACCCACTTATCAGGAATACAAACTAACCAAACAGAGTTGTCGACCGATTTTCGTTTGAAAAGAATGTCATTGCGAACTAAATAATGCTGTCTAATCGCTACGCTTTCCTTTCTCCTCCACTTCTCCTTAATGTCCTTCCATATTGGATCCTTATTTTGCTCCTTAGCGATGTCCTGGAGCGAAGACGAAATAAAGTTCTCAAACGCAACACCTTGAATATACATCAAACAATAATTGTTTTCCTTGCAGTCCTCTTCAGCACTTTGTTTCAAACCCATAGGTGCACGTGATAAAGCATCAGCAGCAATATTTGAAGAACCCTGTATGTAAACAATACTAAAATCAAATCCTGTAGGTACAACGCCCATCGTGACAATCTGCCATGAGTTAATTTTGTCGACATAAGAAATTCCAGAGCTCGATGATCGGTGTAAACCTTAGTATGTCTGCCAAACAAGAATGTCCGAAATTTTGTAAAAGCCCAAACAACAGCCAAAGCTTCAAGTTCCGTAATCGAATAGTTCCTTTCAGATTTAGAGAGAACACGACTTCCAAATGCAATAGTCTTTTGTACTACAACGCCGTTTTCTTCTATCTCTTGAAATAAATGTGCACCTAGCCCTTTGTATGATGAGTCCGTTGCCAAACAAAAATCTTTAGATAAATCCGGGTGTGAAAGAAGTGGAGCAGCAACTAAAGCATCACGAAGTTGTTCGAATTCTGACTGAGCTTCCTCATCCCAACACCAATTAGATTTCTTTCCGGATAGTTCACATAAACGAGGTGTGGCCAAATCGTACAATCTAACAAAGCGTCTAAGAAAATTACAGACACCAAGAAAACTACGAACATCACGTTTTGTAGTAGGAACAGCATAATTACGAATAGCGTCTAATTTTTCCGGTCAGGAAGAATACCTTCTGTAGAAATAATGTGATCGAGAAATTTCACCTGTGAACGACCAAACTCAGATTTTTCTAAGTTCACTGTAATGCCAACTCTTGCAAAGATACGTAATAATGAATCCAAAATTTTGTTATGCTCACTCCAAGAATGTTTAGCAATAAGAATGTCGTCAACATATGAAGTAATATTGTCACGAAGATAAACAGGTAAAATTTCATTTAAGCTACGAATGAATGCTGCTGAAGATACAGTAAGTCCAAACGGTAATTTCCGAAACTGGTAACAGTTACCAAAGGCTAAAAAGGCAGTATATTTTCTACAATCAGGGTGGAGTTCTATTTGCCAAAAACTTGCGCGCATGTCAATCGTGGATAAAACTTTAATTCCATGGAAATGTTGAAGAAGTTCATCTAAATTTTGTGGACGGTCAGTTTCAGGAATAATGATATTATTTATCTGTCTGGAATCCAGAACCAAACGAATTGACCCATCCTTTTTAAGAACAACGTGTAATGGGCTAGTATAAGGACTGACTGCAGGCTCAATAATGCCCTGATCTAACATGTACTGAAGTTCATTCTTAACCTTGTCTCTGTAAGCCAAAGGAATAGCGTACGTTTTCCCGCGAAATGGTGTGTGTTCTTTTACTTTAAATAAATATTGTAAGCCTTGTATAGTTCCCGTGTGATGACTAAACACTGTAGCATGTGAAGTCAAAATTTGGTGCAGCTCTTCTCTTGCAACGTCATCTGGCACTTCAGCTTTCTTAACCTTTTCATTAATTAGTTCGTCGCTATTAATTATATCATCCATCGCGTCTCTGTATCTATTGTCATTGTCATGAATAAACACATTGTCGTCATAATGCTCAACGAAAACATCAGAAGTAAGAAACCTTAAACATTTTGTATCTGACTCAGATCTTGTTAAACACTCGAAAAATTTCAAACATTTCGGCATTCCGGCAACAGTCAAATTCACACTTCCTTCTTTAAAGTTCAAAATTGCCTTATGTGCGTTAAGAAACTCCATACTTAATATAATTTGTGTACTGAGTAATGGAACAATAATAAAATTAGCAGAAAATTCGTATCCTTGACAACTGAAATTTAGGTTGGTCTGTTGTTTAACTTCTACACCTTTTCCAGAAATCGCTCCTCGAATTGTAGTTTTAGAAATAGGTAACACAGGACAGGCAATAGTCCTTTCACATATACGAAAAACTGATTCACTAATGACGTTCAATGGGCTCCCAGAATCTAAAACTGCAGTGAACTTATTCTTACCCACACATACTTCAATAACAGGATGTAAAAATGCGTCTACGTTATTTTCCTTTTCGTCTAACAAAATGTCTCTCATGTCTTCCAGGCGTACGTAGTGTAAAGCCGTAGTGTCATTACTTTCTGAACCGTCTATATTGCTGCCAGAAGCCGAAGCTGCTAGTCATTGTCGATTGTTTGCGTCACGTCTTTGATTATTCACGTCATTTCGCGGATCCATTTCTACGATTTGCACTTGTCTCTCTGAAGTTCTGTCACTTGGAGGATGCCAATTAGGTCCCTCCTGTCTGTGAGATACAAATTCTTGGTTGTGTCTGTTATTAAAATTTCTGTTTTCCTGTCTGTCTACATAACTACTTCTTGTGTAATTTCGACTGTCACTTCTGAAATTATTGTTGTATCTACTACCCTGATTATTTCTGTAGTAAGAATTTCTATTACTGTTTGAATAATTTCTGTCTTGATAATACCGATTACTGTTTCCGTATGATTGATCATTCCGGTACGAATTACCGTTATTATAATTGTCTGTGTAATTTCTGTTAGAACGTTTGTTATTGTCATAGGGCTGGTATCTATTGTCCTGTCTGTTACGTCTGTCATTCTCAACATTACCCATATAACGCCCGTTCCGATCACTATCCCTTTTCTCTGAAAATCTACTGTAATTACTGTTACTGAAAAAATTACAGGAAGTCCCATCGTCGTTGTCATACTCAAGTTCTTGCAACAAAGTCTTAAAAGTCTCAATGTCGTCTTTACATCTTCCGGCTAAAGCAATTTGTCTTATGGATTCTGGCAGCTTAGTTAAACAAATGCGAATTAATTCAGTCGGGCTATAAGGGTTGGAAAGGAACTGATTCTTTCGAATCATGTCTTCAAAATATTCCGCTGGCGTGCGGAACTCAGACTGTTTGAAATTACGCTGCATAATAAGACTGTGTTTGACTCTGTCTTGCGTGTTTTCGGACCAATATGCCGATAGAAATGCATGATAAAAATCATTTAGGCTATTACAATCTCTAATGAGTGCGCGCATCCGCGTCGCCGGTTCGTTTTCTAAATATCCACACATAAATTCCAATTATGTGTGGATATTTAGTTGGAATTTATAAATTCCAATTCCCCCCATGAACCATGGACCTTGCCGCTGGTGGGGAGGCTTGCGTGCCTCAGAGATACAGATGTCCGTACCGTAGGTGCAACCACAACGGAGGGGTATCTGTTGAGAGGCCAGACAAACATGTGGTTCCTGAAGAGGGGCAGCAGCCTTTTCAGTAGTTGCAGGGGCAACAGTCTGGATGATTGACTGATCTGGCCTTGTAACATTAACCAAAACGGCCTTGCTGTGCTGGTACTGCGAACGGCTGAAAGCAAGGGGAAACTACAGCCGTAATTTTTCCCGAGGACATGCAGCTCTACTGTATGATTAAATGATGATGGCATCCTCTTGGGTAAAATATTCCGGAGGTAAAATAGTCCCCCATTCGGATCTCCGGGCGGGGACTACTCAGGAGGACGTCGTTATCAGGAGAAAGAAAACTGGCGTTCTACAGATCGGAGCGTGGAATGTCAGATCCCTTAATCGGGCAGGTAGGTTAGAAAATTTAAAAAGGGAAATGGATAGGTTAAAGTTAGATATAGTGGGAATTAGTGAAGTTCGGTGGCAGGAGGAACAAGACTTTTGGTCGGGTGATTACAGGGTTATAAATACAAAATCAAATAGGGGTAATGCAGGAGTAGGTTTAATAATGAATAAAAAAATAGGAGTGCGGGTTAGCTACTACAAACAGCATAGTGAACGCATTATTGTGGCCAAGATAGACACAAAGCCCATGCCTACTACAGTAGTACAAGTTTATATGCCAACTACCTCTGCAGATGATGAAGAAATAGATGAAATGTATGACGAGATAAAAGAAATTATTCAGGTAGTGAAAGGAGACGAAAATTTAATAGTCATGGGTGACTGGAATTCGTCAGTAGGAAAAGGGAGAGAAGGAAACATAGTAGGTGAATATGGATTGGGGGGAAGGAATGAAAGAGGAAGCCGCCTTGTAGAATTTTGCACAGAGCATAACTTAATCATAGCCAACACTTGGTTCAAGAATCATAAAAGAAGGTTGTATACCTGGAAGAATCCTGGAGATACTAGTAGGTATCAGATAGATTATATAATGGTAAGACAGAGATTTAGGAACCAGGTTTTAAATTGTAAGACATTTCCTGGGGCAGATATGGATTCTGACCACAATCTATTGGTTATGAACTGCAGATTGAAACTGAAGAAACTGCAAAAAGGTGGGAATATAAGGAGATGGGACCTGGATAAACTGAAAGAACCAGAGGTTGTACAGAGTTTCAGGGAGAGCATAAGGGAACAATTGACAGGAATGGGGGAAAGAAATACAGTAGAAGAAGAATGGGTAGCTCTGAGGGATGAAGTAGTGAAGGCAGCAGAGGATCAAGTAGGTAAAAAGACGAGGGCTAATAGAAATCCTTGGGTAACAGAAGAAATATTGAATTTAATTGATGAAAGGAGAAAATACAAAAATGCAGTAAATGAAGCAGGCAAAAAGGAATACAGACGTCTCAAAAATGATATCGACAGGAAGTGCAAAATGGCTAAGCAGGGATGGCTAGAGGACAAATGTAAGGATGTAGAGGCTTGTCTCACTAGGGGTAAGATAGATACTGCCTACAGGAAAATTAAAGAGACCTTTGGAGAGAAGAGAACCGCTTGTATGAATATCAAGAGCTCAGATGGCAACCCAGTTCTAAGCAAAGAAGGGAAGGCAGAAAGGTGGAAGGAGTATATAGAGGGTTTATACAAGGGCGATGTACTTGAGGACAATATTATGGAAATGGAAGAGGATGTAGATGAAGACGAAATGGGAGATAAGATACTGCGTGAAGAGTTTGACAGAGCACTGAAAGACCTGAGTCGAAACAAGGCCCCGGGAGTAGACAACATTCCATTTGAACTACTGATGGCCTCGGGAGAGCCAGTCATGACAAAACTCTACCATCTGGTGAGCACGATGTATGAGACAGGCGAAATACCCTCAGACTTCAAGAAGAATATAATAATTCCAATCCCAAAGAAAGCAGGTGTTGACAGATGTGAAAATTACCGAACTATCAGTTTAATAAGTCACAGCTGCAAAATACTAACGCGAATTCTTTACAGACGAATGGAAAAACTGGTAGAAGCCGACCTCGGGGAAGATCAGTTTGGATTCCGTAGAAATGTTGGAACACGTGAGGCAATACTGACCTTACGACTTATCTTAGAAGAAAGATTAAGAAAAGGCAAACCTACGTTTCTAGCATTTGTAGACTTAGAGAAAGCTTTTGACAATGTTGACTGGAATACTCTCTTTCAAATTCTGAAGGTGGCAGGGGTAAAATACAGGGAACGAAAGGCTATTTACAGTTTGTACAGAAACCAGATGGCAGTTATAAGAGTCGAGGGGCATGAAAGGGAAGCAGTGGTTGGGAAAGGAGTAAGACAGGGTTGTAGCCTCTCCCCGATGTTATTCAATCTGTATATTGAGCAAGCAGTAAAGGAAACAAAAGAAAAATTCGGAGTAGGTATTAAAATTCATGGAGAAGAAGTAAAAACTTTGAGGTTCGCCGATGACATTGTAATTCTGTCAGAGACAGCAAAGGACTTGGAAGAGCAGTTGAACGGAATGGACAGTGTCTTGAAAGGAGGATATAAGATGAACATCAACAAAAGCAAAACGAGGATAATGGAATGTAGTCAAATTAAGTCGGGTGATGCTGAGGGAATTAGATTAGGAAATGAGACACTTAAAGTAGTAAAGGAGTTTTGCTATTTAGGGAGTAAAATAACCGATGATGGTCGAAGTAGAGAGGATATAAAATGTAGACTGGCAATGGCAAGGAAAGCGTTTCTCAAGAAGAGGAATTTGTTAACATCGAGTATAGATTTAAGTGTCAGGAAGTCGTTTCTGAAAGTATTTGTATGGAGTGTAGCCATGTATGGAAGTGAAACATGGACGATAACTAGTTTGGACAAGAAGAGAATAGAAGCTTTCGGAATGTGGTGCTACAGAAGAATGCTGAAGATAAGGTGGGTAGATCAAGTAACTAATGAGGAGGTATTGAATAGGATTGGGGAGAAGAGAAGTTTGTGGCACAACTTGACTAGAAGAAGGGATCGGTTGGTAGGACATGTTTTGAGGCATCAAGGGATCACAAATTTAGCATTGGAGGGCAGTGTGGAGGGTAAAAATCGTAGAGGGAGACCAAGAGATGAATACACTAAGCAGATTCAGAAGGATGTAGGTTGAAGTAGATACTGGGAGATGAAGAAGCTTGCACAGGATAGAGTAGCATGGAGAGCTGCATCAAACCAGTCTCAGGACTGAAGACCACAACAACAACAAATTCCAATTTGTGACTTAGTGGCCATTTGGTGGAAGTGCGTACATAAATTGATCTAACCATGCACATGGATGTATGTCATTCTTAGAATTGCGGAAGATCTTAAATTTCCGGACAGTCAAAAAGTGTTTATAGTCAAAGTTTTCGCCTCGTGGCGACAAAGACCTACCGCGTCTGTCCCAGTCCGAATGTCGATTATTGTTAAGTTCGCGCGCCTGGCGCTCTCTTGTTGCATCCCGTAAATGAAACAAATTATATTCTTCAAACCCTTCTGGTATCTGTGATTCTAAATTTCCTTTGCCGTCTTTTCCTATGATTTCGCCTTCAATTTGTTTGACTTGCTTTTTTAATACCTCAAATTCACTTCTCACGCGTTCATTAAATTTTCCCTGATTTTCAACATGCTTATTTATGTTCTGATACTCTTCGGTTTCTGCAAATGGTAATGGAGCTGTATCATCCGAATCTCTGTCCCCTTGTAAACTAAGATTTGTCAGTTTATCTGAAATTTCCTCAACTCTTTCCGATAAGTCACCTAATTGTTCTTTCTGTTTATTTACGTCTTCCGTAAGTGTCGCGACTCGGGTTTCAGTATTGACACATTTGGTAGTTAGCTGTTCATATTGTTGTGTTAGGTTATTTAATCTGTCATTTGGTACGGATTCCTCGATTCTCTCAAATATTTCTTCCTTATCCTTTGCACGTTGTAAATTTAACTCTGAAAATTTCTGTACTATCACGCGATCTCTTTCTTCCTGTTCTCTATCCTGTTCCCTTTGTCTAATCTCTACTGCAATTAATCTATTATTGTGAGCATTCAAAATCGGTTGTACTTCTTCTCTGATTTCTTTCTTTAATTCATCTTTCATGTTTTTGAAACATGTCCCTATTCGTGAGTCTAACCGTGTTTCCATTGTTCCCATCTCAGTTTTAATTGTCCCTATCTCTGTTTTTAATTCAGATCCTAACTGTGATCCCAATGAGTCTAACCGTGTTTCCATTGTTCCCATTTCTGTTTTAATTGTCCCTATCTCTGTTTTTAATTCAGATCGCAAAGTTCCCATCTGTGATCCCAAATGTAATATAGCATCCATCAACTGCTCCATGTTAGCCGGTTCGAAATTCTTTTCGCCCCTAACATTTCCCGCAAAACTAACTTCCTTCTGCATAGCCATAACGCTATCTGTGTTCGATAATATTTCAGAATCTTCTATCGTTAATCTCGTATTCTGTGAATTTTCTGATTGAGAAAAATTTTGAAATGGTTCCGGACTATTTTCCCGACTTATTAAATTGTTTTCCACTTCATTATTCATCATACTGTTCCCCTGTGTTGGCGAGTTCGCCATGTCAACAATTTCGTCATTCTCACTATCCATCATTTTTGCCTTCTTCATCGATCGCGTAATCATTTACAAAACATACAAAACTCGTCACTGTACGAAAATTACACACAATGCCTCCTTATCTCCAACAATACCATTTACATGAAAAGTTTCCGTCAAACACGATTAATCGAACAATTGAAATAATTGCACTAAATTGTCTAATGCGTATACAAGACAACAAATCAAATCCTGAGAAAAAAATACCATTAGAAGAATGCCGATTACCAAATCTACACATGCAAAATAGACTACAATTACTAAACTACAAATTACTACAACAATACTACGGTCTACTATTTTTACAATCAGAAGATTCCAAGGGACGATCCGAAGCAGCGGTCGCCACGTGCATGGGGGCTTAATTATAATAAAGATATAAGAATGCAATGCAAATACTTTTTAATTTTCTGCCGCTGTATGTCCGATTACGCAAGTCTCGTAAACGGCTGGCCCTGACTAGTTTTAGTACGCAATCTGACTGCATAGAATAACAACAAACAATGTAAGAAAATTTCTGTTAGCACAATCAATTAATTAAGTCCCCAGCAACTATAAAACCTACGAAACAACAAACTCAAGTGTAGCTGTTCTGTATGTGGAAGTATGACTCAACGCACATCTGGCACGGTTCTTCTTCAACAAGACAAGAATTTTTAAATACCAATTATACTGACGTGATAAAAGAAAATTAGAAATACTATAATTGTTCAAGAAAACCAAAATTACACTCTAATACAAGAACACACGCCAGATGCTTTGTTGACTGAACCTGTAATGAAGCATTATTCAGGACACACAAATAATAAGAAAATAAAGAACAGTAGTTAGTTACCTTAATTTATATTGACGAAAAGCACTCAGATCATTATAATATCTCCATTGGAACAACATCTGCTATCTCTCCCATCAAATAACTGCATAAACATGGAACAACACTCTCCACTACCGCATCTCAGTCTAACTTCAGCTACAAGCAGTGTCCACCACAACTTCTCGGCAAGAACTGCCTGCCGCTACGTCTCAATAATCACTGCCAGTGGAGGCGGCGGAACAATACTCTCTGGCGCGATTTCTGGCGCTGTGGCTCAGTGTAGCCACCTTTCAAATTGAGATATAGTTATGTGACGGTTCGATACGTCATCCTCATACAGAGTGCTCATTTTAAATGAAGACACTGAAATATCTCGAAAACTACATATCGGATCAAGAAAGTTATAAAGTTATAATTCCAATTTGTTTGTCTTGAAGGGTGTTACCCAATAATAAAGCACTCGAACCCGCAACCAACCCAGTGCGCGGATGACGGGGCAACTTTGCAATCTTCAGTGGGAACTCCGTTTTTTTAAAAAATTGCAGATTACGATTCTACGGCAAAATCTACATACGTTTCATCTGAAGCATTTCTTCGTTTCGCCACAGATGGTGCTTTAAACAGAGGAATAGAAATGGATACATAATCGTAATTTACGACATGCTACTCAATCGCCTTTGAATATACAATGCCACTTGGGACCGCCCCTCCATACTATGACAGGCTAGTATTTCGTAACTTCTAGTTGGGAACCCCATTTGAAACGTTGTATTTCTCCGACATATCGAACAAGGGACTACTCGACGCGCCACTCTGGCTGTGGCTGGAGGAGAACGCTACTCTACTTTTCAAATTAGAGTAAGTATTCAAACCTAGTACCGGCAACTTCAATACACTTTGTGATCCGCTTTCCAAATGACCCCACAGAACAGAAGTATATCTGCGGGAATGTCATATCACGTGTTTCTGATGCGGTCGACCATGTCTTCACGATCTATTGGCACTTGCTGGTGCACCTTATCTTTTAAATATCCCCACAGAAAGAAACCCGGCGACGTCAAAACTGCAAACCTAGCGGGCCAACTATTAGGGCCACCTCTGCCGATCCACTGATCAGTGTAAACACGGTCTAAAACCTCCCGTGCTTCAGTTGTGTAGTGCGCTGGGCAACTGTTATGCTGAGACCACATACGTTGTCGAACGTCCAGGGCAACATCTTGCCTTAGTACCGGTAATTCCTGTACCAAAAACGTCCGATTGGGTCCATTCAATATGCCGTTGATAAAATATGCTCCGATAAGTTGGTTCACCATGATGCCACACCATACGGTAACTATCCAAGGATGTTGATGGTCAACTTGCCGTAACCAGCGGGGACTGCCCACACTCCAGTAATGCATGTTACGCCGGTTAACGCTACCATGGTTTGTGAATGTAGACTCGTCGGAAAATAGTACCTCGGCGAAGAATATGGGGCTCGTTTGCATTTTTTACGTGCCGATTCCCAAAATATTAACCGGTTGTGGAAATTGGCGCCATGAAGTTCTTGATGTAGTGACACTTGGTATGCATGAATGATACTTATGACGATATAGTATAGTGACAACACTACCTACTGACATACCAGAATCGCGGTGTAATTACCGGGCGCTTATCTGTGGGCTGTGGTGCAGTGTCGCTAGTACAGCTGTATCCTGTAACACCTTTGCATCGTTTCCTTTTGTAGGTCTGCACGCTGCCAGTAAACATAAAGGCGTTACAACCTTGTAAAAGAACGAACGAGAGCTAGCTTTCTCTGGAAAACGCCCGGCATACAAGGCAACAGCAGCCTCAACATTTTCCGTAAATCGGGGTCATTTCAATTTTTTCTTCTGTGGTTGCCACATTCTTAGTCCACATGCACGTCTATTCTCCAAATGATAGGCAATAAACACTGCGCAGTGTTTAGAGCCGCTATCTGTTCTACATCTCCATGATACGTGAGCTCCGGTCGTTGTGTGCTGCCTGTAATGATACGTTGTCCGCTAGACGGCCAGGGTGGCGCATCGAGTAGTCCCCTGTTCAATATGTCTGAGGAATGCAACGTTGCGAATGGGGTTTCAAATTATAAGTTATGAAATAACTGGCCTGTCCTACCCTTGCAGCATGAAGGTTGGTTCCTATGCGCCATTGCATATTTAAGGGCCACTGAGTAGAATGTCGTAAATTACGATTGTATACCCATTTATATTCCTCCCACTACAGCGTCATGTCTGGCGAAACTAAGAAAATGGAGTGTGGTATTGTTGGGTGTCCCACTCCGAGAAAAAAAAAATCGGAATAATGACTTTTTTTGATCCGATGTGTAGCTTTCGAGATAGTTCAATGTCTTCAGTTAACATGAACACACTCTGTGCTTCAAAAAACTTTCTAAGATACTCGGAGTGCTATACATACCTTGTATATACGTCTCCAGAAGATGTGTGTAATACTGTCCACCTGAACTTACTATAAAATATGAATGTCAGGACTGCGCGATTGTGTTAAATCGTCGTCTCATTCAAGCTATGAGTTCTCCCAATAGCAGACAGTTTCTTAGCATGTATGCTACCAAACTTCCGATAAAAAGCATCCAAGATTAGGATGATTTTTTGTCGGACTGATGAGAAACCTCAACCGCTGAACTGTAAACGAATATGAATTTTATAAACATTTAATGTTATATACCTCCAGAAACCTATGAAGGGCTTGTGTCACGCACAATCACCAAGGAACTATTTCGCTACAGTTAAACATTGATTGGTGATTGCAGAGCACATGGCTGCGGGAATAGGAAGACCAGACTCATTTTAGGATACAATATAAAAATAACCTTTTTACTTCCTTTATTTACCCCGCATAATAGCAGGGCCCCCCGGTATCAGCATACGCATTCAGACTGCAATAACCGGTTCTTAGCCAGTAAACTTTATTTAAATAAAGTGTAACAATAAAATGAAAAACTAAAACTGACAAGACACTGAATTTATAGATCGGAGCCACCGGCAAATAGTTCGTGAAATATAACACACAACAATTGAAAGCGTAAATTCTTAAGAAATAGAATATTTGTGTATGAATATCTCAGTGAAAATAAAATCACTCTTGTAACGTGAACAAATAGGCACGGCTAGTAAAATTATGTCTCAATAGATTTTAAACTTCAGCTTAAAAAAAATCGCAGTTCCATAAAAGATTAATCATCATAAGGACACAACCAATACCTTGTCAAGGGGACTTTAAGCATGACACAATTTCATAGAATTTAAACCAACTTATCTTGGAGGATAATAAAACAAAATCCTTCAAACAGCAATTTTAGTTTGCCTATTCTGAAGCCCGACGAGCCCACTAGAATCAGTACCTCAGCTTCCTCTTACTTAAAATAGCATTATTTACAACAGGGCTTAACAACTGGCCGGTTTTGAGCGCGAGTACTCGCGTCTGCTCAGGCACGTGCTCGCGAGCAGGTGCAAGGTCGCTGAGTAAGGAGGGAGGCGAGGGAGGGGAAATGCGCGCGCACGTTTGAATGTGATCTCGCGTCCTTAGCAGATTTAACTAGCCATCTGAGTGCTTTGAACATTTTATTACAAGGTAAAGATCTGCTAATTACTCATTTCATAGATCGAATACGAGCTTTTAAAATGAAATTGACACTTTGGGTGAGTCAGATGGAAACAGGAAACCTAGCTCATTTTCCTAAATTATCATCCATGCAAGATGTTCACAAAGACTGTGAACGTTATTCACATAATTTAGTTGATCAGAGCTTTCAAGATCTGACAGCACTAGACAGTGATTTTGATCTGTTTTCTTCATATTCAGCGAATATTTAAGAGATTCGTCCTGAGCTGCAGCAAGAAATTATTGACCTGCAGTGTGACAGAGAATACAGAGACAAATTTCAGAACAAGAAAAACATTTTGGAATTCTACAGACACTTCCCTCATGATAGATTTCCTCGTTTGCACAAACTGGCGGATACAATAATATCAATGTTCGGTTCCACGTATGTTTGTGAACAACTGTTCTCTGCAATGAAATGTAACAAGACGCGCCTGAGAAACACATTGTCTGATCGAAATTTAAACTGCATGCTGCGCCTAAAATGCACAAGAACAATTACTCCGAACATAGACGCAATTGTAAAGGGCAAAAAGTACAAGATAACCGAGAATCCCACACTTCAGTGACAGTTTTATTGTGTAACAATTCACAAATTAATACGAATGTAGAGGCATACACTAAGCTAATAAAATTATGTGGCATGTGTACATTCTCCTTTATTTGTTTCATTTGTCGCAGTAATAATTCGTGAGTGATTTCCTTGCAGGTGGCCGCGGATTTTCATTGACTGGCGGCAGCTGTTGTGTGCCCCACGTGACTTTCCCCACTCTCCGCTCTGGTCCGGTAGTGGGGGTAGCGTGCTCGCGCTGCTCCGTGCTCGCGCCTTGCTGCTCACAGCTTGCTCCGCGATCACGTATGTTGTGAAGCCCTGATTTACAACTAAAAATTTTTGTTAAGAAAGACGGACATCGTATCGTTGCACTTGAGAGAGCGTAAGGCCCACTGACTGCTGATATCTAAGGCTGCCTTGGACATGACACAGACAACCAGGCTGCACTACACAACATGTGGAACAACCAACAAATTTATAGACACGCGGTGTGACTCTTGTGAAGCCGCTAACGTTTTACTGAGCACTACTCTAAGGTAGCAAACAATGAAGTAACCGATCAGTGGAACAAAATACACTCCTGGAAATTGAAATAAGAACACTGTGAATTCATTGTCCCGGGAAGGGGAAACTTTATTGACACATTCCTGCGGTCAGATACATCACATGATCACACTGACAGAACCACAGGCACATAGACACAGGCAACAGAGCATGCACAATGTCGGCACTAGTACAGTGTATATCCACCTTTCGCAGCAATGCAGGCTGCTATTCCCCCATGGAGACGATCGTAGAGATGCTGGATGTAGTCCTGTGGAATGGCTTGCCATGCCATTTCCACCTGGCGCCTCAGTTGGACCAGCGTTCGTGCTGGACGTGCAGACCGCGTGAGACGACGCTTCATCCAGTCCCAAACATGCTCAATGGGGGACAGACCCGGAGATCTTGCTGGCCAGGGTAGTTGACTTACACCTTCTAGAGCACGTTGGGTGGCACGGGATACATGCGGACGTGCATTGTCCTGTTGGAACAGCAAGTTCCCTTGCCGGTCTAGGAATGGTAGAACGATGGGTTCGATGACGGTTTGGATGTACCGTGCACTATTCAGTGTCCCCTCGACGATCACCAGTGGTGTACGGCCAGTGTAGGAGATCGCTCCCCACACCATGATGCCGGGTGTTGGCCCTGTGTGCCTCGGTCGTATGCAGTCCTGATTGTGGCGCTCACCTGCACGGCGCCAAACACGCATACGACCATCATTGGCACCAAGGCAGAAGCGACTCTCATCGCTGAAGACGACACGTCTCCATTCGTCCCTCCATTCACGCCTGTCGCGACACCACTGGAGGCGGGCTGCACGATGTTGGGGCGCGAGCGGAAGACGGCCTAACGGTGTGCGGGACCGTAGCCCAGCTTCATGGAGACGGTTGCGAATGGTCCTCGCCGATACCCCAGGAGCAACAGTGTCACTAATTTGATGGGAAGTGGCGGTGCGGTCCCCTACGGCACTGCGTAGGATCCTACGGTCTTGGCGTCGCTGCGGTCCGGTCCCAGGTCGACGGGCACGTGCACCTTCCGCCGACCACTGGCGACAACATCGATGTACTGTGGAGACCTCACGCCCCACGTGTTGAGCAATTCGGCGGTACGTCCACCCGGCCTCCCGCATGCCCACTATACGCCCTCGCTCAAAGTCCGTCAACTGCACATACGGTTCACGTCCACGCTGTCGCGGCATGCTACCAGTGTTAAAGACTGCGATGGAGCTCCGTATGCCACGGCAAATTGGCTGACACTGACGGCGGCGGTGCACAAATGCTGCGCAGCTAGCGCCATTCGACGGCCAACACCGTGGTTCCTGGTGTGTCCGCTGTGCCGTGCGTGTGATCATTGCTTGTACAGCCCTCTCGCAGTGTCCGGAGCAAGTATGGTGGGTCTGACACACCGGTGTCAATGTGTTCTTTTTTCCATTTCCAGGAGTGTATTTCTGTAAATACCACACAGCTCATATTGTGGCTCATACGGACAAACTTTCAGACAAGGAAGTAAAATTTAATTATTACCAGCCGGCTTCTACCTTTTGTCTTTACATTGGTATGGACAGCACATTAGTATTTAATTCAAATGTTTAAATGTGTGTGAATTCCTATGGGACCAAACTGCTGAGGTCATCGGCCCCTAGACTTACACACTACTTAAACTAACTTCTGCTATGAACAGCACACACAGCCATGCCCGAGGGAGGACTCGAACCTTCGGCGTGAGGGGCCGCACAATGCGTGACATGGCGCCTCTAACCGCGCGGCCACACCGCGCAGCTGTATTTAATTACGAAGCTCAATTTATAGAAGTGATAGGCGATTAAGAGGCTTAACTAACCCAAGTAACACCGAATACTAGTAACGTTGCAGCAAACAAATTTGAAATTTACAGTGTACATAATGACAATTCCTAGAATAAATGTAGTTAAAGAATCACTAACGGAAGTACAGCAGCTTAGTGTTAGTCACTAGCTTCAGATTACAACATTTCAAATGGTACGTGCCTAGCACGTCCATACAAAATTCATTTTACAAGCAAAACAATGAATACGCGTAACAGTGGCAGAACTTTGGCACTGCTTAGCCAAAAAGTAAAGTAGTGTAATCACAACATGGCACGGTTTCCAGCAGAAAAATAACTGCCAACAACTTGGTATTTCGGAGCACAGAAATTAAAACAACTCACCAGCTAGAAAGAACGCTGCCTGTAATTGCAGCATGACGGTTAGAGGCTCGCCTCTCCCGAACGTGCTTGTAACTTCCTCCATCGTCGCTGGAAACCAACTTCTCAGCCCGTCTTAGCCCGCTCCTTTTAAACGTCATGTGGCCAATCACGCCATGGCAAACCAAGCTAAGACGAAGAGTCGGCACACAGCTGGCGAAAGAGATAAAGAGATAGCGCCGCGGCTCAATGTCGTACAACCTAGCAGATTTGTAGAACCCCTGAAGCTGGTAGATTCATGTAACTATGTTCACACCATGCTCGATACAGTTCTGCACTGTCACCATTGAAGGAAATACAGAATATCAAACTAGATTTATGATAGGTTTGGAGACTGTGTGGCTAAAACCTTACAAGAAATCTCAGGTTTTATGAATTTTTTTTACGGAGTATTATCATAGCCTCTAACAGCAGTGCGGTTTGTACAGTGAAAGTGCGATGTTGGTTCCTGTCTCAATGCTTGGCCTGGACGTCCATAAATATAGTAAACCACTGTGTAGTTGCAAAAATATACAACGGCAAGTGCAGAATCAAGTAACTGGCTGTGTTTATGTCTTCAGCCCGTATCGAACAGTAGGAGATTGACTAAACATCTCCCTGCATTCCCCACTGATGACATGACGCCGGAAAGTTCAGTCCCGTGGTCTGTGGTTGAAAGCAACTGGGTACACTGGGCCAAGTGGCCCACTGGAGTGTCTGATTGTCTGTTGCGCATACGGTGCATCCAGTGTAACAGTTTGAAACTTGCAGCAGCAAGAGGCATGGTGCAGAGCTGGCGATGTTTCGGCTGCAACGGTGCTGGCGCGGCTAGTGCCCATGATCTGCACGGTGTTTAAATTAAGCTTCAAGTGGATACCTACCCCAATCCTATCCCTCTACATGTTGCAGTGACAAGAGTTTCGTAACTACGCATGTTGCACTAGAGAGTTACATAATTTTAAAATTAGGACAAGTGCTCTAATTCAGGTAACAAGAGGTCTTTCCATCATTTTAAAATTAGGATATGTAAATTTCCCACCATTCTAAACTTAAGAAAACGGAATTTCAAATATATACACCAGTTTGAACTTAGGAGACATGAGCTCCTAACCTGGGATAAGATTGTATGTAGGCTGTTTATGTTTTCTTATTGGCAACGTTACGTAGCGCTCTGTATGAAAATCACTGGCTGTGCTGTGTGCAGTCTGTGGCTAGTTTGCATTGTTATCTGCCATTGTAGTGTTGGGCAGCTGGATGTGAACAGCGCGTAGCGTTGCGCAGTTGGAGGTGAGCCGCCAGCAGTGGTGGATGTGGGGAGAGAAATGGCGAAGTTTTGAAATTTGTAAGACTGGATGGCATGAACTGCTATATATATTATGACTATTACATTGTTTGTTCTCTATTAAAATCTTTCATTTGCTAACTATGCCTATCAGTAATTAGTGCCTTCCGTAGTTTGAATCTTTTACTTAGCTGGCAGTAGTGGTGCTCGCTGTATTGCAGTAGTTCGAGTAACGAAGATTTTTGGTGAGGTAAGTGATTTGTGAAAGGTATAGGTTAATGTTAGTCAGGGCCATTCTTTTGTAGGGATTTTTGAAAGTCAGATTGCGTTGCGCTAAAAATATTGTGTGTCAGTTTAAGCACAGTCATGTATAATTTTTCTAAGGGGACGTTTCATATGGCGACCCTGCCAGGATGAAAATACATTCTGGATTTAAAGTACTTTCTGTGAGATACCAGATGACACAGTGGTTAGTTTATGTGACAGCTACACGATTTTATCATGATGCTACTAATGAGTGACAATTTACAATGTTGCTTTTGCGGTGTTTATGTTTTATATCTGCACAGTTTTTCTGAATTATTCTGGAAAGTAAAACATATTTTAGTAGTAACTTTTGTGGTATAGCTACAATGAGACAGCGTCTTTCGTAGCACAACAATACGTTACATTATAGTACTTTCTTGATCATGGTAAGGTACATAATAACTACGATATCTATACGCAAAGCATTTCACTTTCGTTTATGATGAGGTAAGTACATTGACTTCAGCAGAACTTTGCTTACAGAGGACGATAACTACGACATTTCCACAGAATTATCTTACAGCAAGACGCACATTTAGCGCTACAGGACACGCATTTGAGTGCTTAATTTTGTACTTAAACCATTTATTTTTCAAGATTTTTGAATTACAAAGAAAGTTTTCCGTGATACATTTCATTCATTGCTGTAATCTGTAACACCTGAGGGTATAATTACATTAATCCTCAGGGGGGTACACGCTTGCTTTGTGTATCATGTGTTTGGAAAGCTCAGGGAGCCCTAGCTAATATGCTATTTGCTTACACAACTTTACACATCGGTACCATATTTTCTAACACATAATTACACAGCTATTTGATCATTTACCTGAGAGAGACAAACTTTTTTACTACGACAGTGACAGATGTTTACGTAATTACACCGTTGGATAACTTCACACTTAAGAAATTGTATTTTGTCTGTACTTTGTGAACTGTTCATATTTTTTCGGAACCATTGTGATACTACGAGAGCTTTGAATGATGTATTTGGTATGGGATCATGATTTTTAAAGTACGTTTGAGGTAGATGACACTTTTGACATGAGCAGAGAATTTTTTTAGGTTTTGAAATTATTGGAGGAAGCTACGACGATTTTGAGAGTTGACTGAGGTGTTATGATGTTATTATTACGATGACTACGTGTATTATGCTGTTGAGGTATGTTTATGATCAATAAGCTGATGCTATGTGAGTTATTTGATTATGCTATGTATCTGTTATGACGAAATATTGAAGAAGTGTCAACGAATAAGGTAAGGAATAATGAGTAGTGTTTAGGGACTCTGGTTTGTGAAAAAGGTTGTTGGAAACCAAGAATCGTACTTTAAGAGTTGTGAAATGTATGTAAATGCATGAATGTATTACAATGGCGACGAAAATTTTTTGGACACTGTTATATCAATAGCATTTTGTTTCTACAGATTTGTAACGCAAATTCTTGACCTGTGAAATATTTTTATATGAGACTGTCACTGTAGCGGAAACTGCTGTCGTAAATATTTCGGTAAGAAAGTTAAGTGACCACCTTCGCGTAATGCATCGTGGGCACCCAGCTGCGTGACAGACGCCTGAAAAAAAGCCATTAGTGTGTGCCTTTCAGAGGCACAGGTGGAGAAGAAAAAAAAAGAGGCCATTTCCTCGCTATTGACATTCCTTTGTAGAAAGCATCGTAAATACGACACCCTCAAACTAGAAAACATGATAACACTGTGGAGCTCTTAATTTATGATATTTACTGCAATGCCTAATGAAATGACGAGAAATATTTTTATGTTTATACACCTGATTATGACTATTGTCTTTCTAGTTGAGAGATTTTTTTTACTACCTTATGAAATGCCATATGGCTAATGTATGATGTTTCATGCCTTCCTTTGTACATAATTGCTCATTTTCTTTAATATCTAGTTCCTAGCTGCACTGCAGCATTGGTTAAAATAAAATTGTATAGATGTACTAATATAAATATTTTATGCGTACAGATCCAGTAAAAAATAACTTTATGATGGATGTACTCCAAAAAAACAAGGGATTAATAACAGTAACTGCATACATAATTTTCTTTTCAACTACTTGGTAATTTTTTTTGGTAGAGTAAGTTTCTGTGGTGCATCACTCTAGTGTTAAGATGTGACATAGGTATTAAACATGGCCATTTTTACTGTAATATTTTTTCTGCTTGAGCTTTGTCATGTTTAGATATAAGTTATTGCATTTGTTGCTGCTGTTTGCCAGGCATAATGTTACTGAATTTGACTTTGTATTACGCTGTTTAGCCAGTTTTACAACGGATTTATTTTTCTTGTTTGCTGCACAGTGCCTTATATTAGTTGTAATATTGCAATTGCTTTGCCAATTTGAATTTTTGTCATTGCTGTTTGTGTTAATTTGTTATGTGCTGCTGCATTGCCTCATCCCTTGGCATATATATCTGAGCTCAGTAGATTTAAGTTAGCTTAAGAGGGGGTAGACTATATAAGAAACTAACTATGATGAATTGGAAGAAATGCATTGAGAAGCTATAAGAAAATGGTTTGGCCAAAAAAGTAGTGTACAGTGGAGAAAAACTATTTTTGAAAGAGGATGTGGACAGATTACAGAAAGCATGCTTGGATAGGATTTTTTTTTTTGGCTGGAGCAAATGTCGAAATAAGAGGAACGATCTATGGAATGAAGTTTCGGGTTGGACTGCAGTACCAAATGTTACACTGAAAACAAACCCTGTCCTTTCCTTTTGTGTTATCCCACTATGTGTTTGTGTACCCTTGTGTATTTGTTTTCTTCCTGTCTCTGTGTAGTTTCATAGAATTTTTTTCTCTTCTAATACTAAGCTACATTCACTATGATGAGGAATACTGTTATCCTCAAGTATAATTGGCATTAATAATATGTTATTTACTTTGTAAAGATGTTTAGACATTATTTATTCTGTTTTATTTTAATGCTCATGTGTGAAGTTGATGTTTTAAAGGTTATTCTGATCTTTTATGTATTTACTTATGTCATAATTCCTGTAACACTAATGTATATGTTTATTTCTATTGTTTTGTAAAGCCTGTATTACTACAAATGTTATCTGTATTGTTATGTTCTTTAATGATGTAGTTTGTACCTTTGTTATTGTATTCTTATGTTATAAAATTGTAATTGACACCAGTTCATCAAATTAAGTAACTTGTAAGTTACATTTCACTGCACACGTTTCTGTTGGTCATAGTAATGCACAATATGTGAGAAGTTGGGACTGTTAGTGTTTGCACATGTGTTAATAATTCAGCAAGGGACTGGATAACAGCGTTGCTGGTTCTAAGGACAATTCCAAATAGTTCGTGAGTGTACAAGTGGTGGTTTATGGACTTGCTATATTGTCTGCAAGACTTCTAAGGACAATTCCAAAAACTTTGTGCGTGCACAAGTGGTGGTTTATGGACTTGCTATCTTCTCTGCAACACTCTTCGATGGTGATTGTGCACCTGCACAGTCGCAACAGATGGCTGCTGGCCACAAGGACTACAGTGGGTCTACAACTTTGATGACTCACCAATACCATTATTTCTACAAGGACTACACTGGATCTACACCTTTGCTGACTCACCAATACCATTATTTCTACAAGGACTGCAGTGGGTCTGCACCTCTGGTGGCCCACCAATACCATACTCTCTACCAGGACTACAGTGGGTCTGCTCTGTGATGACCTACCTACCAATATTCTTGAACTTGGACTGACTCTGCTGTGGGTTTGCTCTGCTGTGGCCCATTACCTGTCTGCATGTCAAGAGTCAGCACTGTCTTTCCGTTGGAAGGACAACAGTACTTGTTCAAGACTGCATGGAAATCCACTACTTCCATGTGCATTTTCTTTTACTGCTCAGACTTTGAAAAAAAAAACACTGAAATTTTACTGTGATGGATGATCAGGACTGTCTTTATGGACTGTGAGAAAATTTTAGCTTTTGACCAACATTTTATCAATAAGTGTGTGCATTTGATTTCTTTGTTATTGTAATTATGAAAAATTTTATCAAATCATTATTGGCCACTGCCCAAAACAATTTGTACAATTTTTTGTGGGGAGCATGGGGGCTATGTAAGTAAGCTGTTTATGTTTTCTTATTGGCAACGTTACGTAGCGCTCTGTATGAAAATCACTGGCTGTGCTGTGTGCAGTCTGTGGCTAGTTTGCATTGTTGTCTGCCATTGTAGTGTTGGGCAACTGGATGTGAACAGCGCGTAGCGTTGCGCAGTTGGAGGTGAGCCGCCAGCAGTGGTGGATGTGGGGAGAGAAATGGCGGAGTTTTGAAATTTGTAAGACTGGATGGCATGAACTGCTATATATATTATGACTATTAAGGTAAATACATTGTTTGTTCTCTATTAAAATCTTTCATTTGCTAACTATGCCTATCAGTAATTAGTGCCTTCCGTAGTTTGAATCTTTTACTTAGCTGGCAGTAGTGACGCTCGCTGTATTGCAGTAGTTCGAGTAACGAAGATTTTTGGTGAGGTAAGTGATTTGTCCTGAAGAGGGGCAGCAGCCTTTTCTGTAGTTGCAGGGGCAACAGTCTGGATGATTGACTGATCTGGCCTTGTAACATTAACCAAAACGGCCTTGCTGTGCTGGTACTGCGAACGGCTGAAAGCAAGGGGAAACTACAGCTGTAATTTTTCCCGAGGACATGCAGCTTTACTGTATGATTAAATGATGATGGCGTCCTCTTAGGTAAAATATTCCGGAGGTAAAATAGTCCCCCATTCGGATCTCCGGGTGGGGACTACTCAAGAGGACGTCATTATCAGGAGAAAGAAAACTGGCGTTCTACGGATCGGAGCGTGGAATGTCAGATCCCTTAATCGGGCAGGTAGGTTAGAAAATTTAAAAAGGGAAATGGATAGGTTAAAGTTAGATATAGTGGGAATTAGTGAAGTTCGGTGGCAGGAGGAACAAGACTTTTGGTCAGGAGATTACAGGGTTATAAATACAAAATCAAATAGAGGTAACGCAGGAGTAGGTTTAATAATGAATAAAAAAATAGGAGTGCGGGTTAGCTACTACAAACAGCATAGTGAACGCATTATTGTGGCCAAGATAGACACAAAGCCCATGCCTACTACAGTAGTACAAGTTTATATGCCAACTAGCTCTGCAGATGATGAAGAAATTGATGAAATGTATGACGAGATAAAAGAAATTATTCAGGTAGTGAAGGGAGACGAAAATTTAATAGTCATGGGTGACTGGAATTCGTCAGTAGGAAAAGGGAGAGAAGGAAACATAGTAGGTGAATATGGATTGGGGGGAAGAAATGAAAGAGGAAGCCGCCTTGTAGAATTTTGCACAGAGCATAACTTAATCATAGCTAACACTTGGTTCGAGTCATAAAAGAAGGTTGTATACCTGGAAGAATCCTGGAGATACTAAAAGGTATCAGATAGATTATATAATGGTAAGACAGAGATTTAGGAACCAGGTTTTAAATTGTAAGACATTTCCAGGGGCAGATGTGGACTCTGACCACAATCTCTTGGTTATGAACTGCAGATTGAAACTGAAGAAACTGCAAAAAGGTGGGAATTTAAGGAGATGGGACCTGGATAAACTGAAAGAACCAGAGGTTGTAGAGAGTTTCAGGGAGAGCATAAGGGAACAATTGACAGGAATGGGGGAAAGAAATACAGTAGAAGAAGAATGGGTAGCTCTGAGGGATGAAGTAGTGAAAGCAGCAGACGATCAAGTAGGTAAAAAGACGAGGGCTAGTAGAAATCCTTGGGTAACAGAAGAAATATTGAATTTAATTGATGAAAGGAGAAAATATAAAAATGCCGTAAATGAAGCAGGCAAAAAGGAATACAAACGTCTCAAAAATGAGATCGACAGGAAGTGCAAAATGGCTAAGCAGGGATGGCTAGAGGACAAATGTAAGGATGTAGAGGCTTGTCTCACTAGGGGTAAGATAGATACTGCCTACAGGAAAATTAAAGAGACCTCTGGAGAGAAGAGAACCACTTGTATGAATATCAAGAGCTCAGATGGCAAAGCCAGTTCTAAGCAAAGAAGGGAAGGCAGAAAGGTGGAAGGAGTATATAGAAGGTTTATACAAGGGCGATGTACTTGAGGACAATATTATGGAAATGGAAGAGGATGTAGATGAAGATGAAATGGGAGATACGATACTGCGTGAAGAGTTTGACAGAGCACTGAAAGACCTGAGTCGAAACAAGGCCCCGGGAGTAGACAACATTCCATTAGAACTACTGACGGCTTTGGGAGAGCCAGTCCTGACAAAACTCTACCATCTGGTGAGCAAGATGTACGAGACAGGCGAAATACCCTCAGACTTCAAGAAGAATATAATAATTCCAATCCCAAAGACGGCAGGTGTTGACAGATGTGAAAACTACCGAACTATCAGTTTAATAAGTCACAGCTGCAAAATACTAACACGAATTCTTTACAGACGAATAGAAAATCTAGTAGAAGCCGACCTCGGGGAAGATCAGTTTGGATTCCGTAGAAATACTGGAACACGTGAGGCAATACTGACCTTACGACTTATCTTAGAAGAAAGATTAAGAAAAGGCAAACCTACGTTTCTAGCATTTGTAGACTTAGAGAAAGCTTTTGACAATGTTGACTGGAATACTCTCTTCCACATTCTAAAGGATGCAAGGGTAAAATACAGGGAGCGAAAGGCTATTTACAATTTGTACAGAAACCAGATGGCAGTTATAAGAGTCGAGGGGCATGAAAGGGAAGCAGTGGTTGGGAAAGGAGTGAGACAGGGTTGTAGCCTATCCCCGATGTTATTCAATCTGTATATTGAGCAAGCAGTAAAGGAAACAAAAGAAAAATTCGGAGTAGGTATTAAAATTCATGGAGAAGAAGTAAAAACTTTGAGGTTCGCCGATGACATTGTAATTCTGTCAGAGACAACAAAGGACTTGGAAGAACAGTTGAATGGAATGGACAGTGTCTTGAAAGGAGGATATAAGATGAACATCAACAAAAGTAAAACAAGGGTAATGGAATGTAGTCGAATTAAGTCTGGTGATGCTGAGGGAATTAGATTAGGAAATGAGACACTTAAAGTAGTAAAGGAGTTTTGCTATTTAGGGAGTAAAATAACTGATGATGGTCGAAGTAGAGAGGATATAAAATGTAGACTGGCAATGGCAAGGAAAGCGTTTCTGAAGAAGAGAAATTTGTTAACATCGAGTATAGATTTAAGTGTCAGGAAGTCGTTTCTGAAAGTATTTGTATGGAGTGTAGCCATGTATGGAAGTGAAACATGGACGATAACTAGTATGGACAAGAAGAGAATAGAAGCTTTCGAAATGTGGTGCTACAGAAGAATGCTGAAGATAAGATGGGTAGATCACGTAACTAATGAGGAGGTATTGAATAGGATTGGGGAGAAGAGAAGTTTGTGGCACAACTTGACTAGAAGAAGGGATCGGTTGGTAGGACATGTTTTGAGGCATCAAGGGATCACAAATTTAGCATTGGAGGGCAGCGTGGAGGGTAAAAATCGTAGAGGGAGACCAAGAGATGAATACACTAAGCAGATTCAGAAGGATGTAGGTTGCAGTAGGTACTGGGAGATGAAGAAGCTTGCACAGGATAGAGTAGCATGGAGAGCTGCATCAAACCAGTCTCAGGACTGAAGACCACAACAACAACAAGTGATTTGTGAAAGGTATAGGTTAATGTTAGTCAGGGCCATTCTTTTGTAGGGATTTTTGAAAGTCAGATTGCGTTGCGCTAAAAATATTGTGTGTCAGTTTAAGCACAGTCATGTATAATTTTTCTAAGGGGACGTTTCATAAGATATAAGTAAATTGTTTAACGCGTGACGTTAAATGCGTGGGAAAAATTGTTCAGCTGTAACCTCAGAGGTGTAAGGGAAATGTTTGTCCTTCCCAGGAGTTCTTTAAGGATAGCATAAGTGGGCTTCGGAAGTCAGATTCCAATTTAGGGTGACAATTGTTTTAACTATGACGTCAGAGGGGAACTCTTTAAACATAGCACTAATGGACTCAAACTCAAAACATGTAGTATGTGCGACATCAGGGGGGAGACCCGGTGGCTATCTTAAATGCTATATTTAGAACAAGCGACCTGACTGCTGTAAATAAATAGCTCGACAGGTCTGGGTGAATAACAATTTCAGGAAAACATGTCAAGTGGTTCTTGATATTTTCACATCAGAGTGACTGCTCTATTAAATTTCGGGTGTCCAGCCACATGAATTGCCCTTCTGCCCAGGCTGAACATCGTCTAGCGATCTTCTGTGAGCCAAACGACTTTCGGTTCACTCAGAAGATGGGTGAGCGATATATAGTCAAAATATTAGAAGAAGAAGACTTAATACGGTTGCACATCCGAAATTTAATGGATCATGTTAAGTGATTTTTCAAGTCGCTGAAACTAGGTCAGCAGGCAAGTTCAGAGTGCTTATTACATGCTGTGTGAAAGCAGGGGAAAACCCAGTGATCATCTTGAATTCTATACTTGGCAGAAGTGACCTACTTCCACCAACATGACGATGTTCCATCTTTGATTTTTGAATTTTGTACCAATGTATATTTAGCATTACAGTCCTAGTTCCTCAGTGATGTCTTAGTAGTGGAGAAAACCCTGTAATACAATTGAATTTCTCACCAAATTTTGAATTTTCTTCCTATTTTTGAGTTTACAGGAATTTTATACAAGGATAACAATGCATTCTGTACCTGATGACACTCTTATTTCATTACCCATAGAGTGCAGAGATAACTTGGCAGATGTTTAACAGATCGGTAACAAGAGAAGTGGGAGAAGAGAAAGAATTTTCTATTATAAACAAAGGAGTAATGATTATTAGTCTGTAGATTACAGTCTCAGTAGCTGCCCAAGATCCCTTTTCTCATTGATCAAGAACACATAACAGACCCTTTGGCCAACCATGAAACTTTCACAGATGTGTATGAAAATCAAAACACATCTCTTAAGGAAAAGCTCAGCATAAAAGAATGTGGAAGGAAGATCACAAAGGACTATATGGCGGATAATAGTAACTACAGACATCAAATAACAATTCAAACCTACTCCATCAAGTGAAGTAAGAGCAACGAGAAAAAGACTGAACAGATCAAAGCACCGTCTGAATGGGGTGGCATCGTGGTTAGCATAATGGACTTTCCTTCAGAAGGAAGATGGGTCAAATCCGCTTCCAGCAATCCAGACTTAGGTTTTCTGCAATTACTCTAGATCGCTCCAGGCAAATGTTACGATAGTTCGTTTGAAATGGTGATTTTCTTCCCGATCCTTGATACAATCCGAGCTTATTCTCCGTATCTAATAATCTCGGTGTCGATGCCATGTTGAAACCTAATCTTCGTCCCTTAGTTCCAAAACACTGGGAACTGACAGGATAGTGAAGAAACAACTAAAATGTCTACCGAGAAAACAATGGTGCTCTTAACTAGAATTTATAACAGCTGTTTACAGAACTACTGCTTCCCAACAAAATGGAAGTCGTCCGCAGCTCGTGGTCGTGCGGTAGCCTTCTCGCTTCCCACGCCCGGGTTCCCGGTTTCGATTCCCGGCGGGGTCAGGGATTTTCTCTGCCTCGTGATGACTGGGTGTTGTGTGCTGTCCTTAGGTTAGTTAGGTTTAAGTAGTTCTAAGTTCTAGGGGACTGATGACCATAGATGTTAAGTCCCATAGTGCTCAGAGCCATTGGCCCATTTTTTTTTGAAAATGGAAGTCAGTAAGTATTGCCTCTAATCCTAAATCTAGCAAGGACCTCTCACGAGCTGTAAACCATCAACCGATAAACCACCTGAGAAGTCTGGGTAACGTGTTTGAAAGTGTAATAACGATTCAGATCCAAGAACCTCTCGTCAAAGATGAAACCATGAGAACAGAATTTTTTTTTCAGCGGAAGGTCTCTGTGGTGCACCAAGTAATTAGGCCGACGAAATAATGTACTAGTAAATGTCAAGTCATCAACTGCGGCGGTGTTCCTCAACGTCGAGAAAGCGTATGGTAAGGTTTGGCAAGCCAACCTCATCAGAAAGGGACATGAATAAACGACAACACCACTCTACTACACCAAGCTCGTCACCATCTTTCTTAAAGACAGGACAATGATAGTTAAAATCAACGGAAAAAGATCACGCGCAGCTATACCACAAGGTTCTGTCTTTTCGCCAATGTCACACATAGTAATTTACCTTAATGACATGTCGAATGAAGTAACGTCAAGCTGCACAATTCGCCGATGACACGGCCTTCCTCACAAGAGGACGGCATCACACAGCAAATATAAATAGGTTGTAAACTCAACTTAACGTAAAAGTTCAATGGTGTCGCTAGAACAAGATCAAAATAGACCTGTGAAGACAACGTGCTTAGACAAGTTGTTAAATCTCGATGTTCAAAACATTCCATGGAGCCCAAAGGTCGAATATCTGAGAGTAATTAAGGATAGACAAATCTTATTCCATAACCACATACAAGATCTCTGGCACAAGGCATCGGGAATGGTAAACGAACTGCTCTCCATATTTATAAGCACTGAGCTTGCTAATCACACTAAAATGTCAAAGTAAAAGGCTACTGCCCTATCAAAAATATTGTCTGGTAGCATGTCTTGGGGTCTGGCCAGCAAGAGAGAAAGAGAGAAATACAACTTCTAAAGAAACTGGTTCGCTACTTCTGAAAAAAAAGACCCTTTTAAATAATAAAACATGACCTATACAAGGAATCTGACTACCCCTGTTAGTCATGGACGAAAAAAAATTGGCATAGTATTTGTCAGAAAGTGCAGAATCTTATGTGGGGCCAATAAGACGTCAATTTTAATCTAAAATGGTATGCCAATGTTTACGTAATAAACAAAAAAACTAGGTAATTCAGTACAATTATTATATAGATACGATAAATCCCTTTAACGGGGTCCAAATGAACAATTAAAGTCAATATAATTCCAGTAAACCTGCAAAAGTAAAAAAAAAATTATTGTAGAGGCCTACATAGACATCGCGCCTCTGCTAGATGCCCTCGAAATACGTAATTTTTTTTTGAAGCTGGCAGCCAATGAGAAAATAGGTGCAAAAATACTATTGGTCAGTTTTCAAGCAGTAATGGGGAACAGCATCAGCTGGTAATATACGGAATTTTATGGTAACTAATTTTACTGAACAAAAATAAAATATGTACTCCCTCCAGAAGAAGCTACACACATACATTAAAATAAAATTATGATGAGCAGCAAAATGTCTGAGAAGAATTTCGAAAGAAAATTATTAATTGAACTTTAATTTGGCGGGTTTTCAACACTGTCAACAAGACGAAATAATGGAAAGAATATTTATTGGAACTAAACAAAATTGAACCTTGATATTGTGACAGTATTTTTAAAATAGATAATTTAACTGCAATTGCGTTTAATTTTGAAATGAGAGAAAGCGTAATAATTTTCTTTTAATGTCTTCACTGTTGCTGCAGGCAGTGCGATGACGTCAGCGGTGGTCCGCGCGGACGATGTGTGGAGTTAATCCTGGTTCGTGGCGTGAAGATAATGATGGATCCTCCTGTTTCATTAATATTCCAGTTACGGCGGTGGTCCACGTCTCCGTTGTAGTCGAATCGGCGGGCAGCACTGGCGCGATAATAATAGTTCCAGTGTGTGCGCTGTCGTTAAGCGCGCGACGTTTTATTATTAAAAGTTCATTAATCACGCGGTACGGGTAGATCGGAATCATGTAATGTCTTTAGTATTTATTATATATAGCCGGTTAATGCCAATACTTCTCACAGTTTTTTCGCCGTGTTGCCACAGTAAAACAGTTACATGTTTTTATCACTATAACATTCCGTTAAGCATCAGTTCAATTTACGTCGTCGTCTTTAAGACAGTTTGGATGATATAATAAATGTTTCTTGATCAAATCACAGCACTGTTCCTTACTTAACATTTTGGTGTGTCCCACTTTCACGCAATTCTAACAGTTAGTGTCTCCAGACGAAAATGCTGTCTGGTTCACGGCTAAATGTCACAAGTTCACACAGTATGTAAAATCGTCACCGCAAACACTTGATATACTTTTCAGCACTTACTGTTCACTTAATAATGCACAGCAGACGCACTGTAATTAATTGTTCCTCCGCTTACCACCGTCCTTCACGCCAAACTTTGCAACGTTTCTCCACCCGCGAACCGGCCACGATACCACAACTCGCACGCTCTCTATCGATATTCGTTCGCTCTCTCTCTGACACAGTACTTCTCCTAGCCTAACCAAAGATTTACAAAGCATATAAAACCAGAACATTCATATTCGTACAATATAAAATATAAAACAATAGCAAAATGAATGAAGAAACAATGTGACGTATTAACAAATAAAGAATAGTTGAAATAAATGATACATACGTACTATGACAAAGTAATGCACAAAAGAAAAAAAAATATTATCGACTTTCAGGGAAAGCAATGTCTTTACAAACTCCAACGTAAGAGAATGATTAAAAAGAACTAAAAATCCTGTCGTGTCACCTAGGAAGTACGGATCAATAAGTGATGGGACTTCTGACAGCGAGGGGAACGAAAAGGAGAGAGTGTACTGACAGATGCGTGTTATTTCTTGAAGTCTTCGGACCGAGCCATCTGGTACAGTGTTCGACGTTTGCTTGTTGCACTGTTTCCACTTCTTCGGTGTTCACTGTGTGCTGTCATGTACACTTACGATAATATGCTTTGTTTGCAGCTAGTCATCCGCTACCGAACGTAAGTCATCATCAACCATTCGGAACTGCCATTTGTTCCACTGTGTATCTTTGCGTGAGTGATACTGAACTTCTGCTACCGACGCGGAGTATGATAGTAAAATTTCACGCAGGATAATGCAGGAACACTCATCGCCAATGCGTATGTGACATTGTAACGAGGTCTTTATGTCGACTGAAAATGTCCTCGTTATGTTGTCGTAGACACATTGGCGGTGTGTGCTGTAACAGTGTTAACATAATGCAGCGGCATCTGATTCGGTCAGTCTCTAACGGAAAAGCGTTACATTAACTTCTCCTTAATGTGCTGTCTGTAATAGTTCAAACCTAATATCGATGTTTTGCTTCTGAGAAACCAAGGACGTAAGATTGTTTTGTACGTATTTTGCACTTAACAGTTTATTGCGTTTAACTTTGTTATATATGTCATTATTTTAATCCATCCAAATTATAAATGTCCGTTCTCCTCGGGAGGAAAGAATAATTTATTGTAAAGAAAAGTGTGTGGTCTTCGACCACCAAACTAGGAGAGCCGCTACGTTTTTTTAACTGCTACGCCTTTTGTCTCGCTTTCCCGTATCTGGACGCCTCTCCTTTGAGATAGGTGCGTAGCAGGTCACCACACCGTTAAAAGTTACGCCTTTTGGCTTGTTTTTCCGTATTCTGACGCTTGTTCTTAGGGCGACGTGTGCAGCAAGGAGCCAGCATCGAACACGGAAGCTTACAGAGAGAGTTACAGTGTAGCTCACGTAAAGGTGCAATCTACGTGAAGTTGGCATTTATGCAGAAATATGTTGCAATTTATGGAAGAAGGTGATGATTTAGCACATTTAGCAGAAGTAAGCCATTTCATATAAATTATAGCCTTGGAGGCAAAATATTTCCAGGCAAAATTGTGTGTTGCAAATATTTCAGCAACATGATATCAAGAAATGTTTTATGAGGTGAGCAATATGGCATTTTTGTCTATCTAAATCAAGCTGGTGACTTTCATTTATATATCTAGAATTGTTACAGGGGAAACAGGTATATTAGATAGTGGTGATTGTCTTACTTGAAACAGTACAGTAACAATGTGCAGTAACTAGTGTCACCATGTTTAACAGTAACGTTATGTCTATTTGTAAACCAGTTTAAGATCAATTTATTAACTGGAAATGTATCTCTTTTAGCGTCATGTTTTCTGTGGCAACATTTAACAAGAATGTGGTGAAGTGCTACTGTGGAAGACAGCATTGTGGTATTCGTTGGTTAATTTGATTTGATTCTTAAGGCTTTCGTGGCCACTTGTTGACGAAATGCCTGTTAGCTTCTGTCGTTTCTCAGACTAAAAATAAATTTTATAAATCGAAACGGATAATTTCATTTTTATTTGTAGACATTTCGTTAATCTGATTGCTAAGGCAGTCGACACTAAATATCTTGCTAGTTTCATTTTCGTACTAAAGGTAAAGTTGCATTCTTTCAAGGCAAATTTCAGTACTTCAACTACAATTAAAATAACTATTTGTCCCTTCAAGACCGACAAATAACTGCTGTAGGCAGAAATATTTATTTATAGAAGAAAAATACTGAAGGTGAGTTTGTACTGGTACTTGACCCAGCTGTAAAAACAAGCGCTGTGGTTTAGTGGAAAGTATGAAGTTATGACAACGATAAGTAAGATAAGAGTGAAGAGAAGAAATAAGTATTTGTTTCTATGCAGAAAGAACCCCCCCCCCTCCCAATTCCATAAATTTCGCTAAATGTTCCGGAATGTGATAACCTAAACAACACTCAAGCAGGCGTTATACACGGATCACTTTTATTAATAAAATTAAGTTTCAGTGAAAGCAGTTCTGGAAGGCGTCGAAGTGCATAGTTCACGATACAACGGCAGCTAAAGACTGCAGCAATGAGCTGAAGAGGCTAGTCACTCGTAAAGTAGACGACAGAAGTCCACGATATTTAGAGAGAATAGACGACAAGGTCGTTGTAGGTCGATGCAGTATAGCTACTGTGTAATACTTCAGTTTACGTTTCTTCATGGACCCCGTAAACAGATCGCCTGACACATCAGTATGAAGTGCCAAATAGCGCAACGACTTTCTGAGAGCCTCTTATAAGGCCGCTGCTAACTCGTCTCGTTCTCCTGAAACCGGCAAGTCACCTGGAAAAGTCCGAGGAACGAGATGGAGCGTTTGCGGTGACTGTAGTCTGCCTAATTGACTACTTGCCACACGCGACAAGATAAGGAAGATTAGGGATTAACTTGCAGTCGACAATGAGGTCATTAGCTCGGATTCTCTCAAAGAACCATCTCAGCATTTGCCTGGAGAGATTTAGAGAAATCGTGGGGAACCTAAATCTGGATGATAGGACGCGGATCTGAACTGTCCAGTGTGATACCCTCTGTGCCACCTTGCTCGAAGCGCTCGGTAAAGTTTACGATGATATAATGGTAAGTAACGAGAAGGGTTGTCTGCAGTAAGCAAGTGAAGGCGTTCCTGCTTTTTATTGTGGTGCTTTGCAGCAGATGCAGCTGGTGCACCATTCTTTAACATGGAACATAGCGGCTGGACGGGCGCAATAGAAGTGAACGATACGGCCATTTCCGCCCAACAGGCGCACTGCCCACCTGCCTCTAGTATCGCACGTCACTACGGCTTAATCACTGTATGGTCGGATGCCAAGTGGCGTGGCCGTTCGCCGAGTACGCTCATTTATGTCGGTCGCCGCCTACCCCGCTTTTCGTACGCATGCCCGCTAGCAGGGAGCCATATCATACCCGTTTTATTGCTCATTGTTCAGCTGAGGTAAAGTACCCATTGGAAACAGCAATGAAACAATTCACGCGTCCAGCCTTTCTCACGCGCGTAGCTGCAAGTGACGGAGGAGAAAAGTACACACAAGTCTTCCACTCAGCTCGTTGTCAATAAACATGAGGATGTCTCATTTGTGACGACACAATCTGGAGTCATGTCTTTGGAGTATGTAAAGGAAAAAAGTACGTTAACACATGGGAGTTCCTTTACTGATTGGTTTATATAGGTAATTCCTGATGTCACCAGTCTGAGACTAAACCATCGACGGCAGCGTCTATAAAACCGCTGACCTACCTGCGAGCTACAGTAATAAATTAATTGAATTGCTCAGTGAAGTAGATGTAACTACAATTGTTCTGGTGTGTACTGTAATTAATGCTGTACCGTTTTCAAATCTTCTGGAGCTGTTTTCATGTATGAAACTTAATGTATTAGTTCTTAGTAAAGGCGTAACACTGGGTAATATAGGAACAACAGTTTTTGAATTAAAACAATTATCTGTATCATTGATCTTGCTTTTGTTCTACGACGCGTTTCGAGGGCTTACATCATCTTCAGGTTCCTCAGTATATTAGATTAAAATTTCTTTGTCTGGATGCAGCTCGTCGTCTGTCATAACTTTCATTTTGAAGCAAAAACAACAATGAAGATCGTTATAAATGCGCTTTCGTGTCAGTGACGAAACAAAAATGTATTGTAATCAACTGGTCCACCGGAAGATGCTGGGTAATCCCGCGAAGTGCCTCGTGGAAGAAAATGAAAATAACTGAAACAGATAACTTTTCACTTGTCCTTCACAAGCAGGCTTAGTTTCCACATCACAGTTTAACATTGGACGACATAACATTGCTATAGTTTCTAGTCGCACATTGTGACTGAACGGCTGCGCGATGATAATTCCTATGGTCTGACAACTCCAACCAAGACTCAAGTAGAGTATGTTTTGCCTTTATAGAGCGCCACATAGCTTGAAAACATACAATCTTACCCTTACGAAATTGAGTATCATTTTCAAGAACGTTTATACGCTGATTGCCGGCTGGTGTGGCCGAGCAGTTCTAGGCGCTTCAGTCTGGAACCGCGCAACCACTACGGTCGCAGGTTCGAATCCTGCCTCGGACATTGATGTGTGTGATGTCCTTAGGTTAGTTAAGTTTAAGTAGTTCTAAGTTTAGGGGACTGATGACCTCAGCTGTTAAGTCCCATAGCGCTTAGAGCCATTTGAGCCATTATACGCTGATTGCACAACCCAGTCATTAACATTATGTTTTCTTGAATTTGAATACTTTAAAAATCGTCCATGAGCGTTAGCATTTAATTTTATAACAGTGCCATATTTCCAGGTAAATAGATGCAAAAGGTGCGTCTACCAAGAGCGGGAAGCAGATTCCTTATTCATGTCTTAGCAACGATTAAGAGACCGATCAGGATAGATCCCACCTATGTGTGCAGACGCTCAAGCCGTCCAGCTGTTATCATCTATACATAAACTACCTTGATAAATTGCTTCATAGAGATGCGGATGGCCTTCTCAGCAATCCGCGCTGCAGGTCTCGCACTATAGAAATGAATGGTTTTTTCATAAAAATGATTGAAGCTAAAGGAAAAATAATCTAAAAGGAAATTTCAAAATTATTTACAGAATGGAAAAAAATAACAGTGAGTGTAGTCTACGTTTACGTCAGTCCAGTAGAGCATTCGATATGCTAACGATTTAGAGGACACACTCACCCAACTAACAAAACTAATTTAGGTACAAATTTGGTAAAGGAGAATCACAATGTTGGCTCTATTCGAGGACAATTGAATATCGTACATGGAAAGGACATTTTAGATGAAATAGCGATTTATGTTGCAAGAATGAAGTACCTGGTAGATTGCTGAACGAAGAGAACGATTTCTCCGACGACTCCTACTTCAACACTACGACCAGTTGATCTGACGATCGCTGCACCGCATCCTTGACGTTTGTATGTCCATTTTTGTGACTGGAGGCTGGGGGACTTCGGCCGCTCACTTACGTAAGAAAATGAAACACCTACAGCCGTCCATATGATGTCATTTATTGTGTGGCCAACAGTTTCGGTGCTTCAGTGCACCGTCTTCAGGCCTTAGCTGATGCTGAGGGGATAACACTATTCGTATACACGATGCATCAGGGTTAACATCTATAACTGGTTTTCGCAGATTACTTACAACAGTAATGTTGTCTCTCCACCTATCAACTATCAACTGACTGGAGATCAAGCAGGTCGTCCTTTTGTCGTAGATATTTGGCAAGTGCGTTGTGGACAAAGACACTGGTAAAAAGTTCATCCTAAACCCAAGGAAAAATTTCATCAGCATTTGGTACACGTTTTAGTTCAAATCTGGAATGAAATAGTGTGGGGGTAAGAACCACCTGCCTCCCATTTTGGTGAATGTGATAACGCGGAGAGAGAAAGGAGCAGAAGATGGACAGAAGTGAGGGGGAAGGAGGACGTGAGCACAGAGCGGACGAGGAGGAGATGGACAGAGAGAGAGGAGAGGAGGAGATGAACAGACAGAAGGGAAGGAGGAAATGGACAGAGAAAGGGAAGAGGAGTAATTTCTATATGACTAAAACTACTCTCAGTAGTCGTAAAGAAAGTATTCTGAACACTAAACGAGGAAAGAAAAAGTACTAAGTGTTGGTGAAATGCGCCTGAACCATCTTCAGTGTACTGTCCACTACTAGTATAGATAAACACCAAGAAAGAGAAGAACTTAATACAATCAACTTCAGACTAGCCCTGGAAATCAGTTATAATAAGTCTCAGATCAGGTAATCAAAAATAAAATTTAATGAGCTCACGTAAGAGTTAATTACAGCACGCACAGAGGCGTTTAAGTAAACATTCTTCCTGTGTTCCATCAGTGAATGGCACAGTAAGAAGTCCTAATTTTTTTAAATGGTGCAATGGGCAGCGCCATGCTCTCCACAGTTGTTTGGAAAGTATGGATGTAGATGTAGTTGTAATGAAGTTGGATACAGATGTCGCTTCAGTTCATCAATTTTTGTATTTAGAGGAGTGGAAACAACGACCGAATGGACAGAAAAGAAATGAACTGAAGAACAGAAATTCCCACTGTGTTTTAAACAGAAGTTTACAAAATATATTACAAATTTTGACTTTTGGCAAGGACACATGGGCTTAAGTACGAAAAACATTCCAAAAAATCATTCCATAAATTGAAGATTACCCAAAGAGCAATGAAGATACAGATAACAGGAATTAATGGAAATAAATAGAAAATGAAGTCAGACCATTTGACCACGGGAAAGATTCAGTCGGAAGTCTTCATTATTTTTATTTTATTTATTTACTTTATCTGATCAACTTAAGCGCCAAAACAGTCTCTTATTTCACATAAGAAACGTTTTACATCACGGGGCCATCGTATAATGTTATTAATTACAGTTTTGTGCATACTACTACCACTAATATTCATGGTAATAATTATGCGTACTATTGTTTTAGCACAAGTTGTGCTACTATGTTTGCAGAATTCTGACAGGTACTTGTGCTGCAGCTTGTTCGTCGTTAACTTGACGATACATCGGTGAAGAACTCGGACAACTTAGCAGAGTTTGGTCTGCGCCAGAAGAATGCAAACAGAATGCTAGAGGGTGCTGTAGCAGTGTCGTTGTTGTTTAATTATTTGATGAAGCAGCTGGGAAAACTCTTGCGGACAAGAAGTGGTCGAACAGGTGGTAGCGGATCAGTAATAAGTTTGATCATACGCACTATGTTTTCATTATGCCCGCTAGTGCTGAATTGAAACGATAGATGTTTTTGACGGCATTGTCAATAACATGCTCAAGAAAGAATTTTTCGTAGCTACCCTCATTTACCCCCGTGAAATAGTCAATAAATCATATTTTTGTTTACGGTGCAATTTTGACTGTCGATAAATTGAAGTAACAATTCATTTTAAATGCACAGAAAGGGGAATAAACTGCATCTTTTACTTTGACTATCACTAGACCACGGTGATTTTTTCACACGACAGCTAGTCTGTGTCTGAACTATAAGCTTTTTTGCTGACTTACTACCGAGCACCTGCTTATAAGCAATACGTTTTTCCACGGTGGAAATTCTTTTGTATGCAAACTGTGCAGCGTCTCTGACAATTAATGAACCATTTTAGCTCGTCCGTCAGCCGAGCTGCAGTTTCCTTCTCATTCCTCTGGGGAGCATTTTTATCATATACTCGACTAAGTCTGTCAGTAAATACTAAGTCTGTCAGTAAATCAACGTAGTTTGTCTTTAATGTGCAGTAAGAACGGTGGAAGTCATCTCTCAATTTACCTCCTGCGCTCCTGCCACAAGTTCGGCCCTTAAATTCTCTGCCAGTTGATTCTCGGGTATTGTAGCAGGTATGAAAATTATGTCCAGGGCTGAAGCACCGGACGCGGGACTGTATGAATTATTATGTTTGGCGCTTTCGCAGAAAACCTTACCTTCGTGGCTGTGACTATTTTATTTGTGAATGTATCTATAAGATAAATTAGCAACGCATTTACATTTGTATAAATTCCTGAATTTATGGCTGTAGTGAAAATGAAACGGAGATTGTAACACCATCACTTTATACTGTTACTGCATATATTGCAGTGTTATTAATGTCTGTTCAAAAAATACGTATTTTTTCACTAATTGTAGTAATGAAGAATATTTTTATATGTGGTTATGTATGAAAAATAGTGATTCTGTTACTGCTGTTACTGATTTATACACAGGGTTCGATAGCTAGAAATGTTAGAGAGGGAAAAGATGTAGGTAAGTCCCTCTGTCTACAAGGTGTCTCTCCTTAGAGTCGTCAGGCACATTTTCTCTGACGTTTCGACCAATATATGCAATTTCGTTTTTTGCCATGTGTACTGGAATCCACCCAAACAAATACTACTTATCATGTCTAATGTTTCTTTCTCGTTACAAACAAAATGATTTTTAAAGCAGAATTTTGTGTGTCGGTTTGACAGAGAGGTCCCAGATTAGCCTAGTGCGATATTGGCCTTTTTTAGGTATGTGTTAACAGGACGAGCAAAATACAAAGTATAATCAGTAATCCAGCAGGAACTGAGAAGTGCTGTTGTATGCCGGTAGAAGATAGTGCAGCGCAACACTACTCAGTCTTTGCTGCAGTACTGGTTATCCTTATTTTGCTCTTCCTATCAACACCTTTTGAATAAACGTATGTCGCACTAGACTAATGTGGAACTGCTCTGTCGAATGGGCGCATAAAATTCTGCTCTAAAAATAGTTTTGTTTGTAACGGGAAACAATCTGAGACTTTCTGCTGACACTGGGCGTCGCTTGAATGTCGTGACGAGTACTATTTGCTTGGGCTGACTCCAGATACACACTGCAGAAGCAAAATTGCAAGTATCTATCGAAACACCAGAGAAAATGCAACTGACGACTCTTAGGGCAGACTACCGGTATAAGAGGTAGGGCTCCAAAGTGGAAAGCTTAAGTGCGCGTAGTTATCGCACCAAGAGAAGAACGGCAATCAGTGAGTAGCTAGCCTCTAGTTTAGACCAGGGGCGGCCAGTAAGTCGGCTGGCGAGACGTGACCTAGCATGAGTGCCATATCACTCAGCCTCGCGCATATTTCACTTACTGCTGTCTGAGAATGAACAGGGGGAACTGTGAACGAGCCACATTTAAATGGCAGTGCAAATGCACTGTATACGACTTGGTTTTATATTTCACATTTCTCAACAACACAGATAAGAAAAACAAGTTTTCAGTATTATTTATTTACTTTTGGCATACGGAAGACATAATATAATTTTTATCTGATACAAACTGTCGGCCTATGGATAGATATAAACAATTTCACAGATTTTCGCATTCAAAAAAATGGTGCAAATGGCTCTGAGCACTATGGGACTTAACTGCTGTGGTCATCAGTCCCCTACAACTTAGAACTACTTAAACCTAACTAACCTAAGAACATCACACACATCCATGCCCGAGGCAGGATTCGAACCTGCGACCGTAGCAGTCGCGCGGTTCCGGACTGAGCGCCTAGAACCGCTAGACCACCGCGGCCGGCTTTCGCACTCAGGTTGCCATATAATCGTGACTCTTAGTTTCATAATCGAAAAAAGGGCCTTTCATGCAGATTCATTATGGAGACGTGAGAACTCTATCTGAGGAAATCAATGTAGAAGTCGTGGACAGTTTTGACGCAAGAGGATTTGTCTTTAAAACGAGAACTACCTTGCAGATCAATCAGCAATATCCGCACATGCAAACGTCTGAAACAGCAAATGGTCTCGAAATAGTTCGAAAATCGATAGAAATGTTTGGTAAGTTCCTATGGGACCAAACTGCTGAGGTCACCGGTCGCTAGGCTTACACACTACTTAATCTATCTTTTACTCTTACTACACACAGACCCATGCCATCCATGCTCGAGGGAGGACTCGAACCTCCGACGGGGGAGGGGGGGGGGGCGAACCGTGGCAAGGCGTCAAAGACAGCACGGCTACCCCGCGCGGTGAAAACAGATGTAAGAGTGGCAGTGTCCTCAAAACGATATCCTTGTACTAGAATGAGATTTGGACTCTGCAGCGGAGTGTGCGCTGATATGAAGCTTCCTGGCAGATTAAAACTGTGTGCCGGACCGAGACTCGAACTCGGGACCTTTGCCTTTCGCGGGCAAGTGCTCTACCAACTGAGCTATCCAAGCACGAATCACGCCCTGTCCTCACAGCTTTACTTCTTGCAGTACCTCGTCTCCTACCTTCCAAACTTTACAGAAGCTCTCCTGCGAAACTTGCAGAACTAGCACTCCTGAAAGTAAGGATATTGCGGAGACATGGCTTAGCCACAGCCTGGGGGATGTTTCCAGAATGAGATTTGCACTCTGCAGTGTAGGAGACGAGGTACTGGCAGAAGTAAAGCTGTGAGCACGGGGCCTCAGTCATGCTTGGGTAGCTCAGTTGGTAGAGCACTTGCCCGCGAAAGGCAAAGGTCCCGATTTCGAGTCTCGGTCCGGCACACAGTTTTAATCTTCCAGGAAGTTTCATATCCTTGTACTTCTTTCAAGGCCACAATACTACTATAACCTCGCGTTTTATTGAACGTGAGCTTCGGGAACAGGGTTGTGTTTGTCAGAATGAGTCCCTTCAGCAAAGCGATTTGCTTTTTAAATGCATCCCAATTAAACCACAACAAAGTTGTTTCTCACCTTGCAGCGTGTTACTGTGGACAGTGTGCATCAAGCCCACTTAAAATGTGCAGTCTGCAATCCATTCAGGATGTTCTAATTTTCGTACCTGCACTCATTTTTCCTTCATTAATTCAACAATGGGGAGTGTTATATATCGAAAAATCGTTGTAACCATGCTCCCTTAATGAAGCGCATCTGGTCAATCGTTATAATTTTTGCTCCTTCTTTGTCAACTAAATCTTTATGTTTTTTCTGTGTGGTATTGTAATGTCTTTTCATAGCACATTTGCAGTACCCTTTGCTTATGCGACTATAATATGTATACTGAGAATTCCCATCCCTCTCTTCTGTCATTCACATTGATTTTTAAAGGCTTGTGAGGATAGATCGCTAGACTGCCTCTTTTTGTGCAAACGGCCACTGGACCTGTGAATGTGCTTCATACAAGAACAAATAGCAAGGGTAAACAGCGCTGACGCCACGATTCTGCTGAACTGAAGAGAATTTTGGCGGCCGAGAAATGACACACCGCAATATTAAATGAATTGTCGCGTTGTAGGGAGTGTTCCCGAGAAGTGCCGCCCAAAGCCGAGACAGAGCGAGCCTTGGTCCACTCGGGGCCTACACACTAGGTCCGCATGAAGTTTGGCACCCAATGGCTGGCCATGGTTTAGATTGTCAGCACTTTGTAGTGGAACCGGGGCTATATTACGTGCAACCTTGCTGGAAATAAGTCTCGGTTGGTCGCATAACCAGATTACTAAGTGTGCAATGCTCTATGGTGTGTGGGTATGGAAATAAAGATTATATTACAGCAGTTTGTACGCTGAACCACGCATCCACCATCACTGCCGCAGATCAAGCATCATTGCCTCCAACCAATGCGCTGTTTTACTAAATTTTTAAAGGTGTATGAATCAGTATCTTCTTTGATTTGACTTAATTTGTGGAATTTAATCTTCGTCTGTTTCGAGACAGTTGTTGACATCAGTCACATAACCTGAGTATCAATAATGTTGCATCTAATTATAAAGAGACAGTTTAGTTTTGTTAATAATAGTAATAAACAAATTGCTAAAATGTAACATCACTAGTAAAATCAGAGAAAACTGCACTTCTTAAATTATATAATCTGAACCGATAATTTGCTTGCTGAACAAAGTAACTAGCTTCCTGTTTCATTCTGTTTTGAAGTCATTCATATAAAAGTAATAGAAAAAAAAGTTGAAAATTGTATAATTATTATTAATATTCGTATGGTTTACATGGTAATTTTACATTCTTGTATAAATGCTTAAATATACATAAAAATACACAACTAGTTCTGCCACACAGTTAACATAGTCACTAGAAAATTAAAAATTCTGTACTGCAATTCAGAATTAAGAGTGTTCCAAACAAGTATTGCTAAGTGTTATTGCATTGAGAGAGCCCTATGTTCTACAAGTAGACTTACATATTGCTTGAAAGATATAGTAAGAGCGATATTCTTGCAAAGCGAGACAGTGCAGCTAGGAAAAGTTATTGTGAGAGTGTTGCTAGTCTGTTAATATCTTATTGAAGACATGTGTATACAAAATGTGTTGATAGTGACTGATTCTGCGAATCTTTTGACGCGCGACATATATGCTAGAAGGTTCCGTTTTATCTAACGATTCTGTTAAAGTTAAAATTATTAGCATTTTTTTCAAAACTATGAGTCCAATTTGTACTGGCGACTGTATTTTTACCTGATACAAGTAATCACAACTGCGAAACGAAAGATTGTTCAAATATTGCTTTCATATCTCCTTTATAAAACAGTGTTGTATTTTTGAGACGAAAACAATGGTCCAGTTGCTTAAAATTCTTTAGGTATATTATCATGATCCTAATCCCTGTGAAGTGTAGTACTAGCTTACCATTTTAGTAATATAGTAAAAGGTGAAGTCGCATATGGCATAACTGGCTGGGGGCTCAATGGCAGACTCAGCCACACAATTTGAAAGGTTTTCTCTGTGCCCCGCGTCCACAGGCACCTTCCCTTCGTGAAATGTAAGAGTTACGTGAGTAAGTGTATCTGTTAAGTACAAGTGATTGTAATGTGTGTCGTGTATACGTTGGAGATCATGAGAGAAGGGAGAGGGTGAAAGCAGGTGCCGGCACATAGCCTACGCCTCTCTAAGAGCAGCGAGGTGGCTGTCTAGCTTAACGTCCCATCTGAGAGGGACGGATCAACATCAATAGTGTCGCATGTTCTCGTTTTACGAGACACTGCGGAGGGACACTGGAACTGAAACCAGGACCTTACGCAAAGGCTGGTCATCACGGACTCTGCGCTGCCACCCTTCCTGACACTTCTGCCGTAAAAGCAAAGCGAAAATTGTCAACAGCGCGTCGCATACCAGGATGGCCACCCATCCCACTACTGGCCATGCCCATCTCTACTTGACTTCAGTCATCTGACAGGTACCGGTGTATTCACCTTGTAACCAAACCCTATGTTTCCATGTGTGACGATTCGTCTAAACTTCTTTAAGCACAATTTGTACATGTAATCAACTTTTTTAATGATTTCGTAGTAGGGAAAGTACTTCTTCGTAACTACGAAACTAACGATTTTTAGCTGTTGTAATAGCTGTGTTTGCTTTCTAGGATGTGCAGTACGGTACAGAATAATATTTTAAGTTACTGGAAAGAAACTGCTTTGATGCCTATGGAGCTAAAAAAAAAATACCAGACCACTTTATCGCGCTTTTTTGTGGCAGCGCATTGCCCGACCCAGGCGATGTCTCCCGTATCGTCCTAGAAAACTAAAGTCTTTTTCTTCACTCAGCTGAACATTGTCATTTAATCTGCACTGCATAACTGTCACTATTTTGTGACTCTTATAATATTTGAATACTGGGCGAACATGCGTAACCTACCTAATCGAATACTGCTAATTTTTAGGCAACTAGTTTTATCCTGGACCTCTTTCAAAAGTACAATGAGGATAACAAGGCTCGATTTGCAATAATTTAGGCGCTTCACTGCCTACGTTGTAGGTCTATCCTCACCATTATAGCGAATGGATTACAGATTGGTGTAATCTTATCTTACGACAGTCTCTCTGAAAAAGATATTAATTTTACGAAGATCTGTGGTCGTCAGCACTGAAGGAGCAATTTTCTTTTATTCTTCATGAAGTTATATAACTATTACTGAAATGAACTTATTTTATTACAATTCATTTTAAACGTTCTATTTGGAATCAAGATGGATGAAAGTTGTGAGACTCTGACGTAGCTCAACGGCTACCATCTTTGAATTTTGCAGTTGTGTATTAATGAAAATTAAATTATTGAAAATTAAGTGAAAGTAATCTAAAAATTTGAAGCATTAATTGAATTAGGATTGCGATCAATCAATTTTATATCCACACAAACAAATTGAAAGCTGTCTTTTCCAGCTAAATACACATACGACAATCTTTCATGTCGTGATGCTGAAATTATTTTAAGCGGTCTTCTGACCGTTTGCATTTACTCAAAATTATTTAAACATAGTGGCAAGGTAATCGGGATTAGTTTCTGACTTTACGATAGTGAATATTACAGAAACTTTTAAATACGTGCATATTAAGTTCCTGACTGCAATATTCATTACAATTAATCTGTTCGCTTGGATAAAAAAAGGTCGTGCCTTGTTTACCGTGCAGGTAGCTATTGTTGTGCTATAATTGTAGATGTAGAACGATAATTAGCCAGGCTCTTCATGTCTCCAGTGAGATGGAATTAATTTTTTTCTACCATGTTGCTTACGGTAGCCATTTTTCTAGATGTTGCATTGACTCCAGATTTCATCATAGATTTATGCTGGATAATCTTATTATCCAACAACCGCAATTTCCTGATACGGCGTTACGACACAAAAGTCGCTACCTCTCGATTATCCACACTGTTAGCACTCAAAAAATATTAACGTCGCCAGACATGAAACAGCTATGGGCGCATCCTGGCTACCTTGCCTGCTATTGTTGTCTTTTCGTTCTATTCTGTCCTTTCTGCGCCTCACAGCACCCAGGTCATCCACAAAACCGTAGATTGAAATCCCATTGCAAATTCCAGATTTGATTAGTTGCTTTATCGAAAGTTTTATACATTTTCAAGTAAGCTATGAATATTACAGTCGTTATAATTACAAAAAATTCACCGTCATGCTTTTGGTTTTTCAACATAATGGTTACTTCATTTTTTAACAGATCATCAAAAACATTAAACATTTAGAAAACAAAGATACTTCATTTATCCATTTTTATGGTCACAGTTTAAATGAAAAAAATTTAATAAATTTATTGGTCAAATTAAAACTGTTTGGATACATATGACCCACATTGCATCGAAATACCCTGTAAGGATTACTTCGGAGAAATTTTTCTTCGTACAGTGTAACTTTCATTGAATAATTGGTTTATTTTGAACAGTATCATATTTTCGAACAGGATAACATACACTGACAAAACGCTGAACAGTTCATATAGATACAAAAACTTATTAGGTAATAACTTTTTCAATATAGTGTTATGTTTATCATTACATCAGCATAACATATTTATCGTTTATTTAATACAACGTTTGTCATCACTTTCAGTTTGAAAACATGCAGATTAAATTGCTATATACGTGTTCTTTGTATTTACTGCGAGACACGAGCCATTCAAAATAAACAAATAACTTGTAATTTTTCCTCCTACCTACGTAATTCTGTAGCTCTCAATTCGTTCGAGCAATCAATCATTCATGATAGAAAACACAGTCATAGCTCAGTCACTCAAAAATGATTCTGAAATTTTACTTGTTAGAATGAAATCAGGCGATGATTCTTCTTCTCTGCAGGCTCGTGCTTTGCGGCAGTCTGCTAATCTGTACAAATAAAATGCCTCGTAATTTTGGGAGCGTTGTATAATCAGTCGGGAAACCTCAGATCAAGCGGATATTTGGCTTTGATGGAGTTTAACCTTCCGAAGAAGTAATGGAGCTCTTGGATTATTAAATGCAGGTTCGTATCCAGTCTTTCGGAAGTCCCTTCTGATTAACAACTACGCAATATATCGATAAATATCATTAATTCCCAAATGTCACATACACACCTTTTTATGAAGGAACAATATATATATATATATATATATATATATATATATATATATATATATATATTTTTCCTTTTTAATCGTACAGTTCGTATGAGTTATCTTCTGTGATAAATCTCAATAATCAAATTACAGTTCTTCCAAACCAAGCTCATGCTAATCGGCACGAAGACAATCCCCGAAGCTCCCTTTCTTTTTTTTCTAACAACCACCAGAGAGAGTACTACAAAGAATACTTATGCGCTCATGGCATAGCTATTGTATGAACTACTTTTCGCATGGATTCTGCGAGTATGAAGACAGAAAATTAGTTAACGTCATTAAAGGGTAGAATTGTATCAGAATAATTCATCGAATATAAAGAGATATTACAAACTACACTGAAAATTTTTCTAAAATAAAATAGGGCATTGCCCACTATAGTGTCTCTTGCCTACACTTCATTTTATATTGTGCTTTCACCTATAGTGGATTCAGTAAGTCTTTTTCACTCTCTTTGGCGTCCACTCTCTCACTGTATAATGAGTACGTCACAACTCACTTTTTGTTACATCTTATGTGAAATTAACTTTTCTGGAACTTGAAAATCATAGTTGTGCATTGTGCTTTATAATAAAAAATTATTACATTGAAGTAACACTAAATAATGAAATTATTGCACATTTTAAATATATATTTATTTCAGACTATATTTTATGCCTGTTAATTATTTTTAACTAACGGCTTATATTTCCTCAGATGTATGTTTCTTATGCCTACACTCATTCATGATGCTGGATATTCCAAAAAGTGTTAGCATGAGAAGTATTTACAATTTGGGAAGTCGATTGTAAATAAGTCTGAATTAGCTACTTTTGTGATGAAATGTTCCCTTTGGAAAATTATGAATGACTGTGCTGGTATATTATTTGATTTTCAAACAGCTGAGAAAAACTCAACGTACTCAAACAGTTTTCTCTTTACTTATTCTGATCATCACTAAACTGACATACAATTTTTCTTAGCGCAATGCAATCTGACTTTCAATAATCCCTACAAAAGAATGGCCCTGACGAACAGTAACCTATACCTTTCATGAATTACTTACCTCACAAAAATCTTCGTTACTCGAGCTACTGCAATACAACGAACGCCAATACTGCCAGCTAAATAAAAGATTCTAACTACTGAAGGCACTAACTACTTACAGGCATAGTTAGCAAATGAAAGATTTTGATAGAGAGCACACAATGTATTTCCCTTAAAAGTCATCATATATAATTTTGTGACATCCAATTAAACAAATTTTCTTTTTCTGATGGACACACGTCCAGATCGTCTGCTCAAAGTAACCTCTCAAAACTCTGGCATCTCTCTCTCCACATCCACCACTGCTGGCGGCTCGCCTCTAACTGCCAAACACTATCGGCTGTTCACATCCAACTGCCCAACACTACACAATGTATATTAAAATTCCAACAATGAGTCCAACCATCCACAGGCTGCACATCACAGTCAGTGATTTTCGTACAGAGCGCTATGCGGCGTTACCAACATAAAAACCTAAACAGCCTAATTACATAGCCCCCATGCTCCCCACAAAAAAATTCACAAATTGTTTTGGGCAATGCCCAATAATTATTTGCTAAATTTTTTTATATTAACCATAACAAATATATAAAATGCACACACTTATTGATACAATGTTGGTCAAAAGCAAAAATTTTCTCACAGTCCATAAAGCCAGTCCTGTTCATTCATCACAGTAGTAATTACATTGTACAAAGTCTGATCAGTAAAAGAAAATGCACACAGAAGTAGTGGATTTCCATGCTATCTTGAAGAAGTCAGGTTATCCTTCCAATGGAAAGACAGTGCTAACTCTTGACAAGCAGACAGGTAATGGGCCACAACAGAGAAGACCCACAGCAGAGTCAGTCGAAGTTTTGAAGAATATTGGTAGGTAGATCATTACAGAACAGACCCACTGTAGTCCTGGTAAAGATTATGGTAATGGTGGGCCACGAAAGGTGCAGACACAATGTAGTCCTTGTAGAGGTAATGGTATTTGTGGGGCACCAAAGGTGCAGGCCCACGGTAGTCCTTGTAGAGACGGCCAGCAGCCATCTGTTGCGACATTGTGGGTGCACACAATCACCATCGAAGAGTCTTACGGATAATATAGGAAGTCCATGAACCACCACTTGTGCACTCACAAAGTTTTTGGAATGTCCTTAGAACCAGCAGTGCGTTAACCAGTGCCTTGCTGAATTATCAACACACATGCGAGCACTAACAGTCACCCCTTTTTTTATCTTCTCATATATTGTGCATATACTATGACCAACAGAAACGTGTGCAGTGAAATGAAACTCAAATCGAAGAACTGGTGTCTATACAATCTTATGACATGAGAACACAGTTACAAAGGCACAGAAAACGTCATTAAAGAACATAATACTACAGATAACATTTGTAGCAATACAGGCTTTACAAAAGAATAGAAATAAACGTATACATCAGTGTTACAGGAATTATGACATACGTAAATAAATAAAATAATGACAATAATTTTCGAAACATTAACTTCACACATGAGCATTAAAACAGAACAGAATAAATAATGTCTAAACATCTTTACAAAGTAAATAAAATATTATTAATGCAAATTATATTTAAGGATAACAGTATTCCTCATCATAGTGAACGTAGTTTAGTATTAGAAAAATTCTACAACATAACTCTTTTCACCTAAACACATAAAGACAGGAAGAACACAAATACACAAGGGTACACAAACACATAGCAGAATAACACAAAAGGAAAGGACAGGGTTTGTTTTCAGTATAACATTTGGTACTGCAGTCCAACTCAAATCTTCATTTTATAGATCTTTCCTCTTATTTCAACATACGTTTCCTACATAAAAATCCTATCTAAGCATGCTTTCTGTATTTATATGTCCACACATTTCTTACCTCATTATTTATTTTCCATTTTCTTACCTCATCATTTATTGCCAAGAAAATCCTACCTAAACCTGTTGTCCCTAAACCCTACTTTTTTGTTCATATCCTCTTTCAAAATAATGATTCTCCATTGTACACAACTATTTGGCCAAACCTTTTTCTTACAGCTTCTCAATGCATTTCTTCTAATTCATCACAACTCATTCTCTTATATAGCTTACTCCATCTTAAGCTAACTTAAATCTATTGAGCTCAGATGCATAAACTAAGGGACGAGGCAATGCAGCAGCACAAAACAATTAACACAAAGAGTAATGACAAAAAAATGCAAATTGGCAGAGCAAGCAGCAGTATATCTAAATTAGCAAAGCAAATACAACATTACAACCAATATGAGCCAATGTGCAGCAACAAGAAAAATAAATCAGTAGTAAAACTGGCTTAATAGAATGTAAAATTCAGTAGGACAATGCCTGACAAACATCAGAACCAAATGCAATAACTTATACCTAACCATGAAAAAGCTCAAGCAGAAAAAATACGACGGAAAAGGCAGGAAATGTCTAATACCTATGCCAGATTTCAACACTAGAGTGATGTATCACAATAACTTACTCTACCAAACAAGTTACCAGATCATTGAAAAAAATTATGTTTGCATTTCCTGTGAAGGAAAATGTCTATTTGTGCTCCCTTTTTAAGGGACAGAAAATATACTGACATTAGTACATCTATTAAATTTTGTTTCAACCAATGCTACAGCACAGCTAGAAACTAGATATTAAACAAAATGAGCAAATATACAGGGTGAGTCACCTAACGTTACCGCTGGATATATTTCGTAAACCACATCAAATACTGACGAACCGATTCAAAAAATGGCTCTGAGCACTATGGGACTCAACTGCTGTGGTCATAAGTCCCCTAGAACTTAGAACTACTTAAACCTAACTAACCTAAGGACAGCACACAACACCCAGCCATCACGAGGCAGAGAAAATCCCTGACCCCGCCGGGAATCGAACCCGGGAACCCGGGCGTGGGAAGCGAGAACGCTACCGCACGACCACGAGATGCGGGCGAACCGATTCCACAGACCGAACGTGAGGAGAGGGGCTAATGTAATTGTTTAATACAAACCATACAAAAATGCACGGAACTATGTATTTTAACACAAACCTACGTTTTTGTAAATGGAACCACGTTAGTTTTGTTAGCACATCTGAACATATAAACAAATACGTAATCAGTGCCGTTTGTTGCATTGTAAAATGTTAATTACATCCGGAGATATTGTAACCTAAAGTTGACGCTTGAAACCTCCGACATTCAGTTGCGTGTTGTAACAAACACGGACCACGGTCGGCGAGCAGCATCTGCAGGGACATGTTTACGATGACGACCGTGTTTAAGAGTGTGGCTGTAGTGCACTGTTGTGGTTTGGTCTAGCTGTCGCAGTTTCCGCATGTAGCGCTTGCTGCTATTGTTATTCTGCATTCGTCTCCGCACGCAGACCACTGTAGTACACCGTGTTACCAGACGTCTGTGATAGTGTAGTGTTGTAGGAACTGTAACCATGGTGTATTCGAACTCTGAAAAGACGGAGATGATACTCATCTATGGCGAGTGTCGACGAAATGCAGCTGAAGCCTGCAGGGTGTATGCAGAACGGTACCCGGACAGAGAGCAGCCAACGTGCCGCACATAGCAAAACATCTACCGCCAACTGTATGCAACAGGTATGGTCGTAGCACGCAAACGGGTCCGTAACAGGCCCCTCACAGGAGAAGCGGGTGCAGTTGGTGTGTTAGCTGCTGTTGCCATGAACCCACACATGAGTACACGGGACATTGCGAGAGCCGGTGGACTGAGTCAAAGTAGTGTCATGCGCATACTGCATCGTCACCGCTTTCACCCGTTTCATGTGTCGCTACATCAGCAATTACATGGTGTTGACTTTAATCATCGAGTGCAATTCTGTCAATGGGCATTAACAGAGAATGCGTTGCAGTTCTACCTGTTTACCGATGAAGCGGGTTTCACAAACCACGGGGCAGTGAATCTACGGAACATGCATTACTGGTCCGTGGACAATCCTCGCTGGCTCAGACAGGTAGAGCGACAGCGACCGTGGACTGTAAATGTATGGTGCGGAATCATTGGCGACCACCTCATTGGTCCTCACTTCATTGCAGGGGCCCAAACAGCTGCAACATACATCGCGTTTCTACAGAATGATCGGCCGAAGTTGCTCGAAAATGTCCCACTGGAAACGCGTCGACGTATGTGGTATCAGCATGATGGTGCACCTGCACATTCCGCAATTAACACTAGGCTGACCCTTTACAGGATGTTCCACGGGCGTTTCATAGGACGTGGAGGACGCATAAATTGGCCAGCCCGTTCTCGTGATGTTACACCTCTGGACTTCTTTCTGTAGGGTACGTTAAAGGGGACTGTGTACCGTGATGTGCCTACAACCCCAGAGGATATGAAACAACGTATTGTGGCAGCCTGCGGCGACATTACACCAGATGTACTGCGGCGTGTACGACATTCATTACGCCAGAGATTGCAATTGTGTGCAGCAAATGATGGCCACCACATTGAACATCTATTGGCCTGACATGTCGGGACACACTCTATTCCACTCCGTAATAGAAAACGGAAACCACGTGTGTACGTGTACCTCACCCCCCATGGTAATGTACATGTGCGTCAGTGAAAAAGACCAATAAAAAGGTGTTAGCATGTGGACGTAATGTGCTGTTCCAGTCTCTTCTGTACCTAAGGTCCATCACCGTTCCCTTTGGATCCCTACGTAATTCGGTGCTCTCCGATACACAAGATCGGACAGTGGAGAAGTGGTACTCAAGCGTCAATTTTAGGTTACAATATCTCCGGATGTAGTTAACAATTTACAATGCAACAAACGGCACTGATTACGTATTTGTTTATATGTTCAGATGTGCTAACAAAACTAACGGGGTTCCATTTAAAAAAACGTAGGTTTGTGTTAAAAAACATACTTCCGTGCATTTTTTTGTGGTTTGTATTAACCAATTACACTAGCCCCTCTCCTCACGTTCGGTCTGTCGAATCGATTCGTCAGTATTAGATGTGGTCTACGAAATATATCCAGCGGTAATGTTAGGTGACTCACCCTGTATACATAAAGCAAGGCATGAAACGTCATTCACTAGGCATATGGCATTTCATAAGGCAGTAAAAAAAATCTTTGAACTAGACAGACAGTAGGTGTAAAATGTTTCTCATCATTCCATTAGGCATTTCAGTAAATATCAGAAATTACTAGCTCCAGAGTCATACTTGATATGTCATCAAATATGAGCATGTAGTATTTTCGATGCTTTCTACAAAGAAATGCCAATAGTGAGGTTAATGGCCTCTTCCTTTCTCCACCTAATGGCTTTTTTCCAGGTGACTGTCATGTAGCAGGGCGCCTACAATGCATTACATCAAGGTCACTTACCTTCCTTACCAAAATATTTTCGGCTACAGTGACAGTCTCATGTAAAAATTTCACAGGTTGAAAATTTACTTTACAAATGTGTAGCAACAAAATCCCATAAATACACCAGTCTCAAAAAATTTTCGCCGGCATTGTGATACATTCACGCACGTATACACATTTCGTAACTCTTATAGTACGATTCTTGGGTTCCAATAACCTTTTCTCAAACCAGTGCCCCTAAAGTCTTCTCATTATTCATATACATATAAACACATAATCACATTCCTCATATAACATGATCTTATTGATCATAAACATACCTCAGCAGCATAATACACATTGCCATTGTAATAATATCATCATAGCACATCAATCAAATCTCAAAATCGTTGTAGCTTCCTCCAATGATCTCAAAACCTTTAAAAAAAGATGCTCTCTGCTCGTTTCAATAACGTCATCTGCCTCAAACGTACTTCAAAAATCATGATTCCATACCAAATATCCCATTCAAAGCTCTCACAGCATCACAATGGTTCCAAAAAAATATGAAGAGTTCGCAAAGTACAGACAAAATACATTTTCATAAGTGTGAAGTTAACCAAGTGTGTAATTGTGTAAACATATGTCACTGATGTAGTAAAATAAAGGTTTGTTTCTCTGTTACATAATCAGATAGCTGTGTAATTCTGTGTTAGAGAAATATGGTACTGATGTGTAAAGTTGTATAAGCAAATACCATATTAGCTAGGGCTCCTTGTGCTTGCCACACGCTTAGTACACAAAGCAATCGTGCACCCCCTGAGGATTAATGTAATTATACCCTCAGCTGTTACAGATTACAGCAATGGAATGAAATGTATCACCGAAAACCTTCTTTGTATCTTTGTAATTCAAAAATCTTTAAAAATGTTTTAAGTAAAAAAATTAATCATTCAAATGCGTGTCCTGTAGTGCTAAACTGTGCGTCTTGCTGTAAGATAATTTCTGTCATTACTTAACGGTAAAAATGTGCCAAGTGTTGTAATTATAGTCCTCTGTAAGCAGCGTTCTGCAAAAGTCAATGTACTTATCTAGTCATAAACAAACTTGAAATGCTATGCGTACAGATATTATAGTCATTACGTACATTACCACGACCAAGAAAGTATTGTAACGTATTGTTGTGTATCGAAAAATACCTATCTCATTGTACCTATACCACAAAAACATGTTTTACTTTCCAGAATAATACAGAAAAACTGTACAGATATAAAACAGATACAGCGCAAAAGCAACACTGTAAATTGTGTCACTCATTAGTAGCGTCATGATATAATAGTGTAGCTTTCAAATAAACTAACCACTGTGTCATCTAGTATCTCTCAGAAAGTACTTTAAATCCAGAATGTCTTTTCAAGTAAACCAAAATGTTGCATTACAGTCTCATTACCAATATATGTTCCAAATGTGTAAGCCTTATAGTCGTTACGTAATCGTGTAACGAACAAGCAAGAATGTACACACAATATCACTGTATCATCTGTTCACTACAACAATGCATTCGTAATTACTGTCTAAATAAGTTCCCTAGGTTCTTGACTGGATAGTTAACTTCAAAACATTGTTGCATATTAACAGTTTCTAAGTGTGACGAAGCGTCCTAGTAATGTGAAGTGAAAAATTTTATGGTAACGACTAATTAGGAAAGCAAATTATCTCTCAATAAATGGTTTTACATGTGAAATGTGGTGTAAGCCTTTACTCTTCCTAGTACGCAAAGCTTCAGCTTCATCGCAATTATCATGTGGTATACATTGGTAAAGAATGCTCAATTTTTTTTCAAGGTTAGCGTCTATGTTATTTTTCTCTGAGCCAGCCAGCGCACGTGGCTGCCTGCAGTGCGAGTCATAGTCTACTGTCTCTTTGTTGGCGTGCGTTGTTATTGGGATTAGGAGACCTAAATTCTACAAATTCACCTTGCTGAGAGTGCCGTGCCCTGTTTGAATCCCGCCAGTTCTGATGAAATTCAGGTCTGTCGTTATGATTATATCGTCTGTCGTCATGTCGGTAGTTTCTGTAGTTTCTTTCTTGTCGGTTAAGTGGTGTAGAATTTCTTCTTGAATTGTAACTGCGCGGAGGACTGTTGCGTCTGAAGTTATTCTGTCTCTCTTGATAATAATTATTTCGGTTCCCATATTGTCTGTTTCTCTGATTGTCTCTGTCATAGTCATTACCGCAGAGAGGTGATCTTTCCCTGTAATTATTATTACTCTGCCAACGGTTGTCATACGGATGGTGTCTGTTGTGGACACGATTTGCGTTATAAGATTAGCCTTGTCGTGTCCAGTTATTATTTCTGTCGTCACGGAATTGTGATCGATGTGACTTGTAATTGTTGTTCTCCTGGTTTCGCGTCCCGTGATTGTCAGTGTCAACTTCCAATTCTTGTAAGAGTCCCTGAAAACCTTCGATGTCGTCTTTACAATGTCCTGCCAAAATAATATGTCTTAAATGTTCAAGCAATTTGATTAAGCAAATGCGGATTAGTTCTGAGGGGCTGTATGGGTTAAACAGGTACTGATTCTTGTACAACATGTCTTCAAAATATTTGAGGAGACTGGAAAACTCAGATTTTTCAACGTGTTTCATCATTATGATGCTATGGTTTACTCGACCTAGAGTAGCGTGAGACCATTATGCTGAGAGGAAGGCATGATAAAATTCTCCTTCACTGTTACGATCGCGAATGCATTCTTACAGCAGGTTCATTTTCCAAGTAGCCACACATAAATTCCAATCTGTGCTCTAATGACCAGTTGGGAGCAAAACAATGAGAGAATTGATGAAGCCACGCTTGTGGACGAATGTCGTTTCTAGAATTCTTAAATGTTCTGAATTTATGTGTAGCAATAAACAGCTTATAGTCAAAATCATCATGTCAGCGAGTTGCATGCTGGTCATTGTTACGGCGTGTCGGCGGTTCCATCTCAAAATTCGGTGCACCTTGCCAATTTCTTTCATAATTTCCGAAATGCCTTGTGTTATTACTTTGTGCCTTTTCCGTATTTGTAAGTCCCTCTTCCCGTATTGGAGCGCGAGTGTCCTCTGAAATACGTAATTCTTGAATTACTTATGCCAACTGATCTTGTACTTCCCGGATTTTCCTTTTGTGTTGCGTAATAATTTGATTATGATTTTGTTTGAATTTTCTAATTTGTTCATACTCTTCTGTATCAGTATAGGCTACTGGTGTTGTATCTTTCAGATCATAATCTACCTTTGTAGATAAGCTAGTGAACTGATCCGAAAGTTCGGCTACTTTCTCCGATAATGAACTGATTTTCTCCGTGTGTTTTTCTGTACCAAGTTTCTGAGTGTCCATTTGTGTTGCAAGCGTATCTACTATGTGCTTTAAGTTTCCTTGAGATTTTGCAACTTGCGTAACCGAATCGGTAGATGCAACTGAGTCAATTTTAGCTTGCAAGGTCTCATGATTTTCATGAACAATAGTAAGCATTCCTTTTATGGCTGCTTCGTGATTCTGTAATGCATTTTCATGACGCGAAAAAATAGGTTTAAAATGCTCACAAATTTGTGTTTTTATGTCATTACAGACTTTTTGACATTTCGATTCGATTTTAAGTAACTCAGCAGTTAATTCTTCACGTGTTTGTTCAAGCGTTTGCTCAACTGTGTTTAACTTTTGAAGATTTTACTCCATTGTGTATAGCGTTTGTAGCTGTTGCTGTGTTACTTCCTGATTTTGTTCCATTCGTTGCATGAATTGCAATAACAACGTATTAGTGTCTGGAACTTGTTCCTTTGTGCTTATCGGCAGTGCATAACAGCCAACATTAGCATTTTGAAAAGCAGAAAATGTGTCTTGACTTGATTGAGAAACTGGTAATACTGAATCTACAGTATTTGCAAAATTTAGTCCTGTCATTTCGGATTCCTGAGGCGAGCTGTTACCGACTGATCGATCGACAATGCTTCCCTGTTCACTAATTGTTTCACTGTCCACAGAATTATTTGCCTCCTGGTCCATTTCTGCACAGTTACAAAATTACTGCTTTGAATGTCTGTTAATTCTTTACACGATGGTGCTAACACACTACTCTCGTCTTCACTGTCATTTCTCAGTTTACTTTGGAGCCTAGTATTAGGTTTTTCACACGCCATAATTGTCACAATATTTCATACGATGACACAGAAAAGCACAATTTGAAGAGTAAAATAAGAAAACACGTTAAAATAGCACTGAAAATAATATCCACTTAATTGGAAGCGCGGCTGCGAAATACTTGGTGCAAATCTACATGCATTTCACAGCTGTTTTACAGTAAACAATGAAAAACTACAACTACAAAGGAAATTCTCTCTACAATTACGCGCTAGCAATAAACAATAACTACACTAATTACTCAAACTACAAGAAAAAATCAGAACATTCCAGTGAGGTATCCCCGGATAAGAGTCGACATGTGAAACATCCGCTTTGGAAAATCATGAATGACTGTGCTGGTAAACTTCTACGTTATTTGATTTTCAAACAACTGAGCAAAACTCAACGTACTCAAACAGTTTTCTCTTTACCTATTCTGATCATCACTAAACTGACACACAATATTTTTTTAGCGCAACGCAATCTGACTTTCAATAATCCCTACAAAAGAATGGCCCTGACTAACAATAACCTATACCTTTCATGAATCACTTACCTCGCAAAAATCATATAATTTTGTGACATCCAATTAAACAAATTTCCTTTTTCTGACGGACACACGTCCAGATCGTCTGCTCAAAGTAACCTCTCAAAACTCTGGCATCTCTCTCTCCACATCCACCACTGTTGGCGGGTCACCTCCAGCTGCCCAACGCTACGGGCTGTTCACATCCAACTGCCCAACACTACACAAGCGAATATTCCAACAATGACTCCAACCAGCCACAGACTGCACAGCACAGTCAGTGACTTTCATACAGAGCGCTACGTGGCGTTACCAACATAAAAACCTAAACAGCCTACTTGCTGTGATTAATTTCACTCGAATTTTCATGAATCTTCATGAGAATCAAGTTGAAAACTTTTGTCAAGACAACGAATCTCATCCTCAGCCCGTTTCCTGTTTTGCCACCTTATTTCGAAGTAATTGTTTTTTCTATGACGTCAGAAAAAATACTATCGGTCTCATGAACCTTTATTTCATTTTCTCTGAAAGTTATATTACTACTCCTTTCGTAATGTCTTGCACCGTTGTGAATTTCCGCCGCTAATGAATATGCATCAAAATTGGAATGGGTTTCTATTAATTTTATTCTAGGATCACCCTCTTCATTTTCCCCTTAGAAAGTTACTTTTTCGTCAGTGCTCTCTAGTTGTTGTTTTATTCATCAAATTTTATCTGCACATGCATCGACGTACAAGGCTTCTTCCTTTCCTCTCTTTCTACTGTTGAGGGTAGAGCCTCTTCTAGTTCAATACCTTCCGTATCTTGCTTGACTTCTCCAAAACCGTTCCCTAAACGACGCAACGTCATCTGATCCGTCTTCTACGTTGCAGTTACCACTATCTTCCCCAACAATGTATACCTCCTTTGGTACTTCCGAACCACCTTCCTTCTTCTTAATACGTTATCTCTAATTCTCTTCCTCTGTTCCGTTTGATCGTTTTTAATTTCATCTTTCTTCCTATCGATCATTTCTACTCTAATTCCATGTATCTGTATCCTGATGTTAACACTTTTTTTGCTTTGGCCGCGGAAATTGTTTCCAACAACACAATGTTCTACCCTTCTATCCCTATCTTCGTAGCTATACCACCTTTGCTGTCGTCCTTTCTTGGGTCAGTTTCTCTTTTCCGCGCCCAGCAGACCAGAAATCTGTGCGGGTGTTAGTTTTTCCCATCTTTGTCGCCCATACAGTTGTTGAACTTACCTCTATTACGGTTCCAAAACTTCCTCTACCACGTCCTCTCAATCATATTTGTTTAGTGCTCATTCAGGCTCTTCTCTCAGGTACAGATTGTTCCTGAAAGTTCTTTTATCACGTGTTTCACGCCACCCATCTCCATCTTCGACTTTCTCTAAAAAATCAACGACCGTTTTATGCCAGCCGCTGACGTAACGTTTCGAATCGTCAGGCAGTTTCTTCCATAACACTCACACTATCTCTGCTTCTGAACGCCTATTTTTAGTTTTTCTAAATTCTTAAACCAGGACTCACAGTAGTGTTTCATGGTACTACGACCATGATTCTCTGTCATTTCTGCGACGACGAACTGACGCCACTACTTATCCCGTTTTTGCATAGACCAAAGCTCCTCCAAAATTTTTCCATTGAACTCTGAGAACGTAATATTTTACCTGTCTAAGTTAAAATCACATCTCTCAGCAGTACTCGTAATAGCATCAATTGCTACATTAATTTTTCCTAATCTTTCGTGTCCTCTGGTAGCACTCTTTCGCAGTTCTTATGAAATCCGCCGGGTGCCAACGTCCCTGTTTAGTATGAGAACTGTATTTCTCCTTTTTGCTCAATAACTCTGATTTTTGCATAGCCAGAGAAGTACTACTCGCTGTATTTTGTAATTCTATGCGTAATCATTCAACTTCATGACGAATTTTTGGAGTCACATCACCTACAATTCTATACATTTGTACTGTACTTTCGTGACAGTATCTGAGTTTCACGACCTGAGCTTTCGTCTCGTTCGTAATTTTGGTCTTCATTATCGAAACGAGTTCTTGCAAATTATTTTCTGTCATTGGTTCTATCACTGGTTCTACACTTTTTTAGTATTCCTTGTAATTCAGTATCAAGTCTATCGCTGATACCTTATTCTTGGTTCTGGACTTGCGTTAAGCCACCTTCTACTGAAGAATTGGATTACCGAGTCCAGCCAATGGGTTCTGTAAGTTTAGTTTGCCAAATTCACTTCTATTATATTCGTTCTCATCTACATCAGAGATTTTAGTTTCCAGCTTATAACAGCGGTTTGTACTGCTCTTCCTGTGTAGCTTGCGATCGAACAAATAAGCAGACACAGCCGTGACAAGAGAACGAAGCACCGCGTAAAGTGAAGTCCCGTGCACACATGCGAATTTTAAGCACTTAAACCGTATCAGAAATGTTTCAAATTGTCGATTTTTTTAATAAATTGCAGTTGATATAGACAGATAAACTGCTGCGAACAGGCGTTTGAAGGCCCAACGGTACAGACCGGTCGCCGTGTCATCCTCAGCTCACAGGCGTCACTGGATGCGACTATGGAGGGGCGCTCTCCCGGCTGTATGTCTGTTTACGAGACCGTAACCGCTACTTCTCAATCATATAGCTCCTAAGTTTGCCTCACAAGGGTGCACCCCGCTTGCCAACAGCGCTCGGCAGACCGGATGGTCACCCATCCAAGTGCTAGCCCAGCCAGACAGCGCTTAATTTCGGGTGACGGTGATCTGACGGGAACCGGTGTTACCATTGCGGCAAGGCCGTTGGCCAAGTGACTGACAGAGGAAACAAAATCAAGGAAGTGTATTACATTACATTACGGGCGACTTCCATCAATCGGGACGTTAATTTCTAGACATGAAACAGTTAGCAAATATTCGTATAGCCCACTTCTTATGATAATTTTTGATTAATGTACAAATTACTAACAATGATTCGGTTCCTTATTTTATTCCCTACAGTCATCACAATATTGTGTACTGTCTCTTAGACATCGAGAACAAACGTTCTCCTTACATAAGCTACAGTTCATAAAGTTTAAATTAATGCATTCAGACACTTCACAGTAGTTACTACCTTTATTTAGAGAGAACTGGAATGACTAAGAAATGGTCGTGGCTGTTGTTCTGCATACGGTGCTGGTGACCAAGCGTACTTGCTAAAATTCGTAAAATGCGATGGTGCGAACCGACAATGCACAAATGAAGCCTAACAACACTATTACGCTAATAAACTTGAAATGACAAAGAGCTATTAAAATTATATTTTCCCACAATTTTATGAAAAATGCTTTACACTGTCAAAAATTCATTATTGGAGGGCTGAATAACACTATGTTTCGAGGTGCAATCGGAATTATGTTAACAGTCTCTTAGACCTCCTCCTAAAGACAGAGGTGTCGTTATATCCATTCAGGAGCAACGAATTATTTTCTGAAATTAGTAAAAGGACACCACGGATGTAGTATTAAAAACCATTCCCTCCTATTTTTCACATTTTGTCACGTAGTTTACAAGATTTCTGCACTTAAACAGTCTTTCTTTTTTAAACTTTTTGACGTAATTTCCCTTGAGGTTCCTGGACACAAATAAAAAACTGCGGAAACCATTTTCACTGATACTTATAACTGAAATTGTAGCCTACAAACTGTCATAGCACTCATCGACTGCACAAGCGACTCTTTCTTTTCGTTCGAATTGATAAGGTACGGTATGCAAGCAGTTCTTGTGCAAAACCTGACTGGTTGGCTTTGTACGTAGCATTTTATGAGATAACAAGAAGCTACGAATTTGTCTATAGTATTGCCTATTAATGAAATCTCTACACTTTTGCTTGACGTAGATTTCGTAACTTTAATCAGATCGAAGAAGCCTGGAAATCAAAATGTTCATCTCACTTGCCATTCAGAGATTTCCTGCGGTAACAGTGCATTAACTCTCACGAGCAGTTATAAATATTCGGAATAGTTTTTCTTTCAGACTTCACGGGTTTTATTTTGACGCATCTTTCATACTGCGTGTAAATCTTTTTTCTCTTTATGCAATTCACGTTCCGATTTTGCGAAAAGAAACGAGCCTTTCAGACAGCTTAACATTAGGCGTTTCTTCTTTCTTATGGAACCAAAAATTTACATTTTTTTCTTTGTCACTGAGCTGGTGCGTTGCTGGCGGCAGTTTCCATCGATTGTCTTTTCATCGTTGAGTCGACTTCGATGCTTATTTGTCTTCTTCACATCTATGGCGGCAGGGGATTTTAACTGCAGTACTGGTGGCTGGGGGCTGGTGTGCGGGTATCCGTGGCGTGAGGTGGAGTGACGTGGGACTGTGTTTGTATGCAGCACGGCGAGAGGCCGAGTCGGCAAGACGAAGGAGCGTGGCCAGTCGATATTGCGAGTTTAACCGTTACAATGCAGATCTTCTGTCCATGGTGGTCGGGATTTCCTCGAGGTTGGAAGTACAAGTTCCATCGAGTTGGTTACAAGTTACACAGGCCGAATGAATTGGAGTCGTCGAGTTGATTCGGTGGGTCGTGTTCATATCAACTAAATATTCCAGTCTACTAAAAACCATTTGGAATTGTTCCAGTAGATTAGCACTGAATTTAGTGTCGTCACTTGATACTTTGACGGCAGTTAAGGAAGTGTAACGACACCCACCAAACAGACACGAAGCATGGTTAAACACGTAGCTAGAAGTGTAACTAAGTGGCGTGTACGTCTGTCTTTGGCGTTCCAAGCTGCACTGAAATATGTTTCTCATTCTAGCTGTTATGTCATTATTTTAGTCTGGTCTTTAAATGTGCGCCGAGATTATTCTTGCTATTCTAACTCTTATGCCATTATTTTAGTGATGGTTTTAAGGGATTGGCTATCCAAATTTTAAGAGTCGTGACTGCCCAAGGAAGTCGCGGAGGTTAATTCTGTAGGTTTCAATTGTGGATATTGATAACTAGTTGTGCAGTTAGGATTGTATATCTCATGCCTGCCGCTGATGTGTTTTATGTTGCAGATAATTGGCAGTGGTTGACGCGAGCAAACTGGTATCGGACTACCACGGTGGCAGTGACATTTAAGGCCCTGCCCCCCCCCCCTCCCCACGTCTCGGGTTATCTTGTTACTGTTCTGTAATTCCATCATTAGGGTGGAGAGTTATGGTTTCTGAAGCTCAATCGCAGTGCAAAGTTGAGTACCTTTTTATTTCATTTCCTGTCCCGTGGATTTCTTGTATTGGTTAAAATCTTTTGATGTGCTCACGTCCATCACTAATTCTCATGTAGAGTGGAAGCGGCCTCATAAGTTTTTCTTGGGGAGATCTTCTTGTTATAGTCAAGTGCTGAAATCATAAGAACTGGTATATGCAAGTAGCGTTGTACTAATTAATCTGGCCAAGTAAACTTTAAAAATTTTGGGGCTCGTTGAGCTCAGAACTTTGATGTGAGTCATGTTAGTCATATTTTATGAATCAGGATTTTATGAACATTGCATTAGTCAATGAAAAGTTGGCCGAGTAAACCTTAAAATTTCGGTGTTTGTTTGAACTCAGAACTTTTAGCTGAGATAGTTATGTTAGTCATATTTTACGACCGTGCTTTTATGAATATTGATTGAATTATGAAAAGTTGGCCAAAGAAACCTTAAAATATTAATGTTTGTTGAATTCCGAACTTGGATCTGATGAAAAGATAGATAAGTTTCCATGTAAGTGATGGAAGTAGGTGTGATTTATTTTTCAGTCATATTGAATTAATTATGGGTCCATGGACATGGTTTAAATTAATGTAAGTGATAGAAAGAAAACGATATGTGGAAGAAATCTTAAAAGATTTTTGTGTTCTGTAAGTCAAGCTTTGTTATAATTAGGGTTACTGTGAATGTATTATGAGCAATGTGTTTGTAATAAAGAAGTGTGTGGCAACTACAACTGATTTCGATTGTGATTTCGGTGTGCTTAAGGACTACATCCCAGTCACTGCGGATATTACTCTTCATGTTTCCTTTGGGCTAGGAAGGTACAGTATTTTTGCTCTGGACTTTAATTACCAAAACAATCTTCGTTCGAATCACGATTCAGGGAATCGTCAGAGTTACTTCTTCTCTCCTCTAATGTTTTTACAATAGCTAACGAAATATCATTCGAATGAATGTCCAAGAAATTGACTAATAACTACCACATACGTAGGTCTTCAGGGGAAGGAAGTGATTTCGATTTCATTCCATGTTCTTCTTATTTTATTTTTGTGAGGTTGTAAACATTAACTGGATACCACATTACCGTGAAACTCTGGAAACAGCAAGTAAGCAAGTAAACAGATGTTATTAGCTAACATATACGAACAAAACACAAAGAAATTTAATTCAGTTGTAATTCCGTTGTTAACACTTAGCAATACTGCAAAGGCAACTGCTAATTATTGTAGATATTAATAGAGCTGCAAATTCCACTAAATAGTAACTGTGAATAACTGTGCCTGAAACTATCAATGGAAACCGAAAGTCACTTTACAAATTACGATCGCATTGTGCCTTGTTATTTACTGATGTGCCATCAATCAAGGATGTGTGCCTGACGTGTTGCGCATGCGGTGTCTGCTACTGCTACGGACGGGTATACATTACTCCGGCCACCTCGGAGCTACGAACTTGGCGGTTTCAACATAATATCACTTTCCAACTTCTGGTTTCCAGTCGTAACTTTATTTTGTGGAGCCCACATACTACGATTCATTGGGGTCATGTTAATGGCCATGGTTTTCAACATTTCCAGAATTTTGGAGCTAGAAGTTTGCTGTTCCACTCACATTATTCGAATTCTATCAACCACGCTGTCACCAGTCAGTTGTGTTGCTACCTGTTGACCATTGTAAACCCTACCTCCGCCAGCATATCCGCTATTTGCAAATGTATCGTCACTGATTGATTTCTTCCAGCCCCTGACTATCGTTAAGTCTAGCCATACTAGCTAATTTTTTTATCTTGTCTCACTAGTGTCCTAATACAATGTAATACAAAGTGTCTTCTGGTTCCCAGCTTCCTTTGGTCCTCTACTTTGCACGTTGTTGTCATGTCCTACGCAAAATTATGGTATGTCGTTCCTATGTGAACAGAATTTAAATCCTTTTTCACCAGGAAAAAAGTCCTGTCACAATCGTCACGTGTAACTGAAACCACCGATTCCACGTGTGACTGATTCGTCGAAGCCTTTTAAAGTGCAAGAAACGCTTATAATCGAACTTTTTAATGTTTTCATAGTAGGGAAACTATTCAGTTTTAACTACGAAACTAGCAATATGCAGTTATTGTTGTAGCCGTCATTGATATCTATGATGTTTAATATGGTACAGAATAATGTTTTAAGGCACTGGAAAGAAATTGCTTCGACGCCTACAGAGCTACAAAAAAACCGGCTGCGCTGCTGTATCTCGTCTTTTTACAGCAGCGCAGTGCCCGACCCGGCCGCTGTCTCGCGTATTATCATCAAAAACATCGTACTCGCCAACCTCTCTCTTCCCAGAAAAGTAAAGCCTTTTGTTCACTCAGTTGTGCACTGACATTTAATCTGCACTATATAACTTTGTTACTGAGTTGACCATGTACAGCCTAACGGAATATTATTAATTTTTAGGCAACTAATTTCATCTTGGACCTCCCTCCAAAGAGTACAGAGGATAACGGGGCTCGATTTGCATTAATTTCGGGACACAACAAAGGATATTACATTAAATAAACATTTCACTGCTTACCTGCTAGCTTTATCCTCACCACAGTAGCGAACGGATTGTGGACGCCGGTCCATCTGAAAAAGATATTAATTCTACGAAGATTTGTCATCGTCAGCTCTGAAGGGGCAATTTACTTTTACTGCTTCAGAAGTTACTTAACTATTACTGAAATGAACTCACGTTATTACAATTAACTTTCAGTGTTATGTTTGGAATCAAGATGGATGCAAGCTGTGAGATCCTGACGTAGCTCAACGATTATCATCGTTAAATTTAGCATTTACGTTATTAATGAGAATTAAATAACTCAAAATTAAGTGAAAATAATCTCAAAATCTGAAGCATTAATTGAATTAGCAATGCAATCAGTCAATTTTATATCCACACAAATAAATTTAAAGGTGTCTTTTCCAGCTAAACACACGACAGTCTTTTATCGTCGTGATTCTGAAATCATTTTATACGTCTTCCGACAGTTTAGATTTACTCAAAATTAAACAGGGCGACAAGAAAATCAGGATTCAATTTGTGACTTTATGATAATGAGTCTAATTGAACCTTTTAAATAAATAAATCTGTTCAGTAACTATGTTTGAAGTTTGTGACTGCAATATTTATTACAATTAATCTATTTTCTTAGACTGAAAAAGGTGTAGCCTTGATCATAGTAAATATTGTGGTGCTGTAATTATAGGTTGCAGAATGATAATTGGCTAGCCTCTACACGTCCGTAGTAAGACGGAATTAATTATTTTGTACCACGTTGCTCGAGGTAGCTATTTTTCTTGTTGTTGCATTGGCTCCATATTCCTTCATAGATTAATGTTGGATACTCTTGCTTTCCAACAACTGCAATTTCTGTAGACGATCTTACGACAAATAGCTCTGCCACACTACCGTTCACTCGATTTTGCAGTTTTAGCATTAAAAAAAGTTCACACCGCCAGTCACGGCACAGCTATGTATGCACACCAGTCTATCCTGCCTGCAACTGTTGTCTTTTCGTTCCGTTTCGTCCTTTCGCGCCACCTAGCGCGCCATTGTTATTCACACAGCCCGACTTTTTTACTTGCTTTGCTAAAACTATTATACACTTTCAAATAAGCCATGAATATTACAGTCGTTATTTCAGTCGTTACTATGATAGGATGCACAGAGAAAAACACAAAAACAACAACAGAAAAGTCGAAGGATTGAAGCTAGATATGCACACAGCGCCAGCTCTTTCCCACCACCAGCTCCGTAACAAACGTCGGTGCGATTTCGCGATCTTAGGGACTGGTCGTCACGAAGCAAAAGCTGCGTGGATACGCATAAACAATTCGGCTTGCAGAACTTGTCTGAGATTGCAGTTGCTTTCTGAGTCGTTATAGCCTTTGACGGTGTCTCCAGCACTGGAAGGCGGAACTTTGTCAGAGAATTGGCCTTGGACGTCAGCTTAATGCCCACAAAACTTTAATCACCGATTACGAAAGTATACTTAGTGTCCGGCAATGATATTGATGAAAAGTCACTCATATACTGACTAGTACATAGGAAGAAAAGAGAACTGTAAGATGGAATCTCTGAAAACGCGTGATTGCTTCCCAGTCACACAAGACGGTTTACGTAACACACAAGTCTATCCTACAACAGTACTGGAGGAAAACCACTATTTCGCCATCAGTTATCAGCCAAGTGGCGCAGTGGTTAGCACAACGGCGGTTCAAATCCCGATCCGGACATCAAGATTTAGACTTTCCACGATTTCCCGAAATCTCTTAAGTCAAATGTTGGGATGGTTCCTTGTACTTACGGGTCTAATGACCTCGTTGTCGACGGAACGTTAAATACTAATCTTCCTTCCTTTTCTCCATCGGTTAATCACGTCCACTGATCGACTCTACTCGAGTGTTAGGATTTCATCTTGTTTTTCCCTCACGACTCTCATCGAGCTCCAGTATTGGTGACAACGGATTCTAATTATGAATTCGGAGCTGCTGCCGTATATTATCGGTAGCTGACAGCGCCGCCATGTAGCTGGTTGTGCGCTTCCTTTCGGAGTGATCCCATTAGCAGTCCCCCATTTGGAGCGATGATGTACGCGACCTGCCGCTGGCGAGACGGCGGGAGCTCGCTCCACTTGTTCCGCCCGCGCACCGCGCTACACCGCCGGACGGGCGCAGTTTGTCGCGCGGCCGTAACCGGAGCGTAATTAAACAATTAGGGCCGCCCCCGCCTCTCCAGAGGTGCGGCCGGCCACCCGTGTGGGACTTCCACTCATGTCAGAGCAGCGGCGGCCGTGTCGCAGTGCTGCGCGCTTACACAGCCTGACACGCAACTGTAGTCTTCCAGAGAGTTTTGCACTTTCCTTTGTTCACATGTTACTACGCAACTGTTTTTCGCTTTAGATGAATAGTTTTGAAGAACTGCTCAATCCAGCTGCTCCGTTACATCAAGACATCTGCGGTGATTTGAAAAGTTGGATCGAATCAGCATAACAGCACACGTGGAAAAGTCAGTGAACGGCAAATGCAGAAGTCTGATAGTGGATTGAAAATATAGGATATATACAGGAGAAACGAAGTAAAGAAAATGAAATTGCACATGCAAGGAGTAGCCACAAAGTATGAATTATTACCACGAACAAATCAAGTTACATAAGTATTTTGTTTGTTTGCAGGTACGTGTCTTCTCCAGACCTGGTAGACTGTAATGCCTTGGTGTGTGAAGCGCATCAAGGTTCGTGTGACCCGTCAGGGGTTCAGCAGTAGTGAGTGCATGCTGGCTGCCGCATTTGTGAACTCAAAACATGATTAATTCTGCCACATATTCGACACTTTGTAGTTTAACAACACCACAGAATGACAGTGTCAATGATAGCCACCCAAAATTCTTTACCAAACGGACTGAAACAAATATCTTTACCGGTTAATCAAAAAATGTTCCAGATAATGGTGCCTGTTTCGCACTGGAATGCCAACACGGTGAGAGCATATTTCAGATATATAGAACTGTATGAGGAATTTTATTTAGTTAAAAGGGTCGCCTCATCAAATGATTATAGAACAGAAAAGACAATTTCATTCGTTAATCTTTAATTCATTGATTTAAATATAATACCATTCACAGATCAAGGGAAACCGTGTTGACAATTCAGAGTGTCATGTATAATTAAATTTCTGTCCATAGTATTACAAACAGAAAGAAGTGACACAGTCATGAGGTAATATATCTGTCTATATTGACTGAATCGAACAGATGCTGTGAGAGTCGCCAAACCCTTTGGGTTGCCCTCGCTTTTATTTTCTTTAACTGCCTTCTCAGGGGACGATGATAGGAAGATGATTGAGCATAGGTTTTAATTACTCTTTGTCAAATTAAATCAGGTGATGTCTCCTACTCCATTTGCTATATTTTTCAAGATCTGTTGGTGGATATTCTGTGTGGGAGAGGCACGTGTGTGGCAACGTCCGCTTTCTTGCAGGAAGGTTGGGCCAAGGTGACAATAGCATTGGTCAGGGGCACTCTCTTTCAAAGGTGCCCTCGCCTTTCTCTCAGCTGGAGGCAAAGCTGCGATGATTAGTGGAATCTGCCAGCACGACATTGCGCACCTGGGTCAGGGTGGCCGGAATTTGTATCGCCGCGTTCTTAGAATCGTGGCTAAGTGACAGTGGGATATCCGCCAAGCCAGCATCAGATATAGGCACAGTACTTTGCTATGTCAGTTACTCTAACCATGCTGTGATATTCCCGCATGCTCTTTAAAACAGCACGCTGACTGGCGAAGAGTTGATATGCTTGCTGACGTGACAAGGCACCGCTAGTTTTTGGTGCCAAGCCTTTCAATTGGTTTATGATTTTTCGTGCTGTTTTTGAAGGGGTTGTATGCGGCGATTTGTACACCTGTGACTGGGGAGCCATGCGGCTTGGTTCGCTCGTCACCACTTAATTTTTTTGGGAGTCTGTGTAGAAACGGAATTTCTTGTGCAACTCTATTCTGGACCACCGAAGAGAAGACGACGTGAAGTAGAGATGAGAGATTGGTCGAGCTAAGAGTATCCACTGTCTCGGTAGCCCCCACAGAGTTTTTGTAAGTGCTGATCCAGACCGCCAGTCAGCTTATCTCGGGTTCGATTTCATGACTTATCGGAACATCGTCCCCGGTCGCATCTTTTCGAAGTTGTCAGAAGCGCTAATTGCAGCCCGCAGTGCAGCCCATAGCTGATAGGTGACTCCACAAAATTGAGCACATCGTTTAGTAAAGTATTTGGCAGCTCCGGGAAAGGTTAGGACTCAGTCAGTTATTTTGACGCCCCCAAAATCACGCCTCCCCGCACAGTGCCCACAGGAGATCTAATTTACATGTGGGATTCTGCAGATGAATTCTATTACTCGATCACTGTACCACAAATTAGCGAATTAGCAATATGTCAGGATACTCAGCCCACTCACATTGGAGGAAAGGGAACTACAATCATTTGATAGACCCCAGCTTCAAGTTTGCTAACTAACTATTCGTGGAGACATGTTGTTCTTGTCATGTGTTTGAAGTGCCATGTATAGCTATAATATTAGAAAATTAGATTCATCTGAGCTTTGAATCAATAAATCTCATTATGATATCATATTTGGGGATTTGATTCATTTGTGCCTTAAATCAATAAATCTCATTGCGATACCAAACCCCTTGAAGACTGGGGTCATTTTTGCTTTAAATCAATACATCTCATTGTGATGCTGAAGCCTGCTGTCATTTCAGCAATCATAGCTCGTTATTAGAATATGCTGCATTTAATCACATTTTTTGGGGGAGATTATTCAGTACATTGTACATAATGTAAAGGGCATCACCCGTGATCGGCCATTAAGAAACAGGCCCAAATAGATTTTTCAATATCCTAGTGCAGAATACGGAGAGAGACGATTCTTCGGGGGTGTTGTGTATCTTCACAACATTGAGATACAGGTTTTACTCAAATCAGAGGACTAGTTTCAGCGCGCCACAGGCACCCTGTCAGCTGAAGGCTCTTGAATGCTCTGTAGAAGTGTGCTGCTCAATGAGCTCGAAGTTGGAGCAGCTCACGATCCTAGTACAGGAAATCCATTATAAAAGGCGAACTCTTGTCGTGAAATAAACACACAAATTGTGACTTACTCAGAGGAAAAGCAGGGTAAATGCTGACCGCAACAGTTGCCCAAAAAGAACAGCGAATGAAGCGCCAGGCTGGGCTGGATACCTTGCGATATTTCCTCAGTGGGATGTCCCCGAGTGGTGAATATCCTCGAACCGAACTCGGTCGGACTGTCCTCTCTTATGTTCCTCACCGCTCCTCTTCGTTGTTGGTGGAGGGGAGGAATTCCGAGTTTTGCAGCCGTGGCAGCCGAGAATTTCTCCTCACATTCAAAATTACAGGGGAAACCAGCCGAATTTTCTCGAAAAGCGCTTGTTGTATTTCCGTAAACTTACCAAATATTGGTAATGGACACGCTTTCATACCGACTGGCGGAAAATTCGTCTGGGTAGAAAATGAAGCTTGTCCCCACATTGTGTGCGGTAATATGGCAGTGGCTCTTTCTCTGCCTGTGCTTCTACAAAAGGCCGAGGGCGTTTCTGGCTAACCCTGCAGAGACCAATTGCACTTCGTAGAGCTCTGAGAAGGCGTCTTATTGTACCCTGCTCTGGGAGCACCGTTTCCTCTGCCAGCCTTCTCACTTGGCTCTGGTGTCATTCAGGGACTTCAGGGAAAAGTCCCGATAATCCGCCACTCCGCAACCCAACGTCCTAAGCTTGCAGTTGGCCTTTCAAATCGTTAAAATGGCTCTGAGCACTATGGGACTTAACTTCTGAGGTCATCAGTCCCCTACAACTTAGAACTACTTAAACCTAACTAACCTAAAGACATCACACACATCCACGCCCGTGGCAGGATTCGAACCTGCGACCGTAGCGGTCGTTCGGTTCCAGACTGAAGCGCCACCCCGGCCACCCCGGCCGGCAGTTGGCCTTTCTCACCAAGTTCCAGCAACGGGGAATTATCGAGTTTAATACTCCATCCAGAAAATTTCGCATAATACAAGACCAACAACTATATTTATAATCACTTCGTGACATGCGACTAACCAGCTACATTGAAAATGAAATTAAGTCCCATGCTTCTTTACAGAGCGTAGGGGAACGATGCGGGAGACCCGCACCGCCTTACTAGACAAGGTCCTAATGGAGGTGGTTTGCCGTTGCCTTCCTCCGACCGTAATGGGAATGAATGATGATGATGATGATGAAGACGACACAACAACACCCAGTCATCTCGAGACAGGAAAAATTCCTGACCCCGCCGGGAATCGAACCCGGGACCCTGTGCTCGGGAAGCGAGAACGCTACCGCGAGACCACGAGGGGCGGACAATATGAGACAATTACACCCTGCGCCACTTTGCAATAGCACGCCTTCGTAGGAACAAAATCAAAAGGGCACAGAGCATTGGTGAAGTTCAGTAATTCATTTTCTGTATACAAAGGGAAACAACGCTGCAAAAATCCATGCTGAACTGGTGCAATCACGCAGCAATCATGCAACATATAACACGGTTGTTAGATGCTGTAGACGCTTCCAGTTCGATTTAACAAATCTGAAGAACCGGAAACGGCAAGAGGAGCGGAAGACGTGCTGCTCCAAGATTGGCGAACCACAATCGAGGCGACAGTGGAAAAACTGCAAATCAATCATGTATCAGTTTGCAACATTTTTCTCAACATTTTGAACGTGACAAAAGGTCGCACGCAACCCGCCATGTTCCCTGACTGCTCACACCCATTAGAAAACCCATCGAGCTGTGACCTTAACGATTATGTTGGCGATGTGTCAGGCGATTCTAGATTACTTCTTTAGCAGCTTAATCCCCGTGAACAAGTGCGGGCTGTATGGCTATCATCGCTACACTAAGAGCGAAACGAGCAGTGGAAACATATGAGGGTTCACCGTCGTAGGAAGGGGCAAAGGCCAGACCATCACCAATCAAGATGGTGAGAGTGATGCTGACAACGCTTATAAGGGACCATCCGTCACAGGAGCATACTACAAGACTACCCTGACGAGTCTACGGAAGTCTGTTCAGACGAATCGTCGGAGGAAATTGTCCCTGGGCCTCATTCATTCCATGAAAACACTCCAGTTCGTTTTCCACAGAGCGAAATAAGACGTGATGTATGTTTGAGTTACCAAAATTTGTCTCACTCACCACATCCTCTTGACATCGCACCCAGTGACGACTTCTGTATCCTCACATGAAGGAATCATTGCGTGGCATGCCTTTCCAGAATGTCTACGAACTGGAATATTTACTGAACAGCCAAAACACAGAGTAATAAAAACAAAGTAAGCTCTCTCTTTTGAGTTTACGTCTGTTACTGTTAATTCAGTTGTTCATCGATCGATATCTTAAAAAGCGAGTATGAGTGTAGAAGACACTGTACTTTCAAATCCAGGTCCTCGTTGAGACTTCCACCGATGGAAAAAAATGTGTAACATTGAAGGATGAAGATATATGTTTCATATCACAGCTTGATGTTTTTCGATGTAATAGTTTAAAATTTATTACTACGTCTCGTACATTAGAGAATATAGGATGGTCATGAAGCGCCAGTCATTTGCAATGGTAGGAAATATTTAGTGTGCTGGGAAGTTTATAGGAAATACGCCGTAATTCAAATCTAGGATACAGTTAATACACTGAGAATTCCATCAGTATCATACTGGACATACAAGGAAATTGTAGTAAACTAAGTATTGTTTTGTTTCGTTTTGTTTTAGGGCGCAAAAACAACTAGGGTCATATGCGTCCATGTGAGAACCGCGGAACACGACTACATGTTATGCCCAACCGACGGAAGGAAAGACCGCTAAAAACATGGGCTTGGAGAAAGGTCCGTAAAATACTCCATAGAGACAACGGAGGTTCTGAACTAATGATTAAATGTCCTTCGCCATATTGCTACGAGGGATGAAAAGTAAAACGCGGTCGGCAGCCCACGTGTCGTTTGCTAAAACGGCTGATAACTCAGACGGCAAACAGAAATAAGAAGGTAAATGGTTTAAAAAAGGTCATTCCGTTAGGAAATAGTGAAGGTTGAGAACAACGAGCGCATAGTGGTGAGGGATCACCACTTAACAAATGGCGATGGCTAAAAAGACAGGACCCAGTACGCAACCTAGCTAAAACAGGGCCGCGAGGAGGTCGGCCAAGCCGCTGCGAGAGGTTTAATTCCACGGAATTTGTTCGCATGAAGGAAAGATCAGTGGCGATGCCAAAGTGACACCACCTGTTGACAGAGGGCAACACAGAGATCATCTGAGAGAATGGAAGAACCAGCGGGCTGAGGTTCAAGGACTGCAGACTTGGCAGCAGCGTCAACGGCCTCGTTGCCTGTCAGACTGGCGTGACCAGGAACCCACATAAACATCACAGTGGCTCCATCAATAGTAAGCAAGTGAAAGCTTTCCTGGACCCGTTGAACTAAGGGATGGAAGATGTACAGCACAAAGACCTGCGTTGGCCGCTTATATACTGAGCGCATGACTTCATTACGTAAGAGCGCTGATAACGGACTTAGCCGCAGCGAGGGCAGGCACGGGAGCAAAATAACTTACGCGCGCTGTGGTCGTACTATCAGCGCACGTACCCGCTGGCGAGCCGGCCCAAGCGGGTTGCATCATGCAGCCTCGCAGGCTCAGCGGCCAACGCGGCACTATGTTTTCGATTTTGAGCCCCCGTTCACCAGATGTACGTCTAGCGATTGGCGGCTGACGCTTAAGATCACACTTTATTAATAATTATAGTACAAGGTTACATCACCAGTCAGAGTTACATTCTCAGCAAGTACACCAAGTCCTTTAATCCACACATGTATTTTTTCGTCAGTACTAACTTTACGACAGGAACGCGTATACAATGTAAGTGGCATATTACTATATACATAACTAGGTCTAGATTGGGATTTAGCATCAATTCCACAATGCCACGTCTTATAAGCGATGTCATCTCGGTCGGCGAATGATTCCAATCCAGGTAGGGAGGCATTCTCACATCGGACGATAGCGAGGGTAAACCATCCACTTCTGGCCTTGGAGCAGAGGATAGGGATGAAGTGAGAGCATGATCCAGCTCCCTCATAGTAATGGCAGCATTGTAGCAAGATTATGAGAAGATAAGGGTATCATCTGAGCCTGATGGAGGAAGGCAGGATGATAGTGGGTGGAGCTCGAAATCTCCCCAAAAATAGCGGCCCAAGGTGTGAGAGACAGCAATAGGGTACATTATGACGTCATCTGCAACGGTCAGGCCAGAAACTGGAGAATGGAACTTGGATCCAGAGAGCCGTTGAAGGTTAGCTCGCATGACGAGAGTGGAACCGTTAAAGGAACTAGTAAATAAAATCCAGCTAGTTTTCTTGCTGGAAGAACGCGACGACACTGTGAACGAAACTGTTTGTAACGAATAAATTTTGACATTGTAGGAATACTATTAAAAACGCGGAGAGCTCGTCTCCGAGCACTAATTGCAGCGAGGCATGCCTCAGTCCACCGAGGGATCGGAATAGGTAAAGTGAAGATGAAGTGCGAGGAATGAAACGTTTTGCGGCGGTAAGAATAACGTTGGTAAGGTAGTCTACCTGGTCGCCACAATTGGGGATATGTTGTGGAAGTCGCGGAGTAAGAGTAAAACCTCCAGTCGGCCTTAGAAAGCTGCCATTTAGGAGTGCACATAGGCGGGGTAGGAGTCAGCAAACGGATAGCACACATAAAATGGTGGCTTGAGAACGTGTCAGAGGGAATGGACCATTCGAGATGACGAGCAAGCTGGGCAGTGCGGAAGGATAGGTCCAAACGGGAATAGGTGTGCGTGGAGTCTGAAAGGAATGTGAGTGCTCACGTGTTAAGGCAGATGAGGTTAAGTTGACTGAGAGTGTCAGCCAAGAGGACACTTCTCGGACAGGTTTGAGGAGTATCCGTAAGGGGATGGTGTGCATTAAAATCACTGAGCAGCAGAAAGGGGTGAAAGAGTTGCCCAATAAGCTGGAGGAAGTCTGCCCTGGTGACACCAAATGACGGAAGTATGTAAACGGTAAAATGGGAAAAGCTTGAAGCTGGATAGTCAGGGAGATGGTTTGACTGTGAACGTGAACCCTGATGAGTCGCATGACTCCCCATGAGATGGTATGCCAAGCACTGGGGGAAGGTCAACATGGAGTGGAAAGAAATGTCCGTGGTCAAAGCAGTCATGAGGACGCAGTTTTCTTTCCTGAAGGCAGAGAACAAGTGGACGCTGTGATTTCAAGAGCAGCCGTAATTCCTCTTTTTGGATCTAAGGCTGCGAACGTTCCATTGGGAGAGAGCAACAACGAGAAAAGGGGAGGACGGAAATAAAATGAAGGGGTGTGACCTCGGCGGCTTTCGATGCCAGCCTTCGGAGACACATTGTTCTGGGGGGCAGAGGCTTGAGGGTCCTGCTCCATTAGATTTATAAAAGCGTTGAAATTCTTCCTCTGTCGGTCTGTGGAGCCCAAGGCTGAGAAATGGTTGGCGATGCACATCAGTGATATAAAGGTCAGCCAGGTGAGGGTATCACAGGGCGATAACGTGGAAGATGATCTCCGAGTCGGTGAAGGAGAAGACTGTTTTCCTCTGTTTGATTTCTTGTAGCCTTTGCGGGTGGCAGATGACGATTCAGATGTTTGTTGGCCGAAGTGACGTGAGAAGTCGTCGCGGGATTATTCCTCCTGTCCTTTCCAGCCAGCCAGTGATGTAGCAGGTAACTTCGCCCATGAGGCGAAAGCTTCGTGGCTTGTTGCACAGCTGAGGAAGGAGACGTGGATGCAACCGTGACAGTGGGCGAGTTTTTAACCACGTTGCTGAATTTGAGGTCGCATGTCTATGTGACCATGCCCTTCGTGGAGCGAGATGTAGCACGAACAGTGCTGTAAGTGCTGGATGGTAGAACACAGGGTTTCTGTTTAGCCAACAGCTTACGAGTGACAGGGTAAGGCATTTTTTCCTTCACCTGGATCTCCTGGACGGCCCAATCATCGAGCAAATCTCGGAAAAAGGCTGCATGGTCGCCATTGCAATTGATACAATGGGGAGAAGGAGGCGGACAATCACCCTCATGAGCATCCCTACCACGGGTTACACACTTGGCTGGGTGTCGACAGGACATTCGAATGTGGTTGAAACAATGACAGTGGTAGCGGCACATCGGGTTCGGAATGTATGGTCGGACTGTGATACTTCATAGCCTGCTTTGATCATGGATGGAAGCACTACTCAGTCAAATGTCAGAAAAAGAGTATGTGTGGGCACTAAGGATGCATCTACCTTCCTCATCACACGATGGGCTGCAATGACACCCTGATCAGAGAGGTACGTTTGAACTTCTGTCTCGGTCAGGCCATCGAGCAGCCTAGTGTAAAAAAACACCACACGAAGAATTCAGCGTGCGTTGGGCCTCGACATGAACTGGATAGCTGTAGAGGAGCGCAGCTGCAAACAGTTGTTGTGCTTGAGAATCAGAAGTCGTCTCCAAACCAAAAGCAAAGTGTCATTGCGTAAACGAAAGCAGGATTTCACAGGGCCAGCAACTGCATCAACACCTTTCTGAATAATAAACGGTTTTACCATTGCAAAGGACTGACTGTCTTCAGTACGTGAAACCATGAGGAACTGTGGTGCAGCTGTGAGGGTCTATGAATTGTGAACTTCATTCCATTTACGTTTGGGAGACGTTGACTGCGAAGAAGATGATTGGATCATTGCGAGAAAATGTTGGTTCACACCTCAGGTCACACATCTTGAACACCTGACAGAGAGACAAATCGGCAGGTAATCACCCCTCCCTGGGCGTGGCCTGTACCAGAATGTATGTGCGAATCTTATCTGTCGACCTGGGGCTGGGAATTACGCATTACCCTGTCACCTGTCACGCATCACACGCGTGTGTCGGCCTTCAGAAGGGCACAGGGAGGAAGAAGAAAATAAGGAACCTCAAACCCCAAGCGGAGGAAGGATGGGAGAAGGTGAACGAAGAGAGAAAAAAGGAACGAAAAACAGTGGAATTGAAAATACAGGACACGTTCCCAAAAAAAAATACCAGACATATTCCCCAAGGGAGTGGAAAAAGACTTGCAGCACAGAAGGGAAAAGATGCTGCAAAGGTTGGGGCCAGTGGTAGCCAAGCATGAACCTGCCAAAACGTGGTGAGATCCCTGGGAGGGGGTGGGGGGTGAACTAAGAACGCAGAAGAGTCGCAGTCAACCAGATACATAGGAATAAAGATAGCCTCTGCAAATGTTTGCAAAAATTGACATAACTTCCTTGGAGATAAAATCGACAGTCACTGGTTTTAAAACAGATTTATTATCCGTTCTTGTTGCATTAATTTTTAAAATTATTGTAAAAATTAATACAGTCAAGATGGATGATAAATCTGCTCTGTGAATATAGCTAGACAGATGTCTAGTGATGCACATAAACGTGTATTACGTATATTAAATAATGTATGATAGATGACGGTACTGGAAATTTGAAAAAAAAATGCTATTAACTACAAATTTAGCAGAGGCATTGCATTGAAAATCTGAGACTGACACAGGGTGCTGTATCTAGTTTGAGAGGCAATGTATTGGAAATTGGAAGCGAACATGGCCAGTAGTGGACTGAAGTACTATTGATAATCGTGGTGCAATGTTTAGGCGTTTGACTAAAAAACAGTTTCTGTCCTTTTCTACAGTGTTGTCAGATCGCTTCAGGCTCGTAGATGGATGGTAGCAGCGATCAATTACACATCTGTCCAATTATATTTGTGTTTCCTATCGACTTGGACAGACCATTAATTACAAAATTTCTTTCTTTCTTTATTGAAGCAGTGAACTGATTATTATTAAGGTGTATTTGGACTCTGTAGTTGGTAGCATTTTTGTATTCGTCAGGTTGACTCTCTGCTACCGCTCGGCACTGTTCATGTTCTTTCAAAAGTTTTCAGTTGATCGATGTACCTTGTGTGAACAAAGGCAAAAATGGTGTATTCGATAGTACTGGAGAAGAATGTTAAAGCTATTGCTATTCTGTGTTTACAGATATGACCAAGCAGGTGCTTCTGGTAGCGCTTTGTTGGGACAAGCTTATTGCCTACAGAATAGATGCATCACACGAAGATGTTTGCAAGAGAATGACATGCTGTGGAATGACGCGCTTTTGGCTTTTATTGTAATAGTAAAAACTACGCATTGCGCTACAAATAAGAGGAAAGCGCACCACAGTGGATAAATAACCAGCGTTGGTAAGAAATACAAGTTATACCAAAATGTAAAGTGCTCTTGTCATAGCACAAAATGGCAGAGTTAGGGATATAAAACAAAGAAACTAGTTTCTCGACAACTCTGGTAGCTTCAAAGACATTTAAATCAAAACATCTTGATATTTTCGCACTTTTTTGCTTGTTGGCATTAGTGCCCATGTCATGTAATATAATGCATCATGTCAGATTAACTTGATACATGGTATCATGTCATAATACATGACATATGTTATCTTGTCATTCAGCATAGCGGCTATACATGCACCTCCCTTCTTGGATATCTCCTGCTGTAGATACATCCCACTCTCTAGAAGGACATAAATGTGACTCTACTTGTTTGTATGTTCCTCACCACACAAACAACAGGGGATGGGCTTGAGGGAGTTATGGTCCCTTTGGGGGAAAAAAATCAGCCCTCCCACCCAGAAATAAAAAAAATGTTTTAGTGTCCCCAGAACAAATCTGCAACCAGAAATTTTATCCCTCCAGAAAAACTTTCTTAGCTATTTCATCTATGTTATTCATCCATATGACATTATATATTGTTTACTATGGCTGCCGAATCTTATGGAACTTGGGTGCAACATCAGGGACTTAAGCATATAAACTGCAAGATGCAGGCGTCGCAACACCTTGCAGCTAAGAGAGCTCAGTCCGCTGGGGAAGAAGTGTTAACTCGCATAAAACTGCAGATGTGTAAAGATGTTTTGATTTGAATGTCTTTGAAGCTGCCAGTTAAGTCGAAAAACTAGTTCCTTTCTTATACGTCCTTCCTCTACCCACACATTCTCGACTTTTTTGTTGCATTATTATGAGCGTTTTTCATTCTGGTTTCCACATTTGTCTCTACCACAATTTAGACATTAGACCGCCATAACTCGGCAACCAACGTACGTGTAGATTTTGGTTGACTCGTGCGACAACTGCTCTCGTATAGGGTTTTTTGTTTTCCGAATCAGGGTGCTTGAGATGGGCATCGTTAGCCTGGCTCCTCTACGGTTACCTGCCTGGTATGGCTGAACTGAGCCTATCGTGGCCTCAGAGCACACCACCACATCAAGGTCACATACCCATGGAAGGTATTTGATTTACTTTTAATTTTTTTAAATTTTTCGTATTTATTTATTTTTATTATTTTGTTATTTTCTATATTTAAATTTTTGACTGTCTGTGTATTTCTTTATTTAAATTTTTTTTGTTTTATAGTTGCAAACATTTTATTCCCATACGCACGTGACTGTATACCCAAACGTATGAAAAAAACCATAAATACTTATTACAGTGCATAAAATAACAGTAAACATAAATACGACACCGAATGAAATATCACATACAGTGTGAATGATGTTTGGAAATAGTTTATATTACGTAGATAAATTTATGGTATGACCATATTACACAGATAAACTAACATAAAAGCTTATTATATCGCAAGCTGAATGATTCGTACAACAAACGAACTATCCAAAAGTATATGTCTCGTTATTATCTCGTATCTTAAAATTCTTATCATTGTTTATTTAAAGTATTTAATAGTAAAAACTGAAAATTTGGATACCGCCGCTAGAAAAACTTGTGTGAATAATTTTGGCACGAAAATTGTAACAACCAACTCGAATTAACTATGATTACGAATGCCTGAAATAAGCAGAAGAACTGCGAAACAATGTAGACACATCAAAATACTATCAACGTTTTAATCCTGTGCGGAAATCGATGAATTTTGCTTGTTTTATCTGAAAGTAAAACATTTTCGATTGGTTAGATATAAGATGTCATTTTTCTGACAGTGATTTTTGAAGCAATTTTTGGGTTATTTTCTGCGTGGTCATCGATAAAGCTTTGAATGCTCGGTCAAACAGTATATCATTTTGCAGAAGGCTGCGCATAATTGTGGTTTGGTACGTACATTGTTTTAGACGTTTCAGTGATTAAGCTACTGGTGAATGAAATCTTTAATGTATAAACAACGAAACGATGACCATCTGTAATAACAATTTTTTTAAATGATATCCAAATGCAGTGTTTAAAATACAATACATTTCTACAAACCACAGTTTTATGAGCAATGCTTGATTTTTGCATGTAAAACTGGAACTATGAAAGATTTTTGGAAACGCTTCTTGTAATTACCACAAGAATATGTTTTTATTCTCATCTGCTTCACTTTAAACCGTATCAAGACTTTCTAGACGCGTAACACCGGATTTTACGTGCATTTTATGTTCAACTTTAGACCGCTATATTGTGACAACGCTTAGAGCTTCCACAAAACAACAGGACGACAAATAATTGCATGTATTGATGAAATTTTACATCTTCTTACAAAATTTCAAGTGATTTGCATAAATCTGAAACATATAAGTGGTACGCATAAGAAAAATATTTTTTACACGTAAAATCCAAACGAAACAAGATTTTTTCAAACAGTTAAAACTTATCGTATACCAAGGTCGGATGTATCGGTGGACCAAATTTGAAGCATCAGTCTTACTCCAGTCCGGAGTTATTTAAGGGTGACTGCTTTTGTACGTGAAATCCGAACGAAGGTGACATTTTCCACGTAAAATCCGAACGGTTCACATACAAATGCTTCCATTAGTTCAACACTTATTTCAGGCTAATTAAAATCTTTTGCAAAAGGAGTTTGTCGATTCAGGCAATTTGCCTGGGCGCCAGCTTTGGTTTGTCGTTCAGATCTTGCTTAAATATACATTAATATTGCTACAGTAAGAGAGATGTTCAAATGGCTAAAGAAATGGTCGCTGGTTGCGGCTAAACCAAAAACTATTTACCCCATGTTCTTAGCTCAAAGAGGAATCGAGACCGAGCACCAAGAACGTCCCTCCCTCGCCTCCTCCACCCAAACAACGAATCTGTGCTTGGCCTTTCCATACATACAGGTAAACAACTGTAGCTTTACGTAAAGTTCAAGATGAGGAAGCAAATGCTATTATGGGGTATATTAGATGATTTCTCATTTGCTAGTTTAATTATTGTAAAATAAATAAACAAAAGGTATAAGCGCGAGTAGGACTCGAACTCGTGCTCTGACGGTTCAGTACAAAATTATGTATATAGATAGCCTGTCTATAGTTTGAGTTTGCGAGTGTCAGTAAATGTGCATAAATCGCCGTATCTGTTGAGTGCGCTGACTTAGAGGCGAAAAATTTTACAGTGCTAAGGGACCGCCCACCTTAGCATTTGAAACCTGAGGAAAAGCGGTTTTCAGTAACAGACAGACAACTAAGTAATCTTATAAGGGTTGCATTTTGACTTCTTAGATTGATTTTCCTTGGTGTTGAGAGTTAGATTGACGGTAATGGGATGGTAAAGAATCTCTGAAAACGACTGATATTCAGGGTGTAAGGTGTCAAACAAATAACACACCTTACATTGAATCCCTGAAACAATTCCGGTTAACTGAAGGAATTTTATTAATATGCTGAAATAATACACAAGCCAGCAGTTCATGAATATAAACCACTAACCCTCACACTAGTTTAGCATTAAGAAAACAGTCTTAATCGCGTTTTTTTTATTTATTTAGTGCCGACCTGTTTCAATCCACCGCAGGGGCCATCTTTAGGGCGAACATACCGCTGGTCGACTGCTGGTGGCGTCAAGTCTACCAAGGTGTAGCAGGAGACTGGCCGGTCGGCACTAAATAAATAAAAAAACGTGGTGAAGACTGTTTTCTTAATATTAAGGTGAATGAATGGGCGGATGGCATTGGTGGCCGGGTGACCCCTCGCAGGACGGTTAGGCCGCCGCTCCACAAGTTCTTTAATGCCACTACGGTGACTTGCGAGTGAATGAGGATGAAATGATGACGAAAGACACACAACACCCAGTCATCTCAAGGCAGAGAAAATCTCTGATCTCATCGGGAATCGAACCCGGGACTCCGTGCGCGGGAAACGAAAACGTTACCGCAAGACCACGAGTTGCGGTCAATATTAAGTTAATTTTATATCAATCACTGTTACTCCACAACCATGTTGTCCAAGCATCTGCTCACACTGGTAATTGCTCGCAAGTAATTTCCCTGACCCGAGCTACGAGATGGAGTTCTGAGGGAAAGGAGAATTTTACGACAGCATGCTGTCCCGCGTGGCTAAATAAACTCTCGCCACGGGATACATAGCAGACACAATGAGATGGCGCCAAGGCTGTGTAGGCCATCAGCAAAAGCCACCCCTTGTCCCTGCTTTTAACATCAACACTTTGGAAAGCTTTTCTACAGGAGCACGAAAGGAGATGCCAGATAAAACGTCTGGAGAAACCCCACTCAAAACGTTGGTGATTCATTGTATGAAAGAAAAAGCTGTTTATCTCAGTATTACGTAGCAGAAGTTAAACTCTGCCCTACAAAAGAAACGACACCTGTGATAAGCTACAAAAACTCTAATCCTAGTGGGTGAAGTTATAAGAAAGTATGAACGCTCTGACTGGCCAGAAAGGAAACGCATGGCCACCAGCTTTGATATAGGCAAATTGTGGACGGTGTAATTCGCTCTTCTCTGGCAGAAACCGTCGACTGTTTGAGTAAGACGACTCGCGTCGCACTGAGACGATTGTGAGAGTCATTATGTGAACACTTGTCCACAGGCTCGTCTTAACGCGTAAGGAGTTAAACTGCAAAGTCTCCTGGTACGGAGAATCGCACTGAGTACTGACAGTTAATGCTCGCGAGCGATTTGAGGGCAATGACGTACACACTATTCCAGCCAAATAGAGTATACCATGCCAATGAACTTAGCTATGGAATACCAAGGAATCTCGGCTTCACCGAAGACGTAGGAAATGTATCCGACTGGTGTTTAACAGTCGAGAGAGATTTAGAACAGATTCTCAGGTTCGCAGCTCGCGCCAACAGCCGCCACTGCTGCCGCCGGTGCAAAGTAAACACACGTGCGCTTGCGCCATGCCAGCAATTGATATTCATTTGACACTCAGAACTGTGCTTGTCTCCTATTTTTTTTGTACATTCAGCCATAACCTGTAGTTGAACATATTCATGATTGTAATGCCTAATTGAACCAAAAAAGCGAGATGTCTAATCTAACGAAAAGGATTCCTCAGCCACTGTAGAGTTATGAATTGTTTTAATTGTGTACTTCTTTTTGATTGTTCTTTACCGACCCCCCCCCCCCCCATCCAATTTTGAGTATTTTCATTGTGTGTTGTGTAGTAATTGACGCATCTGGCCCCAAGTTTATTTAATTTGTTTGTAGTTTCATCAACCCCCAGACATGGTCATCAACCATCTTACTGTGAAGGAATTTCACTTCACAGTGCGAAAACCCCGTAGCAATATTTTAACATCCTGTGCGTAATTTTGCTAACATTGTTATGTCATGAAGTCATACTTAGAGGCAAAATAAACCTTAATAACGAAAATCTAACATTTTAATTTTTTTACTAACATATAGTTATGCCTGAACCCGTACACTAACTTCTGTTAGCGATAATGTTTCCTTTACAGGTAGTCTAGTGGCACCGACATTGCGATCGTCACTGTCCATACTGATGCAGTCTTCTGAATTCTGCATGTGCGAGATGGTATCTTCCTGCCTTGCAGGCCGCAGGTTCAGCAACAAATTCCTAAAACACCCACGGAGCATCCTTGCGCAACTGAGGTGGGAAGATAGATCAGAAGCAGTCACACACTTGTTAGAAGGGGTGGATAAAATATGGAAGAATATAAAACGCAATACATGACCTATGTGTACGAAACTCATTGGCATTCAAAACATCTTCCAGTCGTCTTGGAATGGATAGATACACCCCCTGTGTGGCATTCAAGGGGATCGTATACAGTCTTCATGCAAAATAGTGACAAGTTCAGGTTACGATGGCGCAGGCTGATAACCATCACCCATCCGTCTCTCCAAAGTAGAATACAAAGGCTCAAAAATATTGAGATCTGATGACTGTGGTAGCCAGGGGAGATGCAACAATTCGTCCTCGTTCTCAAAAACCCAAACCTGGAAGATGCGAGCTTTCTGAACAGGGCTCTGTCGTCTTGGAACACATCATAACGGTGGAGAACAAACATCGTACCATGGGATGTATATGATCAGATAAAGACGTCATATAATCTTTGGCAGTAATGCGACCTTGTGGGGTAACCATGGGACCTATGGAATATCACAATATTGCTGCCTGAATCATCACCAACCCGCCACTATCTTTCACTCTTTGGACTTCAACTCAATCAGAAGCTAGAAAGAGATTGAAACAAGACTCATTCTACCACATGACTTTCTTACGTCGCTCCATACTGTAGGTTTTACCGCATAGACGCCACTTTTAATGTAAATTTGCACCTCTCATGTGTGGTTCTGGAACTCCTCCTCTTGGAGCTGCCTTCGTGAGTGTTTGGTGCTTACAGGATTCGCGAGCGCTACATTCACTTCTGCAGTAACGTTTACAGCTGGCGTCCTCTTCAATGACCATCTCTCACGATCACACAACACAACTTTCGTGCCTTAGCGGATGATGTTTTACTGGTTTCTCTGTACGCAATATAGTACCTCCCCCACACGCCAGCTAACTTAATTATGGAAGCGCCTACCATACGAGATCCAACAGCATGACAACGTTAGGCTACGATAAAGTGCTCTCAAAAGTATGCAGAACACTGATCTGACCGCGACTGACACAACCTACAGAGGAAATTGCACAGGTGCCTTTCATAGTCAAATACAACAGCGCAACCTGCAGGCTTGGCTATCATCACTATCTATATTCAAGGAAGCATTTCTCGCTTTGTTACAATTTTTTTATTCAACCGCTGTAATTGCTTCCTAGCTCTTGTAGTATTCTCTGGATGTTCTGTGGTGAAATAATTATAAAGTCACTTTCTTCTCTAGGTTATTGAAGTCGAGGTGAGTGAGGCGAGCCAGTATCCGTGTCTGTCTTAAGTGTCTTGACGGAGGAAACAATGACCAGTCCAGATTAATTGTCTTTGTCAGCTAGTTGTGGGTTATTGACTTTTTTCTAATGACAACCAATTACTTGCTGACCCACCTACTGAGGTGTACGTGGCAGGTATCCTCGAAAGGCAACAAGAGAATAAACAGGGAACAAACTATAGACCAAATCAAAGCAATCGAAAGCCTAATTACTGGTGTTGACAAAAATGTATCCCCGGCGTGATCTGAAATGTGTAAATCTACATCAAGAATGAATGGGTTACGTAACATTTCCTGTCACATTAGTAGATACCTCGATGAGCTCAATGTTTTCCATGTATCATGATTAATAGAAAATTGCTGTATGAGTATCCTATGTAAGAAGAGAAATGTACCGGTACTCTGCCCTTGAAGGTAAGAAGGTAGTATTTTGTTCCCACACGATGCTCAACACAGTGCCTGTGCTGCTTTTGCAATCATTTGCGGGATTCAGCCTCAAAAAGTCTTTCGGCTGTAACGTGCTACGAATTCTGAAGGCAGAGTACTAGGAGTTTTTAGTGGTAACTCCATAACGTCCTTATGTTCCCCAGTGTATAAAAGGTTTTGTGAGACGTACCTAATGTTCCTGTTAATGAATCATCGTAGATAGTAATAATTTTGGATAATTAAATGGTTGAATAAATTTACACTGCTCAAACGCCAGCTCAAAAACGAACAAAAGTTAAATTTCGCTAATGACTGACATAAGTTTGAAATCACGTAATAACTGCGAGTAAATAAGAATGCAGCAACTGAACGATATGCACTCGTGCGAGCTTAGATGTTAAAGACGTGTGTAACATAAAATGTCAATTTGAACACACATTATTTGTAACTATGAACACCAACAATACGTAATGACCAACATTTTATGGAAACCGCACTGAATACTTAACTCACTGTAATGCTGACTGTTTGGAAATGTGCAAAAACATGGCCGAAACTAATTACTAATACCTAATGGTTACTTTTCAATTTAAGGGTGTAAATGGTTTCATTTCTAGCAACAACCATTTAGCAGTGTCAATGTTACGGGGATATACGCACATGATATTATTTGTAATAGAACATAAAATTACTTTCGCTGTAATAGTGTCATCATACTTTTATCGCTGACATATAAACTGCTATGAAATAACTTTTGGTTTGACTCATTGTATGCAGTATTAGTGCAATAATGTATGAAGAACTATAATTACTACTACCTCTGATTTCAGTAATTATTTGAATCATATTTAACTGTAAAATTAATTATCTTCTCTTAATTATCACCTGTGATTTTCTCGGAAGTTTTGGTGAAAGAGTGGGACCCTACTGATAGTCAGTGCCTAGGGATAATTAGCTTCATTCACTAAGTTTAAGATTTGAATAAACAACGTTAGAGTGTTAAAAAAGTTAACTACTACGCTGGCAAACGTTATACACAGCTAGAAAATAGGTGGGTTGACCTTATTTGGCGACGAGTTGCTTGGGGTGCGACGTTCTGCTTTTTATGGAATCCATTATTAGCAACAGATTCTTCTTGGTTAGCGAGCAGCTTTGACTTTTGGCCTGAAAGTAATCTTCCTTAATTACGAAATCTTATAACCATCTAATGTGCGCTTGCACTCTCTCTTACATATTTTGCCTTGCTACATGTTACAAAACCACCTTCAGAACAATTTCCATATGGCATTGGAGCGTGTACATTTCACGTCCATATTTCACCACAGCCCCCCATGAACCATGGACCTTGCCGTTGGTGGGGAGGCTTGCGTGCCTCAGCGATACAGATGGCCGTACCGTAGGTGCAACCACAACGGAGGGGTATCTGTTGAGAGGCCAGACAAACATGTGGTTCCTGAAGAGGGGCAGCAGCCTTTTCAGTAGTTGCAGGGGCAAAAGTCTGGATGATTGACTGATCTGGCCTTGTAACATTAACCAAAACGGCATTGCTGTGCTGGTACTGCGAGCGGCTGAAAGCAAGGGGAAACTACAGCCGTAATTTTTCCCGAGGACATGCAGCTCTACTGTATGATTAAATGATGATGGCGTCCTCTTGGGTAAAATATTCCAGAGGTAAAATAGTCCCCCATTTGGATCTCCGGGCGGGGACTACTCAAGAGGACGTCGTTATCAGGAGAAAGAAAACTGGCGTTCTACGGATCGGAGCGTGGAATGTCAGATCACTTAATCGGGCAGGTAGGTTAGAAAATTTAAAAAGGGAGATGGATAGGTTAAAGTTAGATATAGTGGGAATTAGTGAAGTTCGGTGGCAGGAGGAACAAGACTTTTGGTCAGGTGATTACAGGGTTATAAATACAAAATCAAATAGGGGTAATGCAGGAGTAGGTTTAATAATGAATAAAAAAATAGGAGTGCGGGTTAGCTACTACAAACAGCATAGTGAACGCATTATTGTGGCCAAGATAGACACAAAGCCCATGCCTACTACAGTAGTACAAGTTTATATGCCAACTAGCTCTGCAGATGATGAAGAAATAGATGAAATGTATGACGAGATAAAAGAAATTATTCAGGTATTGAAGGGAGACGAAAATTTAATAGTCATGGGAGCTTGGAATTCGTCAGTAGGAAAAGGGAGAGAAGGAAACATAGTAGGTGAATATGGATTGGGGGGAAGGAATGAAAGAGGAAGCCACCTTGTAGAATTTTGCACAGAGCATAACTTAATCATAGCTAACACTTGGTTCAAGAATCATGAAAGGAGGCTGTATACATGGAAGAAGCCTAGAGATACTGACAGGTTTCAGATAGATTATATAATGGTAAGACAGAGATTTAGGAACCAGGTTTTAAATTGTAAGACATTTCCTGGGGCAGATGTAGATTCTGACCACAATCTATTGGTTATGAACTGCAGATTGAAACTGAAGAAACCGCAAAAAGGTGGGAATTTAAGGAGGTGGGACCTGGATAAACTGAAAGAACCAGAGGTTGTAGAGAGTTTCAGGGAGAGCATTAGGGAACAATTGACAGGAATGGGGGAAAGAAATACAGTAGAAGAAGAATGGGTAGCTCTGAGGGATGAAGTGGTGAAGGCAGCAGACGATCAAATAGGTAAAAAGCCGCGGGCTAATAGAAATCCTTGGGTAACAGAAGAAATATTGAATTTAATTGATGAAAGGAGAAAATATAAAAATGCAGTATATGAAGCAGGCAAAAAGGAATACAAACGTCTCAAAAATGAAATCGACAGGAAGTGCAAAATGGCTAAGCAGGGATGGCTAGAGGACAAATGTAAGGATGTAGAGGCTTGTCTCACTAGGGGTAAGATAGATACTGCCTACAGGAAAATTAAAGAGACCTTTGGAGAGAAGAGAACCACTTGTATGAATATCAAGAGCTTAGATGGCAACCCAGTTCTAAGCAAAGAAGGGAAAGCAGAAAGGTGGAAGGAGTATATAGACGGTTTATACAAGGGCGATACACTTGAGGACAATATTATGGAAATGGAAGAGGATGTGGATGAAGATGAAATGGGAGATAAGATACTGCGTGAAGAGTTTGACAGAGCACTGAAAGACCTGAGTCAAAACAAGGCCCCCGGAGTAGACAACATTCCATTAGAACTACTGATGGCCTCGGGAGAGCCAGTCATGACAAAACTCTACCATCTGGTGAGCACGATGTATGAGACAGGCGAAATACCCTCAGACTTTAAGAAGAATATAATAATTCCAATCCCAAAGAAAGCAGGTGTTGACAGGTGTGAAAGTTACCGAACTATCAGTTTAATAAGTCACAGCTGCAAAATACTAACGCGAATTCTTTACAGACGAATGGAAAAACTGGTAGAAGCCGACCTCGGGGAAGATCAGTTTGGATTCCGTAGAAATGTTAGAACACGTGAGGCAATATTGACCTTACGACTTATCTTGGAAGAAAGATTAAGAAAAGGCAAACCTACGTTTCTAGCATTTGTAGACTTAGAGAAAGCTTTTGACAGTGTTGACTGGAATACTCTCTTTCAAATTCTGAAGGTGGCAGGGGTAAAATACAGGGAGCGAAAGGCTATTTACAATTTGTACAGAAACCAGATGGCAGTTATAAGAGTCGAGGGGCATGAAAGGGAAGCAGTGGTTGGGAAAGGAGTGAGACAGGGTTGTAGCCTCTCCCCGATGTTATTCAATCTGTATATTGAGCAAGCAGTAAAGGAAACAAAAGAAAAATTCGGAGTAGGTATTAAAACTCATGGAGAAGAAGTAAAAACTTTGAGGTTCGCCGATGACATTGTAATTCTGTCAGAGACAGCAAAGGACTTGGAAGAGCAGTTGAACGGAATGGACAGTGTCTTGAAAGGAGGATATAAGATGAACATCAACAAAAGCAAAACGAGGATAATGGAATGTAGTCAAATTAAGTCGGGTGATGCTGAGGGAATTAGATTAGGAAATGAGACACTTAAAGTAGTAAAGGAGTTTTGCTATTTAGGGAGTAAAATAACCGATGATGGTCGAAGTAGAGAGGATATAAAATGTAGGCTGGCAATGGCAAGGAAAGCATTTCTCAAGAAGAGAAATTTCTTAACATCGAATATAGATTTAGGTGTCAGGAAGTCGTTTCTGAAAGTATTTGTATGGAGTGTAGCCATGTATGGAAGTGAGACATGGACGATAACTAGTTTGGACAAGGAGAGAATAGAAGCTTTCGAAATGTGGTGCTACAGAAGAATGCTGAAGATAAGGTGGGTAGATCACGTAACTAATGAGGAGGTATTGAATAGGATTGGGGAGAAGAGAAGTTTGTGGCACAACTTGACTAGAAGAAGGGATCGGTTGGTAGGACATGTTCTGAGGCATCGAGGGATCACAAATTTAGCAATGGAGGGCAGCGTGGAGGGTAAAAATCGTAGAGGGAGACCAAGAGATCAATACACTAAGCAGATTCAGAAGGATGTAGGTTGCAGTAGGTACTGGGAGATGAAGAAGCTTGCACAGGATAGAGTAGCATGGAGAGCTGCATCAAACCAGTCTCAGGACTGAAGACCACAACAACAACAACATTTCACCACAGATGATTCGCAACTGTTTTCTTTGCCTCCATTATTACGAATGCGCGCGCTCATATCAGCGACGCTATTGTTACATTGAAAGATATTCTTACGGCCCCAGTGTGCATTTTTCTGACATTGCCAGTATGTTTACTACAGAGCTTTGACACAGTTATTTCTAACTTGTTCTTCTAGCATCGTATTACATTTTCATAAAAACTAATTACAGACAAAACCGGTAAGTACTTATAATTACAAAAATGATTTTAAAATCATAGCATGAAATGACGGTAAAATACATGAAGCATTGTTTTGTAGTGTTATAATTCTGAGCTGACGGAAAAGGAGAAATACGAGCATACGTAGCTTAAAGTCGAGTTTTCGTAGGAGCAGTAATTCTGCGCCGCTCAGTACGTAATGCGCTCGACATAGTTTCCCTATCCCTCAACAGCGACAAAATGATGGAGTTTTCCGACAGAGCACAACCTGTTTCATGTCACGCGTGACTGGCCAACTGGTTGAGGACGAATCGTATAAGTTTTAAACAAGCAACTGCCGCAAGTCAGTTAAAGTTCGTGTGCAGAATTGCTACAAACTATGCTACATATATACAAGTGTGTTCCAGTGCCAAGATAAACTGTTAATATTGATGCAGTGTCAGAAACGTGTTGCTGACTTTTTCTGTTATTCGTGTACATCTGCACCAAATAATACTGTTCTTCAGCGTCCATTGTATGTTTAGCTGTTAGCAAACACAAAAGTTTCCTTTTCTTTTCCTGAGCACGGTCCATCAATACTGTACAGTATACTATCAGTTTGGTTGAAAATGACAACAATTTATTTGATCACTGTTTCCAGACAGGATGTGTGGACAGAATAGCCAAAGCGCATGTCCTTTCAGATTTTGAGAAAACGCAAATGCGTAAAGTATTTAAGATTTGTGTCCATGCTGACACAGACTGCCTTGTCCAGTTCGCGCAGCCTAAAATTAATGCTCCTAGGAAAACATGGTTTAATCTTCATTTCACAAACCATATCCCGTCAATTCCATTTGCGTCACCAGTATATATGTATATACAAGTTTCCAGTTTTGGGCATTTCTACATCGTGTACCTCGCCCATTAGTGTTGCATGAGCTGCAACGGTCGTGTGGTTTATCTGATGTTGTCATTGTTGTGGTCTTCAGTCCTGAGACTGGTTTGATGCAGCTCTCCACGCTACTCTATCCTGTGCAAACTTCTTCATCTCCCAGTACCTACTGCAACCTACATCCTTCTGAATCTGCTTGGTGTATTCATCTCTTGGTGTCCCTCTACGATTGTTACCCACCACGCTGCCCTCCAATACTAAATTGGTGATCCCTTGATGCCTCAGAACATGTCCTACCAACCGATCCCTTCTTCTAGTCAAGTTGTGCCACAAACTTCTCTTCTCCCCAATCCTATTCAACACCTCCTCATTAGTTATGTGATCTACCCATCTAATCTTCAGCATTCTTCTGTAACACCACATTTCGAAAGCTTCTATTCTCCACTTGTCTAAACTGCTTATCGTCCATGTTTAACTTCCATACATGGCTACAACCCGTACAAATACTTTCAGAAACGACTTCCTAACACTTAAATCAATACTCGATGTTAACAAATTTCTCTTCTTCACAAACGCTTTCCTTCCCATTGCCAGTCTACATTTTATATCCTCTCTACTTCGACCATCATCAGTTATTTTGCTCCCCCAATAGCAAAACTCCTTTACTACTTTAAGTGTCTCAGTCCCTAATCTAATTCCCTCAGCATCACCCGACTTAATTCGACTACATTCCATTATCCTCGTTTTGCTTTTGTTGATGTTCATCTTATATCCTCCCTTCAAGACACCATCCATTCCGTTCAACTGCTCTTCCAAGTCCTTTGCTGTCTCTGACAGAATTACAATGTCATCGGCGAACCTCAAGGTTTTTACTTCTTCTCCATGAATTTTAATACCTACTCCGAATTTTTCTTTTTTTTTCCTTCACTGCTTGCTCAGAATACAGATTGAATAACATCGGGGAGAGGCTACAACCCTGTCTCACTCCCTTCCCAACCACTGCTTCCCTTTCATGCCCCTCAACTCTTCTAACTGCCATTTGGTTTCCATACAAATTGTAAATAGCCTTTCGCTCCCTATATTTTACCCCTGCCACCTTTAGAATTTGAAAGAGAGTATTCCAGTGAACATTGTCAAAAGCTTTCTCTAAGTCTACAAATGCTAGAAACGTAGGTTTGCCTTTCCTTAATCTAGCTTCTAAGATAAGCCATAGGGTCAGTATTGCCTCACGTGTTCCAATATTTCTACGGAATCCAAACTGATCTTCCCCAAGATCGGCTTCTAATAATTTTTCCATTCGTCTGTAAAGAATTCGAGTTAGTATTTTGCATCCATTACTTATTAAACTGATAGTTCGGTAATTTTCACATCTGTCAACACCTGCTTTCTTTGGGATTGGGATTATTATATTCTTCTTGACGTCTGAGGGTATTTCGCCTGTCTCATACATCTTGCTCACCAGATGGTAGAGTTTTGTCAGGACTGGCTCTCCCAAGGCCGTCAATAGTTCTAATGGAATGTTGTCTACTCCCGGGGCCTTGTTTCGCCTCAGGTCTTTCAGTGCGCTGTCAAACTCTTCACGCAGTATCGTATCTCCCATTTCATCTTCATCTACATCCTCTTCCATTTCCATAATGTTGTCCTCAAGCCCATCGCCCTTGTATAGACCCTCTATATAGTCCTTCCACCTTTCTGCTTTCCCTTTTTTAATTAGTACTGGGTTTCTATCTGAGCCCTTGATATTCATACAAGTGGTTCTCTTTTCTCCAAAGGTCTCTTTAATTTTCCTGTAGGCAGTATCTATCTTACCCCTAGTGATATATGCCTCTACATCCTTACATTTATCCTCTACCCATCCCTGCTTAGCCATTTTGCACTTCCTGTCGATCTCATATTTGAGACGTTTGTATTCCTTTTTGCCTGCTTCATATACTACATTTTTATATTTTCTCCTTTCATCAATTAAATTCAATATTTCTTCTGTTACCCAAGGATTTCTACTAGCCCTCGTCTTTTTACCAACTTGATCCTCTGCTGCCTTCACTACTTCATCCCTCAAAGCTACCCATTCTTCTTCTACTGTATTTCTTTCCCCCATTTCTGTCATTTGTTCCAATACGCTCTCCCTGAAACTCTGTACAACCTCTGGTTCTTTCAGTTTATCCAGGTCCCATCTCCTTAAATTCCCACCTTTTTGCAGTTTCTACAGTTTTAATCTACAGTTCATAACCAATAGATTGTGGTCAGAGTCCACATCTGCCCCTGGAAATGTCTTACAATTTAAAACCTGGTTCCTAAATCTTTGTCTTACCATTATATAATCTATCTGATACCTTTTAGTATCTCCAGGGTTCTTCCATGTATACAACCTTCTTTCATGATTCTTGAACCAAGTGTTAGCTATGATTAAGTTATGCTCTGCACAAAATTCTACCAGGCGGCTTCCTCTTTCATTTCTAACCCCCAATCCATATTCGCCTACTACGTTCCTTCTCTCCCTTTTCCTACTACCGAATTCCAGTCACCCATGACTATTAAATTTTCGTGTCCCTTCACTATCTGAATAATTTCTTTTATTTCATCATACATTTCTTCAATTTCTTCGTCATCTGCAGAGCTAGTTGGCATATAAACTTGTACTACTGTAGTAGGCATGGGCTTCGTGTCTATCTTGACCACAATAATGCGTTCACTATGCTGTTTGTAGTAGCTTACCCACATTCCTAATTTTTTATTCATTATTAAACCTACTCCTGCATTACCCCTATTTGACTTTGTATTTATAACCCTGTATTCGCCTGACCAAAAGTCTTGTTCCTCCTGCCACCGAACTTCACTAATTCCCACTGTATCTAACTTTAACCTATCCATTACCCTTTTTAAATTTTCTAACCTACCTGCCCGATTAAAGGGATCTGACATTCCACGCTCCGATCCGTAGAACGCCAGTTTTCTTTCTCCTGATAACGACGTCCTCCTGAGTAGTCCCGTAGTCCCCGCCCGGAGATCCAAATGGGGGACTATTTTACCTCCGGAATATATTACCCAGGAGGACGCCATCATCATTAACCATAGAGTAAAGATGCATGCCCTCGGGAAAAATTACGGCTGTAGTTTCCCCTTGCTTTCAACCGTTAGCAGTACCAGCACAGCAAGGCCGTTTTGGTTAATGTTGCAAGGCCAGATCAGTCAATCATCCAGACTGTTGCCCCTGCAACTACTGAAAAGGCTGCTGCCCCTCTTCAGGAACCACGCGTTTGCCTGGCCTCTCAACAGATACCCCTCCGTTGTGGTTGCACCTACGGTACGGCTATCTGTATCGCTGAGGCACACAAGCCTCCCCACCAACGGCAAGGTCCATGGTTCATGGGGGGGGGGGGGTTAACTGATGGCGACTCGTTACTCTGATTTACGTGGTTTCGTGACACCTCTTAGCTGCCTCTGCTCGTTGTCGCTAAATATTTTTTGCGTGGGCCGCAAGGGCTTCCTGTTGGGAATCACGGGGTTTTAACGAATTTCTGGATGACAAGAAGGGAAAGAAAGATTGTCACGGGTCTCACATGACAGCACACGGCCATTACGCCCCCAGAGTTCGTTAGTCGTTGCAGAGACAGGTGCGGACGATGACTTTAATCCTGTTTCTGTAGCTTGTTCGCAGACAACTTCCACACACCCACTTGATGACCAAGTGAAGTAGCAGTATCTGTACGCTGTCTCTAGGGAACGTGAGATTTCCCAGCCAGGCACTGGCTGTTGCTGAAGCCTGTCGGTAACATTTATTTGCTTACCGTTAACGTAAGTGTCATGTTAGAGTGTATTACTAAAGTCGACGCCATCCACAGACTCTTGTTAGATTCTGATACTGCACAGTGAAATAAAATTCTATGCTCCTTGGAAGTTTATAATTTACTCCAGTAATATGTAGTGAACATTTTTTAATATTCAGTTACTTCTCAAACACTGCAGTACTACTGTCCGACAGCTACCTTAAAATATATTTTAAAGTGTTGTTTGTGGATCTGATAATTCACCATGGGAACATAAGCTGTCGGTGCAATGTTTAGGCGGTTGACTAAAGAAGAACCCTTCAGAACAGTTTCACTCCATTTCTACAGTGTTGTCAGATAACTTCAGGCTCATAGATGAATGGTTTTAAGAAGTAGCAGCGATCGATTACACATTTGTCCAATTAAGTTTGTGTTTCTTTTCGGCTTGGACAGACCATTAATCACAAAATTTCTTTCTTTCTTTATTGAAGCAGTGAATTAATTATTATTAAGGTGTATTTGGACTTTGTAGTTGGTGGGATTTTTGTATTGGTCAATCTGACTATCTGCTACCACTCGCCACTGTTCGTGTTCTTTCAGAAGTTCTCAATTGATCGATGCAAAAATGATTTAGTCAATAGTATTGAAGAAAAAAATGGTTCAAATGGCTCTGAGCACTATGGGACTTAACCTCTGAGGTCATCAGTCCCCTAGAACTTAGAACTACTTAAACCTAACTAACCTAAGGACATCACACACATCCATGCCCGAGGCAGGATTCGAACCTGCGACCGTAGCGGTCGCGCGGTTCCAGAGTATAGCGCCTAGAACCGATCGGCCACTTCGGTCGGCAGTACTGAAGAAGAATGTTAAAGCTATTGCTATTCTGTGTTTACAGATATGACCAAGCAGGTGCTTCTGGTAGCCCTTTGTTGGTACAAGCTTATTGCCTACAGATTAGTTGCATCACACGATGTTTCCAATAAAATGACATGCTGTGGAATGACGAGCATTTGGCTTTTATTTTAGTAGTAAAATATGACGCATTGCGTTACAAATAAGAGGAAAGCGCACCATAGCGAATAAATATCCAGCGTTGGTAAGAAATAAAACATTTTACCAAAATGTAAAGTGCTCTTGTCATAGCACAAAAAGGCGAATATGTCCTGGGCAGAGTTAGGGATGTAAAAGAGTGAAACTAGCTTCTCGACAAATCTGGTAGCTTCAAAGACATTTAAATCAAAACATTTCGCGCTTTTTTGCTTGTTGGCATTAATGCCCATGTCATGCCATATAATGCGCCATGTCAGATTAACTCGATACGTGATATCATGTTATATAACATGCGGATATGTCAAGATGTCTTGATCTGAATGTCTTTGAAGCTGCCAGTTAAGTCGAAAAGCTAGCTCCCTTCTTTACGTCCCTCCTCTGCCCAGAACATACTCGACTTTTTTTGTGCAATGATATGAGCGTTTTTCATTCTGGTTTCCACCTTTTTCTCTACCAAAAGTCAGGCATTAGACCGCCATAACTCGGCAAACAACGTACGTGTAGATTTTTGTTGACTCGTGCGACAACTGCTCTCGTATAGGCTTTTTTGTTGTCTTCCGAATCAGGGTGCTTGAGCTGGGCATCGTTAGCCTGGCTCCTCTACGCTTACCTGCCTGGTATGGCTGAACTGAGCCTATCGTGGCCTCAGAGCACACCACCACATCAAGATCACATACCCATGGAAGGTTTTTGATCTACTTTTCAATTTTTTTAATTTTTCGTATTTCTTTATTTTTATTATTTTATTTTCTATATTTAAATTTTTGAATGTCTGTGTATTACTTTATTTTTTAAAAATTTTTGTTGTTTTATAGTTGCAAACATTTTATTCCCATACGCACGTGACTGTATACGCAAACGTATGAAAAAAACCATAAATACTTAATACAGTGCATAAAATAACAGTAAACATAAATATGATACCGAATGAAATATCGCATACAGTGCGAAGTTTATGATAATGAGGTGTAGAAATAGTTTATAATACGTAGATAAATTTGTTGTATGACCATATTACACAGATAAACTAACTTAAAAGCTTACTACGTCGTAAGCTGAATGATTCGTGCAACAAATGAACTATTCCAAAGTATATATCTTGTTACTATCTCTTATTTTAAAATTCTTGTCTCTGATTATTTAAAGTAGTAATATTAAAAGCTGAAAATTGGGATATCGGCGCTAGAAAAACTTACGTGAATGATTTTGGCACGAAAATTGTAACAACCAGCCTGAATTAACTATGATTACGAATGCCTGAAATAAGCAGAAGAGCTGCGAAACAGTGTATACATGGTAAAATACTATCAACTTTTCAATCCTGTACGGGAAATCGATGACTTTTGCTTGTTTTATCTGAAAGTAAAGTTTTTACAAGATAGCATAGTAGTTGTTGAAGAAAACTGAGTAAAACATTTTCGATTGGTTAGAAATAAGGTGTCATTTTTTCTGACAGTTATTTTTGAACTAATTTTTGGGTTGGTTTAATTTTCTGCATGGTCATCGATAAAGATTTGAATGCTCGGTCAAACAGTATATCATTTTGTACAAGGCTGGGCATAATTGTAGTTTGGTACGTGCATTGTTTTATACGTTTGAAATATTTTCAGTGATTAAGTTACTGGTGAATGAAATCTTTAATGTATAAACAACGAAACGATAACCATCTGTAACAGCAATTTTTTTAAATTATATCCAAATGCAGTGCCTAAAATACAATGCATTTCTACAAATCAGTTTTATGAACAAATGCATGATTTTTGCATGTCAAACTGGAACGATGAAAGGTTTTTGGAAACGCTTCTTATAATTACCACAAGAATATGTTTTTATTATCATCTGCTTCACTTTAAACCGTATCAGGACCTTCTAGGCATGTAAAACCGGATTTTACATGCATTTTATGTGCAACTTTAGACTGCTATATTGTGACAACGGATAGAGCTTCCACAAAACATCAGGACGACCAATAATTACATGTATTCATGAACTTTTACATCTTCTTACAAAATTTCAAATGATTTGCACAAATCTGAAGCATATAAGTGGTGCGCATAATAAAAAAGTTTTTTTCATGTAAAATCCAAACGAAACAAGATTTTTCAAACAGTTAAAAATTTTCGTATACCAAGGTCGGATACATAGGCGGACCAAATTTGAAGCATCAGTCTTACTCCAGCCCGGAGTTACTTATGGGTGACTGTTTTTGTACGTGCAATCCGAACGAAGGTGACATTTTCCACGTAAATTTCGAACGGTTCACATACAAATGGTTCCATTAATTCAGCATTAATTTCAGCCCAATTAAAATCTTTTGCAAAAGGAGTTGATCGATTCAGGCAATCTTCTTGGGCGCCAGCTCTGGTTTTTTGTTCAGATTTTGCTTAAATATACTTTAATATTGCTACAGTAAGAGAGACGTTCGAATGGCTATAGAAATGGCTGCTGGTCGCGGCTGAATCAAAAACTATTTACCCCATGTTTTTAGCTCAAAGAGGAATCGAGTACGGAGCACCAAGGAAACCCTCCCCCCCCCTCCCCTCCGTCTACTCCCCCCAAACCACGAATCTGTGCCTGGCCTTTCCATACATATAGGTAAGCAACTATATCTTTGTAAGAAGGAATAGACAGGTAAAGTTCAAGATGAGAAAGCAAACGTTATTATGTGGTACATAATTTCCCATCAGTGCCTTAAAGAGATGTTGATGGTCCAGTTATTATAAAATAAATAAATAAAAGGTACATGTGCAAGTAGGGCTCAAACTCGTGCTCTGATGGTTGAGTACAAAATTATGTATATAGATAACCTATCTATAGTTTCTGATGAGTAAGTTTGCGAGTGTCAATATATGTGCATAAATCGCCGTATCTGTTGAGTGCACTGACTTAGAGGCGAAAATTTTTACAGTGCTAAGGGACCGTCCACCTTAGCTTTCGGAACTTGAGAAAAGGGGTTTTCAGAGACAGACAACAAAGTGATCTTAAAGGGTTTCATTTTGACCTCATAGATTGATGTTCCTTGGTGTTGAGAGTTAGAGTGACGGTAACGGGATGGTGAGGAATCTTTGAAACCGATTGATATCCAGAGTGTAAGGCGTCAAACAAATAACACACCTTACGTTGAATTCCTGAAAGAATTCCGGTTAACTCGATACGTCACACAAAATAGATACGTGAACTGAACGAATTTTATTAATATGCTGATATAATACATAAGGCAGCAGTTCATGACTATAAACCACTAACACTCACACTAGTTTAGTACTAAGAAAACATTCCTAATCGCGTTTTTTCTAAATTTATTTAGCACCGACCGGTTTCAGCCCATCACAGAAGACAATCTCCTGCCACACTTTGGTAGACGTGACGCCACTAGCAGTCGACCAGCGGTATGTTCACCCTGAAGATGGCCCCTGCGATGCGCTGAAACCGGTCGGCACTAAATAAATAAAAAAAGCAATTAACAGTGTTTCTTAATACTAAGTTAATTTTATATCAATCGCTGTTACTCCACAACCATGTTTTCCAAACATCTACTCACACTAGTAATTGCTCGCAAGTAATTTCCCTGACACGAGCAACGAGATGGAGTTCTGAGGGAAAGGAAAATTTTACGACAGCATACTGTCCCGCGTGGCTAAATAAACTCTCGCCACGGTATTCATAGCAGACACAATGAGATGCCACCAAGGCTGTGTAGGCCATCAGCAAAAGCCACCCCTTGCCCCTGCTTTTAACGTCGATCCTTTGGAAAGCTTTTCTACAGGAGCACGGAAGGAGATGCCAGATAAAACGTCTGGAGAAACCCCACTCAAAACGTTGGTGATTCATTGTATGAAAGAAAAAGCTGTTTATCTCAGTATTACGTAGCAGAAGTTAAACTCTGCCCTACAAAAGAAACGACACCTGTGATAAGCTACAAAAACTCTAATCCTAGTGGGTGAAGTTATAAGAAAGTATGAACGCTCTGACTGGCCAGAAAGGAAACGCATGGCCACCAGCTTTGATATAGGCAAATTGTGGACGGTGTAATTCGCTCTTCTCTGGCAGAAACCGTCGACTGTTTGAGTAAGGCGACTCGCGTCGCACTGAGACGATTGTGAGAGTCATTATGTGAACACTTGTCCACAGGCTCGTCTTAACGCGTAAGGAGTTAAACTGCAAAGTCTCCTGGTACGGAGAATCGCACTGAGTACTGACAGTTAATGCTCGCGAGCGATTTGAGGGCAATGACGTACACACTATTCCAGCCAAATAGAGTATACCATGCCAATGAACTTAGCTATGGAATACCAAGGAATCTCGGCTTCACCGAAGACGTAGGAAATGTATCCGACTGGTGTTTAACAGTCGAGAGAGATTTAGAATAGTTTCTCATGTTTGCAGCTCGCGCCAACAGCATACACTGCTGCCGCCGATGCAAGGTAAACACACGTGGGCTTGCGCCACGCCAGCAATTGACTCAAAACTGAGCTTGTCTCCGTCTCTCCTATTCTTTTTTTTTTTTTTTTTTTTTTTGCATTCAGCCATAACCTGTAGTTAAAGATACTCATGATTGTCATACCTAATTGAACCAGAAACGCGAGATGCCCAACCTCACGAAAAGGATTCCTCAGCCATTGTAGAGTTATGAATTGTTGTAATTGTGTACTTCTTTTTTATTGTTCTTTACTGACCCCCATTCACTTTTGGGTATTTTCAATGTGCATTGTGTCGTAATTGACATCTCTGGCGCCAGGTCTTTTTAACTTGTTTGTAGTTTCATCGACCCCAGACATGGTCATCAACCATCTTACCATTAAAGGACCCTATAACAGTTAGGAATTTCGCTTCACAGTGCGAAAACCCAGTATCAATATTTTACCATCCTGTAAGAAATTTTGCTAACATTTTTATGTCATGAAGTCATACTTAGAGGAAAAATAAACCTTAATAACGAAAATCTAAAATTTTAATTTTTTGCTAACATATAGTTATGCCTGAACCCGTACACGAACTTCTGTTAGCGAAAATGTTTCCTTTACAGGGAGTGTAGGGGAACGGACATTGAGATCATTGTCTGATTACATCACCTTCCATACTACTGCACTCTTCTGAACTCTACAATTGTGAGATGGTATCTTCATACCTCGCAGGCCATAGGTTCAACAACAAATTCCTAAAATACTCACAGAGCGTCCTTGCACAACTGTGGTATGAAGACAGATCAGAAGCAGTCACACACATGTTAGATGGGGTGGATAAAATATGGAAGCACTTAAAAAGCAATACATGACCTACGTGTACGAAACTCATTGGCATTCAAAACATCTTCCAATCGTCTCGGAATGGATACATACACCCCCTGTGCGGCATTCAAGGGAATCGTGTACCAGTCTTCCTGCAAAATAGTAGCAAATTCAGGTAACGATGGCGCAGGTTGATAGCGATCACGCATCCTTCTCTCCAAAGTAGAAGACTAAGGCTCAAAAATACTGAGATCTGATGACTATGGTAGCCAGGGGAGGTGCGACAATTCGTCCTCGTTCTCATAAACCCAAACCTGGACGATGCGAGCTTTCTGAACAGGGTTCTGTTGTTTTGGAACACATCATCACCGGTGGGGAACAAACATTGTACCATGGGATGGATATGATCAGATGAAGTGGTCACATAATCCTTGGCAGGAATGCGACCTTGTGGGGTAACCATGGGACGTATGGAATATCACAATATGGCTGCCTGAATCATCACCAACCTGCCACTATCTTTCACTCTTGGGACTTCAACTCAACCAGAAGCTAGAAAGAGATTGAAACAGGACTCATTCTACCACATGACTTTCTTACGTTGCTCCATAGTGCAGCTTTTATCGCATAGACGCCACTTTTAATGTAAATTTGCACCTCTGATGTGTGGTTCTGGAACTCCAACTCTTGGAGCTGCCTTCGCGAGTGTTTGGTGCTTACAGGATTGGCGAGCGCTACATTCACTTCTGCGGTAACGTTTACAGCTGTCGTCCTCTTCAATGACCGTCTCTCACGATCACACAACACAACTTTCTTTCGCGTAGTGCCTTAGCGGATGATGTTTTTCTAGTTTCTCTGTACGCAATATAAATCCTCCATATATCGCCTCAACACGCCAGCTAATTTAATTATGGAAGCACCTACCATACGAGCTCCAACAACCTGCCAACGTTAGGCTACGATAAAGTGCTCTCAAAAGTATGCAGAACGCTGATCTGACCACGACTGACACAACCTGCTGAGGAAATTGCACAGGTGCTTTTCGTAGTCAAATACAACAGTGCAACCTGCAGGCTTGGCTATCATCACTATCTATATTCAAGGAAGCATTTCTCGCTTTGTTACAATTTTTTTATTCAACCGCTGTAATTGCTTCCTAGCTCTTGTAGTATTCTCTGGATGTTCTGTGGTGAAATAATTATAAAAATCACGTTCTTCTCTAGGTTATTGAAGGAAAGTTGAGTGAGGCGAGCCAGTATCCATGTATGACTTACGTGTCTTGACGGAAGAAACAATAACTAGTCCAGATTAATTGTGTTTTACAACTGGTTGTGGGTTATTGACCTTTTTCTAATGACAGACAATTACTTGCTGTCCCAGCTACTGAAGTGGACGTGGCAGGTATCCTTGAAAGGCAACACGAGAATAAATTGGGAACAAACTATCGACCAAATCAAAGCAATCGAAAGACTAATCTCTGTTTTTGACAAAAATGTATCCCCGGCGTGATCTGAAATGTGTAAATCTACATCATGAATGAGTGGATTACGTAACATTTCCTGTCACATTGATAGATGCCTCAATGAGTTTGATTTTCTCCCCGTATCATGATTAATGGGCAATTGCTGTATGAGTATCCTATGTAAGATGAGAAATGTACCGGTACTTTGCCCTTGACGGTAAGAAGGTAGTATTTCGTTCCCACACGATGCTCAACACAGTGCCTGTGCTGCTTTTGCAATCATTTCCGGGATTCAGCTTCGAAAACTGTTTCTACTGTAACGTGCTACGAATTCTGAAGGCAGAGTACAACGAGGTTTTAGTGGTAACTCCATAACGTCCCTATATTCTCCAGTGTACAAAAGGTTTTGTGAGAGGTACCTAATGTTCCGCAATCAGTGGGAACAAGGCATCAGCTCCGAAGAACAATTTTTAAAGAAAGTAGTTATGTCCTGATCGTTACCGTATGGTAAATGGTTGAATAAATTTAGACTGCTCAATAATTGCGGTCGCCAGCTCAAAAACGAGCAAAAGTTAAATTTCGCTAATGGCTGACATAAGTTTGAAATCACGTAATAACTGCGAGTAAATAAGAATGCAGCAACTGAACGATATGTACTCGTGCGAGCTTAGATGTTAAAGACGTGTGTAACATAAAATGTTAATTTGAACACACGTTATTTATAACTTTGAACACCAACAATACGTAATGACCAACATTTTATGGAAACTGTACTGAATACTTAAATCACGGTAATGCTGACTGGAAATTTGCAAAAACATGACCGAAACTAATTACTGTTACCTAATGGTTACTTTTTAAATTAAGGGTGTAAATGGTTTCATTTATAGCAACAACAATTTAGCAGTGTCAATGTTACGAGGATATACGCATATGATGATATTTGTAATAGAACATAAAATTACTTTGACTGCAATAGTGTCAATATACTTTTATCGCTGACATATAAACTGCTTTGAAATAGTTTTGGTTTGACTCATTGTATGCAGTATTAGTGCAATAATGTATGAAGCACTATAATTACTACTACCCCTGATTTCAGTAATTATTTGAATCATATTTAACTGTAACTTTAATTATCTTCTTTTAGTTATCACCTTGACTTTCTCGGAAGTTTTGGTTAAAGAGAGGGGCCCTACCAACAGTCAATGCCTTCGGACAATTAGCTTCATTCACTAAGTTTAAGATTTGAATAAACAACTTTAGAATGTTAAAAAAAGTTAACTACTACGCTGGAAAACCTTATACACCACTACAAAATAGCTAACTTGACCTTACTTTGCGACGAGTTGCTTGGAGTGCGACGTAGTGCTTTTTATGGTATCAATTATTAGCAACAGATTCTTCTTAGTTAGCGAGCAGCTTTGACTTTTGGCCTAAAAGTAATCTTCCTTAATTACGAAATCTTATAACCATCTAATGTGCGCTTGCACTCTCTCTTACATATTTTGCCTTGCTACATATTACAAAACCACCTTCAGAACAATTTCCATTCGGCATTGGCGCGTCTACATTTCACGTCCATATTTCACCACAGATGATTCGCAACTGTTTTCTTTGCTTCCATTACTACGAATGTGCGCGCTCGCGTCAACGATGGTATTGATGCATTAAAAGATATTCTTACGGCCCCAGTGTGCATTTTTCTGACATTGCCAGTACGTTTACTACAGAGCTTTGACATAATTATTTCTAACTTGTTCTTCTAGCATCGTATTACATTTTCATAAAAACTAATTACTGACCAAACCGGTAAGTATTTAAAATTACAAAAATGATTTTAAAATCGTAGCATGAAATGACGGTAAAATACATGAAGCATTGTTTTGTAGTGATACAACTCTGAGCTGACGGAAAAGGACAAATACGAGCACATGTAGCTTAAAGTCGGGTTTTCGTAGGAGCAGTAATGGGCTTGACATAGTTTCCCTTTCCCTCAACAGTGACAAAATGGTGAAGGAGTTTTCAGACAGTGCACAACGTGTTTCTTGTCACGCGTGACTGGCCAACTGGTTGTGGGCGAATCGTATAAGTTTTAAACAAGCAACTGCCGAAAGTCAGTTAAAGTTCGTGTGCAGAATTGCTACAAAGTATGCTAAATATATACAAGTGTGTTCCAGTGCCAAGATAAACTGTTAATATGGATGTAGTGTCAGAAACGTGTTGCTGACTTTTTCTGTTATTCGAGTACATCTGCACCAAATAATCCTGTCCTTCATCGTCCATTGTATGTTTAGCTGTCAGCGAACACAAAAGTTTCCTTTTCTTTTCCTGAGCACAGTCCATCAATACTGTACAGTATACTATGTTTGGTTGAAAATAACAACAATTTATTTGATCACTGTTTCCAGACAGGATGTGTGGACAGAATAGCCAAAGCGCATGTCGTTTCAGATTTTGACAAAACACAAATGCGTAAAGTATTTAAGTTTTGCTTCCATGCTGACACAGAATGCCTTGTCCCGTTCGCGCGGCCTAAAATTAATGCTCCTAGGAAAACATGGCTTAATCTTCATTTTACAAAACACATCCCGTCAATTCCATTTGCGCCACCAATATATATGTATATACAAGTTTCCAGTTTTGGGCATTTCTGCATCCTGTATCCCGCCCATTAGTGTTGCATGAGCTGCAACGGTCGTGTGGTTTAACTGATGGCGACTCGTTACTCTGATTTACGTGGTTTCGTGACACCTCTTAGCTGCCTCTGCTCGTTGTCGCTAAATATTTTTTTGCGTGGGCCCCAAGAGCTTCCTGTTGGGAATCAAGGGTTTTTAACGATTTTCTGGATGACAAGAAAGGAAAGGAAAGGAAGATTGTTACGGGTCTCACATGACAGCACACGGCCATTACGCCCCCAGAGTTCGTTACTCGTTGCAGAGACAGGTGCGGACGATGACTTTAATCCTGTTTCTGTAGCTTGTTCGGAGACAACTTCCACACACCCACTTGATGACCAAGTGAAGTAGCAGTATCTGTACGCTGTCTCTAGGGAACGTGAGATTACCCAGCCAGGCACTGGCTGTTGTTGAAGCGTGTCGGGAACATTTATTTGCTTACCGTTAGCGTAAGCGTCACATTAGAGCGTATTACTAAAGTCGACACCATCCACAGATTCTTGTTAGATTCTGATACTACACAGTGAAATAAAATTTTATGCTCCTTTCAAGTTTATAATTTACTCCAGTAATATGTAGTGAACATTTTTTAATATTCAATTACTTCTCAAACACTGCAGTACTACGGTCCGACAGCTACCTTAAAATATATTTTAAAGAGTTGCTTGTGGATCTGAGAATTCACCATGGGAACATAAGCTGTCGGTAGTCTAGGGATACCCAGGAGGTAAGTACTTAGTGCACTGTTTTTTCTCGCTGTGTATCTATGATATTTTATTTGCAATACAGTCTTGTAACTGTCGCTTACATGCTGACAACACTCTGTTTATCGAAGCAACAGCTCTGAGAACATTGCTGTAGCCGTACCTGGTGTGAAGTATGACGATGGACAGAAATCCTGGATCTTAAGCTTCATCATAAGCAGTTCTAGGTCATCATCATATCACGCCACAATGTAATCAGCGAACGTATGTGTGAACCAATTCCTCTTAAAATCTCTGCTATCATCCAATTAGCGCATCAAACAAATCTCTCCCTGTCTGGCCTACATTTCATCCAAAATTTTAAAGAAAATTATGCCACCGAAAATAAAACATAGTTAGCCCAAACCTTAGTCCTGCCTAACTTTCTCAGCACGGTACAAATAGCGACAAGTCCAGACAATTACGGCTTGTCATGAACGCTGTATTTTACAATTGTCTGGTCACGGTCGGGTATGCGGCGTGCTTGTCACATGCTCTATTTCCTTCATCGGGTCCTTAGTCACTACTGTGCTCAGTCCCTTTCCTTACATATCAAATACGTATTGTTCGATTGCTGCAATCCAAGGTATGATACATACAATATCTTTGCTGTTCATATGGATAGCACTAAATCTCTTTCCATTTTCTTCATTTCAGCAATTCGACTCTGCAACAAACCACCCAGTTACATAAGTCTTATCTACTACCATTCTGTATTCAGGAGGTGATTAAAGCTTTATCTGTTATCCTCAACATAGCTTCCCTCGCGGCATTCCCTAGCTGCTTTTTTTCAGTCCAACAGCGAATTAGTGCCTCTCGAGATTTTCTTCTATCTCATCCGCTAACTTTGTCACTTAATTTCCCATTCTTTTATGACCATTCACCTACTTCTCCTCATATGAATGCTGCCGTACTACCCCTGAACACTTCTGTTACTTATATCACGATTACCATTTGACAAACATGTAATGAGAAAATTACTTAACAAAGTGTAGATAGGCTTACAGTTCTGAAATCCATTGTATTCACTAACAAAACCTGTTGCTTATTGACAAGTAGGCACCTAAAGCGTAAGGCGTATGGTCGATTTTGACCAGAAGTCCTTGTCTATAACGGCCTTTCCATTGACGCAGCATGGATTGTTCCAGCATTGTTCCCCGTCTAACTCAAAAGTATATATATATATATATATATATATATATATATAGGGTGAGTCACCTAACGTTACCGCTGGATGTATTTCGTAAACCACATCAAATACTGACGAACCGATTCCACAGACCGAACGTGAGGAGAGGGGCTAGTGTAATTGTTTAATACAAACCATACAAAAATGCACGGAAGTATGTTTTTTAACACAAACCTACGTTTTTTTTAAATAGAACCACGTTAGTTTTGTTAGCACATCTGAACATATAAACAACTACGTAATCAGTGCCGTTTGTTGCATTGTAAAATGTTAATTACATCCGGAGATATTGTAACCTAAAGTTGACTCTTGAAACCTCCGACGTTCAGTTGCGTGTTGTAACAAACACGGGCCACGGTCGGCGAGCAGCATCTGCAGGGACATGTTTACGATGACGACCGTGTTTACGAGTGTGGCTGTAGTGCACTGTTGTGGTTTGGTCTAGCTGTCGCAGTGTCCGCATGTAGCGCTTGCTGCTATTGTTATTCTGCATTCGTCTCCGCACGCAGACTAACTGTAGTACACCGTGTTACCAGACGTCTGTGATTGTGTAGTGTTGTAGGAACAGTGACCATGGTGTATTGGAACTCTGAAAAGCCGGAGATGATACTCATCTATGGCGAGTGTCGACGAAATGCAGCTGAAGCCTGCAGTGTGTATGCAGAACGGTACCCGGACAGAGAGCATCCAACGTGCCGCACATTGCAAAACATCTACCGTCAACTGTATGCAACAGGTATGGTCGTAGCACGCAAACGGGTCCGTAACAGGCCCGTCACAGGAGAAGCGGGTGCAGTTGGTGTGTTAGCTGCTGTTGCCATGAACCCACACATGAGTACATGGGACATTGCGAGAGCCGGAGGACTGAGTCAAAGTAGTGTCATGCGCATACTGCATCGTCACCGCTTTCACCCGTTTCATGTGTCGCTACATCAGCAATCACATGGTGATGACTTTAATCATCGAGTGCAATTCTGTCAATGGGCATTAACAGAGAATGCGTTGCAGTTCTACCTGTTTACCGATGAAGCGGGTTTCAGAAACCACGGGGCAGTGAATCTACGGAACATGCATTACTGGTCCGTGGACAATCCTCGCTGGCTCAGACAGGTAGAGCGACAGCGGCCGTGGACTGTAAATGTATGGTGCGGAATCATTGGCGACCACCTCATTGGTCCTCACTTCATTGCAGGGGCCCAAACAGCTGCAACATACATCGCGTTTCTACAGAAGGATCTGCCGACGTTGCTCGAAAATGTCCCACTGGAAACGCGTCGACGTATGTGGTATCAGCATGATGGTGCACCTGCACATTCCGCAATTAACACTAGGCTGACCCTTGACAGGATGTTGGACGGGCGTTTCATAGGACGTGGAAGACGCATAAATCGGCCAGCCCGTTCTCCTGATCTTACACCTCTGGACTTCTTTCTGTATGGTAGGTTAAAGGAGAATGTGTACCGTGATGTGCCCACAACCCCAGAGGATATGAAACGACGTATTGTGGCAGCCTGCGGCGACATTACACCAGATGTACTGCGGCGTGTACGACATTCATTACGCCAGAGATTGCAATTGTGTGCAGCAAATAATGGCCACCACATTGAACATCTATTGGCCTGACATGTCGGGACACACTCTATTCCACTCCGTAATTGAAAACGGAAACCACGCGTGTACGTGTACCTCACGCCTCATGGTAATGTACATGTGCGTCAGTGAAAAGGACCAATAAAAATGTGTTAGCATGTGGACGTAATGTGCTGTTCCAGTCTCTTCTGTACCTAAGGTCCATCACCGTTCCCTTTGGATCCCTACGTAATTCGGTGCTCTCCGATACACGCGATCGAACAGCGGAGGAGTGGTACTCAAGCGTCAACTTTAGGTTACAATATCTCCGGATGTAATTGACATTTTGCAATGCAACAAACGGCACTGATTACGTATTTGTTTATATGTTCAGATGTACTAACAAAACTAACGGGGTTCCATTAAAAAAAACGTAGGTTTGTGTTAAAAAACATACTTCCGTGCATTTTTTTATGGTTTGTATTAACCAATTACACTAGCCCCTCTCCTCACGTTCGGTCTGTGGAATCGATTCGTCAGTATTTGACGTGGTTTACGAAATATGTCCTGCGGGAATGTTAGGACTCTTACCCTGTATATATATATATATATATATATATATATATATATATATATATATATATATATATATATATATATATATATATATAATGTGTGTGTGTGTGTGTGTGTGTGTTGGAGGGAGAAATATAGCTACAATAATTATAATGAATAATAATATTCTTCTTCTTGTTGTTGTTATTATTATTATTAAACACGTATGCGCCCAATAGGAACACGTGAGGTACAATCCACCAATGTCCCTTTTGATGCTTGGCCTTCCTTTGTGTCCAAATTTGTTTCATCATTTCAGAATGAAGTCTCTTTCTTTCATCAGAGCACGGTGTTCCAGTCCGTTGTCTAATTTCCCTCTGACCAACTTTCAAGGAAACATCTTCTGCCTGAATTTTTTTCTATTTGTAACGTCTGCCTGAGCTATACCAGCGACTTTAAGATCCCCATTAATTGCAGCGATCCATTTAACTGGCTCAATTTTTTCATTACTTCTGTTTTCGTAGAATTTTACTATTTGTTTTGTCAATCTAGTGGGTGCTACTCTTTTAATGTAGCCATAAAATTTAAGTCTTCGTTTTCCCATGTCACCATGTATGTCTGTGTATTCTTCTATTTCCTTATTACTTCTCAGCCTACAAGTTTCTCCATCAGTAATTTCGGGGTCTAAAATTTTCCTAATAATCTTTCTTTCTTCTGAATTTCTTCAATATCCCTCTTTCCATTTAAAATTAAAGTTTCTGCTCCATAAAGACATTCGGGTTTGATCACAGTGCTGTAATGCCTAACGTTACTGAATTTAGAAAGTGATTTTTTATCATAAATATTTTGTGTTAATCTGAACGCAGTTGCCATTTTTTGACAGTGATCTTCTTTTGCAACTTTCTCCAGACCGCTTTCTTCTACGATTTTCCCCAAGTATTTAAACTGAGAAACCCTTTTTATTTTTCCATATTTTGTGTTAAAACACTTTGGCGTTGTTGCATGTCATATATCCCGTTTTTTCGAGAGATATTTGTAGTCCTACTTTTTCCGCAACTTCTTTAAGAATTTTAATTTGTTTTTGAGCTGCGGTAATATCCCTTGTTAAAATTTTCAGATAATCTGCAAAGGCGAGGCAATCTACTCTAATATTATTTTTGCCTAACTTGATTGATTGATCTATATTTTGACTCGACTTATGCTCTCGCTATTCTGTAATCACCTTTTCCAAAATATGATTAAACCATAATGGAGAGAGTCCATCTCCCTGTCTTACGCCAGTCTTCATATCAAATGGTTCAGAAAGTTCTCCCATGAATTTAACTTTAGAGCTAGTATCAGTTAATGTTTGCGTAATCCGTGTTAGTTTTATTATCTAGCCCTTGCTTCTTTAAAATTTGGAAAAGAGGTTCACGTCTTCTCGGATGCTTGATTGTTTTTGAGTCTTTTAATTTGTTTAATTATTTCGACTTCGTCAGGTTCTTTAGCGTTAGGGTTGGTGTTATTAGTTTACTGTGGTTGGAATTTATTAGCTGACTCTGGACAGTTTAATTGCTTTTCAAAATAATTGGCAAGTACGTTACAATGTTCCTGGTTGTTAAGAGCCAAACAACCATTTTCACTTTTAAGAAAGACTTTGAGGTTGGTAACCCGTTAGTTTTGTTTTGAATGTTTTATAAAAGTTTCTTGTGTTGATCTTTTGGAAGTTTTTTAGATTTCTAATAGTTGGGCATTTTCGTACTTTCTTTTACACTGTGGGATTAATTTCGATATTTCTTTTCTTACAGTTAGAAAGGCATTGTACGTATTTTCAGTTTTGTTACTATTTCAATTTTTGAATGCCTCATACCTAGACTTGAATGCTGTTTCACAGTCCCCTTTCCACCAAGGGAGTTTTTGCTTCTTTCGAAGCAGAATTTAATTTTGTGCTGTTGTGATGAACTCTTCTGTTAGGCTTTGCCAACGGTTGGATTGTTTTTATATTCGCGCCTTTTTATTGTGAGAGAGGAGGCGGTGGCAGTGGGAAAGACACGGAAAAGAAATAAATACTGGAAGACAGCAGACGGTGGCTGTGTTATAGAACGAGCGAAGCAGGCAGTGGCAGTGTCAGAGAAAGACAGGAAAACAGTGGCAGTGGAGAATGGTTGACAGTGACTGAGTAACACTTGGAAAAGAGTGAAGGAAATGATACCAGAGAGTGGGATGGGAAGGGGGAGGGGAGGGAAGAGGAATAAAGAAAAAGGGAAAGTGGAAGTGGGTGTGAGTCAGTGACACTGAGAGACGGAGTCCATCAGAATGACAAAAAGAAAGAGAGGAAGAGAGGTATAATGACAATGAGAAGATCCAGCAACAGTGGGAAGGAATGAATGAGGTGATAGCAATTACGGAGAGCAAGGGGAATTGGTGACAGTGAGAGGAGACTGTAATAGTAGGACAGATAGGACAGAACAAGGGGACTGTCGCTGTGTGACAGGAGATAGCGAGAGTTAGAGAGACACAGAGAGATAATGCCTTCATCCGATGTCTGAACTGATATACCCAATCAGTTATTGGGCGACATACGGTTTAACTTGGAATCAGTACCATGGCGCAATTTGGGATTTTTAACATTAACAAACACTGAAAAAGGTGAAGGAAGAAGTCACAGATAAAAATCCAAGGAGTAAATAGGGATGGAGGCAAAGAGATCTGCAGCTGTCCTCTGGAATTATGTAACTAATCAACTAGCAAACATATATAGACCTGAATACACTATTACTAACCATTATGCGTTACAAAAAGACGAAACTGAATAAATTTTCAGTGAACTTGTAGGAGCCACCCTTTTATTTAGGCACGTAAACCACACCTTCAGCTGCCTCTTTCTGATCCCATAAATAGCTCTAAATGAAATGGTTTGTGTCGCCAGTTTCATTACAAAATTTTCACCCCTTGAGACAAGGTTATTTTTTTTAAATAGGGGAGAGGCCTACCTGATAATTTCGAAAACCCAATATCCGTTTGTACGATCGATGAAATGCAAGGATATCAACGCTCAAGATTGTCAACAGCAAATAAAATAAGACAGACGCTTTTCATACAGGAAGATGATGGTGCACAATTAAGAAGAAACACCAAGACAAAATACCTGAAGACACTTAGACGGGGAAAGATGAATCCCACTGACGGGAAAAAATCGTAACTCCAAAAAATAATTAATGTAGAGGACCGAAATTTCGGGGATATATTTGTCTAGGTCACGTATTTAAGTCACTAACATTACAAGACTACAGGTTAATGAAAACGTGAGATGCGCCATTGCAAATGTGAAATGCTGTTAGATTAATAACCGGTGTAACCGCCAGAATGTTGAATGCAAGCATGCAAACGTGTATGCATTGTGCCGTACAGGTGCCGGAGGATGACAGTTTGTAGGATGGAGTTCCATGCCTGTTGCACTTTGTCGGTCAATACAGTGACGGTTGTGGATGGCGCTGGAGGTGTGGCCCAATGACGTCCCATATGTGCTCGATTGGAGGCATAGTATGGTGATCGAGCATGCCAAGACAACATATCAACACAGTGTGGAGTATGTTGGGTTACAACAGCTGTATGTGGGCGAGCGTTATTCTGTTGAACCGTCCCCCGCCCCCTCCCTCCATCCCCTCCTCCTGGAATGCTGTTCATGAATGGCAGATCTAATCACCATACTGACGCGTACAAAGCTGCAGTTAGGGTGCGTGGGATAGTCACGAGATTGCTCCTGCTATCGTACGAAATCTCACCCAAGACCATAACACCAGGTGTAGGTTGTAATGGTCGCCTGGTCGTAGATATTGCTAATTGCTATAATCGCACTATTTCACTCCCATTTACGGAGCTTGTTAGCACTTGATGGTAGGTTGGCGCCATTAAAATGCATTGTGTTGTGGTAATCGCTGCTACTTGTTGGATCGCTGCTGTCTCTCGATGCTGATGCTGGCTCTACATCTGGTTGTCTAGGGTTAAAAACATGAGGTCCCGTGTTTTCTATATGCTTTTGATGATAAAGAACGAGCGAAACCAACAAATATGTAAACTTCAAATATTTATTACTCTGGTGGCCATCTTAATTCCACTGTCCACCAAAGACCATGACTCAACACAAAGTAGAACTTCCGTTACATGTTCTTTGCATTGTTTATCCACCTCAAACAGTAACACACAAACACACTTTACCAAAGTGACATTCCGACTGCCTCCAGACCGTTCTTGCTGCTTGTATTTATAACATTGTCAAAGAACTACTAAAAAGAGATATAGTTTACAAGTCACATGTACATCTGTTATCATAATTTGTGCAGAAAAGTTATTAATTTGCATCGAGTGACATAATTTAACATGTTATTAAAATGACAGACAGATTTGTTGACTTGACAGAATAATTCTTTGTTACAAAAATGCCGTTTTTTAGAAGTTTGTCAATTGACTTCTCTAATTTGTATAAATAAGTAAATAACATGAATTATTAAGAATTACATTGGTTTTCGTCTAAAATAGGATTGATTTCGTGAATACTGAGTGAAAACGCTCCTAGTGAACAAATAGGTTTCACTGGGTGATTTTTATTTAAGGAGATCCAAAATACCTAAGTTGGGCACTATTTTTCGTACTTCATATTAATTATTTAAGATGAACTTAGTGTTTTTACATGATGACATTTGCTGTATCAGTGATCAAGTGATATAAACTTTTGTGTGGGTCAGTTACTCAGTATAATTTAATGGGTTGACTGTTTATGCAGACATGTTATGCAATCATTGTTAACATACACAATAACTTTTCTATAATCATAAATACTCGTTAAACTGGTTGAATTTGGAGGGTATCGCATACTTCGGTACAGTAAAGCCTTTAATATGTTCCGTTACAAGGTCCAATGTGTCTAGCACGCAGACTATTGGTTCCAGGCCCCAAATGGCCTCCTCCTAAGCAACACACGGCCATCGTTAGCGCTGAGGCAGAACTAGCTTTCATTAGAAGACACAACCCTGCCCTCCACTGAGCTCTCGCTTGACGCCACTGACGTCGCAAATGGTGGTGGTTTGGGGTTAGTGGAATGCACGCTACTGGGAGTCTGGCTTGGGAGTGTCCTTGAAGTAACCTATTTGTAACAGTTCTTTGTGTCACTGTGTTGCCAACTGCTGCTCGGATTGCTGCTGCAGATGCAGTACTATGCGCCAAATCATACGCTAAACACGATGGTCCTCCCTCTCGTTTGTGGCAGTCAGCCGTCCGAAGACCAGTCTTCTTCCGAGCGTACATTCCCGTGATCACTACGGCTAGCAGTCACGTACAGTGACTACTTTCGTGCTAAGTCTCTCTGCAATATCTCAAGAAGGAACATGCAACTTTTCGTAGCCCAGTTACACGACTCTCTCAGACTCAGGGAGGTGTTGATAATGGCGTCTTTCTCGACTTAAAGGCATTCTTGACTGATAGCAATTCACCACGAAGGTAGCTGACGCTCACGATCGTTGTAGCATATGTTTAAAGCAAACCTGATTTTCATTCTCATAGCGGCACTACTAACGCCACTTTACGCGACTGGTGCGAAATTTGAATAGATATCACCTTTCAGATGTAGAAACAGGCTTACCAACCCTGGCCTATTTCGCACAACTCATTCTTAGTCTTACTATTTCTTTCCGTTAGCGTTAATTTACAATTTTTATTGTTTGTTTGTTTGTGAGAACTGCTGTCTTTTTTCGTCAGTGTATTAAAAAGAAACTTCTACGTAGTTTGAACCGGAAGGATTAACTGGCCCTCAGTAACAGCTATGCACATGCCGATCCCCTCCTGATATCTAGTTCTATAGGACTCAGGTCAGGACTCTGTGCAGTCCAGTCCATTACATGGATGTTGTTGTCGTGTAACCACTCCGCCACAGGCCGTGCATTATGAACAGGTGCTCGATCGTGTCGAAATACGCAATCGCCATCCCTGAACTGCTCTTCAACAGTGGGAAGCAAGAAGGTGCTTGAAACATCAATGTAGGCCTATGCTGTGATAGTACCACACAAAACAACAAGGGGTGTAGGCCCCCTCCATGAAAAACACGACCACACCATAACACTACGGCCTCCGAATTTTACTGTTGGCACTACACACGCTGGGAGACGACGTTCACTGGGCATTCGCCATACCCACAGCCTGCCATCGGATCGCCACATTGTGTACCGTGATTCGTCACTCCACACAACGTTTTTCCACTGTTCAATCGTCCAATGTTTACGCTCCTTACACCAAACGAGGCGTCGTTTGCAATTTACCGGCGTGATGTGTGGCTTATGAGTAGCCGCTCGACTATGAAATTCAAGTTTTTTCAGCTCCCGTCTAACCGTCATAGTACTTGCAGTGGATCCTGATGCAATTTGGAATTCCTGTGTGATGGTCTGGATAGATGTCTGCCTACTACACATTACGACCCTCTTCAACTGTCGGCGGTCTCTGTCACTCAACAGACGAGGTCGGCCTGTGAGCTTTTGTCCTGCACGTGTCCCTTCACGTTTCCACTTCACTATCACATCGGAAACAGTGGACCTAGGGGTGTTCAGGAGTGTGGAAATCTCTAGTGGAGACGTATGACACGAGTGACACCCGATCACCTGACCACGTTCGAAGTCCCTGATTTCTGCGGAGCGCCCCATTCTACTCTCTCACGATATCTAATGATCACTGAGGTCGCTGATATGGAGTAGCTGGCAGTAGGTGACAGCACAATGCACATAATATGAAAAAAGTATGTTTTGGGGGGTGTCCGGATACTTTTGATCACGTAGTGTATGTTGTCCACGACAAAAGAGAGAAGTATGCTGACATAAGTAAATATTGTTCATCGGTGAGGTGCAGAACACACTAAACTCCGCCAGTTCTTTCGTAAACAGGAAGGGGCTAGGCAATAAATATCGGGACGGCAGTGATATCTGGAAAACAGAGCGCGGGCACTCAGACAGGAGCTGCCTTTGTTCGGCATTGATTACTCTGTGATCGCGACGCACCAGTCGAAAGTCTGCTAGCTTTAAAAAAGAAAGTTCCAAGAAAGAAATCGGATCAGACGGCTGCCAAGGGCTGCGGCCAGAAGGCGCTCGCGAGCCCTGCTGACCCGGAAGCTGCGGCGGCCCAGCAGCCTCGCTTAAGGCTCCCCGCTCCGCCCCCCTCCCCCCTGCCTTCCCAGACCCTCTCCCCACTACGCACACCAGCACATCCTCCACCCACCGCCCGTTTGATGGATTCCGAGTTCTTTATTCGGGCGCCGTTCCACCGCCGCTGCCACCTCTGTGTCTGTGCCCCACCATATATTTTGTCCATCATAAAAATCGTGCGTCGCACAGAGAGAGACGGGCTCCGCGGAAGGCGCATCCGTCTGGAGGCGAGGCGCGTGGTGTGCGCGGGTGGACGACCTGGACACGTGCTGGACTTCCTGGAAGGCGGCCGCCTCTTCCCACCCCGGCGTTATCTCGACAAGCCACAAATGACCGCCGCTCTCTGTGTGGGTTTTTTGCCCGTGACGGGATCAGCGGAAGCTCGGCCTGTGCGGTGTGGTATAGCGCCGCCCAGTAGGGGCGGCGGCGCCGCAGGGGCACGTGGGGGAGCGCAGGCGGTGGGTGCGGCGCTCCGCAGACAGCTGCTGCCGCCGCACGCCACTTAACCTCCAGACACATTTTATTATTCAGCTTGACAGCTGACTCTCACCTCACCTCTTATTCCCGCTGGAAGGCCTCACTTTGACGTGCAAAACACGAGAAATGAAGCACTTCCGACTTCCCACCGCCTATCTTCGCCCCTTTACTGTTTCGTGCTCTCTTACGTCGTGAAAACGTATGTGGACGAGGAACTGGTGACGCCACAGCGTGGAATTTTACATTTCACTACAGTGTGAAGCGTCAAATGAAAAAAAAGTGACATGTAAGATTTTTGGATCGTGCAGAGGAACGTGGCCAATGAGATGTGGCATCGGTTTTACGTCATAATCAGAATATAGGAGACGACGTATTGTACGGAACTCTGTGTTTGGTGCATTTTTTCTTATAGCTCCATGCTATGAATATAAGCTGCTTCGTCGTACTAGCACATCGAGGCTCTCTCGAAACGTGTCATTGTCAGCACGATGTCTTATAATGAAATGGCAGGACACTGCATATCGCTAGATGAAGTCTTCCCATATTTAATACTTTTTTGTTATAACTTGTCTGCTATGGACGTATGTCGTTTCAATGGTACAGCGCAAAGATCTATTAAATGCGAGTCATTTTTTGGTACAGTTTGCCATGTTTAAATATCAAATGACTATATTTGTAGATACAGTCTATACACAGCGTGTACCACAAAATTGACTCGCACCTGCTATGACGAAGTTGCAGCGTAGTTGATACGGTCGCAAACTACGAAGAGAAAGGTACCAACGTCCTATCTAGCAGCTTCCAGTTTCTTTCCCCACCTTTCTTTTGTAAAAGATCCTGAGTCTTTCTTATTAATTTAACAGAAGTATTATCTGCAATATTCGATGTTATTTCAAAAATTGTTCAAATGGTTCTAAGCACTGTGGGACTTGACGTCTGAGGTCATCAGTCCCCAAACTTAGAACCATTTAAACCTAACTAACCTAAGGCCATCACACACATCCATGCCCGAGGCAGAATTCGAACCTGCGACCGTATCAGCCGCGCGGTGCCGGACTGAAGCGCCTAGAACCGCCCGACCACAGCGGCCGGCGATGTTATTTCATCTAAATAATGTGTTTGTCTCCCCTTGCATGAACTATGGACCTTGCCGTCGGTGGGGTGGTTTACGTGCCTGAGCGATACAGATACCCATACTGAAATGTTTCCTTTTAGGTCTAAATAAATTTAAGCCCCTAAAATTAAAATAATTTATGTAAAACTACATAAGAAACGCTGTATTTTTGTATTAATTCTGTGTATTGTCTTTAAGTTGTCTTATAATGTAAAATTGTTATTAATTTTTCTTAACTATGACAGAGCATACAGATGTTAAAACTAGCAAAAGAGAGCAATTGTATTTTTTAATTGACAAATAGTGCATCAGACGCAGCCCAAGGGGCGACAACAATCAAACTTTATGCGGTCAGCCACACCGGAAAGAAGCGCAGCGATGTCTCTCGAACATTTTTCCATGCAAGAGGCTACCTGAACGGGAATAGACTGAGGAAAGATCACAGTAAAGTTGTATTCAGTTGTCTGCTTGTATATAAACACGAGCAGTGTCTGGCTCGCTCTCTCGAAGTCTCTCCTCTCTGCGCTCTCCTGAGGCCCGCTCTCTATAGATGTCTCCGTTCTTGTCGCCCTGTAACAGGCTGTTGAACTTGAACTATATTTTCAAGGTGTGTAAAGTATTCATCTATGTAAAAGAATCGTCAGTACATGAATAATTATTATTGTTTATCAATGTTTCAATAATGTCAACTTTGCCTGCCTATCTTTCTGTGTTTCATGTCGGAGAACTGCAACACTACCGACATATCGTCTGTTGCCCGCTGCCGAACATCATTGATGTCTGAACTTGTAGCAGCCACTCGTGCGTATCTGAGATGTGCTAAGCCGATCTGTAAATGCAGTTTTTGGGCAGCACTTCTGTGCATAAAGCGTAATATTAATGATCGGTATACCGCCAACAAACGATGTGCGCTCTAAGTCCACTCCAGCGGTACCAAAGCAAGTTAGACAAACTCTGAATTATTAATTTTCTCTCTCTTAGTGGTAAATTTATCTGAGGCATGTGGTAATTTAAACTTATCATCATTTTTTTACTTGGCTTCTTTTAATTAACGGCACTCCAGTTTATTTCCTCTTAACATTTATTTTTCAGTTGCCGCAAAAGAGCTCCATACAAAATAGAGAGAAAAATTTCCTTTTTCGAAGAAAATAATAATTCAGTACCGTAGATGCAACCACAGCGGAGGGCTATCTGTTGAGAGGCCAGACAGATGTGCTGTTCCTGAAGAGGAAGTTGCAGGGCCAACAGTCAGGATGATTGAGTGATCTGCCCTCGTAACATCATCCAAAACGGCCTTGCTGTGCTGCTACTCCTAATCGCTGAAAGCAAGGGAAAACTACAGCCGTAATTTTTCCTGAGGACATGTAGCTCTGCTGTAAGTTAAATATGGCATCCTCTTGGGTAAAATATTCCGGAGCTAGAATCCCCCCCCCCCTCCCCAATTCAGATCTCTGGGCGGGGACTACTCAGGTAGGATGTCGTTATCCGGAGAAATAAAACTGGCGTTCTACGGATCGGAGCGTGGAATGTCAGATCCCTTAATTGGCCAGGTAGGATGCTGCTATTCTTGCGTCCAAAGACCTGTGTGGTGCAGCTCTTCATGCTACTCTACCCTGTGCAAACCTCTTCGTCTCCGAGTAACTACTGCAAATTATATCCTTCTGAATCTGCTTAATGTATTCGTCTCTTGGTCTCCCTCTGCGATTTCTGCTCTCCACGCGTCCCTCTAGTACTAAACCGGTGATCCCTTGATGCCTTAGAACGTGTCCTACAAACCGATCCCTTCCTCTAGTCAAGTTGTGCCACAAATTCCTATTCTCCCCAATTCTATTCAGTACCTCCTCATTAGGTATGTGATCTGCCCATTTAATCTTCAGCATTCTTCTGTAGCACCAAATTTCAAAGGCCTCTATTCTCTTCTGGTCTAAAATGTTCATCGTCCATGTTTCACATCCATACATGGCTACACTCGATAGAAATAGTTTCAGGAAAGAATTCCTGACACTTAAATCTCTTCTTCAGAAACGCTCTCCTTGCAATCGCCAGTCTACATTTTGTATCCTCTCTAGTTCGACCATCCTCAGTTATTTTGCTGCCCAAATACCAAAACTCGTCTACTACATTTCCTAATCTAATTCCCTCATCGTCACCTGATTTAGTTCGACTCTTTTGCTTTAGCTGATGTTCATCTTATATTTTCCTTTCAAGTCACTGCCCATTCCGTTCAACTGTTCTTCCAAGTCCTTTTCTGTCTCTGACAGAATTACAATGTCATCGGCAAAACCTCAAGGTTATTATTTCTTCTCCCTGGATTTTAATTCCTACTCCAAATTTATACTTTTCTTTCCTTTACTGCGTGTTCAATGTACGTTTTGAATAACATTGGGGATAGGCTAAAACCCTATCTCACTCTCTTTTCAACCATTATTTCCTTTTTGTACCCCTCGACACGTATAACTCCTTACCTCTGTCACCTTCAGAATTTGAAAGAGAGTATTCCAGTCAACATTGTCAACAACTTTCTCTAAGTCTACAGATGCTATAAATGTTGCTTTGCTTTTCCTTAACCTAGGTTCTAAGGTGAGTCTTAGGGCAGTATTGTCTTGCGTGTCCCCACAATTCTACGGAATCCAAACTGATCTTCCCCGAGGTCGGCTTTTACCAGTTTTTCCATTTTTCTGTAAATGATTCGTGTTAGTATTTTGCAACCGTGATTTATTAAACTGATAATTTGGTAATTTTCACATCTGTCAGCATCTGCTTAGTTTGGAACTCGGATTATTACATTCTTCTTGAAGTCTGAGGGTATTTCGCCTGTCTCATACACCTTGCCCACCAGATGGAAGAGTTAGGTCGTAGCTGACTCTCCTAAGGTTATCAGTAGTTCTAACACAATGTTGTCTACTCCCGGGGCCTTGTTTGTACTTAGGTGTTTCAATGCTCTGTCAAATTTTTCACGCAGTATCATGTCTCCCATCTCATCTTCATCTACGTTCTCTTCCATTACTACAATACTGGCCTCAAGTACATCTCCCTTGTATAGACCCTCCATACACTCCTTCCACCTTTTGAGTTTCCCTTTTTTGCTTGGGACACTGGTTTACCATCTGGTCTCTTGATGTTCATACAGGTGGTTCTCTTTTGTCCAAAGGTCTCTTTAATTTTTCTGTAGGTGGCACCTATCTTACCAGCACTGATATATTCTTCTACATCATCTGTCTTCTAGACTTTCTCGCTTAGCCGTTTGGCCCTTCTTGTCGATCTCATTTGTGAGACGTTTGTTTTCCTTACCGCCTGTTTCATTTACTGCATTTTCATATTTTCTCCTTTCATCAATTAAATTCAATATCTCTTCTGTTACCCAAAGATTTCTACTAGCCCACGTCCTTTTACCTACTTGTTCCTCTGCTGCCTTCACTATTCCACCTCCCAAAGCTACACATTCATCTTCTGTTGTATTACTTTCCCCAGTTCTTGTCAATCGTTCCCTAATGTCCCCTCTGAAACTCTCTCAACCTCTAGTTCTTTCAGTTTATCCAGGTCTCATCTCCTTAAATTCCTAACTTTCTGCAGTTTTTTAAGTTTTAATCTACAGTTCACAACCAATAAATTGTGGTCAGAGTCCACATCTGTCCCTGGAAACGTATTACAATTTAAAACATGGCTCCTAAATCTCTGTCTTACCATTGTATAACCAATCTGATACATTCCGGTGTCTCCAGGCCTCTTCCATGTATACAACATTTTTTTCATGATTCTTAAACCGGATGTTAGGGATGATTAAGTTATGCTCTGTGCAAAATTCTACCAGATAGCTTCCTCTTTCATTCCTTGCCCCTCAGTCCATGTTCATCTACTACTTTTCCTTCTCTTCCTTTTCCTTCTATTGGATTCCAATTTCATCTCCCTTACCTATGCGAATAATTTCTCTTATCGCATCATACATTTCTTCACACTCTTCATCATCTGCGAGCTAGTTGGCATATAAACTTGTACTACTGTGGTAGGCGTGGGCTTCGTGTCTATCTTGGCTCCAATAATGGGTTCAGTATGCTGTTACTAGTAGCTTATCGTCGTCCTAATTTTTATTCATTATTAAACCTACTCCAGCATTACCCCTATTTGTATTCACCTGACCAGAAGTCCTTTTCCTCCTGCCACTAAACTTGACTAATTCCCACTATATCAAACTCTAACTTATCCATTTCCCTTTTTCAATTTTGTAATCTACCTGCGCGATTAAGCGATCTGACATTCCACGCTCCGATCCATAGAACGCCAGTTTTGTTTTTCCTGATAATGACGTCCTCCAGTGTAGTCCCCGCCCGCAAATACGAATGGTGCACTATTTTACCTACGGAATATTTTACTCAAGAGAACGCCATCATTTATACACTACTGGCCATTAAAATTGCTACACCAAGAAGAAATGCATATGATAAACGGGTATTCATTGGACAAATATATTGCACTAGAAGTGACATGTGATTACATTTTCACGCAATTTGGGTGCACAGATTCTGAGAAAACAGTACCCAGAACAACCACCTCTGGCCGTAATAACGGCCTTGATACGCAAGGGCACTGAGTCAAACAGAGCTTGGATGGCGTGTACAGGTACAGCTGCCCATGCAGCTTCAACACGATACCACAGTTCATCAAGAGTAGTGACTGGCGTATTGTGACGAGCCAGTTGCTCTGCCACCATTGACCACATGTTTTCAATTGGTTAGAGATCTGGAGAATGTGCTGGCCAGGGCAGCAGTCGAACATTTTCTGTATCCAGAAAGGCCCGTACACGACCTGCAACATGCACGACCTGAAACATGCAGTCGTGCATTATCCTGCTGAAATGTAGGGTTTCGCAGGGATAGAATGAAGGGTAGAGCCACGGCTCCTTTTAACGACCTCCCGACTCAGCAGCATTAGTGGCAGAACAACTGAGAAAATTTGGAATACATTTCACATAAATTTTCTCAGCATGTTATAGTCTTAGGTGGAAATTTCAATTTACCAGATACAGACTGGGACACTCAGATGTTTAGGACGGGTGGTAGGGACAGAGCATCGAGTGACATTACACTGAGTGCACTATCCGAAAATTACCTCGAGCAATTAAACAGAGAACCGACTCGTGGAGATAACATCTTGGACCTACTGATAACAAACAGACCCGAACTTTTCGACTCTGTAAGTGCAGAACAGGGAATCAGTGATCATAAGGCCGTTGCAGCATCCATGAATGTGGAAGTTAATAGGAATATAAAAAAAGGGAGGAAGGTTTATCTGTTTAGCAAGAGTAATAGAAGGCAGATTTCAGACTACCTAACAGATCAAAACGAAAATTTCTGTTCCGACACTGACAATGTTGAGTGTTTATGGAAAAAGTTCAAGGCAATCGTAAAATGCGTTTTTGACAGGTACGTGCCGAGTAAAACTGTGAGGGACGGGAAAAACCCACCGTGGTTCAACAACAAAGTTAGGAAACTACTGCGAAAGCAAAGAGAGCTTCACTCCAAGTTTAAACGCAGCCAAAACCTCACAGACAAACAGAAGCTAAACGATGTCAAAGTTAGCGTAAGGAGGGCTATGCGTGAAGCGTTTAGTGAATTCGAAAGTAAAATTCTATGTACCGACTTGACAGAAAATCCTAGGAAGTTGACAGAAAATTCTAGGAAGTTCTGGTCTTACGTTAAATCAGTAAGTGGCTCGAAACAGCATATCCAGACACTCCGGGATGATGAAGGCGTTGAAACCGAGGATGACACGCGTAAAGCTGAAATACTAAACACCTTTTTCCAAAGCTGTTTCAGAGAGGAAGACCGCACTGCAGTTCCTTCTCTAAATCCTCGCACAAACGAAAAAATGGCTGACATCGAAATAAGTGTCCAAGGAAACTAACAGCCGTGCACCGCAAGTCTCTAGAAGAACGGAAGGTTCCAAATGATTGGAAAAGAGCACAGGTAGTCCCAGTCTTCAAGAAGGGTCGTCGAGCAGATGCGCAAAACTATAGACCTATATCTCTGACGTCGATCTGTTGTAGAATTTCAGAACATGTTTTTTGCTCGAGTATCATGTCGTTTCAGGAAACCCAGAATCTACTATGTAGGAATCAACATGGATTCCGGAAACAGCGATCGTGTGAGACCCAACTCGCTTTATTTGTTCATGAGACCCAGAAAATATTAGATACAGGCTCCCAGCAGATGCTATTTTTCTTGACTTCCGGAAGGCGTTCGATACAGTTCCGCACTGTCGCCTGATAAACAAAGTAAGAGCCTATGGAATATCAGACCAGCTGTGTGGCTGGATTGAAGAGTTTTTAGCAAACAGAACACAGCATGTTGTTATCAACGGAGAGACGTCTACAGACGTTAAAGTAACTTCTGGCGTGCCACAGGGGAGTGTTATGGAACCATTGCTTTTCACAATATATATAAATGAGCTAGTAGATTGTGTCGGAAGTTCCATTCGGCTTTTCGCGGATGATGCTGTAGTATACAGAGAAGTTGCAGCATTAGAAAATTGTAGCGAAATGCAGGAAGATCTGCAGCGGATAGGCACTTGGTGCAGGGAGTGGCAACTGACCCTTACCATAGACAAATGTAATGTATTGCGAATACATAGAAAGAAGGATCCTTTATTGTATGATTATATGTTAGCGGAACAAACACTGGTAGCAGTTACTTCTGTAAAATATCTGGGAGTATGCGTGCGGGACGATTTGAAGTCGAATGATAATATAAAATTAATTGTTGGTAAGGCGGGTACCAGGTTGAGATTCATTGGGAGATTCCTTAGAAAATGTAGTCCATCAACAAAGGAGGTGGCTTACAAAACACTTGTTCGACCTATACTTGAGTATTGCTCATCAGTGTGGGATCCGTACCAGATCGGGTTGACGAAGGAGATAGAAAAGATACAAAGAAGAGCGGCGCGTTTCGTCACAGGGTTATTTGGTAACCGTGATAGCGTTACGGAGATGTTTAACAAACTCAAGTGGCAGACACTGCAAGAGAGGCGCTCTGCATCGCGGTGTAGCTTGCTCGCCAGGTTTCGAGAGGGTGCGTTTCTGGATGAGGTATCGAATATATTGCTTCCCCCTACTTATACCTCCCGAGGAGATCACGAATGTAAAATTAGATAGATTCGAGCGCGCACGGAGACTTTCAGACAGTCGTCCTTCCCGCGAATCATACGCTACTGGAACAGGAAAGGGACGTAATGACAGTGGCACGTAAAGTGCCCTCCGCCACACACCGTTGGGTGGCTTGCGGAGTATAAATGTAGATGTAGATGTAGATACGAAATGTAACGTCCACTGTTCAAAGTGCCGTCAACGCGAACAAGAGGTGACCAAGGCGTGTAACCAATCGTGCCCTATATCATCACGCCGGGTGATACGCCAGTATGGCGATGATGAATATACGCTTCCAACGTGCGTTCACCACGATGTCGCCAAACACGGATGCGACCATCATGATGCTGTAAACAGAACCTGGATTTATCCGAAAACATTGCGTTTTGCCATTCGTGCACCCAGGTTCGTCGGAGTACACCATCGCAGGCGCTCCTGTCTGTGATGCAGCGTCAAGGGTTACTGCAGCCATGGTCTCCGAGCTGATAGTCCATGCTGCTGCAAACGTCGTCGAACTGTTCGTGCAGATGGTTGTTGTCTTACAAACGTCCCCATGTGTTGACTCTGGGATCGAGACGTGGCTGCACGATCTGTTACAGCCATGCGGATAAGATGCCTGTCATCTCGACTGCTAGTGATACGAGGCCGTCGGGGTCCAGCTCGGCGTTCCGTATTACCCTTCTGTACCCACCGATTCCATATTCTGCTAACAGTCATCGGATCTCGACCAACGCGAGCAGCAATGTCGCGATACGACAAACCGCTATCGCGATAGGCTACAATCCGACCTTTACCAAAGTCAGAAACGTGATGGTACGCATTTCTCCTCTTTACACGAGGCATCACAACAAAGTTTCACCAGGAAACGCCGGTCAACTGCTGTTTGTGTATGAGAAATCGGTTGGAAACTTTCCTCATGTCAGCACGTTGTAGGTGTCGCCACCGGCGCCAGCCTTGTGTGAATGCTCTGAAAAGCTAATCATTTGCATATCACAGCATCTTCTTCCTGTCGGTTAAATTTCGCGTCTGTAGCGCGTCATCTTCGTGGTGTAGCAAGTTTAATGGCCAGTAGTGTAACTGGTACAGAAAGCAAACGATAGAGTAAGCGTCGAGGGATATGAAAGGGAAGCCATGATTGAAAAAGGAGTGAGACGGGATTGTAGCTTATCCCCGATGTTATTCAGTCTGTACATTGAAGAAGCAGTAAAGGAAACCAAAGGAAAATTTGGAGTAGGAATTAAAATCCGTGGTGAAGAAATAAAAATGTTGAGGTTTGCAGATGACATTGTAATTCTGTCGAGACTGCAAAGGACCTGGAAGAGCAGTTGAACGGAATGGACAGTGTTTTGAAAAGAGGATATATGTTGCAGTAGTTACTCAGAGGTGAAGATGTTCGCACAGGACAGAGCAGCACGGAGAGCTGCATCAAACCAGTCTTCGGACTGAAAACCACAAGAACAATGTCTCTACTGCAATTCTGGTTGTTGCATAGGAAAAAATGACTATAATGTTTTCCCAGCGGGCAGAAATCGTAACGTGATTGTCAGTATATATTAGAAAGTAAACAAAAGTTACACAGAGGAAGCTTTTGTTGTTATGAAACTTTGTGTAAAATATATACACCTATCCCTTGGTTTTATCGACTGCCTCATGTTTGCATCTTGCCAGTAAATATTTTTTTCACTGATGGTGAACAACTTCGAAACGATCTCTTGAATTCTAATAAAATGACTAAACCAATTCCAGTCTTGAAGCATGTTACTTCACATTGATGGTAGTCAATGCAACATTGCTTGTATGTTTATTACGCGCGAGTAAACTGGCATTAGATAATATACTTTACTATATTTAATTTAAACCCGAAAATGGGATGGATATTCAATTCAGTTAACGTAACTTCTACCAGTACGTAGTTCAGATCGCTGTAGAACATTATGTTGTGTTTCTCCACCAGCAGTTTGCTGTTCATGCGATCGAAGAGTCCAGAATTCCAGAACCTTCTTCGCGAGTGAGTCTCCTCGTCTTGGACGATCGCTAACGGAGTGAACGCAACTATTTTACGCTCGGCCGTTTTCGTAAGAAAACCATGTGATTGGCGTCCCAGATGTAGCTGAGATCTGCCACTGGAGAGCGCTGTGGTTGCAAATCACAATGAGGAGCACATTATGAAAGATGGAGTGGGTCGTTTCAGAGCTTGTAGTAACGACAGACACGTGTGCTTCGCAATGAGATACACATGCCATTTGAGAATGGATTTAAGGAAAGCAGGGTTGTTGTCAAAACTGAGACACCTTTGTGTCAAGAACACTCAAGCGATAATTCTGACCGACTGGCTACCTGTTGTAGTTCGACTACTGCTACTGGATATGGAATTGGGAAAAACCGTTTTTTTATGACACTAAAAGCTTACTATTTTTAGTCAGAAAATTATAATTAAACTTTTTCTTGTCCTACGGTTTTATTTTGTTACGATCTGAATTCATAATACTAATATAAGAATCTGCGACATTCTAAAATGGGGTCAGGGGTGTGGATACCATTAATGCCAGGATGGATGTCTCAGGATGGCGTGTTCAGGTCGACGAATCGCGTATTACCAGCTCCCCGGTGGTCGTGGAACCAAAGAGATCTCAATTATCAACAATATTCTATATTCGATAAGGCGCCTGCACAGAGTGATATAGACAACAAGCGGTTGTTAGGAGGACACTGGTCGTAGACGTAGGACTGGGGAAAATGACTGATCATGATTTGTTACCGAGTACTTTTTAAAACACTGTTGACCAACAATAATTTGTTTTCCTCAACAGCAACAAGGTACAAGGCTCAACTTAAAAAAAAACACATTACAGATTAAACTTGAACTTTCATCCTTAAGAAAATGCATTAAAAGTGAAATACCAGAAACTATACAATTTGCATGTTCTTTGAACTTTTTTCAAAAAATTAAAATTGATCAATATATTAAACATTAATCATTTACACTGAAAGCCATGCCGATGCACACCTTAATCTGAAAATTATAATGGAGCAATAGAGCGGCCCCACGACAGTTCAGGGCATAAACCCGCAAGCGACAGAACAGGCCTCAGATGTAACCTATACAGTAAGGCTCTATTAACCAATGAACAGATTAAATTAAACCGAAGCCATTGCCCTGGCTCTAAAGGAAAATTCAGTAACTAATATTAAGTTAAGATTAAAGCCCCACTGGATGCCAGCTCATCTCGCGATGCTAGGTAAAGTTAACAGGTTCGAGCGAGGTATACGTTTAAAGCCGGAATTGCTACCGGCCAAAGCTTAATAAATATAATAAATGCAGAAGCAGTCTTCAAACTAGTATCCAAAACCCAAGGTATACAGGCTTAGCTTAGTGATAAAATCAGAGGTTGTCAGGAGCGTCTGGTGTACTCGTGGAGTTGTTTTCAGCACAATTTTACATGTGATTTAACAGAGGCAAACATCATTTGAACGTCATATAAAATATTCCACTTACTTCTCCTAAAGGTTGGTGTAGTATCTAAGGAGGAAAAAATAACTTACTGGCGACAAAAATCAAGTCAGTGCCACTAAATAGATCTTTTTCTGAAGACCAAAATAGTGATATAATGTGACTTTGAATCTGATACACGCCTCTAGGCCTTAAAATTAAATCGCCAAGACAACAGTCTACACTTTACTTAAAATTGGGCGTCCAAAAATTAAAAAAAATTACTGCAGACATAAACCAATTTCCACATGGAAGTGGGTTGAGCACGTGCCACAAACCCTTTCAAAATCACATTAAATGGAAAACGGGGGAGCGCAGCACAACTGAAACAACTGAAATACCAAGCGGAAGACCAGCGCCCAGATGCTTCAAACACAACCAACAGCAGGCAATAGCTGCGAGGGGCAGCCGCGTGGTCTTAGGCGTCTTGTCACGGTCCGCGCGGCTCCCCCCGTCCGAGGTTCGAGTTGTCCCTCGGGCGTGGGTGTCGTCCTTATCGTAAGTTAATTTAAGTTAAGTAGTGTGTAAGCTTAGGGACCGATGACCTCAGTAGTTTGGTCCCATAAAACCTTACCACAAATTTCCAAATTTTCCAGCAGGCAATAGAGACAAGTGCTATTTTGTCAAAAACTGATATTTTGAGCCCGTGTCTGTGTACAAAATATAGGTTGACTCTTACACAGAAGATTACAGCAACCAGCCACATTTTACAATGCTATTAATTTATTTAAACAGCGCCGTTTCCGCTTTCGAACCGGCGGGTTTACCTTCAGACGGCTAGTTCTCGTTTTACGTTAGATTTCACCTTTGTTTTCCCACCTGACGAAATTTCCTTGGGGTGGTGGTGTCTATGTCGTCTTCTATCTTCCTACAGCCACTCAACTTTGACACCTTTCCGTACACCACGGCATCATCAGCAAACAACCGCAGGTTGGTGCCCACCCTATCTTCCCACTAGGACTGCACCATCAACCTCAGATCTACAGGTGCCAGCAAGGAGGGCACGTTCTGAGGCACTGCCCCAACGCCACAAAATGCGTAAAGTGTCGAGGCAAGCACCGTTTGCGACCATAGTAAGGAAGAAAAGCAGACATGCAATCGATGTGACGGGACCTATGTTGCCAAATGGCAAATCTGCCAGGCTTGCTCAAGCCGTAGCCAGATGAACTGTTGCCCCGACCCCGAGGATGCACTGGGAAAGAAGTCGACGATTGCCAAGTAGAGGCTGGAGCAGAGACAGGGGAACCAGTGGTAGTTCCCCCTGCCCGAACATGAGCGTAATTTTGCACAAATGGTGAGAGAGACCAGCAGCGCTGGAAAGGCGGGGGGAACAACCTGTGCTATAGAAGACGCAGTAGCGAGGAAGGACAACATAGGCACCAGACCGTACAATGCCACTAGCGAGGCATCTGCGGCCTTGAAAGTCGACTTGGCGAGAGAGAGGGTCGCATTCCGAGCTATCTTAGTTGGTGAGATGGAGGAGGTCTGCAGTAACTACGTGCGATTCTATCGCACGACCTCTGAGCTGCCACAGAAGAGAAACCTGCAGTGCCACTGCCCTAGAAGACCAACCTTCGTCGGCCGCTGTGGTCGAGCGGTTCTAGACGCTTCAGTCTTGAACCGCTCGGCTGCTACGGTCGCAGGTTCAAATCTTGCCTCGGGCATGGATGTCTGTGATGTCCTTAGGTTAGTTAAGTTTAAGTAGTTCTAAGTCTAGGGGACTGATAACCTCAGATGATAAATCCCATAGTGCTTAGAGCCATTTTTGAACACCAACCTTCGCCTTCACCACCTGGCCAGTCAGGCGAATGAAGGAGACGCCGGACACCCCATGGTAGGTGGGACACTGTGCACAACATCCAGTGGAGGCAGCACTACGAGGTAGAAGGCATCTGAGAGAAAATCCTGTGAGACTTCGCACAGTCCCACATGGCTCCTGCGCTCATCTTGCAGAAGATGGCAGAAGATGTAGAGCAAGCAGCAGTAGTGGGCGAACCACTGCTGACAGAGAAACTGTGCCAGCAGAACCCACCTGCCAGCAAAATCCTGACTGTTAGGGGGAGGGATGGCGAGAGGGGGCGGTTAACATCAGAGAAGAAGCTGCAGCCATACTTGGGCTTACCGTTGCACACAATCACCACTTACAAAGTGCAGCAGATGTGGCCCCACAGCAGCGCAATGCAGTTAGCTCACGACACTGGTATCGAGCTGCACGATACTCACTACTAACATAACGTCCCCTTGCATGATGTGTCGCAGCAAGTGCGCTGCTGTTCTTACTATCCACCCACACTCTCGGAGAGGTTTTTTCCCATTACATTGCCATGATACTGTTTACCTCTGCCCTTAACGCGCTGTTTCTTCATAAGTTTCCGTCCACTACCTAGTGATGGGCCTGTCTTAGTGGGTAATAATACCCAAACCTACGTTTCTAGCATTTGTAGACTTAGAGAAAGCTTTTGACAATGTTGACTGGAATACTCTCTTTCAAATTCTGAAGATGGCAGGGGTAAAATACAGGAAGTGAAAGGCTATTAACAATGTGAACAGAAACCAGATGGCAGTTATAATAGTCGAGGGACATGAAAGGGAAGCAGTGGTTGGGAAGGGAATTAGACAGAGTTGTAGCCTCTCCCCGATGTTATTCAATCTTTATATTGAGCAAGCAGTAAAGGAAACAAAAGAAAAATTCGGAGTAGGTATTAAAATGCATGGAGAAGAAATAAACACTTTGAGATTCGCCGATGACATTGTAATTCTGTCAGAGACAGCAAAGGACTTGGAAGAGCAGTTGAACGGAATGGACAATGTGTTGAAAGGAGGATATAAGATCAACATCAACAAAAGCAAAACGAAGATAATGGACTGTAGTCGAATTAAATAGGGTGATGCTGAGGGAATTGGATTAGGAAATGAGACGCTTAAAGTAGTAAAGGAATTTTTCTAATTGGGGAGCAACATAACTGACAATGGTCGAATTAGAGAGGATATAAAATGTGAACTGGCAATGGCAAGGAAAGCGTTTCTGAAGATGAGAAATTTGTTACCATCGAGTATAGATTTAAGTGTCAGGAAGTCGTTTCTGAAAGTATTTGTATGTAGTGTAGTCATGTATGGAAATGAAACACGGCCGATAAATAGTTTGGAAATGTGGTGCTTCAGGAGAATGCTGAAGATTAGATGGGTAGATCACATAACTAATGAGGAGGTATTGAATTGAATTGGGGAGAAGAGGAGTTTGTGGCACAACTTGACTAGAAGAAGGGATCGGTTGGTAGGACATGTTCTGAGGCATCAAGCGATCACCAATTTAGTATTGGAGGGCAGCATGGAGGGTAAAAATCGTAGAGGGAGACCAACAGATGAATACACTAAGCAGATTCAGAGGGATGTAGGTTGCAGTGGGTAGTGTGAGATGAAGAAGCTTGCCCAGGATAGGGTAGTATGGAGAGCTGCATCAAACCAGTCTCTGGACTGAAGACGACAACAACAAGCAATACCCACACGTAGGGACAACATCAGAGACCCTCATACTGTGATAATCTCGATCCAAATAACTGACAAATGAAGCGGTGACAGTAGAACTTAAAAAAGAAAATGGCTGTCTCCTTGTTTACTCACTCCATTCCATTACAGCGCCTCCAGGCACTCCTGCAGAGGCGTCGGTTCCGAAGTAATTTTGAACAGAGTGCAGCCAGTTGTACGGACCAGATCCTGCTGGGAAGTCTGCGGGCGTCACTTGTCGGCCGGGGCTGTCGCCACGCTGAGCCGCCTTGCGCTGCGCCGCGGACGTCAAACGGCGATGGCGCGATTACTGAGCTCTCAGCGGGCCGGCGGCCGGCGGCCGGCCATTAGCAGAGAGCGGCGCGGCGAGGCACGGCGCGGCACTCTGCGTGCGCGGCGCTCTGAAAGCCTCGCATTTTATGTGCCCACGGCTGCGTAAACACTGCAGATTAGCCTTAATTAACGGCAAATATTTGCAACCTCCATTACCAGACAACAGCTGTTCAGATATGCATAAAGACTCTGACAAATTTTCTTCTGATGGTTTCTCTGTCCGTTTGCTTTATTTTTCATCTGCATTAGCGTATTTTCGGAAGATGTACGCGTGGCATAACACGTACGTCGATCGATTAATGAATTCATAACTTACTTAACAATATGTGAATTATTACAGAAATTACACTCTGATTGTATTCTCCTGTTCGGACACGTACTTGTTGGGAACAAAGCAGCTATTCGGTTCAAATGGCTCTAAGCACTATGGGACTTAACATCTGAGGTCATCAGTTCCGTAGACTTAGAACTACTTAAACCTAACTAACCTAAGGACATCACACACATTCAAGCCCGAGGCAGGATTCGAACTTGCGACCGTAGTGGCAGCACGGCTCCGGACTGAAGCGCCTAGAACCGCTCGGCCACAGCCAGCTATTCGGAAAGAAGGATGAGGTCATCAGTTTGACATTCCATCAACACCGACGGTATCAGAGGCTGAGAACACTTGTGGTTTACATGTACAAACGACTGTAAAGCGCAGTAGCAAGACAAAGTGTACCACCTGATGCGACTACCGAAAAGCTTCGTTTTTCCGATTCTTTATGTCATATGCCGTATGTAAAGCATAGACACTAGTGCTATTGTACCTACTGTGATGGCTTTGTCATTGTGGTGCTCGTCACGAATAACATCAAACGATCTAAATATATATTACAAGATGTTAATGGAGCGCCTGTAGCCAACCTGGAGGTTGTTACTCCCTCTGAGATAAAATATTCCCTGAAAGGTGAAAACAAAACCGTTTCCATTTCCATTTCCATTCAGTCACGAAACTAAATTACTAAAAAAAAGCCTCTGATATCAATAATTTGTTGGGAAAGATTAGTTTCGATTTTGGAGAAATGTATGAGTAGCCGAAAAAGTACTGAGATCCTACCACTTGTCTTTAAGATACACATAGATTGAAGTAAGGAAAACCTGCGTGTAGCGTAATTGTAGATTTTTGGGAAAGCTTTTGACAGAGTTGACTGACATGCACTCGAACTCTAAAGGTAGCAGGGATAAAGTATAAGGGGTGAAAGATTTTCAAAAGCTTGAACAGAAACAGGACTGCAATTATAAGAGTTGAAGGACAAGAAAGGGAAGCAGTGGTTTATAAGGGAACTGCATAAGATTGCAGCCTATCCCAGATATTAATCGATCTGTATATTTAACATGCAGTAAAGGAAATCAAGGCGCCATTAGGTAGAAGAACTGAGTTTTGAACTTCGTTGACGGAATTGCAATTCTTCCAGTGACAAGGACTTGCTAGATTAATTGGACAGAATGAATAGTGTCTTGTAAAGAGGTTATAAATGAATATTAATGAAAATGAAAGAAGAGTAATAGAACGCAGTCTAATAAAATCAAGCGATGCCGAGAGGGCTACATTAGAAGGTCAAGCACTAAATGTATTTGGTCAGTGCAGGGGTGAATGACGAGAAATAGGCGAGTGCTGAGACAGAGAACAAAATAATGAGAAGCAGACGTAATATGTTCTTCACTCTGGTTTACTTAACTTCAGTTCAGCAAGTCACTGTACTCCAACAGTTCCTTATTACAAGTAAGCTGTCGTAGATAATAGCTCTGAGAGGTGAGGCTGACTAGTAGGCTTCAAATACATTGAGTGGACTCCGGCATCCGACTCTCCTGGTGTCAGAGAGGCGTCTTCATACGTCGGCACAGTGGTGGCGCTACTCGCACGTGCAGTAGCTAGGGTGTCTTGTGAGATGGCTGCAGATTGGCAGGGCAATCAAATGAGTTACTGCCAACCTCCAGATGGTGACTGCTTGGTGTGGTGTCGACAGTGTACAATACCACATCCCTGCCCCTCAAAACTTCTTGCTGGCATCGTACACCGGTACTTCCGGAGGTGATCGCGGGGTAGGGATCGAAGGAGATCTTGTCACAGGTGCCACTGTGGAGGCAGGCGTCAGAACTAGTGCCGATGACAAGCTCCTGTCCCCACCCCGACATTCGTCTCCCCAATGGCTGGGAACATCAACTGAGAAACCATCCATTGCTGGCTTCAGTGCCAGCGGCGGCAACAGTGCTGTTTCGACGTCCATTGACTCTCCACCCGGCACAGGCGGCGAGAGAGCCGAGGGAGGCAAAGGTGGCCGAGCCGGTGGGCTCCCCCTTTTCAACGAACCTGCAAATGAAAAATCAGCGTCAAGATCACGCAGCCCACACAGAAACGAAGATGATTCCAATGGCGGTTCAGTAATCCAGCAGGAGCCTGTAGAACATACAAAAAGCGTCCCAAGACTTTGGTGATAACTCTTTGTTCCCAGCGGCTGTGTCCGCCAAACACTCTGGAAAAGACATTAAACTTAGAGTGGTGTGGAGGATGGGCCGACTGTTGTGGAGGATGTAGCAACTGAAGCTGTGTGCTATGTCAGCATTCATGCAAAAGTTCTGCTGGTGACTTCTTGTTGTGCGGCTGGGAATGGGATGATGAAAGGAAGAGCACTAACGCCTACCCCCACGTATGGGAAGCACGTAACTTTTTCGTCGGTTTCTTAAATATTCTGATGAGGCGTTCTGCTTCGCCACTACATTGAGGGTGTAATAGTGCTGTCGTCACAGGCTTAATGCCGTTGGTACCACAATTGGTGGTGGAGTGTTTGTGTCTGTCAGTAGTGGTTTATCTTGTAGTGAAGTCGAAGTAGATACTCCGTGCGAATTGGTATGGGTGGAGGTTATACTTAACAGCCGAACTAAGTTAATAATTGGCTCCTTCTACCGACCCCCAGACTCCGATGATATAGTTGCTTAACAGTTCAGAGAAAATTTCAGTCTCGTAACAAATAAATACCCCACTCATACGGTAATAGTTGGTGGGGACTTCAACCTTCCCTCGATATGTTGGCAAAAATACTTGTTCAAAACCGGTGGTACGCAGAAAACACCTTCCGAGATTGTCCTAAATGCTTTCTCCGAAAATAATTTCGTGCAGTAAGTCCACGAACCCATGCGAATTGTAAATGGTTTGCGAAAACACACTTGACCTCTTAGCCGCAAACAAACCAGAGCTAATAGAGAGCATAATGACTGATACAGGGATTAGTGATCACAAGGTCGTTGTAGCTAGGCTCAATACCGTTTCTTCCAAATCCACCAGAAACAAACGCAAAATAATTTTATTTAAAAAAGCGGATAAAGTGTCACTAGAAGCCTTCCTAAGAGGCAATCTCCATTCCTTCCGAATTGACTGTGCAAATGTAGACGAGATGTGGCTCAAATTCAAAGATATAGTGGCAACAGCAATTGAGAGATTCATACCTCATAAATTGGTAAGAGATGGAAGTGATCCCCCATGGTACACAAAACAGGTCCGAACGCTGTTGCACAGGCAACGGAAAAAGCATGCGAAGTTCAGAAGAACGCGAAATCCCGAAGATTGGCTAAAATTTACAGTCGCGCGAAATTTGGTACGGACTTCAATGCGAGATGCCTTTAATAGGTTCTGTAGTGGACTGGCAAGACAGCCAAGCCACTAGGAGAGGAAGCCGAAAGGCACGCGTTTAAGCTCACGCAGGCTGGCGTGAGGTCTGGAACAGTTAAGGGAATTTATAGTAGCAAAGAACGTAAGTAACTACTGGAATACTTAACTTTAATTCATAATTGGTGAACATCGGTCTGACGGTACATTCATCACAAGATAAATAGCAAATGATAAAGGCGCCTTGCTAGGTCGTAGCAAATGACGTAGCTGAAGGCTATGCTAACTATCGTCTCGGCAAATGAGAGCGTAATTTGTCATTGAACCATCGCTAGCAAAGTCGGCTGTACAACTGGGGCGAGAGCGAGGACGTGTCTCTAGACCTGTCGTGCGGCGGCGCTCGGTCTGCAATCACTGATAGTGGCGACACGCGGGTCCGACGTATACTAGCGGACCGCGGCCGATTTAAAGGCTACCACCTAGCAAGTGTGGTGTCTGGTGGTGACACCACAGGTTCCACAACGAAACATTGTCTCGAAATTTGGTAGAAAATCCGAAGAAATTCTGGTCATATGTAAAGTACACAAGCGGCAAGACGCAGTCAATACCTTCGCTGCGCAGTGCCGATGGTACTGTTACCGACGACGGTGCCGCTAAAGCGGAGTTATTGAACGCAGTTTTCCGAAATTCCTTCACCAGGGAAGACGAATGGAATATTCCAGAATTTGAAACACGAACAGCTGCTAGCATGAGTTTCTTAGAAGTAGATACCTTAGGGGTTGCGAAGCAACTCAAATCGCTTGATACGGGCAAGTCTTCAGGTCCAGATTGTATACCGATTAGGTTCCTTTCAGATTACGCTGATACAATAGCTCCCTGCTTAGCAATCATATACAACCGCTCGCTCACCGATAGATCTGTACCTACAGATTGGAAAATTGCGCAGGTCGCACCAGTGTTTAAGAAGGGTAGTAGGAGTAGTCCATCGAACTACAGACCTATATCATTGACGTCGGTTTGCAGTAGGGTTTTGGAGCATATACTGTATTATTAATCACCTCGAAGGGAACGATCTATTGATGCGTAATCAGCACGGTTTCAGAAAACATCGTTCTTGTGCAACGCAGCTAGCTCTTTATTCGCACTTAGTAATGGCCGCTATCGACAGGTGATCTCAAGTTGATTCCGTATTTCTAGGTTTCCGGAAAGCTTTTGACACCGTTCCTCACAAGCGACTTCTAATCAAGCTGCGGGCCTATGGGGTATCGTCTCACTTGTGCGACTGGATTCGTGATTTCCTGTCAGGAAGGTCGCAGTTCGTAGTAATAGACGGCAAATCATCGAGTAAAACTGAAGTGATATCAGGTGTTCCCCAGGGAACCGTCCTGGGACCTCTGCTGTTCCTGATCCATATAAATGACCTGGGTGACAATCTGAGCAGTTCTCTTAGGTTGTTCGCAGTTGATGCTGTAATTTACCGTCTAGTAAGGTCATCCGAAGATCAGTATCAGTTGCAAAGCGATTTAGAAAAGATAGCTGTATGGTGTGGCAGGTGGCAGTTGACGCTAAATAACATGAGTTCCAAAAGAAATCCGTTGGGATTCGATTACTCGATAAATAGTACAATTCTCAAGGCTGTCAATTCAACTATGTATCTGGGTGTTAAAATTACGAACAACTTCAGTTGGAAAGACTACATAGATAATATTGTGGGGAAGGCGAGCCAAAGGTTGCGTTTCATTGGCAGGACACTTAGAAGATGCAACAAGTCCACTAAAGAGTCAGCTTACACTACACTCGTTCGTCCTCTGTTAGAATATTGCTGCGCGGTGTGGGAGCCTTACCAGGTGGGATTGACGGAGGACATCGAAAGGGTGCAAAAAAGGGCAGCTCGTTTTGTATTATCACGTAATAGGGGAGATAGTGTGGCAGATATGATACGCGAGTTGGGATGGAAGTCATTAAAGCAAAGACGTTTTTCGTCGCGGCGAGATCTATTTACGAAATTTCAGTCACCAACTTTCTCTTCCGAATGCGAAAATATTTTATTGAGCCCAACCTACATAGGTAGGAATGATCATCAAAATAAAATAAGAGATATCAGAGCTCCAACAGAAAGGTTTAGGTGTTCGTTTTTCCCGCGCGCTGTTCGGGAGTGGAATGGTAGAGAGATAGTATGATTGCGGTTCGATGAACCCTCTGCCAAGCACTTAAATGTGAATTGCTGAGTAATCATGTAGATGTAGATGTAGATACTGTTGAAATTTTGCTGATGTGAACGGAGGTCTATTGTCTGAAACCAACATTTCTGGTGGACTTTCGAGCAGCGTGGTGTTCCGTACATGCCAGACATTGTGTCCGTGCCGCCCCATGTGCAATGGTGCCGGGTAAACTGCTTAATGGGTACAATACCCCAATGTCCTTTCCTTCAGAAGCAAACATGGCACAACCACATGTAACTGGTCATTGTCTGAATGTAATAGGATAACACCCTGCTGGGCACATAAGTTGTGCCGAAGAGCAAAATAATGACGCACTACTGGATCCTAACCTGCTTAACTGAATGTGGCGAACCGGTGCAGAAGTACTGCAACAGAATCTTCAGGTTTGAGCCCGAAGCCGTTGCCTGAGCAATCCGTCGTTGCTTGCTGGGAAAATCCATCGCGCGTTTCATTGTCCTGTAAGTAGGCTGTTTAGGTTTTTATGTTGGAAACGCCACGTAGCGCTCTGTATGAAAATCACTGACTGTGCTGTGTGCAGTCTGTGGCTGGTTGGCATTGTTGGAATATTCGGTATTGTAGTGTTGGGCAGTTGGATGTCAACAGAGCGTAGCGTGGCGCGGTTGGAGGTGAGCCGCCAGCAGTCGTGGATGTGGGGAGAGAGATGGCGGAGTTTTGAGAGCGGATGATCTGGACGTGTGTCCATCAGAGACAGTAAATTTGTAAGACTGGATGTCATGAACTGATATACACAGGGTGAGTCACCTAACGTTACCGCTGGATATATTTCGTAAGCCACATCAAATACTGACGAACCGATTCCACAGTCCGAATGTGAGGAGAGGGGCTAATGTAATTGTTTAATACAAACCATAAAAATGCACGGAAGTATGTTTTTTAACACAAACCGACGTTTTTTTAAATGGAACCACGTTAGTTTTATTAAGTCATCTGAACATGTAAACAAATACATAATCAGTGCCGTTTGTTGCATTGGTTCAAATGGCTCTGAGCACTATGGGACTCAACATCTTCGGTCATAGTCCCCTAGAACTTAGAACTGCTTAAACCTAACTAACCTAAGGACATCACACACACCCATTCCCGAAGCAGGATTCGAACCTGCGACCGTAGCAGTCCCGCGGTTCCGGACTGCAGCGCCAGAACCGCTAGACCACCGCGGCCGGCGTTTGTTGCATCGTAAAATGTTAATTAGTAATGTTAATTAGTAACCTAAAGTTGACGCTTGAAACCTCCGACGTTCAGTTGCGTGTTGTAACAAACAGCTGCAACATACATCGCGTTTCTACAGAATGATCTGCCAACGTTGCTCGAAAATGTCCCACTGAAAACGCGTCGACGTATGTGGTATCAGCATGATGGTGCACCTGCACATTCCGCAATTAACACTAGGCTGACCCTTGACAGGATGTTCCACGGGCGTTTCATAGGACGTGAAGGACGCATAAATTGGCCAGCCCGTTCTCGTGATCTTACACCTCTGTACTTCTTTCTGTGGGGTACGTTAAAGGAGAATGTGTACCGTAATGTGCCTACAACCCCAGAGGATATGAAACAACGTATTGTGGCAGCCTGCGGCGACATTACACCAGATGTACTGCGGCGTGTACGACATTCATTACGCCAAAGATTGCAATTGTGTGCAGCAAATGATGGCCACCACATTGAACATCTATTGGCCTGACATGTCGGGACACACTCTATTCCACTCCGTAATTGAAAACGGAAACCACGTGTGTACGTGTACCTCACCCCTCATGGTAATGTACATGTGCGTCAGTGAAAAAGACCAATAAAAAGGTATTAGTTAGCATGTGGACGTAATGTGCTGTTCCAGTCTCTTCTGTTCCTAAGGTCCATCACCGTTCCCTTTGGATCCCTACGTAATTCGGTACTCTCCGATACACACGATCGAACAGTGGAGGAGTGGTACTGAAACGTCAACTTTAGGTTACAATATCTCCGGATGTAATTAACATTTTACAATGCAACAAACGGCACTGATTACGTATTTGTTTATATGTTCAGATGTGCTAACAAAATTAACGATGTGCCATTTAAAAAAACCTAGGTTTGTGTTAAAAAATACTTCCGTGCATTTTTTTATGGTTTGTATTAACCAATTACACTAGCCCCTCTTCTCACGTTCGGTCTGTGGAATCGATTCGTCAGTATTTGATGTGGTTTACGAAATATATCCAGCGGTAATGTTAGGTGACTCACCCTGTATATATATGACTTTTGACCACTATTAAGGTAAATACATTGTTTTTTTCTCTATTAAAATCTTTCATTTGCTAAGTATGCCTATCACTAGTTAGTGCCTTCAGTAGTTAGAATCTTTTATTTAGCTAGCAGTATTGTCGCTCGCTGTATTGCAGTAGTACAAGTAACGAAGATTTTGTGAGTTAAGTGATTCATGAAACGTATGGGTTATTGTTAGTCAAGGCCATTGTTTTGTAGGAATTATTGAAAGTCAGATTGCGGCCGGCTGGGGTGGCTGAGCGGTTCTAGGCGCTACAGTCTGGAACCGCGCGACCACTACGGTCGCAGCTTCGAATCCTGCCTCGAGCGTGGATGTGTGTGTTTTCCTTAGGTTAGTTAGGTTTAAGTAGTTCTAAGTTGTAGGGGACTGATGACTTCAGAAGTTAAGTCCCATAGTGCTCAGAGCCATTTTTTTCAGATTGCGTTGCACTAAAAATATTGTGTGTCAGCTTAGTGTTGATCAGAATAAGTAAAGTGAGAAATATCTGAGTACGTTCAGTTCGGCTCAGCTGTTTGAAAATGAAATAACGTAAGAGGTTTATCAGCACAGTCATTCATAAATTTTTCTAAGGGGAGGTTTCATATGTCGACTCTTAGCCGAGGATACCTCACTGGAATCTTCTGATTTTTTCTTGTAGTTTGTGTAATTAGTGTAGCTATTGTTTATCGCTAGAGCGTAATTGTAGAGTGAATTTCGTATGTAGTTGTAGTTTTTCATTGTTGTACAGTAACACAGATGTGGCTAAAATTGGCTCAGTTGCATCTGCCTATTCGGTTACGCAACTTGGAAAAACTCGGGAAAACTTAAAGGAAACAGTAGATACTCTGAAAATTGGTCCAGAAAGACACATGAAGGAAATTAGTTCATTATCAGAAAAAGTAGTCGAACTTTCGGATCAGCTAAATAATTTATCAACGAAGGTAGATGATAATCTCAATGACATAAGACCGGTAGCCTTCACTGACACAGAAGAGTACGAACAAATTAGGAAATTCAAACAAAATCAGAATCAAATTAATACGCAACACAAAAGGGAAATCCGGGAAGTACAAGATCAGTTGGCACAAGTAATACAGGAATTACATATTTCAGAGGAGACTCACGCTCCAACAAGGGAAGAGGGACTTAGAAATACAGGAAAGCCACAAAATAATAACACAGGGCCTTTCGGAAATTATGAAAGAAATTGGCAATGCACACCGAATTTTGAAATGGAACCGCCGACACGACGTAACAATGACCAATATGCGACTCGCCGACACGATGGCTTTGACTGTAAGCTGTTCATTACTACACGTAAATTCAAAACATTTAAGAATTCCGGCATCGACATTCATCCACAAGCATGGCTTCATCAATTCTCTCATTGTTTTCCTCCCACCTGGTCACTAGAGCACAGATTAGAATTTACGTGTGGCTACTTAGAGAATGAACCAGCTGTAAGAATGCGATCGGTCATTCACGACTGTCACAGTGAAGGAGAATTTTGTCATGCCTTCCTCTCAGCATATTGGTCTCAAGCTACACAAGACCGAGTAAAACAAAGCATCATAATGATGAAACATTTCGAACAATCTGAATTTTCCAGTCTTGTGAAATATTTTGAAGACATGTTTGCATAAAAAGCAGTATCTGTCAAACCCATACAGTCCCTCAGAACTCATCCGCATTTGCTTAATCAAATTGCTCAAACATTTAAGACATATTATTCTGGCAGGATGTTGCAAAGATGACATTGAAGCTTTTCAGGTACTCTTACAAGTATTGGAAATTGACACTGACAATCGCAGGACGCGAAAACAGGAACACAACAATTACAGGTCACATCCTTCACAATTCCGCGATGAAAGAAATAATAACTGGACACGACAAGGCTATTCTTACAATGCAAATCGTGACCAAAACAGACACCACCCGTATGACAACCGCTGGCAGAGTAGTAATAATTACAGGGAAAGATCACCTCTCTGCAGTAATGACTATCACAGAGACAATCAAAGAAACAGACAATATGGGAACCAAAACAATTATTATCAAGTGAGACAGAATAATTTCAGACGCAATAGTTCAGCGCGCAGTTACGATTTCGGGACAAATTCTCCACCACATGACGCACAAGAAAAAAATTACAGAGGTTACCGACATGACGACAGACGATATAAACATAACATTGGATACTATGAGAGCTTTGAATGATGTATTTGGTATGGAATCATGATTTTTAAAGTACGTTTGAGGTAGATGACACTATTGAAATGAGCAGGGAATTATTTTTATGTTTTGAAATTATTGCAGAAAGCTACGACGTTTTTGAGATTTGACTGAGGTGTTATGATGTTATTATTATGACGACAATGTATATTATGCTGTTGACGTTTGTTTATGATCAATAAGCTGATGTGATATGTGGAATTTGATTATGCTACATGTTTATTATGACGAAATATTGAAGAAGTGTCGACGAATATGTATATGTGTAATAAGGTAAGGAATAATAGTAGTGGTTAGGAACTCTGATTTGAGAAAAAGGATATTGGAAACCAAGTATCATACTTTAAGAGTTATGAAATGTGTGTACATGTGTGAATGTATCACAATACTGGCGAAAATTTTTTGGACTCTGTTAAATTTATAGGATTTTGTTTCTACACATTTGCAAAGCAAATTCTCGACCTGTGAAATTTTTTATATGAGACTGTCAATGTAGCACAAGCTGCTGTCGTAAATATTTCGGTAAGAAGGCTAAGTGACCTTGACGTAATGCGTTATGGGAGCCCAGCTGTGCCAGTCGCCTGGAGAAAAAGCCATGAGGCGAAAAAAAGGCCATTAACCTCCCTATTGACACTTCTTTGTAGAAAGCATTTCAAATAAGACACGCTCATACTTGAAACATATGACTACAGTTTTGAGCTCATACTTTCTGATACTTACTGAAATGCTTATGAATTGATGGGAAATATTCTTACATCTGCACACCTGATTATGACAAGTGTCTCTCTACCAGAGTTGAGAGAATTTCTACTGACTTATGAAATGCCACATGGCTATTGAATGATGTTTTTATGCTTTGCTTTGTACATAGTTGCTTATTTCATTTGATATCTGCTTTCCAGCTGTGTTGCAGCATTGGTTTTATAAAATAAAATTAAATGCATTTGCTAATGTGAACACTTTCTGTCAACAGATCTATTAAATAATAATTTTATGATCCACATTCTTCGAAAAAGTAACACTTGGAAAGTGAGGAACAATAAGAAGGGACTGATAACAGTAACTGCATACATAATTTTCTTTTCAAGTACTTGGTAATTTTTTTGTAGAATAAGTTGCTGTGGTGCACCACTTTAATGACACAGACATTAAGATGTGAATAGACATTTCCCTTATCTGCAATGTTGTCTTTATTTTTTCTGCTTGAGGTATGTCATATTTAGGTATAAGTTATTGCATTTGCTGCTGCTGTTTGCCAGGCATAGTGCCACTGAATTTCACTTTGTATTACCCCGTTAAGCCAGTTTTACTACTGATTTATTTTTCTTGTTGGTATTCATTGGCTCAAATTAGTTGTAATGTTGCATTTGCATTGTGTTAATTGTTTTGTGCTGCTGCATTGCCTTGTCCATTAGTTTATGCATCTGAGCTCAGTAGATTTAAGTTAGCTTAAGAGGGGGTAGAATCTATAAGAGAATGAGTTGCAATGAATTGGAAAAAATGCTTTGCGAAGTTATACGAAAAAAGTTTGTAAAAAAAGGGTACTGTACAACGAAGAATAATTATTTTTGAAGAGGATATGAATAGATTACAGAAAGCAAGTATAGATAGGACTTTTTGTGTATAATGATGAACGAAGGGAGATCTCCAAGAAGTAAAGAAAGTTTTGTTTGCAAAATACTGCAGTAAAACAAAACCCTGTCCTTTCCTTTTGTGTTATTCCACTATGTGTTTGTGTACCCTTGTGTATTTGTGTTCTTCCTGTCTCTGTGTGTTTATCTGATAAGAGTTATGTTGTATAATTTTTCTAATAATATGTTATTTACTTTTTAAAGATGTTTAGACATTATTTATTCTGGAATGAGATTTTCACTCTGCAGCGGAGTGTTCGCTGATATGAAACTTCCTGGCAAATTAAAACTGTGTGCCCGACCGAGACTCGAACTCGGGACCTTTGCCTTTCGTGGGCAAGTGCTCTACCAACAGCAGAGCACTTGTCCGCGAAAGGCAAAGGTCCCGAGTTCGAGTCTTGGTCGGGCACACAGTTTTAATCTGCCAGGAAGTTTCATTATTTATTCTGTTCTGGTTTAATGCTCAGTGTGAAGTTAATGTTTCGAAAACTATTCTCATTATTTTATTTATTTACTTATGGCATAATTCCTGTAACACTGATGTACATATTTATTTCTATTCTTTTGTAAAGCCTGTATTACTACAAATGTTATCTGTATTGTTATGTTTTTAATGATGTTTTCTGTACCTTTGTAATTGTATTCTCATGTTATAAAATTGTAATTGCCACCAGTTCATCAAATTAAGTAACTTGTAAGCATTCATTTCAGTGCACACATTTCTGTTGGTCATAGTATATGCACAATATGTGAGAAGTTGGGACTGCTAGTGTTTGCACGTATGTTAATGATTCAGCAAGGGACTGGTTAACAGCATTACTGGTTGTAAGGACAATTCCAAATCTATGTGAATGCACAAGTGTTGGTTTATGGACTTGCTATATTGTTCGCAAGACTCTTCGATGGTGATTGTGCACCTGCACAGTCGCAACAGATGGCTGCTGGCCGTCTCTACAAGGACTGCAATGGGTCTGTACCTTTGATGGCCCACCAATACCATAATCTCTACCAGGACTACAGTGAGTCTGCTCTGTGATGACCTACCTACCAATATTCTTCAAAACTAATACCGACTCTGCTGTGGGTTTGCTCTGTTGTGGCCCATTACCTGTCTGCATGTCAAGAGTCAGCATTGTCTTTCCGTTGGAAGGACATCACTACTTCTTCAAGAATGCATGGAAATCCACTACTTTCGTGTGCATTTTCTTTTTCTCATCAGACTTTGTGCAATGCAATCACTATTGTGATAAATGACCAGGACTGTCTTTATGAGAACGATTTTTGCTTTTCACCAACAGTGCATCAATATGTATGTGCATTTGATGTCTTTGTTATTGTAATTATGAAAAATTTTGTGAAATTATTATTGACAACTGCCCAAAAGATTTGCAAAATTTTTTGTGGGCAGCATGGGGGCTTTGTAAGTAGTCTGTTTAGGTTTTTATGTTGGTAACGCCACGTAGCTCTCTGTATGAAAAGTACTGGCTGTGCAGTTGGATGTCAACAGAGCATAGCGTGGCGCAGATGGAGGTGAGTCTCCAGCAGTGGTGGATTTGGGGAGAGAGATGGCGGAGTTTTGAGAGCGGATGATCTGGACATGTGTCCATCAGAGACAGTAAATTTGTAAGACTGGATGTCATGAACAGATATATATATATATATATCTGATGACTTTTGACCACTATTAAGGTAAATACATTGATGTTCTCTATCAAAATCTTTCATTTGCTAAGTATGCCTATCACTAGTTAGTGCCTTCAGTAGTTAGAATCTTTTATTTAGCTGGCAGTATTGGCGCTCGCTGTATTGCAGTAGTTCGAGTAGGAAAGATTTTTGTGAGGTAAGTGATTGATGAAAGGTATAGGTTATTGTTAGTCAGGGCCATTATTTTGTAGGGATTATTGAGTCACATTGCGTTGCGCTAAAATTATTATGTGTCAGCGTAGTGTTGATCAGAATAAGTAAAGAGAGAAATGTTATATCATCCATTATATATATATATTTTTTACGAGTGGAATATGAACGTGTGGATAATCTTCGTTCAGTTATGTAATTATTTCTTAAAAAGATGATAATTATGTAAAATACAGGCAATATTTGTCTCACATTCTTTGTTAATCTATGTCATTCTTTTCTTTTGTTTTGTACCCTTTTGTCATGTTCTTCTGATGTACATCGCCGACGCAAGATGCGAATCGATTTGAGGTCTGTTAAATGAAAAACATTTAATGTAAAATTATTGTACTTTTATGTTCATTTGCTGGTAAAGCAGATAGAGCCAAATGCGTTAAAACTATGTATGATTAATTATTGAAAATTCACTTCCTCTTTTAATTATAATTTTGTATTAATTGTTTTATCATAGCTGCAAGTAGCGCAGCCATTGTTAGTTGCGATTATATAGCAACTTCGTCTGTACTTCTAGTTGAAAATAGCATGGGTTTGTGTTAAACTAATTTTCAAAACAATTTAATAATTTTTTTATTGGTGACATCAATTTAAATGATTTATTGGGAAAAGGAAAATCTTAATTAAAAAAGAAATCCTCTATCTTTTGTTGGACACCATCTTAACTTTTATTACAGCGGCAAATTTAAATTACTTGAAACTGCAAACTTTCAATATTCCGATGTGTAAGAAGTAAATGTGCACCGGTGGTACTGAACTCTATTTGTAAAAGAAAAAATTAATCGAATCAGACTGCATTTTCTAGGAACAGTGCTGATGGTATTTATTGTTGAACAAGATTTCATTGCTGATGTATGTGGCCAAAATTAAACTACGCACGAATCACGGAGAAAAATATTTCTGGTAGCATACGTCAGTGATGTGTGCGAGTGGTATTCTGTGGTTACTTTTCATGATCAATTTGCTAAGAATAATTAAATCCATCGAAGACAAAAAAAATTATAAAAGCTCTGATGTACGACCTGTAATTTTAGTGAATTGAACACAGCTTACAGTCACCATTATTACACTACGTCAGGTGGAATTCTTGTGCAATTTGAACAAAATAATTATCCGGGAGAAGTTGTAGTATGAGTAATGGATTATACATGTGTATAATATTGTCAGTATCATTTACAAAACCCAATCAATGCAACTGCTAAATAACAGAGTGAATTCAAACCGCAGAATACCATAGAGTATCGTATCATCCATATTTACTGCATTTGTCCATGTTGATGATACACAAAAACTACTACAATATCTGAGTACGTTCAGTTCTGCTGAGCTGTTTGAAAATCGAATAACGTAAGAAGTTTATCAGCACAGCCATTCATAAATTTTTCTAAGGGGAGGTTCCAGTCCCAAACAGCAGTGTGGAAACAAGAAACCTCAGAGGTGTCGAACGCCGAATTAGTGCCGACTAGTAGGTGAGAGAGCTAAAGCTTAGCCGTTGGCCTGTACACGATTCAGTACTGGTAATTCTATGTCCACATCTACATCCATACTCCGCAAGCCACCTGATGGTGTGTGGCGGAGGGTACCTTGCGTGTATTGTTCGTGGAAAGAAAGATTGTCGGTATGCCTCTGTGTGGGCTCTAATCTCTCTGATTTTATCCTCATGGTCTCTTCGCGAGATATACGTAGGAGGGAGCAATATACTGCTTGACTCCTCGGTGAAGGTATGTTCTCGAAACTTCAACAAAAGCCCGTACCGAGCTACTGAGCGTCTCTCTTGCACAGTCTTTCACTGGAGTTTATCTATCATCTCCGAAACGCTTTCGGGATTACTAAATGATCCTGTAACGAAGCGTGCTGCTCTCCGTTGGATCTTCTCTATCTCTTCTATCAACCCTATCTGGTACGGATCCCACACCCGTGAGCAGTATTCAAGCAGTGGACGAACAAGTTTATTGTAACCTACTTCCTTTGTTTTCGGACTGCATTTTCTTAGGATTCTTCCAATGAATCTCAATCTGGCATCTGCTTTACCGACGATTAATTTTATGTGGTCATTCCATTTTAAATCACTCCTAATGCCTACTCCCAGATAATTTATGGAATTAACTGCTCCCAGTTGCTGACCTGCTATATTGTAGCTAACTGATAGAGGAGCTTTCGTTCTATGTATTCGCAGCACATTACACTTGTCTACACTGAGATTCAATTGCCGTTCCCCGCACCAGGCATAAATTCGTTGCAGATCCTCCTGCATTTCAGTACAATTTTCCATTGTTGCAACCTCTCGATAGACTACAGCATCGTCCGCAAAAAGCCTCAATGAACTTCCGATGTTATCCACAAGGTCATTTATATATACTGTGAATAGCAGCGGTCCTACGACACTCTCCTGCGGCACACCTGAAATCACTCTTACTTCGGAAGACTTCTCTCCATTGAGAATGACATGCTGCGTTCTGTTATCTAGGAACTCTTCAATCCAATCACACAATTGATCTGATAGTCCATATGCTCTTACTTTGTTCATTAAACGACTGTGGGAAACGGTACCAAACGCCTTGCGGAAGTTAAGAAACACGGCATCTACCTGGTAACCCGTGTATATGGCCCTCTTAGTCTCGTGGACGAATAGAACGAGCTGGGTTTCACATGATCGTCTTTTTCGAAACCCATGCTTATTCAATTGGAGAGGAGCAGACGCCAGTGGTGGAACTTTACCACCGTGGTAATTTATAGGAGGGATGACTAATGTTTTGTGTGTCCTACAAACCAGTGCATTATTGCTCTATTGATTTTATTTTAACGAAGGCATCTAAAGACCGTTGGATGGCGTTAAATCATCATCAGCACGTTCGTACCCAGAAGAAAGTATCATAAGAAATTCGATGCATATGTTGGACGTCGTATGTCCAAATTAAATAAAACACTTATAGTCTTTAACACCCGACACAAACAGAGGCATGTTATAAGTTTAACGTGTGTGTCCGTCTTTTTGTCTGTGTCATCCAGACGAGAGGTCCGATTTTAATGCAGTTTTTTTATTTGGACGCTGGTTTAATCTGGATGGCTCTTAACTAAGTTCCATGAAAGCCCGTTCAGCCACGTAAATTTATTCAGATAAATTAAGTAAAAAAGTTCTCCGCCATCGCGCTTTCTTGATATACTTTTCGTAATACATAAGAGCAACATTACGTTACGTAGTACCAGACTGCAAAGCTCAAGAACATCTAAATAAAAGTTCGCGAGTACATATATTTATCTTTTACGGTTGACCAACAGACGATGACTTTTGTCATTTGAAGGCGCCCGTTTCAGCACCTACAAAACAGAAGAAGGGTGATTAGCTAAATGTGTCCTACCAACCGGTCCCTTCTTCTAGTCAGGTTGTATCACAAATTTCGTCGCTCCCCAATTCTATTCCGTACTTTCTCATTAGTTACTTAATATACCCATCCAATCTTCAGCATTCTTCTGTTGCACCACATTTCAAAAGCTTCTATTCACTTCTTGTCTAAAATGTTTATTGTCCATATTTCCCTTCCATACGTGGCTACACTCCATTCAGAAGTTTTCAGAAAACACTTGCTGACACTTAAAAATCTATACTTGAAGTTAAAAAATTTCTCTTCTTCAGAAACGCATTTCTTGCATTGCCTGTCTACATTTCATATGCCCTCTACTTCGGCCATCATTAGTTATTTTGCTGCCCAAATTAAAAAAAACTCATCTAATACCATAATTGTCTCGTTTTCTAATCTAATTCCCTCAACATAATTTGACTACATTCCATTTCCTTGTTTTGCTTTTCTTGATGTTCATCTTCTACTCTCCTTTCAAGATCCTGTCGATTCCGTTCAGCTGCTCTTCGAAGTCCTTGGTGTCTCGGACATTATTACAATGACGTCGGCAAACCTCCATACTTACATTTCTTCTCCATGAGCTAGAATTCATGCTGCAGATTTTTCTTAGGTTTCCTTTACTGCTTGCTCAGTGTACATACTGAATAACATGGGGGAGAGGCTACAACCTTCTCGCCCTCCCGTCTCAACCATGCTTTCCTTTCATGCCCCTCGACTCTTATAACTGCCGTCTGGTTTCGGTACAAGTCGCAAATAGTCTTTGGTTTCCTGCATTTTATCCCTGCTACCTTCAGAACATAAAAAAAAGTATTCGCGTCAATATTATCAAAAGTTTTCTTAAATTCTACAAAAGCTTTAAACATAAGTTTGCCTTTCCTTAGCCTAGTTCTAATAGGAGTAGTAAGGCCAGTACTGCCTCGCGTGGTCCTATATTTCTCTGGAATCGAAACTGATCTTCCATGAGGTCAGCTTCTACCACATTCTCCATTCTTCTCGTTAGTGTTTTGCAACCACGCCTTATTAAACTGATAGTTCTGTATTATTCATGTCTACCAGACCTGCTTTCTTTGGAACTGGGATCATTATATTCTTCTTGAAATCTGATGGTATTTCGCCTGTTTCATACATTTTGCGCACCAGATCGAAGAGTTTTGTCCGGCTGGCTTTCCCAAGGCTATCAGTAATTCTGACAGAATGTCGTCTACTCCTAGGGCCTTGTTTCGACTTAGGACTTTCAGTGCTCTGTCAAATTCTTCTCGCAGCATTGCATCTCCCATCTCATCTTCATCTACGTTCTCTTCCATTTCTATAATGTTGCCTTCAGATTTATCTCTCTTTTATGGATCCCTTCTTGGCTTAGTACTGATTTTCCATCTGTGCCCTTGATGTTCATACGAGTGGTTCTCTTTTCTCCAAAGGCCTTTTTAATTTTGCTGAAAGGGGGTATCTGTCTTCTCGCTACAGAAGTATGCTTTTGAATCCTTACATTTCTTCTCATAGCATTCCTCGTTAGCCATTTTGCGCTTCCTTTCAGTCTCCTATATTAAACGTTTGTATTTTCTTTCGCTTGGCTCATTTGCTGTTTTGTGTATTTTCTTCTTTCATCAACTAAATTCAGTATCTCCTGTGATATCTTTGGATTTCTACTAGGCCATGTCTTTTTACCTATGTGATCCTGTGCTGCCTTCACTATTTCATCACTCAAATCCACTCATCCGTCTTCTGCTGTATTCCTTTCCCTTGTTCTAGACAATCATTGTCTAATACTCCGTCAGAAACTCCCAACAAACTCTCGTTATTTCAATTTATCGAGGTCCCATCTCGTCATTTTCCTACTTTTTTTGTAATTTCTTCACTTTTACTCTACAGTTCACAACAATAAATTGCGGTCTGAGCCCACATTTGCCCATGGAAATTTCTTACAACTTAAGGTCTGGTTCCGAAATCTCCGTCTTACCATTATATAATCAATCTGAAACCTTCCACTGTCTCTAAGTCTCTCCCACGTATAAAACTTCCTTTTGTGATTGTAAAACCTAGTGTCAGAGATGATTAAATTATACTCTGTGCAAATTCTGCTAGCCAGCTTCTCCCTCCATTCCTTTCGCCAGTTCATTTCAATCCATATTTTTCTTCTCTAACTTTTCCTACTACCAAATTCCAGTTCCCCATCACAATTAAATTTTTATCTCCTTTAACTGTTATAAGAGGTCCATGATTAAGGGATTTGTTGCTAGCGCCCTTGAGCGGGTGTAGTTTCGATGGACTGCTCACGCGCTGCCTGCAATATGTAAGCTATAAGAGAATCTCAGACCAGAGAGCAGTGTTGTATGCAGTAAGAGCAGTGTCTGTAGCAGCAGTAGTAGTAGCGAGCAGTCTGGTGTATTGAGTTGACCGGCCCACGGTCGTGGTGAGCGATGGCGGAGCCTGAGCGATGTAGTATAAGGTAAAAGCAGCCTCGCACATATGTACTATTGTTATGTCAAGTCCCATGTGAATGTTTTAAGAAAAATCTCTTAATAATAATATTTCATATAAAAATTAACTTTTGACAATCATTCATCTCAATTTAAAGAATTTACTAATTTCTCCAATCCATGGTCATCCCGATTATTGTAAAGAAAAATCAGTTGTTTCTTTTTATACATGACAAATCTATCGGCCAACATTGCACTGGGCTCTGCCAGAAAAATTTCTTATAGGAGCAGATATATATGCGTTATCCAGTGACCTTATTGAGGTAAGAATTTCAATTTATTCAGAATGATCTTTCAGGGCCATGACGCAGCACTGCTGACGTCCAAATTTACCAGTTTGAATTCACAGTCAATTACTGAAAGGTTATAAGTGAACCACAATTTTATTGAGAGATTAGTCACATTGTATTATTTGCAGGTCACGGAATTTATTAATTGGGAGGTTACGCTAAATGTTAATGTTATAGTTATATTTTTTACTATTGGGAGGTTATTATAAATATTATTTCTCTGTGGGGAGGTTACACTTGGCGACCCTGCCAGGATCGTATTTGCTTTGTGAATTTCTGAGAAGCAGTCAGTTATATATCTGCTCTTATTTACTTAATGTTAAATGTAGTTTGCATCTGGCACAACGCATTTACTAATTTGTCATTCTTTCTTTCACAGATCATCGGCAATTTATTGCTCTTTGTTGTTATTGAATTCAATTTTGCTTTGTCTTTTTTTGATTTTGCGCCTACTTTGACTTGTGAAAAGGCCGCGAAAAACTGCTAACAGTACATCGCGATGTGCAGTGAGTGAAAAAGAGGACTACAATAATTTGACAGATAATGGTAACGACTCCCAGTTTCATATTGAAATTCCTCCAATTACAGATTATCAGTGCGTACCGATCACTAGTAATGATTTTAATCCTAATGATGAGCAAACAAATTCAATTATGTCCACACTTAATTTAGCGACAATTGATTACACGGCATGTTCCGTTACAATGAACGCTGCCCAGTTTGACACACGTGATTTGCAAAATTTACACAGTGAACAGTTAAATGTCTCTAGCGAAAATGAACAATGTAGTCAAAATACGTCAGATTTATTTGATTCCGATGTAGTGACCAACAATGCACATCCGATTAGCAAACCTTTTCGTGAATCAGACAATGACCAAATGCTTAAACAAAACGTGACACATTTATTATTTATTTATTTAGCGTATGGGAAGTACAAATCACGTTTATAGAGAAATAAGCTGCTACAATCGGTCCGAGCTGTCTAATCAAGTTGCCCTCAGAAGGACACTCAGCATTCCGTTTTCTGTGAGTCATCGTGATTTGATTATGACCAGGAGATCGTTTACCGATTGTCTGGTCGCCAGTATGGTGCTAGTTCATTTAGCGTTACCCAGGGTGCACGTGTAGTTTTCAACTATGGACGCGAACATATGTAGATACACCATCACACAGTACAGAGAATAGAGTCGCTAATTTTGGCATGGATCAAATTGTGGCGTTATTGATACAATTCAATGAAAAACAAGACAACTGTTAAAAACAACTTAATGAAAATCACAAACAGTTGAATGAAAAACACGACAACCTTAATGAATCGAACAAACTACTTAATGTAAATCTCAAACAGTCGAATAAAAAGCAGTACAACGATTTCAAACAACTTAATGAAAAACGAGACACCAGTTACAAACACCTTACTGAACAGATTACAGCCATTGCCATGCAATGTCATGATACTAAAGAACAATTAGTTGAGGAAATTAAGGCTTGGTCCGCAGCTCGTGGTCGTGCGGTAGCGTTCTCGCTTCCCGCGCCCGGGTTCCCGGGTTCGATTCCCGGCGGGGTCAGGGATTTTCTCTGCCTCGTGATGACTGGGTGTTGTGTGATGTCCTTAGGTTCGTTAGGTTTAAGTAGTTCTAAGTTCTAGGGGACTGATGACCATAAATGTTAAGTCCCATAGTGCTCAGAGCCATTTGAACCAAATTAAGGCTTGTGCTAGGAAGAAGAAATTAGATCTGTTGCACAAGAATTAAGTAATACACATGTAGCCACAACGAAATTACTTAGAGATGAAGTTAGTGCAGTTGCTAAACAATGTTCATAGTTACGTGACGAGTTTAAATTAATGTCAGCAGAATTTTCACGCACATTGGATGCGAAAGTAGACAAGAAGTTTGACCAACAGAACAGCCAAATTGACGAACGTTTTAATCACCACCTACAAAACAGTGAAACGCGTTACCGTACATTCATACATGAACAGAATAAAGTAAAGAAACAAGTCATGGACACAATTACTGCACAGAGACAGGAAGATAAAAGAAAGTTGTTTATCGAAAGCAAAAACATACGTAGACAACAACATTGCTACAGTATCAGACGAAATCAAACAGTTGAACACCGAACTGCACGATGAAATCTCCGATCTTAAAACAAAAACAGACACACACAGTAGATTTTCAGACAATGACCAGCAGACTTCAAAAGTTGGAATGAATACAAGATCCTGATGCCAATAAAGCAGACGTTAAGAAATTGAACAAAACCACACGTAAAATGCAAAAACAAATTAATGCTTGTGACACTAAATGTGATGATCAGGTAAAAGCACTGAATGAAAAATATGTTGAATTGGCCAGTCGTATTGATGTTATCGAAAACAACAATAACACCAAATCAGACGATACGTCACCAGTTTCGTTTAATCAAAAACCCGAATTCCAAAATTTACAGCAGACAATCAGTGAGATAGGTTCGTCCAATAATACATCACGTAGAAAATTGTCATCTTTACAGCACGAAGTGACGTAGATGAAAAATATTTCAGCCTTTAACACATCACAGCATACACCACTTTCCGAACATTTGTCACACTCGCACAGCCAGCGTAACTTAGGTAATTTACAGAGAGTACGTGACTTAGATTCCGAGCAATCACAGACAAACAGATTATCATACAATCCTGAACCTGCTCAGACATACAGAGACGATAATTTTGATTATAAACTCTTTATATCCGTTAGTATATTTAAGGTATTTAAAAATGACAGAACACAGATTCACCCTTTGGGTTGGATACAACAATTTAGTTTTGCATTTCCACCAACTTGGCCCGTAACACATAAACTTAAATTTATTTGCAGTTTTTTGGAAGGCGAACCGGCAACTCGTATGAGACCGATCACGAGACAGTGCTACTCCGTAGAAGAATTTCAGAATGCTTTTCTGTCAGCGTATTGGTCGAAGACGACACAGCGCCGAATCAAAGATCAATTAATTACCTTACCGAATTATGAGAACTCAAATTTTCCCAGTGTCACGCAATTTTTGAACACATTGTACAACAAAAGCAATACTTATGTGAGCCATACAGCGAATCAGCACTTATCCAGTTATTTCTAAATTACCACGATCGTTAAGAGTATCACTTTTAACAGGACAGCAGAAAGAAAATATTTCGGCATTTAGAGATCTGCTACAGCTTTTGGAAGTTCAGCAATCAGACTATTATTTCATAAACAAAAATTTTTAACATCATAACCAAGGCCAACAAGCATACAGTAATTACGACCAGCCAAGCTATTTTAATAACATAGGTGATGGACGCTCCAGGATTGATAACCACCAGAAATTGAATAACAGACAAAATTTTAATTACAGTATCGTCAAAATTATCAGCAACAGGAAACACATTTTGGTAACAACAGAGCTTTTTCCCCACAACAACAACAAAACCAGCTGGTTAGCATACCTAACCAACAATGTAATGTGGAAGGTCAACCAAGCTTTAATGTTTCGCCGCCTACACGTATAGCGTCAGCTCCACCAAATAGTAACGCACCGCAACAAGGAAATCATTACGTACAGAAAACACATCATTTCAATTCCTACCGCAACGCGCCGTATAGCAATGACTATCATGACAGACGTTAAAGTAATGAGCACAGATTTCAGCCTACATTTCATAACAGTAGGTCTTACCAGCAGCAGAATCATCCGCAACAACAGATCATCGTGAATGAACCAGACAGTCGATATCATCCCGAACCTAATACGTCAGGAAGAAATGACACAATAGTCGGAATGCCACAGCATCCTCCCGCAAATAATAGCACGTCAGAAAGAATTTGGTTGCATCTTCCAGCAACGTAAGCAATACTTTTGACACACAGAATCGTGTTCACGAACATGTTATTACTTTTAACGATATCCGACACACACTTTTGCATGAAAAACCAGCTATTCAAAAAACCATTTCTCACCCTGTCATTGAAGTAAAGATTGGATCATCCACATTTTCAGCAGTAATCGATTCTGGATCACCTATGTCAGTTATAAACAAAGAAACATTCAACGAATGTAACAAAGAGAATACTTATGCCACGTTACCATTAGGCAAAATTAAAGTAAAAGGAGCAGTATCTGGTAAAGGAGTAGATGTAAAATTACAGACACACTTACCTTTTTGTATTGCAGGTCATACGTTCCACTCAAATTTTTGGATTGTTCCCTTATTGACAACAGACGTTATTTTAGGAACGAATTTTTTGGTACAACACAACGCAATTTTTGACTTTAAAAATTCCTATTTAATGTTAAAGGATGAAAAAGTACAATTAGCATTAGAAATTCAGCACTCTTTATGTCCAGTAGAACAAACAATTCATCAAACAGAGGTCATTTCGACATTGCGTAATATAGACTGTCATCTCACATTGTTTACAGATACGTACGTACACACTACAATACACCAGACGAAGCCGACTATGACGTTATGCAAATGATTTCTGATAAAGTTAAACAGAGCAGTGCAAATACAGATGACGAACGTACTCAACTACGCAATGTTCTTTTACAGCAAGCTCCAGTTTTTTACAACATCCCTGGTACTACGTCCGGTATTATGTATGAATTTCAAGTTAAACAGCACGACACATTTAAAGCAAAACATTATCCTATTCCATATATTCACAGCGAATAAATCAAGAAAGAATTGGAAGCTATGCTTGACCAAGGAATTATTGAACCGACAGTTAGTCCGTACATAAACCCGCTCCATATGGTTAAGAAAAAGGATTGATCACCTCGCCTCGTACTTGATTCACGTCGTGTCAACGACATTATTATTAATGAAACAGATCGCCCACAGACACTAGAAGAACTTTTACAGAAATTTCATGGTACTGCTATTTATTCCACATTAGATTTGAAATCGGGATTTTGGCAAATTCAGCTCCATCCGAACTGCAGAAAGTACACAGCATTTCTCTGTTTTGGTGACTGTTATCAATTTTGCAAATTACCATTCGGTTTAACAATTGCTTTAGCAGCATTTATTCGTTGTTTGAATACTATACTTCCGACAGAACTTAAAGACAGAATCACAACGTATGTAGACGACATCCTTATTGCATAAGCTAACTGGTCTGAACACAATTTGATTCTTGAACAACTGTTGCAAACTTTTCGTGCACAAGGACTTACAGTTAATCTTAGCAAATCACACTTTGGCAAAACTTCCATAAAATTTCTTGGACATGTAATTTCAGCAGAAGGCATTGCACCTGACCCGGAAAAACTTCATGCTTTACGTGACATTACTGTTCCAACGACGAAGAAACAACTACGCAGTTTCCGGGGATTAATTAACTTTTTTCGTAAATTTATTCATTATTCTGCTTTAGACACCCCTAGATTATGCCAATTGACGGGTAAAAACACTATTTGGTCCTGGGATAGCCAAGCACAGTCTGAATTTGTTAATCTGAAACATGCCTTGTTGAATGCACTTCTTTTATCACACCCAGATCCTACTAGAAATTTTTCCATTGCCACCGACAGCTCTAGCACAGCTTTAGGCGTACACATTTTTCAGGAAACTGAAGAAGACTGTACTACAATAATTAAAAACGTCGCCTTTGCAAGTCGCATTCTGTCACCTGCTGAACGTAATTATTCTGTCACAGAACTTGAAACATTATGTGTTGTATGGGCATTTACCAGATTTGGGCAATGTCTTTATGGAAGACATACTACCGTGTACACAGACCATAGAGCTATGCAGGTTTTACTTTCCGCTAAATTTACATATGACAGGTTAAGCAGATGGAAACTTTATTTACAGGAATTTAATTTTACAATTTTTCACATTCCCGGTACACAAAATATTGTAGCAGACGCACTATCCCGTTCTCTCAGCAACAATCACCAAGACATCGCAACCAACTTCTGCCAAGCAAATTCTAGCGTCATGCATATTCAACAAGTTGCGCTTGAAAATTTCATTTCGTCATCATTACGAGACATAGCCCAAGAGCAGAGCAAAGACAACGTATGGAAAGAAATTAAACACCTTTGGCAAGATAGGAATAACGTTACCATTAGAAACCATTATACTGTACGCAATAACATTCTGTTTCGCCGTTCTCACTCTGACAGCAACAACTGGTTGTTATGTATTCCTGACGGACTTGTTAACAAATTAATTTGGTATATTCATTTAAGTTACGCACATTATGGAGCCAGAAAATGTTTTCTTATACTGAGACAGAACTGTTATCTTGCCAACATGGAGAAACGTATTCGACGAGTTTTAGCGTCATGTAAAATCTGCCAGAAAGCTAAATCAGACACGACTTCACATAATCCTCCGTTACATCCCATTGAACCCGTTAAAATGAGACATATGGCCGCTGTAGATATTTTTGGACCGATTCCCAGAATTAATAGAGGTTTTTGCTACATCTTTGTCGCTGTTGAACTCACTTCGAAATTTGTTACCTTCACTCCGTTACGCAAAGCCACTGCGAAATCTGTTTCGAATGCATTTGTAATACATTTTCTGTTTCATATAGGACATGTATTGCAAGTAATTTCCGACAATGGACCACAGTTTCGATCTGCGATATGGACACGTATGTTACGAGTTATAAAAATTTCTCAGATCTATATATCCAAGTATCACGCTTCTTCGAACCCTTGTGAACGACTAATGAAAGAAATTGGCAAACTATGTAGAATATACTGCCATAAAAGACATATTGATTAGGATACACACATACTCTCATTCCAGGATGTAATTAACTCCATACCAAATGAATCTACTATGCTATCTCCGACTGTTATATTGAAAAATATTGAACCACCCAACGAAATTAAAGAATTAGTATCTTTTCCTACATCTCGTCGACTACGCCACCATGAAATAACTGACATTGCGCTGAACAACATCAAACGTGCCACAGAGCGCCGGAGAAGACAGCAAAAACAGGTTTGTACACGCCGTGACTTTCACATTGGACAGAAGATATTAGTACGCACACACTATTTATCCAGCAGAGGAAAGAGTTGATGCAGTACATTTGAGCTTCTAGACGCAGGTCCATATAGAATTTGGAGCATTCCTCAGCCCAGTGTAGTACATGTCGAAACTTTGAGAACCAGAAAAAGCAAAGGCAATCACCATGTGTCCAATATTAAACCCTTTATGAATTAACATACTTTATGATTTATCATACTGTAATGCCATTTCCTGATATTTATATGACCACTTATGCAGTTATGTTTATTTGACTACTTACTGATAATGATCGTATTTTTTTATTGGCAAGTTCCTGACAAGGTAAGGTTAGCAGGTCGCTTTTCTTATCGTTATATATCAGACCATGCACATTTTCCATTTTTTTATATATGTATGATTGTTATCCTATCGAAAGTAGAATTTTTGTCTGCGTGCACTATGAAATCTTTAAGATGAAACGAACACCAGATGACTTTAACATCTTTGCCTTATGATATCTCAAAATCTTTACTATTCATTTTTTGCTACTACATTATGATACTGTGTGTACATTTTTTGCACTTGAAAATTGTCTATGGTTTTGACCTAATACGTTTTCTGTCATGCTATGCTGTATGCTTAGTCATACCACTAGAAACAAGTTTTCATTTAATGAGTATATGACTTAAATGCGAGATATTAATCCATATTCGTCATTTTCAGAAAGCAATGACGTGTAAAAGAAATAAATTATACAACCACAGTGGTTTACTATGAAATGGAAATTTCACCATCGGAATGAACGAAAGAAAATGCAATACGTTGTCATGAAGAGTAACTGGATCAGAATTAACAAGCATTAACAAGAATTACTATACACACTGTATGATAGCAGTCTTAACTAATTATTTTTCTTTCAGAATACGAGGCGATTTAATGCTGGCTGTCAGACAGAACTACACATGTTAATTTTAGAGATGAAATATGCTAGAAGTAAGAAACTCTATACTACATGAAGTAATGAATGATAATGAATAGTTGTATGAAGTAAATGGTAATATGAATATGAATAGTGAAGTGTCTATTTTTTGCAGATGATAATACATGACGATGAATAGTTATATGAAGTAAATGGTAATATGAATAATGAAGTTTTTCTTTGCAGATGATGATAATGATGAAATTTATATAGTTTCTATTAGATGCTATGTAGTTATTTAAATATTTGTTGCAGTTCCTTTTGATAGTATATCTTATGTCGCATAGTATAGTGACTGAATGTTTTGGGAAAGACAGCTAGAGTACATACATATTAAGTATACGTTTCGTTACCTGTTAATTCGAAGTTTACTACTTTTCAGCGTAATATGAATACATTTCTTCTTTCAGCTCAATAATCCACTTCGTATTTTTTCCAGGAGAAGCTTTTCATGATACTAATATGCTATAAGCACTTAATTATTAAATCTATTCTAGTACTTGCATTTTTTACCCAGTGTGTCTATCATTTATGAATGTGATCACATGTACTGTATTTGCTTCATAACCTTGAAACAGCTGACTCATGACGAATGACGTTATTAAACATTATTTCCAGCAATCAGTCAAAACCAAATATTTTCATGCCCCAGCAATTGACTATCGATCACAATGCAATGCATTGCTAGCACAAAAAAATTATTACCAGTCCAAACTATTACCAGTATCCAACTGAATAATGCTACCAGTTTAAGATATATTTCTAGTCCTAAATATAGTGCAAATTTCTCTTATGTATTGAATCCATTATATCTACATAATATTGGACTACAGACCTTGAGTAATAGTTACAATGTGTTATATTTTAAATATGTCTTATGTCACTTGCATGATATCACATAAGAACACTAACAATTTGTTGCTCCATGCAATAACTCTTGTTTTGAGTGATGACTTCTGAGTAATACTGAATGATGTTTTGTAATAGTGCATAAATGCTATGCCAATAATTACTGTTATGAGATGACTTATGATGCCAATAATTACTGTAATGAGATGACTTATGCATAAATGCTATGTCAATAATTACTATAATGAGATGATTTATGAATAATGTTCTGAAATACTCCATACATACTACTTAAATGCTATGTAAATAGCCAATGAATGCCAATAATTATCCAGATCGGTTGATACACTAGTGTAATTCTGAGTGTGACTAGCTTAAGACTTAATGCCCTTCACCTTCTGACCTAAATACCAGCAATTACTGCAATATCCGTATGTCCTGTCCATCCTCATGATCATGGAGAACTATATTTGGTTTTTTCACTAATTCTATGTTGATGTAAGAGTAAGGATTCTACGAGAATGTGATGTCGACATATCAAGCTGTCCATCACCTTGAACAATGGAGGTGTTATTATGGTCCTACTGTTTGGTGTACCTAATGTACTACCAAAATGATAACATACAATACTAATGCAACACTTCAGTCTCCTGGCTACACTGATAAATACTTCAGGGAAGAGAACTTCAGATTGTCTCACTTAGTGTTGTGCTTCTGTAGAAAGATGTGGACTTTCAGTGCAGCTACGTGCAACCCAATGTGCTACAACCATGATGCTATCCTTCCCATTCCTTTCCTAGTTCTCGAAAAATGCTAAAGACTTCTACAATGCGTGTGCACTTCATTTCATTTGTTAATATGATCAGTTCTTCTAAATATGCTAAAGACTTTTACAGTGCGTGTGCACTTTATTTCATTTCTCAATATATTTAAATTCTTGTAAAATGGTAAAGACTTATGCAGTGCATGTGTACTTTATTTCATTTCTCAATATGTTTACATTATTGTAAAATGGTGAAGTCTTATACAGTGTGTGTGCATGTTATTTCATTTCTCAATATATTTAAATTCTTGTAAAATGGCAAAGACTTATTCAGTGCATGTGCACTTTATTTCATTTCTCAATATGTTTAAATTCTTGTAAAATGGTAAAGAATAATACAGTGTGTGTGCACTTTATGCATTTGTTAATATATTTTGTACTCATTGCATATACGCTTTCTCATTTCTTAATATATTCTGTACTCAGTGTGCATGCACTCTATTTCATTTCTTAATATATTCTGTACTTATATTATTTATCAGTAATGTTATATATATATATGTATATACTCTCTGACTGTAGACTTAGTAAACTAAATAGATTATAGAAAAAATTGTTGCTCATGGCAAGTCCAATTGACTCACCATTGCTGCCAAATTTTTGCCCCCTCCTCCCCCCCCCCCCCCCCCCCAGTGGAGGGTTATGTAAGAGGTCCATGAATGAGGAATCTGTTGCTAGCACACTCGAGCAGATGTAATTTCGATGGATTACTCACGCGCTGCCTGCGATATGTAAGCTATAAGAGAATCTCAGACCAGAGAGCAGTGTTGTATGCAGTAAGAGCAGTGTATATAGCAGTTGTAGTATGTAGTTGCGAGCAGTCTGGTGTATCGAGTTGGCTGGGCCGGTCGTGGGGAGCGATGGCGGAGCCTGAACGATGTAGTATAAGGTAAAAGCAGTCTCGTGCATATGTACTATTGTTATATCAAGTCCCATGTAAATGTTTTTAAAAAATCTCTTAATAATAATCTTTCTTAAAAAATTAAATTTTGACAATCATTCATCTCAATTTAAAGAATTTACTAATTTCTCCAATCCATGGTCATCCCGATTATTGTAAAGAAAAATCAGTTGTTTCCTTTTATACATGACAAATCTATTGGCCAGCATTGCAATGGGCTGTGCCAGAAGAATTTCTTATAGGAGCAAATATGTATGCGTAATCCGGCGACTTCATTGAGGTAAGATTTTTCAATTTATTCAGTATGATCTTTCAGGGCCATGACGCAGCACTGCTGACGTCCAAATTTACCAGTTTAGAGTCACAGTCAGTCAATTATTGAAAGGTTATATATGAGTCACACTTTTATTAGGAGGTTAGTCACATTGCATTATTGGTAGGTTACGTAATTTATCTGTTGGGAGGTTACGCTGAATGTGAATGATATATAATTAATTATTTTTTGTGGGTAGGTTACACTGTCTGAATAATTTCTTCTATTCTGAATAATTTCTTCTGTCTCATCATACGTTCCATCAATCTCTTCATCATCTGCGCAGGTAGCCATCATATAAACTTGCACCAGTGCGGTGGATGTAGGCTTAGTGTCTGTGTTGGCTATGATAAGCGTTCACTATGCTGTTTGTAGTACCTTACCCGGATACCTATTTTCTTATTCATTATTAAAACTTCTCCTATCTCATTTTGCATTTATAGCCCTGTATGCAGCTGACCAGAAGTCCTGCTGCTCCTGCCACCGAGCTCCACTATTTTCCATTATATTTAACTTCAACATATTCATTTCCCTTTCTAAATTTTCTAACCGACCCGCCCGATTAAGGGGTCTAACATCGCAAGCTCCGACCCGTAGAACGCCAGTTTTGTTTCTTCTGATGACGGCGTTCTCTTGAGTAGTCTACGCCAGGAGATGCGAATGGGGGAAATTTTTGACATATTTCACCCCAGTGGTTGCCATCATTATTCGACCACACAGTAGAGTTGCATATCCTGTAGTTTCCCCTTGCTTCCAGCAGTTTGCAGTACCAACACAGAAAGGCCATTTTGGTTAACATTTAGGTTTATCTTACTATGGCAGATCAGTCAGTCATCCAGACTTTTGCCCTTGCAGCGAATGGAAAATCTGCTGCCATTCTTCAGGAACCACACGTTTGTCTGGCCTCTCACCAGGTGTCCTCCATTGTGATGGCACTTCCGGTACAGCTACCTGTATCGCTGAGACACACAAGCCACCAATGGCAAGGTCCATCATGGTTCATCGGGGTGTTCTATATGGTACGGATCCCATACTGATGAGCAATATTCAAATGTTGGTCGAACGAGGGTTTTGTAAGCTTCGTCATTTCTTGACGAACTACAGATTCTGAGGTTTCTTCCAATGGATCTAAACCTGGCATCTGTCTTTACTGCGATGAGTTTTATGTAGTGGTTCCACTGTAAGTTTCCTCGTATGCATAGTCCTAGATATTTTATTGAAGTAACTGCTTCCAGTGACTGTTCTGCTTTTGCGTATCATAAAATAATACGTCTTTCTGTCTTAGATGCGCAATACGTTACATTTTTGTATGTTATGGGTCCCGTACCTTCGTAGTTTGTTCATTAGGCGGCAATGCGGAACTGTATCGAACGCTTTACGAAAGTCAAGAAATACGGTTACCTACCTGGGCGCTGGTATCTGCCGTCTTCTGAGATTACCTCTCCAGGACGAAACTGTACCGCAGAGACGTGCTTTAGGAACAGCATGGGGGAGATATGATTCTTCGCATTTCTTTAGTGTAACTTTACTTATTTCTTTGATTCGTTTGTGTACTGACAGAGTTTTTGCTGTTTGCACTTGGAAGTCTTGCTGCGAGAGCGCCTTATTTTGCCAGATACATCTAACACATAGGTTTACGTAAGAATTTGCAAAAACTATTATTATGTGAAAGCTAAGGCGAAAGATATTCTGAAGTTAGATCCGGATTTAGGGTGGAATAATCTTGCAGATAGAGTGTGAATTGCTCTTGTAACTGAAACATAATATTCTTTTTTGTTGACCAGTGTTGTCCAGTTCATAATATCGGAAGATTCCTGTGGCTGCTAACAGAATGTGCTGTTGTGTACATGAAGGTTTCAAAACCAGATGACAGAAGCGAACTGCAGGAAAAACTAGGAAGGATCATTATTTTGACAAGAACTGTCCGTTTGAACGTAAATATCTGCAACGTACTGCACATTGGTAAGAGATCCAATACTGCCATTGGGGATAAATGACTGAAAACAGTAACAATCTTAAACTGTATAGGAGTAACCATCTGGAGCAATATCAAGAGGAATGACCACATAAAACTAATAGTAGAAAAAGCAGGTACCAGGCTGAGATTAAGTGGAATAATCTTGAGGAGATGTAATTCACCTAAGAAAGGAGTGTGATGCAAAACACTTGTAAGACAGCCTCTTGGACATTTCTCACTAGTCTTAGATCCTTAGAAGTTCGGATTGACAGAAGAGAGAGAGAGAGAGAGAGAGAGAGCGAGGGAGGGCGAGAAAGAAATAAGAACGACACGTTCCGCCTCCGGATCGTGTAGTAAGTGCAAGACAGCTATGAAAAAGTTAAAAAAAGTGCAATGGCAGGTACTGTAAAACAAGCATTGGGTATTACGGCGCAATTTACTGTTGAAATTGTAAGAAGAAGCTGCTCTCACGTTCGTCTCTTGAGATGACCAAAACGAGAAAAACAGAAAAATTAGAGTTCATAAGGAGGTTAATCGAAAGTCTATCTTCCCAAGGACCATTCGAAAATGAAACTGGATAGGGTATAAGACAGTAGCAATAGAAGTACTCCCTTCCACAGTCGTAAGGTGATATGAGGAGCGTTGATGTAGGAAAGAAGAAAATCGTGATAGCTGTCGTTCTCCCACTTGACGAACTTTAAGTGCTAAATGTTTTGATTCCATGGGACACGGGGATGACAGCTGGGTTGCAAGACTACATTGGATTTGCGGTATGTTTTGTAAGGCGACAGGTGACTCCGAGTTACTGCCATGGCAACGATCACCTTCACTAGCAAACTTTCCACATGACTGGCTGCCCCATGCATATGCGAAACTTATTTTTTGTCCTATGACTGCGTTAGACGTTGTCACATTTATCTGAATCTAAATGAACTTGAATGCTGAAATAATATTTATGAAATGAATGTCCTATCGTTATTTTAGTCAATTGTTGATGGATGATTAATATATCAGCACGAGATTGAACTTTTATAAAAGTTATGGAACAAGTTTCTTGGTTATAACATAGGACGAAAAGATACATGTTAAGCGAAGTGCCAAAAATAAAACAAGATCTGATGACAACAAAAATATGCAACAAACAGTTAACATTCTCCTGGGAGGTGGCTGGTTGGCAAAGATTAAGATTCGTCCGGTTGAACTATTTATTCTGGCTCAAAATATGTACAACGGAATCTGAAACTATCTAACACTCAATAGACGTTGACAGATTTATTCTACACATAGTTATGCTACGTTGATGCAGCTGAGAACAAGTGGTGAGATTGTGATCCTGTTTGCCCTAACAAGCCAGATCAGCAGTACAGAACCCGTTTTCTCGATGTGTCGTGCTGTCTCAGGTGACGGTTGTGGTTCCAAAGTAAGCAGAGCAGTAATGTGCGGCGCCTTTATTTCCATATCGCATGCACGATATATACAAAGGCGAGGTTGGCGATCTGTTAGATGCATTGAAATTATTGTCTAATGGAGCTTTGAAATCTCGGAAGATTCCAGCGCCTAGTAGGTAGGTCAATCTAGGCTGTTTTTTCGCCTCTTTGACCAAATGCTTTGTCTGCACATCCGTGCAAGAAATTCGTGGGTCCAGCGTTATGTCCCCAGTAAATGCTTCAAGATGTTCCTTTCCCTAATAGCTGCATGTGGCTATCAAGCCCCAAACGTCCACTGCAAGATTTACTGTTAAATGACCAAACTTTCTGCTGATTCTCAACATCGGAAAAATATTATAAGGATAGCCACCATAAAAATACCACATGATTTAACAACGTACATGCTCCCATAAATACCTGCCCATGCTTATAACTTTCTGTAATCTGATAAAAACGACGTATTGGGTGTGAAATCAACATTAAATTGTACTCTTGAATATGGGGAATAGTGAGAGAGTGACTCGTCCTCTCTCAGGGTGTACTGACAATGTAATTAATACATTTCCCGGTTATTGCATATGTACAATTGCAGTTTAAGAGCACTCAGTCACTGTTTTATCAATGTCTTCGTGCAAATAATTAGAGCAGAATTTTATTAAAACGTCTACATCTTAAAAAAATTGAAATATGAAACCTCCACATCACTTATGTCCACTTGTACATTTGCAAGGTTGTGTGGCTTGCTAACCATTTACAAAACGCATGAATGAGACAGACATCACTGATCCATATACTATGCACCTGCAATCTAGTGAGGATTTCACGAAAACTTATGAAACTGGAGTAAAGGTGTCATGTATGATGCCAAACACCTGTGGCTAAAGCAGTTCAAGATGTTCAGTGCCTTTAGGAGCCCTAGATGTGATCACGATAAATTATAAATCAAATCTGAGGCCCAGAATGGTGTCTACAGCGCTACCTATCGGTTCTGCTAAGCAGTAGCTCTCTAACCAGCAGACTTTACCTGGTACTGGTCATACCTTAGGTAACTGGGCTATGCAGCACTCGATGTAGTCGCATGGTTGAGCTGTGCGTGACTGATCTCATGAAAAGCACCAAATTTGGTGCAAATAATAATGTTGCTGTAATCGTTCAATCATATAGTTTATGCATTAGCTAGAATTGAGATTTAATAAAAGACACAGGAATATTAAATAAGAGATAAACGAATAATTTAGTGAAAAGGGTTCTATCCTAACGTCTGTAATTGATTTAGATGACAGAGAACTGTGTTGGATAATACCTGTTCATGAAAGCATATCTCAACCAAAAAGGAAATGGTCCTACGATATCCATTTGAAACATCCATTATTGCACAAGTGAGCTCACGTTAGGCGCTGCAGTCCGGAACCGCGGGACTGCTACGGTCGCAGGTTCGAATCCTGCCTCGGGCATGGGTGTGTGTGATGTCCATAGGTTAGTTAGGTTTAAGTAGTTCTAAGTTATAGGGGACTTATGACCTAAGATGTTGAGTCCCATAGTGCTCAGAGCCATTTGAACCATTTTTTTGAGCTCACGTTAAATGAGAACCAAGTGTAGCTAATTATTATTTAAACAATTATTTATGTCTGCTTGACTGAAGCACCTTTTTGCACTCTTTTTAATGATGATATCAGCTAACACATACGATTGACCGCTTTTAATTTGCCACTGTTTCTTAATAGCAGTTGTAATCAACATTTAAATAACGTTAGTAACAAAATAGTAAAATTTTCCTTAAACAACTAAAGAAGTATGACAAGACTTAAGGTACTCATGGAGCACTCATTTGCGATGTTAGTGTGGAAAATACGATGTTCTGATAGACATTTGGCTAATGAAAAGATATAAAAGACGCCACAAATCAAGGAATAAATTAGATACAGATACATAGCTTTCAGAAACGATAGCTACATTGCAATGCGGTAATCTGAGACATCGTTTGTTGAAATCGCAAGAAGCTTTTAGAAGTTGTTAATTAGTAGGTTAGTTGTGAAAATGTTTAGCCTCTGCAAAATATTAACTTCTGTAGTTTGAAAGATATTTAAAATATTGTTGTGTCTCTGGATGCACCTAATTTTTCTGAGGTCGCATATATACTCGCATTGGTTTTGTTACGTAAGTGTGATTTTGCAAGGTATGTGCTAAGGTCTGACCAGGGTAGCTCCAGAAAATAGTCGGTAGTGGCCAATCGCAAGGTGGAACGAGTATAATAACTTTGAGTAGGAGGATCTTTGATGGTTAAGGGAGCCGGGCGCGCGCAGTAAAAAAATCGGGGAGTCGCAGGTAGGTGTCCGGAGGAAGCAGACGTGTGGTGACAGCGTTAAGGTAGGTTGCTGCCTCTGACCAATTTTTAGAATGTAAATGAGAGAAGATATATAATCATTTCAAATTGGTTTTTGTTAGATAATGTTCAAAGCTAGGATTTGTATGTCCAAGGTTTGATGCAGTAAGTGTTTTGTAAATTTTTTTGTAAGAGTGATTCGTGCTACGAAAATGTTTTAAATAGTAGGTTTTGTGTATGACTTAAAATTTTAACAATATATATATATATATTGAGATAAACATTGTGTTTAAATCTAACAGCCTGAATCATAATCCACATCCTTTGCTTGTATTGCATACGAAAATGAGTAGTAAACTAAAGTTACCCACCAATGAAAGAACGAAGTAAACACCAGGGCCAAAAGTTAATTTTCCAGTACCATCTTAATGCCATGGCACAAATGGCATTATTCTCTTAAACCTGATTGCTGAGTCAAATACGTGTAACATTTTTGGCAAAATGGAGGAGTGCAAGAAACAAGTTCACAGACGCAGTCAGATGTAGGTTTGCAGAATAATTAATTTAGAACAATCTTATCACTGATACTTTCACAGAATAAAAGGATACAGTTTCGGTTAGATACTTTCAATTTCTTGTCGAATTTCACTGAGCCATCTTTCACCTTGTCTGACAGTCACTTCTGGTGTATTAACTCTTCTACTAAGAGTGTGACGATACCCAAATTCACCAAACTGGAATTTACCAATTGGTTGTGAAATCTTTGTAACCACACCAGAGCTCGCTAACAACAGTCGCTGCAACTGAGGCGGCCGCTCCACGCCTTGAGCCCTGAACCCACTATCGTTCAACCGTAAAAACCAGTTCACCTTGTAACCTCCGCGACACAGTACTCAAAGCTTGTGCTAAGGTAAGTGAGCGGGGTTCACCTTTTGAGAAAGGATTTTCGTATAGTTATCGACCGCGTGTACCTGAATGTTGGCAAATCAGACTTACATCCACTCTGTAATAACAATGATCCGTCAAGTAAGTTCGAAATACAATTACACGTCAGGATGGATCAAAAGCAACCCAGAAGATGCTACTAATGTGATAATAATACGGTCGCCAGCCTAATTAGGCATTAACTGAGTTTCTTCCCTGTGCAAGTTGGTATATATTCATGCAAAACAGCAAGTAGTAACACTGCATAATATAGTAGAATTTTAGAACCAGAAAATCTATTGAACTGATAGTTTCACGTTCTGTACTGATGTGGAAAAACCATGAATACATAACACTACACAATAATGTATACTACAAAACTTTATACTGTCTATTAATCTGATTAAAATCGGGCATAGGTTACCCTAGAAATATCACTTTCGTGCCACACACAAAATGTCAGTTTTGATAATGATAAAACACTGATAAATTTTGACTTTTATATTGACTTTAACTTTTGCTGGTCAAACCAATTTAGAACACTTCAGAATTCAAATGAAAAAAAAGTGGGGGGGGGGGGGGGCCCTGAAACTGTTATAATCACTGCATTAAAAAAATGATTATTGAATTTGTTATGCGTTCGAGATTTCCAGTATATAAGTTACTACTCTTTTCATCTTATTTACTGCTCATTTAAATACCTTTATATTTGTCTCGAAATAATAAACTTCATTACTATATCAATATTAAAGTTATCTTTCAACTTCGTTAGACCTTTGTTATTCATTTACTGGTTCATTGACAAAACACTTCTTTAAACACCATTCTAACATAGCTAGTTCTGCAAATAATTATTATTAACACAAATTTTAATTTTCATTTTGGGACACCCGGACTGCACAACATTTGTAAAGGACCCTGTCTAGGTTAGTTGTGAGGACAATTAAATGATGGGAAAGTTCTGGTAAAATTTAGGTTATTATTGCACAGTTCACTCTCTGATCCATACGAATACAGTACTAAAAGTTTCAACCTGCTTGTATCGATGCAGAGGTTGGCGGGCGGCGAGATGACGCGGCGCAGAGGACACATACAACCACAGTTATGGCTCTTGACGTATCGGCACTTTAACTCTTCTTAGCGTCGCAATACTTTTCCATTTAGTGCCTATGGAATTTTGCCATGCTGTGTAGGCGTTGGAACGGCATACCCGAGGCTCAGTGAGGCTACGTCTTCCAGGAGAGCCTCCTCGCTCCAGAAGGTGTTGCTCAGACCAATGCCAAACTCCAACTAACTACTGAGCCCGTTGTGCCGTGCAGTGCCCGTGCGCATTTTCATGCGCTCGCCTGCCATCCACCTTTTACCGCTCCCTGACAGACCGGGTATTCACCCGAGGTTTTGCATTCTACATATCCTAACACATTGCCTACGTATGGACCAGACGCACAGTTACAATTTTAAACATCTTACAACACTTTCAACATTTGTTACATTTCAATTCTATTACAATATTGCTTGACATTTGACATAAACATTAATATTCACATTGAAACTTATTTACAGTTTTCTTAACATAATGACATGAAACAAAAAAGAAAGGAAATCAGAACATCAATTACACAAGTTTATCGAAAAATCAGAAGAAAAAATATTATTTATATGTACAATAGTAGAGCGTCGTTGTTGTTACAACCTCATACCAATTCTAGGTGTCTGATTAATTCGCCTAAATACAGTAATATTATACAACCCTCATCTGCGAGCCACATAAACTGAAAATGGTTAAAATCAATGCCACACATATCCGTAGAAACTTACTTGTAAAACCTGTAGCTGCAGACCACACTCAACTAACCTTCTGTAAGCCGCACTTGGTGAGTTGCTGTTGCATTGGATGTGGGGGAAAAAACCAGCAAATCCACTATAAATAAGGAACACTCACAAGATTCCTTCCTGTGTATGTTATACTATTTATGGCTATGACATAGAGGGTACCCCTTAAAACTATTTCTCGATGGACATCGCTCTAATACTCAGAGTATCAGATAGAACTTCAACACCTCTGTGCCTAAAGAAACGAAAAGGACCAAATGAATACACGCAGAGGATCATGGCAGCCCCATTGCAGGAGCTGTAGAGGATATTGTGTGCGTAAGTATTGCTGTTCACGTTGTCTCTATCAACATACAGTAATAGCGCTAATAAAGTTTCTCCAAAAATTATTATGAGCAATTCGTTCAAGAGGGTATACGATGAGTAAATGGTTGTGACAACATACTAGACCTCTTAGCGACATACCTGAGCAAGTAGAGAACGTGGTGATAGATACAGTAGATAGTGACCACAAAGTTACCATAAAGTCCAAATCCATTAAAAGTAAATGGGAAATATATATGCTTAAAAATTGGGACGAAAATTCGCATGATGCTTCCTAAGAGAGTTTCTTCTCTTTCCATACTATTAACTGGACACAAATTGTGGCTTAAATGCAAAGAAACCGAACATATCCTCCAGGGTACGCAAATCAAATCGAGACACTGTTACACAACGAACGAATATACAATCGAGCGCCAAAGAAGCTGGTACAGGCATGCGTATTCAAATACAGAGATATGTAAACAGGGAGAGTAAGGCGCTGCGGTCGGCAACGCCTATATGTGACAGCAAGTTTCTGGCGCAGTTGTTAGTTCGGAAACTGCTGCTACAATGGCAGGTTATCAAGATTTAAGTGAGTTTGAACGTGGTGTTATAGTCGGCGCACGAGCGATGGGCACAGCATCTCCGAGGTAGCGATCACTTGGGGATTTTCCCGTACGACCATTACACTCTTACTGTGAATATCAGGAATCCGGTGAAACATCAAATCTCCGCATCACTGCGGCCGGAAAAGGATCCAGTAAGGACGGGATCAACGACGACTGAAGAGAATCGTTCAACATGACAGAAGTGCAACCCTTCCGCAAATAGCTGCAGATTCCAATGCCGGGCCATCATCAAGTGTCAGCGTGCGAACCGTTCACCGAAACATCATCGATATGTGCTTTCGGAGCTGACGGCCCGCTCGTGTACCCTTGATGACGGCACAACACAAAGCTTTACGCCTCGCCTGGGCCCATCAACACCGACATTGGACTGTTGATGACTCGAAACATTTTGCTTAGTTGGACCAGTCTCGTTTCAAATTGTACACAGAAATCGAACAGGTGTAACAACTACTACGGCTTCTGACATCAAATGTAACAGCTGTGTTACTAAATGTGACACTTCTGTCACTCAATGTAACTGGGTTTTCTCTTTTGATGCTGTCAATTGTCAGGATGAGCATTCTCAAGCATTCTGTCAGGGTGAAAATATTAAATAAATAAACTTTTCTCTCTTACAAAATGTGGGCAGGGTGGGTTCTTCCTTGGCTCGGGTATGAGGTCGAATGAAACATCATTTTTTACAAAAGATAACTTTTATTGAAAGTTTCGTACAGCTGTTATCTTACTGGACGTTCTGGTTCGGAGAGCGGCAGCCGTGTCGTTTGCGTAGCCTTCTGCTGCGGCAGCGGCGGCGGCGGCGGCGGCGGCGGCGTCTGATTACGCGTAGCGGTGTGTATCTCGTGTCGCCGTCTCGCCCAGCTGACCGGAGACGCGCAGCGCGAGGTGGCCTGTTTAATTATTGCGAGCGGCGTCGTGCATCGGATGGTGATACCTTGAATGTGGCGTCCCAGTGTTTCTCTTCTCTAAGCGGCCGCGTGTGTTGTGCGTCGGCCAGCAGAGCGGCGCGGCGGGGGAAGGCCAGTGTCCCGGACTCGAACCACGGACTCCCGCTTGCCAGTCTTCGGCTGTCAGGTCTTCGTCCCAGCTCACAGGTGACTGCTGAAGTGAGGCCGTCTCCTTCCCGTCCTCACGAGTCACCCGGGTATGTAAAATCAGACTTCAAAATACCTTTTAACTTCTTCTTCTGACACTGAGGCTGCTGCTTGCTATTCCATTACAGCGGCGGACTTGGTGCGTCTGTGCATGAGGTAGTCTCTTCTTGCATGACGGTCTTCAGCACCGAAACTCACTTAAAACAACTGCTACGCTTCTTCTTCGTCTTCTTCGTCGCTCGTCTCCGTCTTCGTCTCCGTCTTCGCCTTCGTCTTCCTCTCGTCTTCATCTACCTCCCCCGGGCCCACTGCGTCTCGCGTATTTATTCACTTCAGTTTACTGGAGGTGAACGACTTCACGGCCATTGCCTCTTCTGTCACGTTGAAAAGATTCTCGAAGATTCTTCTTAACGTCGGTCATTGGCTCTTGGAATGTAGGCGAGGGCCTTTGCTCACATACGACAACTGAGAAACACGTGAGCCGGTCATTGCCTCTTCTGTCACGTTGAAAAGCTTCTCGAAGAATCTTCTTAACGTCGGTCATTGGCTCTTGGGATGTAGGTGAGGGCCTTTTGCTCACATGCGGCAACTGAGAAACACGTGAGCCGGTCGGGCGATGCCCTGACGGCTGAATCGACAGCGCCCGCTTATGTGGAACTTGCTGACTTCACGGTCATTGTCTCTGCTGTTCCGCTGTTCGGCTCGCTGAATGCCAGTATGTAACTCTCTAACTAAACCAAGTTTTCCATTTATATTCTAATTTCTAGTTCACTTTGATTTCACTAATTTATTTATTTAAGTACCACTCAACATTCCTCCACCCTTCGGAGAAATTCGCCCTCGAATTTACTACTCAACATTCCTCCACTCTTCACACGGAAAAAGCACAAGCACTGAAAACTCTCGACTTACACATGCGTCACATTAAGTATGTTGAAAATACTGTATCACTTTATAAAAGCCCTGTGCGCTCATGAATCACATAGTTCACACATAAATGGTTATAATAAGTGTAACAAATCTTGATGAGAATGAATAAACAGAAACAGATTTTTCACTTAGAAAATTACATAGCAACAGCTGTTTAATCTACGCTATACTAATGCAAGAATATCTATTCTACAGTATTGTTTATTTTAACAAGAGACTGTTTAATGAAGAATGAAGTACAATAAACAAAATTAATACACTAATGCTCAAAAGTAACTACTGAAGTACACCCGTTAAGAGTGTGGTATCCAGTTAACAGGGATTTGATGAAGTATTATATTATGATTTGGCTTTTTTTTTGTTTCTTAAATAAAAGAAAACTGTACAAAGCAGAAACACCAACACAAAGGTTCCAGATCTACCCGTTCCTAGCATTATAATTTTAGTTTTGTGTTCACCTTTTAATTTTAAAACATGTTGCATCATAACATTGGCATCAATTTTGTCTTGCTGTGAGTTTATGAACGTATCTAATGACTTCAGAAGGGAACTGTCAACGGAGTCATTGAGGTAGGATAGGTTTTGTGTAGGAAATGCTTTGCATGGCGTTTTCTGAAAAAAGCAAACAACATGGTTATGGACCTACGAACCTAGTAAAAACAAAAATAAAGAAAAAGAAGGTATACATTGTTAACTACAAGATCTACATGTTTCTACGTTCAACTTTTTTTTTCTTAAAAAATAAACCATTATCATTTATTAATTATTTACATATGTATACTATCCACAGTCTACTGAGATTCCACTAGGACATTCGCAGTCTTGGTCGAAGATTGTACTCGTATGGTGGCATGTCTGTATGTTGTGCTGGCGTGGCCACTCTTTTTCCTCTTCGTGAACTTCCTCCACCCTTCGGAAAAGCAGACACTACTGTTGAAGGAATTACATCTGGAGCGCCCTTAAAAGGTTTTAAACGACTTACATGCACAACAGTAGTTCTGGTGGGCAGTTGCAATTTAACGTTGACTGGTGACGTGATCTCAATAATTTGATAAGGACCTCTGTAGTTTGTTACAAATTTCTTTGTTTTTCCTTTCGCAACGTATGGAGCTGAAAGCATAACCCACTGACCGATTTTGTAATTTGGATATTTAGCTTGGGTATTACCTAATCTTTCCTGTCGTTCCAAAGCCTTTGTATTAGATTTTTGAACCTTTTTCCATACATCTTTCATCATTCGACTGAAATCTCTTACTGTTTCTCCGACTTTTCCGTTTTTCTGCCTGATTACATCAAAAGGGGACGGCATTTTTCTCCCATAAACCACTTCATAAGGTGACATGCCAGTTGCTTCATGCGTTTTGGCGTTGTATACCGACACGATTATTGGTAAATACGTATCCCAATTAGAATGTTGTTCGTTAATATAATAACTAAGCATCTTGCCAATTGTCCGATGAACTCTTTCTGTGCGTCCGTTGCACTGAGGGTGTAACGGAGTTGTGCGTAATTTGCGTATTTTTAGTAAGTGGCATAGCTGTTTCATTAGTTCAGACATAAAATTAGATCCCTGATCTGTGATAATAGCTTCAGGTACGCCAAATTTAAGTATCCAGTTGTTAACTAAAGCTTGGGCAACTGTATTTGCTTGCTGATCTGGGAGACTCACCATAGCTAGATAGCGTGAAAAGTGATCTATAATTGTAAGAACATACTTATTACCAGCAGGTGTTTTATGAAATGGCCCGTAGAGATCCACTCCGCAGATTTGAAATGGACATGAAGCCTCGGGGAGCCTCTGTAAGGGTATTTTTGAACGAGAAAGTTCAGCTCGTTGTGCGCACGCAATGCAATTGCGAACGTACTGCGCAACATCCTGCTTTCTGGTTTGCCACCAAAATCGCTCTGCTACACGTCTTTCGGTTGTCCGTTGTCCACCGTGTCCTGCAAGGATATGATCGTGGGCCTCTGCCATTATTTCTTGTCTAAGGTGTTGGGGAACAACAATTCGCGGTCCAAGTTTTGTTTTACGGCATAATACACCATCTTCAAAGCAAAATTGTTTTTGAGTTGCGTATTTTTTGCATTCTGTATCCTCATTTTGTGCCTTTCTCCAGTCCTCAGTATCTCGGCCTGTTGCTTCCAAAAGTGCTATTTTCCGACTTAGACAATCTGCATTCGTGTGTTTTTTGCCTGGTTTATGGATAACTTCGAAATCCATTTCGGAAAGACATAGGGACCAACGCGTGAGACGACTAGATGGATCCTTTAACCCAAGCAACCATTTTAAAGCTGCGTGGTCTGTAATGACCTTGAATTTCCTACCATACAAGTAGCATTTAAAGTATTTGATACCATAAATAACACTTAACAATTCTTTCTCTGTTGTGGAATAATTTCTTTCTGCTGTTGTTAGTTGTCTCGAAGCGTAGGCTATGGGGTGTTCCGCGCCATTAATATTCTGACTCAAAACAACTCCTACTGAATGACCACTTGCATCACAGGATAAAATAAATTCTTTGTTATAATCTGGGTAGGCTAATACTGGACTGTGTGTTAACTTATCTTTAAGGGTTTGAAATGCTGATTCACAATCTTCAGACCAATGAAATTTTGCACCCTTTTGCAATAATTGGGTTAAGGGTCGGGCAATTTCAGCAAAATTTTGAACATATTTTCGGTAATACGATGCGAGACCAATGAAACTTTGTACTTCCTTAACGCGTTGTGGTGTTGGGAAGTCCTTAACTGCCGAAATTAATCGAGGATCTGTTCTAATTCCTTTTTCACTAATGACATGCCCTAGGTATGTAACCTCTGTCAATGCAAAACTACATTTTTCCATATTTAATGTTAATTTAGCTTTTCTAAGTCTCTGAAAAACATTACGCAGACGCACAGCATGTTCATTAATGTCTTTGGAGAATACAATAATATCGTCTAGATATACACAACATTGCTGAGTTTTTAGTCCTCGCAATACGCCATCGAGTAGTCTTTGAAAAGTTGCTGGTGCATTTTCCAAACCGAAAGGCATTCTTTTAAATTGCCAGTGGCCTCCAGGGGTAGAAAATGCTGTTTTATGCCTATCTTCAGGTGCAACTTCCAATTGATGATATCCGCTACGTAAATCGATTGTTGAAAAGTATTTACTGTTACCTAAACTGTCAATGATATCTGTAATGTTTGGAAGAGGATAAACATCTGAGATTGTTTGTTTGTTAAGGTGTCTGTAGTCACAACAAAATCTATATCGTTTCGTACCGTCGGGAGACTTCTTTGGAATAATTACAATATTTGAATTATAAGGCGAATCAGAATATTCTATGATTCCATCTTTTAGATGCTGTTCTAAAAATTCATCCAGTACTGGCTGTAAGTGATGTGCAACTCTATAAGGCTTTCTATAAACTGGGGGGCTATTTCCTGTTGGGATCCTATGCTGTGTGATATCTGTTGCTGGCAGTGGACCTTCTGCATTAAATAAATCTTGGAACTCAACTAAAACTGCTTCTATCGTGTCTCTATCCTTTCCTTGCAAATGCTCAATCTTCTGGCGCAATGCGGTTTTATAGGCGTCTGGTTTCTGACCATCATTAATATCTGACCAAATAAAATCTTCTTCTTCAAAAGTACTGACTGTAGCTACTAATATTCCCTTATGCAACTCTTTGTCCTCCACTCCGAAATTGTCAATATGTACCGGTACTTTTCTTTCTCCCTCAACGTCTTGAACCCGTACAACACTTCTACGTACAAAACAATGTGATACATCTAATTCCTCATTTTCCTCTAGTGGCTCTATTAGACATATTGTATCTGTAGGTACCTCGGGGTCAACGGTCATCCAGAGAAGTTTTCCTGAGCCAGATGGTATCTGATCCCGCGAATCAACCTTCAAGGACGTTGCACGCAGTGTAGTTGATTTCGCCTTCCGGTTAGGGAAATCTTGCGGCAGAGGGCCCTTTGCAGCGGTGTCACCTAGCTGAAATACTATTCCGCTAAGTTCTACAGTTTGCTGTCTGAGGTCAATTTTAGCGTGATGTTTATTCAGGAAATCCAACCCTAGGATCGCGTCGTACCCGTCAGTTATCTTTGTTACCACTTCTACATCTTCTTGAAATTGTACACCGTGAATATAGAAAATCAATGATGTACATCCTAATGACTTCACTGTACCTCCTCCTACTCCACTCAATCTATACCTTGGAGGGTCATATTTCTTTTCTCCAATACATTCATTACTCACTATTGATACGTTTGCGCCTGTATCCACCAGTATCCTTGCCTCTTTATCCCGTATGGTAGCAGATAACCAGCATTCCGCCTTCACATTCGCCTTAATGGCATGAAATTTTATTGGGAACGCCTGGCGGCGGTTCCGACATTCCCGTTTGAGTTTAACTGATTTCTATTTCCAAAAACTTTCTTAGACCTGCATTCCTTGAATGTGTGACCTATTCTTTGACAATTAGTGCATTTAGGTTGTCTGCAGTTTTTTGCTATATGGCCCTGTCGATTGCACCTAAAACATCGTACTCCTGCTGAAAATACATTTCGCTTCTCCTTGTATCTGGTGGCAATGTCAATTTCTTCAAAAGCTGTCGCCACAGATACAGCTTCTGCTAAATTCTTAGGAAACTCTGCCCTGACACGACGGGACGTTTCAGGAGGTAACCCACGTAAAAATGTATCCAGAGCTCTATTTTCTGCCTCTTGTAAAATAACTCTATTTGCTTCATCACTAGTTGTCAACTGATAGGTGTTAATATTAACTTTTCTAATCCTATCTACAAAGCTTTCTAATGACTCGTTTTGCTTCTGAGTGATAGTGTGTAATTTTTCTCTATAAAATCTACAGCTGTTCTGTTTTTGAAAACGTTTAACTAATCCTTTCTTCAATTCCTCAAATGTTGGAGCATTCCGTAATTCTTCATGGTATAATACGTGTGCTTTAGCCTCTCCTAGCAATCTTAACTTTGTCATTTGTAAGAGCTGTTCATCTGACCATGATCCTAACTTTGCAGCTGCTACTAAATCATCAAAAAAGGCTGTTATGTCTTCGCCAGGTTTACCTGAAAAAGGAGTTACCAAGGCTGCTGCTGAGGAATCTAGGGTAGGAGGGACTGAACTGGTTTGCCTAACCTCACACAACTGTTTGAATAATGCATTATTATCATTTTTAAGCTGTGCTATTTGATTAACTAAGCTCTGAATAGCTTCATCAGTAGAAACCCCTTGTGGTGCTGACTCTGACTTTGTACGATTTCGTGTCATCATTTTATAAACCGTTAGTTACACAATCTTACCACACTGAATTAAAAAGATGTTTAAAAATTTTCGACAAACTCTTAAAATCATGAGAGAATATACACTTCTAAAGAAAGAAAATATTACGACTGCTATGCAAACCTCTATCCTTTCACACATTAAACAATACTAACTGTGGATCTTTAGTGACTGTCATTCACACCTCATATTGAGCCAAGGGTTTTTTCTCTGACACCAAATGTAACAGTTACTACGGCTTCTGACATCAAATGTAACAGCTGTGTTACTAAATGTGACACTTCTGTCACTCAATGTAACTGGGTTTTCTCTTTTGATGCTGTCAATTGTCAGGATGAGCATTCTCAAGCATTCTGTCAGGGTGAAAATATTAAATAAATAAACTTTTCTCTCTTACAAAATGTGGGCAGGGTGGGTTCTTCCTTGGCTCGGGTATGAGGTCGAATGAAACATCATTTTTTACAAAAGATAACTTTTATTGAAAGTTTCGTACAGCTGTTATCTTACTGGACGTTCTGGTTCGGAGAGCGGCAGCCGTGTCGTTTGCGTAGCCTTCTGCTGCGGCAGCGGCGGCGGCGGCGGCGGCGGCGGCGGCGGCGTCTGATTACGCGTAGCGGTGTGTATCTCGTGTCGCCGTCTCGCCCAGCTGACCGGAGACGCGCAGCGCGAGGTGGCCTGTTTAATTATTGCGAGCGGCGTCGTGCATCGGATGGTGATACCTTGAATGTGGCGTCCCAGTGTTTCTCTTCTCTAAGCGGCCGCGTGTGTTGTGCCGTCTCCTTCCCGTCCTCACGAGTCACCCGGGTATGTAAAATCAGACTTCAAAATACCTTTTAACTTCTTCTTCTGACACTGAGGCTGCTGCTTGCTATTCCATTACAGCGGCGGACTTGGTGCGTCTGTGCATGAGGTAGTCTCTTCTTGCATGACGGTCTTCAGCACCGAAACTCACTTAAAACAACTGCTACGCTTCTTCTTCGTCTTCTTCGTCGCTCGTCTCCGTCTTCGTCTCCGTCTTCGCCTTCGTCTTCCTCTCGTCTTCATCTACCTCCCCCGGGCCCACTGCGTCTCGCGTATTTATTCACTTCAGTTTACTGGAGGTGAACGACTTCACGGCCATTGCCTCTTCTGTCACGTTGAAAAGATTCTCGAAGATTCTTCTTAACGTCGGTCATTGGCTCTTGGAATGTAGGCGAGGGCCTTTGCTCACATACGACAACTGAGAAACACGTGAGCCGGTCATTGCCTCTTCTGTCACGTTGAAAAGCTTCTCGAAGAATCTTCTTAACGTCGGTCATTGGCTCTTGGGATGTAGGTGAGGGCCTTTTGCTCACATGCGGCAACTGAGAAACACGTGAGCCGGTCGGGCGATGCCCTGACGGCTGAATCGACAGCGCCCGCTTATGTGGAACTTGCTGACTTCACGGTCATTGTCTCTGCTGTTCCGCTGTTCGGCTCGCTGAATGCCAGTATGTAACTCTCTAACTAAACCAAGTTTTCCATTTATATTCTAATTTCTAGTTCACTTTGATTTCACTAATTTATTTATTTAAGTACCACTCAACACAGGGGAATTCCGATCTCAATTGAAATATCGAAAGTGGTAAAGAGCTAAGGTAAAAAATAATATCAGATATTGAGTGGGTCGTTGATACAAAATTAGAAGTTATAAGGGCAGAGATGGGCAAAAAATTTTGAAGAGGTTCGTCTGGTTAACCGCAGAGTCGACACAGAAGAAAGCGATTTCGGGGAAAAGTTGGGAAAGATAAGGGACGATCTGGGTGGCAGTGTAAAGCATTGTGTACAGAAGCAAAATACGCTTCAGCGCGTGATCAGTAATTCGGTCACCAATTTGTCAGGCAGAGTGGTAGAATGTGAGAAGAGGTGCTTAAGAACAGAGAGCATTTTGAAGCTGCATTTATTAAAGAAGCTGTGCAGCATTAATAGCTTACGACATGAGGGCAGAATTGGCTACTACTGTGATAGGTGCTCCGTGAATGACAAAGTGTTCTGCAGTTCACGAAAAAGCGTACTGGGGGCAATGCACAATCATAGGCAAATTTAACGAGTGCTTCATTTACAATCTGCAATATGTCTGAGAGTTGTTTGCTGAACAAATTCTGGAGTGAAGCAAAACAAACGTGACTTAAGAATGAGTTCCTAAACGGAGCAAATTTCAGTCGCGGGAGTGGGTCAATGCGGGAGTTTTGTGTGCGTGAATTGGCTAAGTAGGCGCACATAATCGTCCGCTGGGAGTGTTGACAGAGATCACAACGATCAAGAGACGACTAAAAGGATTTATACAATGAGATCTCGTCCACTGTCTGACAAATTCCACTGAATTTTCTGGAAAAGCTTGGCAGGCGTTGAATTCAAGGCACATAATTGGAATAGCAGATAAAGAAATCGGTACCACAACAGGAACAACAGTAATTACAATAATCATAATAATCACCAAATAATTATCACTGCAATGGTAGCCATAATTTTCAAAGGGGAAATGGAAATTGGAGTTCTCTCAACGGAAATCAAAACCAGGAAGGCAGATTTGAGGGGCGATATGCGTTGCCAGAATACGAAGTCAGAGCGTTCGAGATCGCTGCGTGCCGGGTCCAGAGGCGGCGTAATGAACTCGTGTTGAAAAGGACATGTTATTTTAAAAATTCTACATCTACATACATACTCCGCAATTCACCATACGGTGCGTGGCGGAGGGTACCTCGTACCACAACTAGCATTTTCTCTCCCTGTTCGACACCCAAACAGAACGAGGGAAAAATGACTGCCTATATGCCTCTGTACGAGCTCTAATCTCTCTTATCTTTGTGGTCTTTCCGCGAAATGTAAGTTTGCGGCTGTAAAATTGTACTGCAGTCAGCCTCAAATGCTGGTTCTCTAAATTTCCTCAGTAGCGATTCACGAAAAGAAGGCCTCCTTTCCTCTAGAGACTCCCACCCGAGTTCCTGAAGCATTTCCGTAACACTCGCATGATGATCGAACCTACCAGTAACAAATCTAGCAGCCCGCCTCTGAATTGCTTCTATGGCCTCCCTATGAGTGTCGAAAATTCCGCAAAGAAGTCACAAATGTTAGAGGTGAAGATTGTAAGAACTAACAATAAAACCGGGAGTAATTTTAAGAGTCGCAGCCGTAAACAGGGTGCAATAAATGTAATATGTATAGAGATATTTGATAATTATAGTATGGGGCTGAAACTTTTTTGTGGAAGTTAAGTGAATGACGTAATCAGTCTATGTTTGGTGAAAAAGTCTGTGATCAGAAGAGTGGCAGATGTAGATCTGAATTGTGTGGAGATGGAATCTATGGCGAATTCTGATGAGGCACTAGTCAGTATCAGAATTATAGTAATGTAGGAGAAAGTAATATACATGATTTTATATAGACGGAAATATGTGAGGATGTCTGTGGAGGTAGCGAAGCTGATGTCTCGCCAGCTGGAGATGTATTTTGTGATATATTGGTGGAAGTATGTGAAGGTGTTTGTGAAGATGGCGTTGCAGTAGGCTCGTCAGCTGGTGACGAGTTCTATTACGTATCGGTGGAAGTGGATGATTTATTGTTAAAGCGGGGTAAAGGTGATGTTCTAAGTGTTGAAGTTTCGGGGGTTGAAGCTACTGTCTTAGATATCTGGGAGGAAGGAATTCGAGCATTTGTTTCTATTCGTGGAAGTGAACTGATGGCTCTTGATGAAAACATGAATTATGAGTGAATGTGCAAAGATGAACGTGGAAGTAATCTGCTGAACGGTATATAAACCGTAAAGTGGTATAGGCATCTGAGAAGAGAGAAAATGTAACGGAGACAGAGGTAGATTCAAATTTGGTGCCGTGTATTGTGAATTCTCATGTGGAACGATGTAACAGTGACAAATTATATCATGTATCGGCGGAGGTAGACAGACCTATTGGTGGTGATTTCTACAACGTATTGACGGACGTAATGAATGTTTTCAGTAAAGACGCTTATGAGTTATCGGTGGATGTTAATGGAGTTAATTTCGTTAAAGTTTCTAGTGTTTCGGCGGACGTAAGTGAGGATTTGTTTAAGGGACACGAAGTTTTAAGTTGTGTGGTTACCTGTGACCATGTTGCAGCTATTGGCATTATTAATTTAGGTAAGCGAGGTGTATATTTGATGCTTACTAGAGTGATGAAACGTCGAGTTTTTGGGGGTGATTTCACTTATGGATGAGTTGGAGGTAAATCAGGAGACACTAGAAATGTATAATGAGGTTGAGGGTTTTTCTGTTATTAGAATGTGTACCATAAATATGGAGGAAAAAAGAAGGGACATTGAAAATGATCTTTTGAGAGAACAGCGTTTAGACAGGGATGAAACTAAGAATGAGCAACTTGTAGGTGAAGTTATCGATGTTGAAGAGGAAAGAAAGTGTGGGTTTCTCGAACCAAAAAGTAGTGTTCCAACAGCAGTCAAAAATTTTTTCAGCAAATTTAGGAGTCCATTGATAAATGAAGAAAGAGGCCTCGGGTTTGGGCAGTTCAAAAAACGAAAAAACTGAGATTCAGAAGATACTCACACTGGTGAGATAAATGTTATAAGAGATAACAGAGCTTATTTGGATCTTGTGAATGAAAAACGTGTTGTGTGTCAGTATAAGAGTGTAAATAAATGTATTTTCATGTACAGTTTTAAGAATTCTGGGGGTTAGATTACTTGCGTAAGGAGTAAAAGTTTTGAATTTAAGGTGCATGTAAAATGTCTGGAGGCAGAACTTGGTGGAAGGAGTGAGCTAATACTGGCTGCACGGCTCTTAGTGCGTGACAGTCGGCAGCAAGTAATTAACCTCGTTATTTATTAGTATGTAAGAGAGGAATAAAATGTGTAATACCTAAGACTTGGGAAAATTCAACAGGGTATTTAAATGCTTACGTGTTCTATTTTGAATGGGTTTCTCCTGTGATATAGGTAGCTTGTTTATAATTATTGTTCCCGCAAAATTTGGTTCGTAGTCCCGGAGTGTATTTCACTGAGCAATTCTATAATATATGTTATTTTCGAGGGGTTTTTGAATAGATTTATATGAGTAAAATTCTGGGGATAAATGGTATTTAGTTCAAATATGAGTGAACGGTTTATGAATGAATGATGATCCAGCCATCCGCTGAGTTGAAAGGAAAGTTAAAAGTGCGATTTCTGTCGGGGTTGTATTAGTTTTAAACTTTCCGATTAGACATGGTAAAATAGTAGGGAAATGATAAATGATACTTGATGTGTAGTGTGGATCGAGTTTTATAGTACAAAAGACGTGTTTTATAGTGGGAATATGGACATAGTGTTCAAAAAGTCCTTGCGGAGGTTCGAGTCCTCCCTCGGGCATGGGTGTGTGTGTTTGTCCTTAGAATAATTTAGGTTTAGTAGTGTGTAAGCTTAGGGACTGATGACCTTAGCAGTTAAGTCCCATAAGATTTCACATACATTTTTGAACATATTCTGAATTTCAAAATGTCAAGCTGAATCAAACGTGTTTTGCTTACGCTACAAAGCAGTCTTTGCTTGATATCCTATTTGTGAATGTATCGATTCCACTGTGAAGGGTATTCAGGGCCTGATCAATGGGGATTCGGGAATTCATATGATTATTGGTAACTTCACCAAAGTTGTATTATGGCAGATATCGTCATATAGAACTGACGATGACAGCGAATACCTTTAAAACAACAGAATTCAATTGACAGTGAACAAATATTTTCACAGTGAACCTCTGAATTAACAAGCTGCTTCACGCGATTTCAGCATATGATAGCTCAGATGATAGTATAGCACTACAGCTATCATCTCTGAAAGCTGTATATCTGCATCTATTTTATTTCTTGGTTAGTAATTTTTTTGTATGTTTTCATTATACAAATGTTTGTCAGAACATCGTATCCTCCAAAACTACACAGCAAATGAATACACCATGAATACCTCACATTTTGACATACTTGTGTATTTATTTGATTAAAAGTTTACTAATTTGTAGTAACATTACCTAAATATTAACTGCAACTGATAATAAAAAATCGTTGTACTTTAAGAGGTGGTGAACAGGATATGTTAGCTGACACCAGCTTCATAAGATTGCCAAAAGACGCTTCTGACAAGCAGGCTTAAATAACTGTTTAAACGTTATCTAACGACAATCTGTTGTCATTTATCAAGAGTGTAGTTGCGCAATAACAGTATCTTATTTATTTTTGGACAAACTTATGTCTATGTTTATTGTGAGTGTTCTGAGAGTGACTGAATGGTTATAACACTTCTTTCGTTAAATTGCGTGTGTCAGCTGACACCACCTTTGTAAAAGTGCAAAAGACGCTTCTGACAAGCAGGCTTAAATAACTATTTAAACAATATCTAACGGCAATCTTTTGTCATTTATCATGAGTGCACTTGCATAACAACAATGGCTTATTTATTTATGGACAAACCTATATTCATGTTTATTGTGTTTTCTGAATGTGACTGAATGTTTATACTATTTCTTTATTTGAATATTATTGCAATATATTAGTTGGGTCAGGAAGGGGTCACGTTGAGGCAAATCATGTCTGTAGAGCTTAAGAATGTTGTATTTGTGGTGTGAACGACCTTCAGTCAATGGAAAAGCATACAGCAGTGGAACACTAGGAGTGTCAAATGGAGAATCGGTCTTCTTGAGTGAAGAACGCAAGGGAATGATTCTGGACACTTTTACGTTTGCGCTTGAAGGAGGCAGACCTGTCTGTGGTAACGAGTGATATTCAGTCATGTATATGACTGATTATGGGCGGTGAAGGGCGCTTATCATACTTTAATTTCTCAACGGACGTTATATGTCGAGAGGTCTGAATGTAATCCACAATAGGACTCTAACTTTTTCCGCTTGTATTACAGAACTGAGGATAGGAAGAGTATGAGCTACTATTCTTTACATCGCCTGTGTTAACCTCTAAACCACCATGTTGAAGTCTGAACTGTTTTGAGCCGGTGAATAATTTGCGTATTGTAATCGCGAAATGGACTTAGTTTTCGTGTAACTTTGATGACTATTTAGTTTGAGGATTTTGCTACTATTCTCACAATACTCTCAACGTAATTTTACTGCATTTGATAAGGGTATTTTCTGTCTGTATTTTAAGTAAATGTTGTAGGACCTCTTCCCGTTCATTTGAGATGTTCTTTCCCGAGTAAATATAATTCAACATAATTCTCTGTCGCCTACTTGAATTACAGAAGTTAGAATAGAACACCTGCTATTAAATTATTCATTGGACTTTTAATTTGTATATCTGCGTATTTTATTAATTTGCAGTACTAGCCAATGCATAGATTATTTGATACAGCTACAGGTTATTATTTGCAGCGAATAAGCTGCGGGGCACGAAACTAAACGTGCTCGGCTCGTCTCTATGACTGCATCGAGCTATTCTTTTTAAAATTAGCGACTCATAGCCCAAGTACATTAGTACGAGTAACTGCAGGTAATAATGACTCAGGTGGTTTGCCCGTATGGGATGCTGTTTAGAAGAGCAACTGCACTTGCAGTAACCGTTGGGTACTGACGCAACAGGCGTCTCACAAATGAGACTCATAGAAAACGCAAATTGGCTAACCAGGAATGGTTAGAGGACAAGTGCAGAGCTATAGAAACATACAAAGATAGCTGCTGCCTATAGAAAAATTAAAGACACCTATGGAGAAACGAAAGCAGATATATATAAGGGGAAATCAAATGAAAACCAGACACATGGAAAAAGTAAGTAAACTGTTTATTCTTTAAAAAACGATCGCCGTGAATATTAATACATTTATCACACTGTGAAACGCGACGGTCAGTGCCTTCATGGAAAAATGTCTGTGGTTGGTTGGGGAACCATGGCTATAGTAAGATGTGGACCTCTTCGTCCGAAGCAAATCGACGGCCTCGAGTTTCTTTCTTCATGGCTCCAAAAATTTGGAAATCACATGGAGAGGGATTGGAACTGTTTGGAGGATGTGTAAGAGCTTCACTGCGAAACTCCTGCAGGGTAGTTGAAACAACTTTGGCAATATGTGGGCCTGCCGAGATTATCCAGGCGATATTCTCTGAATTAGATTATGAAATGAGACACTAAAAGTAGTAGATGTGTTTTTCTATTTTAACAGCAAAAAACTGGTGAAGTCAGAAATAGAGATGATACAAAATTCGGACTGGCTATACCAAGGAAAGGATTTCTGAAAAAGAGGAGTTTGCTAACATACACTATGTGATCAAAAGTATCCGGACACCTCACTAAAAATGAAATACAAGTTCGTGACGCCCTTCATCGGAAAAGCTGTAATTAAATATGGTGTTGGCCCACCCTTAGCCTTGAGGACAGCTTCCACTTTCCAGGCATACGTTCAATCAGGTGGTAGAAGGTTTCTTGGGGAATGACAGCCCATTCTTCACGGAGTGCTGCACTGAGGAGAGGTATTGACGTCGGTCGGTGAGGCCTGGCACAAAGTCAGCCTTCCAAAACATCCCAAAGGTGTTCTACAGGACTCACGTCAGGACTCTGTGAAGGCCAGTCCATTACACGGACGTTATTGTCGTGTAACCATTCCACTACAGGCCGTGCATTATGAACAGGTGCTCGACTGTGTTGAAAGATGCAATCGCCATCCCCGAATTGCGCTTCAACACTGGGAAGCAAGAAGGTGCTTAAAACATCAGTGCAGGCCTGTGCTGTGATTGTCCCACGCAAAACAGCAAGGGGTGCAAGCCCCCTCCACGAGAGACACGACCACACCATAATACCACCGCCTCCGAATTTTACTGTTGGCCGCTACTCACGCTGGCAGATGACTTTCACCGGGCATTCGCCATCGGATCGTCGCTTTGTGTACCGTGATGCGTCACTCCACAAAACGTTTTTCCACTGTACATTCGTACAATGCTTACGTTCCTTACACAAAGCGAGGCGTCGTTTGGCATTTACCGGCGTGATGTGTAACTTATGAGCAGCCGCTCGACAATGAAATCCAAGTTTTCTCACCTACCACCTAACTGTCATAGTACTTGCAGTGGAGCCTGATGCAGTTTGGAATTCCTGTGTGATGGTATGGATAGATGTCTGCCTATTACACATTACGACCCTCTTCAACTGTCGGCTGTCTCTGTCAGTCAACAGACGAGGTCAGTCTGTACGCTTTTGTGCTGTACGTGTCTCTTCACGTTTCCATTTCACTGTAACATAGGAAACAGTGGACCTAAGGATGTTTAAGAGTGTGGATATCTCGCGCACATATGTATGACACGAGTGACACCCAATCACCTGACCACGTTCGAAGTCCGTGAGTTCTGCGGAGCGTCCTATTCTACTCTCTCATGATGTCTAACGAGTACTGAGGTTGCTGAAATGGAGTACCTGGCAGTAGGTGGCAGCACAATGCACATAATGTGAAAAACGTATGTTTTTGGGGATGTCCGGATACTTTTTATCACGTAGTGTAGAATATAAATTTAAGTGTTAGGAAGCGTTTTCTGAAGGTATTCGCTGGCGTGTAGCCTTGTACGGACGTGAAACGTGGCCAATCAGCAGTTATGACTGGAAGAGAGTGGAAGCTTTTGAAATGTGGTTCTATAGAAGATTGCTGAAGATTAAGTGGGTAGATAGCGTAACTATTGAGGAAGTACTGAACAGAATGGAGGAATGTGTGTGTGTATGTGTGTTTACTGGGGAGGCATCGTAGAGGGAAGATCTAGGCATGAGTACAGTAAGCGGCTTTGAATGGACGTACGTTACCGTAGTTGTGCAGAGGAGAGGGGCTTGCACAGCCCAGCCTTCTCCCTGAAGAACACAACAAAAACGTGGGATTGAAATCAGAATGTCAGACTGTCGTTAATCTGTAGGAGATTGTAGTAACTTTCTGGATAGCATGTGGGCTACCAAAATGACGACAGGTCAAGTTTATGGGCGACGAAATCTTCACATATAATACGAACTTCAACTAAATGGTTTATCTTATCCTTTCTATCAAATATAGTAGTCTCAGATCGTCTGTGAAAGTATCACTTTAGAGAGGATCTAATGGTCTGCAGTCAAACCCTTCCTGTATAACGTCTTGAAAGTGGCAGGACTGCATACAAATGATTTTGAGGATGACGCCTTTTGCATGTTAGCTGTCAGTATTAGCACAGTGCTAAGAACGAGGTGATGATATTTTCTGGAAAATATTATGATATTTTCAAAGAATTTAAATTCGTTCTCAGGGCGGTACCGGGTATATGCGTCAAGGGGCAAAGAGTCGACATCGGTCTTACAAGTTTTTTTTCTCATTGTAGGGTTCAGGGATCGGCATGTAATTCAGTCTTTTCTCACAGCTCTCAGTATTCTTGTTTTTATCTTACTCAGTATGAATACTGCAAATTTACGCCGGCCGCGGTGGTCTAGCGGTTCTGGCGCTGCAGTCCGGAACCACGGGACTGCTACGGTCGCAGGTTCGAATCCTGCCTCGGGCATGGGTGTGTGTGATGTCCTTAGGTTAGTTAGGTTTAAGTAGTTCTAAGTTCTAGGGGACTTATGACCTAAGATGTTGAGTCCCATAGTGCTCAGAGCCATTTGAACCATTTGCAAATTTACAGGAAGGTAGACTAAAGCTTGGTTTCAGTGGTTTCATGAGTACTATATAGTCGTTTTTGTGAGTTATACCAGCTGAACTGTTCCCAGATACCACATCTTTGCAAGTAAACGCTGTCTCTATTGTCTGTAGAGAAATTCGGCTATTACGGCTGTGAAAATATTCACTTTTATGAAATCTTGACATAATGCTAAGTGGATATAAAAGATGGACAGCTGAATAGTCATTATAGTATTTTTTATTACAGTGTATTGTCACATTTGTCTTTGCAGTGAATACCAGAGTCGTTCATATTCGGAACATCTTCTGATCCATTGTACTGTCGATCATCCCGACAGGTTTATGAGCTACGTGCAGCGTCCATACACCACAAGCTATGGGCTGTGTGCAGCCTTCATAAATCAGTAGTTAGTGAATTATTTTGGTTCTGTACAACACATAAAACAGACGGGTTGTCCTTTAACTACAATGGATCTGAAGCTGTCCAGAATATCAACAAAATCGCTAATCATTGTGAAGCAAATGAGATAGTAGAATGTCATAGAAAATTAGAATGTTCACATAGACGCAGTTAACTCGACGTCCCGATGATACCTAGTACCACTAGAGCACATGGCATTGAAAATTTGATTGTTCCTAAGCATAAATTTCGGCCGCAGCAAATGAGTCTATTATGCTAAATACGCTGCTTCTAACACAGTTTGAGTGCGAACGAAATACTTTCTTGGATATAATCTTCCATAAATTGCCATACGTACATTGGATCTGCAATTTGTCGGAATTTAGTAAATTACAAGAAATCTGGGAGCAGCTTAGAATTCTGCATATACAGGGTAAAGAATAATGTAGTTGAAGCTTTCTAAGTCAGTGTGTTTTACAAAATATGTATCTGAGCAAGCAGCGACCTCCTGAGACGGAGTTCGTTGCTTCGTCTCACAAAGTCGATACAACATTATCTGGAGCGGCGGGGAAAACGCTGGCACGCACGACCGTGCCGCCCAACCACATCGAAACGTTTTCTTATCATGCCAGACTGGAATGTGGCGTTGTGTGCTCGTTCGCCTGAGAAATGTGTTATGGCGTTCCTGCGATGTGAAACCGGGAAAAAAGCGCCTGAAGCCCAAACAGGTAGATCAAAATGCTTTATGTGGGTTCTCTAAAGCGACAATTATTAAAAAAAGATGAATATTAAAAAAATCCTTTAACTGTTTTTTACTGTTTCTTGTGGGCAATTGTATCACTCTTGTATTGGCATAACACTGCTTTTTACTGACAAATAGGTGACCTTTTACTACATTTATAACCGTAAAATTACTAACAGAAGGGTATTCTCATTATAAAATATACTGTAACTTAGATTATGAGAAGAATGGGTTTTTGCCCCGCATTTATTTAATTAGTACGAGAGTATCAGAGAAACGTTAAAATATCTCGTAAATGGAAGGCATTAAAGGAAAGGCCATGTTCGTTACGTGAAGTCTAGCTCTTAAGAATTCGAGAAAATTCGTTCCACATATCACTTCTTGAATCTTCCTGGCAAATTAAAACCTTCGTTACTAGTAACTAAACCTGCCAGTCTTTCATAAAGACATCCAATACGTTGTTGCAAAACTCTCTGATCATTTTATCAGTATCATAAAATGTCTGACAAGTATCAAAGCAAATGTTAAACCTAAAATGATTGTTTTTCAGGAGAATATCTTAAATTCTATAGTCCAATTTTTATTTAAAATGTTGAATCAAGTTACAAAAGTTTACTTTTGTCAAGTTTAGGTATATTTCTTTAATAACATGAACCGCGTCAAATGCTAATTCTATGCATCCATTTTTATTACATTTAAAGAACTGAGCTATTCCGATATATGTAAATATCGAGCAAAGCAACAAATCATATACACTGAGAGACTGCTATGGAATATGACTTTCATTGCTGATCGATTCATATTCTTTTGCGTCCATATGTCTCCTGAAGGATATGTGCAGTGTGAGAGTGCGTATTCTTTTCGTGCTCCATTTTACCCGTCCTGACCAGTTCCACAGCTAATCCTTGGTTAGTTAATTTCTGTAGCTGCTGTGTCTGAGCGACTAGCGAGGGAAACAAAGGTTTTCTTATATAATCTACGCTGTAGCTTCGATTCTGTTAGCTTTTTCCATAGGAATCTCCTAATTTTCTTTATCCACGAACCAAAGCGCTTGTCGCTTTCTGATGCTAATAGCTTTCTATAGGACATTCGGGCGAGTTCTTTCTCGACGAATCAAGCCAAATCGCAAGGACGAAACCAGCAGGTTTTATGACCGGGTGAGACGGAGGATGGTCAGATACACGGAAAAACGGAAGATAATCCTGGATTAATATTGCACCTGACCCATACATGACTCAAAGCAGGACCGAAACATTACATTCTGCCACCAAAGGAATTACTTGGGTATGTTGAGCTCACAAGACCCGAAAAGGCTCTGAGCACTACGGGACTTAACAGCTATGGTCATCAGTCCCCTAGAACTTAGAACTACTTAAACCTAACTATCCTAAGGACATCACACAACACCCAGTCATCACGAGGCAGAGAAAATCCCTGACCCCGCCGGGAATCGAACCCGGGAACCCGGGCGTGGGAAGCGAGAACGCTACCGCACGACCACGAGCTGCGCACAAGACCCGAAAAGGTTTTTACATCTACAAGTGGTACTGAATGAAGCTACTCAGGGAATCGCGCTTCAAGTACTAATTGTAGTTCCGTATTACACGAAAAAAATCGCATAATAAAAATATTTAAACTCACGTGATTACTGATGGCAATGAAATCACACGAGTAATCGCACATTGATTATTATATTTCAAAGTTCCCGCTTTTTAGAAAGCGATGTTTTGAGCCATCCAGCCCCCACAGGTGCAAAAAAAAAAAAAAAAAAAAAATGCGCTCTTATCTCCAGGAGTGGTCGTCTTAAAATGAGGAGATATGCTCCAGGTGCCGAAATGGTAAGACCTGTTGTTCCTGTGGAACATAGATTAATGTTCTGTTAGTGTCGAAATTGTTATTTGAGCAGGAGAAATTTATTTATTTCTAGAAAGTTCGGAAGTGTTTTCTTTCATTTTGGCGATTAGATTTAGTTAGTTTCCGAAAGTAGCGTTTGGACAAGCATTTATATTCTTTCACAACGGAGACGACCATGTGCTCTGAGCAGTGATCATAATTTTTGTTGGTTATCGTATACCATGTTAACTGACAAGAATTTCATCTCGACTGTGCCTTTGCCTTTGCATAATCTCTAGTTTGTCCTTTTGAAATATAGAAATGAATGTCCGATTACACATGTGATTTCATTTCTATTAGCAATCAAGCGTATTTAAATATTTTTATTATGCGATTTTTTAGTATAATACTGAAGTATACTTGGTACTTGAAGCGCGATTCCCTGAGTAGCTTCATTCAGTACCACTTCTAGGAGAAAAAACTATTTTGGACTAAAAACTATTTTGGAGCTTGTGAACTCCTCAACATATCCAAGTAATTCCTTTGGTGGATGACTGTAGAGTTTCAGGCCTGCTTTGAGACATGTATGTGTCAGGTGCAAAATTAATGCAGGATTATCTTCCGTTTTTCCATGTATCCGACCATCCTCCTCTTCACCCCGTCATAAAACTTATAAGTTGGTTTCTTCTTTGCAGTTTGGCTCCACTCCAGTAATTATTATTCATAGGGGATCAACTACGTGTTAAATGATTTCTTGTTCATTTAAAGCGGGCTGTTGTTTCATAAACGGTTTTTTGTAAATTAACGAAATCTGTTTGAAAGAGTAATTCTACCTCAGGTAACTTCATTTCCTCCTCCAAAACTCGTGTCCTCATGAGAAGAGCAATACAAACGCTTGTGAAATGCAATAAAATAGTGGAAGATGCTCTTGTATGTAGATAAACCAAAACACCCTCATGAGAAGTCACGCTCGATCAAAGGGAATTTCCCGTTGCACCTTATTCATGTCCGGATCTCTTTCTAATTCCAAATCCTACTCGACCGGCAACAGCATCCAGAAAAGTCACGTAAAGCAAAATTTGGCTTCTTCTGCGAACATTTGCTGAAGTTGTCAGATTTAGCAGTTTCTGTTTCGCATGTTATTCAAAAATATTTATTTTAAGCTTTTTGCAATTCCATTTGCATCTCTGTTGTTCAGCATTATAGATCTGATTTGTTTTTTCATATTTTTTGCTGATGTGTGGCGAATTATTTCGTGTGCGAGGCAGGAGTATTAGCAGTTTCGTACTTCTCGATTCATTGTTCAAGCATTACGTGTGTTTTGCATTAAAATTAAAAGTTTTAGTAGGCAACGTACATGAGAATGCAATCCAGATAGAGAAATTTAAGAATAATGAGCGACGTGTAACAAAATATTTATGAGTTAGAGTGCTCGGAAACCGCAGCATATACGTTCAGCCAAGGGTGTCTCGGTCAGTGGGCCAGCTGTAGGGGACAACAAGCAGACGTTTCGCAGAACCTGAATAACGAGCGGTCCCTCATGCCAGTCCCACAAAGCCTGGTGCCCGACCGAGATCCGGCACACAGCGGAGCCAGCGGAGGGAGCACTCCGGAAATGGCACAACCGCGGGCCATTGTTCAGGAAGGAGCGGCGGTCGGCCCAGTGGGTAGCAAGGGCAGCCTCCCGTTCTTGTTGCCTTTGACTTCGCCGCTCTCCGAGCAGTTCCAGAAGAACAGAGCGCCAGTCGACGTATGGATATCTAAGAACAGGACGAAAAGTGGTAAGACAGATGGAAGAACGATAGTCCTAGCTGCTAACAAAAAGGAACTGTGACAATTCAGTTGTGCTGCGGTGTGGTGATGACTACTAACAGAAAGTACGCACTCTGCTACAGAATCTGGCCTACAGGAAACTGAAGAAGGACCGAACACCGACAATGACAAGAAATGCTATAGCTTTGCTTCATGAGTCAACTCTAGCGAAAGAAAATATGAAGTGGCTCCAAGCAAATCTCCAGCGTCTCCACCCTTGCATGGACTGCCTAAAATTCATAAAGAAGATATGCCACCATGTCCTATAGTGAACATAACTAATTCACCTAAACATGAAGTGGTGAAGTATGTGGCCTTACTTGAGAATCCCATAGTGGGACTCTGCAGAAATCATGTGAAGAACTCAGCTGAATTCGTGCCCTTATGGAAAGAGGTGCTGCTGCAGAAGGAGTATCTGCTGGTGAGCTTCGGTCTGACATCTCTTTTCACATGAGTGCCACTTCTAGACGCCTTGGAACACTTCGCAGATCACTTTGAGCCCCATACAGTCAAGCTATTTGTATATGTACTCACATCAGCGTAATTCAAATGTGGGAAGTGGGGAGGGAGAGTTCTGTGTACAAGTTGAGATCTCCAATCTCTTCACTAGACACAGTTCCTGCGTTTTCGTCAGTGTCTACAGCAGAGTGTCTTTACTAGACACAGTTCCTGCGTTTCCGTCAGTGTCCACAGTAGAATTCCGCAAAATGTGACGTTAGTCCTTTATCTGGGTAGTGTAGTTTTGCACGCTCTTTAGTATGGATGGGGACTGTGATTTTTATGTGCAGATGCGAGCCGAGTTGGTGACATCTCGCTCTCAGCTCCAGGCTGTTATGGTTTCCGTTACACAGCTTCAGGCTGCAGTGGATGGGGATCCAACGGACGTTCAGCAAGTCCGAGTTCTCCAATCGGTCCTCACCAGTGGCTAACCCAGTTACAGCTCGCACTGAGGTTGACCCTTCACCTGTGATATAGTGGGAGGCCGCCTCAGGGCGTAGCAGGTGGCGAAAGACTTCCCAGGCAGCCGCACGTAAGGCCTCCCCGGTTAGTCTGACAAACAGGTTCCAGGTGCTGTCTGTGGCTGACACTGTCGCTGAGCCAGATGTCGTCGCCTGTACTGTTTCAGAGGAAACCTCTCAGCTTGCAAAATCCGGACAATCACAGAGCTTAGGATTATTGATAGATGGGAGCTCCAACGTTAGGAGCGTTATGGGCCCCTTACGGTCATGGGTGCCAAGAAGGGGAAGAAAGCCAATGTGCACAACGTGTGCATACCAGGTGGAGTCATTCCAGACGTGGAACGGGTCCTTCCGGGTGCCATGAAGAGCACAGGGTGCAGCCAACTGCAGGTGGTGGCTCACGTCAGTACCAATGATGTGTGCCACTTTGGATCAGAAGAGATTCTTTCTGGTTTCCAGCACCTAACAGAAGTGGTAAAGTCTGCCAGTTGCTTGCGAGAAGAAAGCAGGACTGACCATTTGCAGCTTAGTCGTCAGGATCGGTTGCGGACCTCTGTTACAGAGCCGAGTGGAGGGTCTGAATCAGAGGCTCAGACGGTTCTGCGACCGTGTAGGCTGCAGATTTCTCGACTTGCGCCAAAGGGTGGTTGGGTTTCGGGTTCCGCTGAATAGGTCAGGAGTCCACTATACGCAGGAGGCAGCTACACGGGTAGCAGGGGCTGCGTGGCGTGGACTGGGCGGTTTTTTACGTTAGAGGGTCTCGGGAAAACACAAAAAGGGCTTCAGTCACAAAGGATGCAGGCCGAACACAGGAAGAACGCAGACACCGGAACCATAATAGAAAGCACTGATGCTCAAATCGTTATAGGCAGAGAAAGCTGGCTGAAGCCGGAGATAAGGGATTTCAGATTGATTCCGTATTTAGGGATTTCCGGAAGGCTTTTGGCACTGTAGCACAAAAGCGGCTTGTAGTGAAATTGCGTGCTTATGAAACATCGTCTCAGCTATGTGCCTGAATTCGTAATTTCCTGTCAGAGAGGTCACAGTTTGTAGTAACTGACGGAAAGTCATCGAGTAAAACAGAAGTAGTTTCTCGCGTTCCCCAAGGTAGTGTTATAGGCCCTTTGCTCATCCACATAAACGATTTGGGAGACCACCTGAGCAGGCATCTTACGTTTTTTGCAGATAACGCTGTCGTTTATCGACTAATAAAGTCACCAGAAGATCAAAACAAATTGCAAAACGATTCAGAAAATATATCTGTACGGTGTGAGAATTGGCATTTGACCCTAAATAACGAAAAGTGTGAGGTCATCCACATGAGTGCTAAAAGGAATTCGTTAAACTTCGGTTACACGGCAAATCAGTCAAATCCAAAGGCCGTAAATTCAACTAAATACCTAGTAATTGCAATTACGAACAACTTAATTTGGAAGGAACACAGGGAAAATATTGTGGGGAATTCTAACTAAAGACTGCATTTTATTGGCAGGACACTTAGAAAATGTAACAGATCTACTAAGGAGACTGCCTACACTATGCTTGTCCGTCCTCTTTTAGAATAATGCAGCGCGGTGTGTGATTCTTAACAGATGGGATTGACGGAGTACATCAAAAAAGTTGAAAGGAGGGCAGCACGTCTTGTATTATCGCGAAATATGGGAGAGAGTGTCACTGAAATAATACTGGATCTGGAGTGGACATCATTAAAACAAAGGCGTTTTTCGTTGAGGCGGAAACTTACCACGAAATACCAATGACCAACTTTCTCCTCCGAATGTGAAAATATTTTGTTGACACACAAGGAGAAACGATCACTATGATGAAACAAGGGAAATCAGAGCTCATACGGGAAGATACAGATGTTCGTTCTTTCCGTGTGTTATACCAGATTGGAATAATAGATAATTGTGAAGGTGGTTCTATGAATCCTCTGCCAGACACTTAAATGTGGTTTGCAGAGTATCCATGTAGATGTAGATGCAGACGTAGAAGGGCACTTTGAGGAGATGGCACTAAAAACTGCAGAGCTCAAACCTAAACACTTGCTCCGTTGTATAGGAACATGGCAGAGAGACCATGAATGGGTTTCTGGACCACCTGAATGTCTCCATCAAAACATACAGTTAGTGATGGAGCTAGAACAGAATGGATGTCTACCATTTGTGGACATTCTAATAAGAAGAAAAGCAGACTTTAAGACATACAGTCTACAGAAAGCAGACCCACACAAATCTGTTCTGTTGTACAACGAGCTGCCATTATCCAGCGCAGCGGTACAATATTCTAACGACACTGATTCCCAGGGCTTATGTCATATATGACTAAGACAGCCTCCCAGCTGAACTGCAACACCTTAGAGATATGTTTCGACAAATTAGGCACAGCGAAGGGCAGATCAGATGCGCAAAAAAAAAAAAAAAAATGAGTGATACAGCCATCGACAAATAAGGGCTAGAGACAAAGTCGCCTTTATCCCCTATACTGGGTCTCAGCCGAAATTGTGGGAGTCCTCAGAAAAACTACATAAAGGTGCTCTTCGACCACCATGAAAAACGAAAGATATGTTTGGTTGGGAAATGACATATTACAACTGCATATACCTGCTATATATTGCATCCCTTGCGACTGTATCGCAATTTTCGTCAGATCAATATAGCTGAATTGCAGCCCCTCCCCCCCTGAAAGCACCACTACTCAACAAATAAAAATAATTAAACACAATTTGAAAACTCTTATTTCAAAGAAGTTTCCCTTCAAAAGGACAGTCTCTCAGTAAAAGAAACAGACCGTGAAAACGTAGTTTACGACCACAGTCAACTCTAAATTAATCTATAATCAAAATATTACAAACCACACACACACACACACACACACACACACACACACATACTAACTGTACTGCAAACAAAATGTTGTAATGTAACTCCAATGCAAAACTGTATACATACAAACGACAAACACAGCACATTGAATCTAAAAAGCAACAAACTGCAAACGAAAAATAATAGCTCAGAAACCAATCAAATAAATATCAATAATTACCAACAACACAGTCCTACAAAAGAAATACTTTCAAATATGCCATACCTCCACGACAGCACTTTCAAAATGAAACAGCCGAATATTTGTAAGAATAAATATTATAAATACGATCGCTACTCGTTTCACGCACTAGTTTGAGCTGTGCTCTTAGGTCCCTGCCTAACCGCACCTTCGGAAAAAAACAAATATTTGTAAGAAACAAGTTTATAAACAGAATCGCTATTCCCTTATCCTCGCAAGTCATGCCACATACGAAAGAAAGAGCAAAATATTAGTGAGAACCAAGATTATAAATGTAATCGCTACTCTCTTCTCTAATGCCACACGCAGATAACATTTAATAACAGGCCGCTTACATCCTTCGCATCGTAAACTCATGCCTTTACACAGGACATCACTGGTCAAAGTCGACGAGTGGCGTCGGACCATGCGCTTGACCATTAATTACCGTTTTAAATTCCCTAAGCATCAACTTGTAACATTGATGGTTGCGTTGTGCTATAACTTAAAAAGAAAAAAAAAATCCTGCTACGCCTAAACTGATTGTTGTAGCGACGCACGCAGTTCACTTTCTAACTACTTAAAAATAGTACCTACTGCATCAAACTCCTATAAAATGTTACAAAAAAGTACTATGGTTAATTCTGACGTATAATAATCGAGTACTTGTTACAAGCAAGGCTGCATGAAAATGCAACAACTGTCACTTGCGTTTGCTGCTCCACCGACGAACACCAATCTCTTCTCGGTGTGCTATTGGTGTGATGTTTAATGTTTCACTTTCTCTACTCAAGTT